>NC_063219.1:6227643-6873726 GCF_020740725.1 Corvus hawaiiensis
GCACCCCTTCTCCGAGCAGCCTCCGGAAAGGGCTCATCCCTCTGCGGCTCTGCGCCTTTCTTCTAATGCAGACGCCCGGCACACTTGGCTCAGCGAGAGCTGCGTGGGCAGCGTGCACTCAGCGAAAGCCAAAGGGTGTCCTTGGAGCTCGAGCTTGTTGGAGAGGATGAAAGTTTGGTAAGAAAGTTTCACAGCTATGTAGGCTTGGCAGCAAGATGTGTGAATGTAGAAACCTTAGCCATGAGGTAGAAATGGAAGGAGGTTTTGATGGAGAGGAAAAGGTGTTCTGCTGAAACACTGATCGCTGAATAAGTGAGAAGGCCAAAGGTTGGAAGATTGAGTTGGAAGGAGATTTTCTTTTCTGATTAGGACAACGGTATGTGACTCCAAACGAGCACCTGCTTTTCACCAAGTAAATGAGTCTCAAGAAGGGCATAAGGGAATAGAAGACATGTTTTTACCAAAAAGAGAGCTCTCGCAGGCAAACAAGAAACGTCGATGGAGCAAGAAGAAGAAGAAGAAGAAGGAGGGGGGGGGGGGGGGGTCCGAGAATTCTCCGTGGTAAGCTTAAATGGTAAGTTGCTTACTCTTGCCATTGGATAAGAATGACTATAATTCGGGCAATGGTAGTAGTCATGAGAGGCTACAGGCAAATGTCAAGGTATTGTGTATGGTGCTTGTTGCTTGTACTGTATTAAGATAGTCAGCAAAGAAACCGATATAATGCTTTGTAACTTGAACAGAAAGCGGCTCCCGGTATGCGTACGAGCTGTAGCTGACAGCTGTACTTGAACAGAAAGCGGCTCCCGGTATGCGTACGAGCTGTAGCTGACAGCTGTAGGGCTGGCTCTGCATACCCACTCCCTGAAACGCTGTAACTTCGCCTATGCAAGAAAGAGCTTTCAAGAGAGCCGCCTGAAGTGCACACAGCCTTCGTGAGCCTTTCTCCTCCAGAGCCGTGCAAAGAAAGCGGGCACGCTTACAGCGTGGGTGCGTGCAGCATGCACGAGCAAAAGCGGCCAAGCCCAGTGCCCTCGCTGGGCTTCCCTTTCGTGCGGACAACGTGAGGCGAAGAACGAAGCCGCAGAGCACCGGGCTTGCGTGTGCAGTGCACCGAGTTGCAGAAGTCCAGCAAGGGCTCGTTCACAAGCCGAGCCGGCTGAGGGCGTCCTCGCTTCTGCGAAAGGGAACGCGGAGCCGTAGCACTTCCCCCCGCAGCGTGGAGACAAGCACTTTCCTAGTCCTTCAGCCTTGCAGAGTCCCTGCAGCTAGAGCTCAGCCAGGAGCAGGCGTCAAAGCAGAAGGCCTTCCTAAAGCACCCCTTCTCCGAGCAGCCTCCGGAAAGGGCTCATCCCTCTGCGGCTCTGCGCCTTTCTTCTAATGCAGACGCCCGGCACACTTGGCTCAGCGAGAGCTGCGTGGGCAGCGTGCACTCAGCGAAAGCCAAAGGGTGTCCTTGGAGCTCGAGCTTGTTGGAGAGGATGAAAGTTTGGTAAGAAAGTTTCACAGCTATGTAGGCTTGGCAGCAAGATGTGTGAATGTAGAAACTTAGCCATGAGGTAGAAATGGAAGGAGGTTTTGATGGAGAGGAAAAGGTGTTCTGCTGAAACACTGATCGCTGAATAAGTGAGAAGGCAAAGGTTGGAAGATTGAGTTGGAAGGAGATTTTCTTTTCTGATTAGGACAACGGTATGTGACTCCAAACGAGCACCTGCTTTTCACCAAGTAAATGAGTCTCAAGAAGGGCATAAGGGAATAGAAGACATGTTTTTACCAAAAAGAGAGCTCTCGCAGGCAAACAAGAAACGTCGATGGAGCAAGAAGAAGAAGAAGAAGAAGGAGGGGGGGGGGGGGGGGTCCGAGAATTCTCCGTGGTAAGCTTAAATGGTAAGTTGCTTACTCTTGCCATTGGATAAGAATGACTATAATTCGGCAATGGTAGTAGTCATGAGAGGCTACAGGCAAATGTCAAGGTATTGTGTATGGTGCTTGTTGCTTGTACTGTATTAAGATAGTCAGCAAAGAAACCGATATAATGCTTTGTAACTTGAACAGAAAGCGGCTCCCGGTATGCGTACGAGCTGTAGCTGACAGCTGTAGGGCTGGCTCTGCATACCCACTCCCTGAAACGCTGTAACTTCGCCTATGCAAGAAAGAGCTTTCAAGAGAGCCGCCTGAAGTGCAGCCAGCCTTCGTGAGCCTTTCTCCTCCAGAGCCGTGCAAAGAAAGCGGGCACGCTACAGCGTGGGTGCGTGCAGCATGCACGAGCAAAAGCGGCCAAGCCCAGTGCCCTCGCTGGGCTTCCCTTTCGTGCGGACAACGTGAGGCGAAGAACGAAGCCGCAGAGCACCGGGCTTGCGTGTGCAGTGCACCGAGTTGCAGAAGTCCAGCAAGGGCTCGTTCACAAGCCGAGCCGGCTGAGGGCGTCCTCGCTTCTGCGAAAGGGAACGCGGAGCCGTAGCACTTCCCCCCGCAGCGTGGAGACAAGCACTTTCCTAGTCCTTCAGCCTTGCAGAGTCCCTGCAGCTAGAGCTCAGCCAGGAGCAGGCGTCAAAGCAGAAGGCCTTCCTAAAGCACCCCTTCTCCGAGCAGCCTCCGGAAAGGGCTCATCCCTCTGCGGCTCTGCGCCTTTCTTCTAATGCAGACGCCCGGCACACTTGGCTCAGCGAGAGCTGCGTGGGCAGCGTGCACTCAGCGAAAGCCAAAGGGTGTCCTTGGAGCTCGAGCTTGTTGGAGAGGATGAAAGTTTGGTAAGAAAGTTTCACAGCTATGTAGGCTTGGCAGCAAGATGTGTGAATGTAGAAACTTAGCCATGAGGTAGAAATGGAAGGAGGTTTTGATGGAGAGGAAAAGGTGTTCTGCTGAAACACTGATCGCTGAATAAGTGAGAAGGCAAAGGTTGGAAGATTGAGTTGGAAGGAGATTTTCTTTTCTGATTAGGACAACGGTATGTGACTCCAAACGAGCACCTGCTTTTCACCAAGTAAATGAGTCTCAAGAAGGGCATAAGGGAATAGAAGACATGTTTTTACCAAAAAGAGAGCTCTCGCAGGCAAACAAGAAACGTCGATGGAGCAAGAAGAAGAAGAAGAAGAAGGAGGGGGGGGGGGGGGGTCCGAGAATTCTCCGTGGTAAGCTTAAATGGTAAGTTGCTTACTCTTGCCATTGGATAAGAATGACTATAATTCGGCAATGGTAGTAGTCATGAGAGGCTACAGGCAAATGTCAAGGTATTGTGTATGGTGCTTGTTGCTTGTACTGTATTAAGATAGTCAGCAAAGAAACCGATATAATGCTTTGTAACTTGAACAGAAAGCGGCTCCCGGTATGCGTACGAGCTGTAGCTGACAGCTGTAGGGCTGGCTCTGCATACCCACTCCCTGAAACGCTGTAACTTCGCCTATGCAAGAAAGAGCTTTCAAGAGAGCCGCCTGAAGTGCAGCCAGCCTTCGTGAGCCTTTCTCCTCCAGAGCCGTGCAAAGAAAGCGGGCACGCTACAGCGTGGGTGCGTGCAGCATGCACGAGCAAAAGCGGCCAAGCCCAGTGCCCTCGCTGGGCTTCCCTTTCGTGCGGACAACGTGAGGCGAAGAACGAAGCCGCAGAGCACCGGGCTTGCGTGTGCAGTGCACCGAGTTGCAGAAGTCCAGCAAGGGCTCGTTCACAAGCCGAGCCGGCTGAGGGCGTCCTCGCTTCTGCGAAAGGGAACGCGGAGCCGTAGCACTTCACCCCGCAGCGTGGAGACAAGCACTTTCCTAGTCCTTCAGTCTTGCAGAGTCCCTGCAGCTAGAGCTCAGCCAGGAGCAGGCGTCAAAGCAGAAGGCCTTCCTAAAGCACCCCTTCTCCGAGCAGCCTCCGGAAAGGGCTCATCCCTCTGCGGCTCTGCGCCTTTCTTCTAATGCAGACGCCCGGCACACTTGGCTCAGCGAGAGCTGCGTGGGCAGCGTGCACTCAGCGAAAGCCAAAGGGTGTCCTTGGAGCTCGAGCTTGTTGGAGAGGATGAAAGTTTGGTAAGAAAGTTTCACAGCTATGTAGGCTTGGCAGCAAGATGTGTGAATGTAGAAACTTAGCCATGAGGTAGAAATGGAAGGAGGTTTTGATGGAGAGGAAAAGGTGTTCTGCTGAAACACTGATCGCTGAATAAGTGAGAAGGCAAAGGTTGGAAGATTGAGTTGGAAGGAGATTTTCTTTTCTGATTAGGACAACGGTATGTGACTCCAAACGAGCACCTGCTTTTCACCAAGTAAATGAGTCTCAAGAAGGGCATAAGGGAATAGAAGACATGTTTTTACCAAAAAGAGAGCTCTCGCAGGCAAACAAGAAACGTCGATGGAGCAAGAAGAAGAAGAAGAAGGAGGAGGGGGGGGGGGGGGTCCGAGAATTCTCCGTGGTAAGCTTAAATGGTAAGTTGCTTACTCTTGCCATTGGATAAGAATGACTATAATTCGGCAATGGTAGTAGTCATGAGAGGCTACAGGCAAATGTCAAGGTATTGTGTATGGTGCTTGTTGCTTGTACTGTATTAAGATAGTCAGCAAAGAAACCGATATAATGCTTTGTAACTTGAACAGAAAGCGGCTCCCGGTATGCGTACGAGCTGTAGCTGACAGCTGTAGGGCTGGCTCTGCATACCCACTCCCTGAAACGCTGTAACTTCGCCTATGCAAGAAAGAGCTTTCAAGAGAGCCGCCTGAAGTGCAGCCAGCCTTCGTGAGCCTTTCTCCTCCAGAGCCGTGCAAAGAAAGCGGGCACGCTACAGCGTGGGTGCGTGCAGCATGCACGAGCAAAAGCGGCCAAGCCCAGTGCCCTCGCTGGGCTTCCCTTTCGTGCGGACAACGTGAGGCGAAGAACGAAGCCGCAGAGCACCGGGCTTGCGTGTGCAGTGCACCGAGTTGCAGAAGTCCAGCAAGGGCTCGTTCACAAGCCGAGCCGGCTGAGGGCGTCCTCGCTTCTGCGAAAGGGAACGCGGAGCCGTAGCACTTCACCCCGCAGCGTGGAGACAAGCACTTTCCTAGTCCTTCAGCCTTGCAGAGTCCCTGCAGCTAGAGCTCAGCCAGGAGCAGGCGTCAAAGCAGAAGGCCTTCCTAAAGCACCCCTTCTCCGAGCAGCCTCCGGAAAGGGCTCATCCCTCTGCGGCTCTGCGCCTTTCTTCTAATGCAGACGCCCGGCACACTTGGCTCAGCGAGAGCTGCGTGGGCAGCGTGCACTCAGCGAAAGCCAAAGGGTGTCCTTGGAGCTCGAGCTTGTTGGAGAGGATGAAAGTTTGGTAAGAAAGTTTCACAGCTATGTAGGCTTGGCAGCAAGATGTGTGAATGTAGAAACTTAGCCATGAGGTAGAAATGGAAGGAGGTTTTGATGGAGAGGAAAAGGTGTTCTGCTGAAACACTGATCGCTGAATAAGTGAGAAGGCAAAGGTTGGAAGATTGAGTTGGAAGGAGATTTTCTTTTCTGATTAGGACAACGGTATGTGACTCCAAACGAGCACCTGCTTTTCACCAAGTAAATGAGTCTCAAGAAGGGCATAAGGGAATAGAAGACATGTTTTTACCAAAAAGAGAGCTCTCGCAGGCAAACAAGAAACGTCGATGGAGCAAGAAGAAGAAGAAGAAGAAGGAGGAGGGGGGGGGGGGGGTCCGAGAATTCTCCGTGGTAAGCTTAAATGGTAAGTTGCTTACTCTTGCCATTGGATAAGAATGACTATAATTCGGCAATGGTAGTAGTCATGAGAGGCTACAGGCAAATGTCAAGGTATTGTGTATGGTGCTTGTTGCTTGTACTGTATTAAGATAGTCAGCAAAGAAACCGATATAATGCTTTGTAACTTGAACAGAAAGCGGCTCCCGGTATGCGTACGAGCTGTAGCTGACAGCTGTAGGGCTGGCTCTGCATACCCACTCCCTGAAACGCTGTAACTTCGCCTATGCAAGAAAGAGCTTTCAAGAGAGCCGCCTGAAGTGCAGCCAGCCTTCGTGAGCCTTTCTCCTCCAGAGCCGTGCAAAGAAAGCGGGCACGCTACAGCGTGGGTGCGTGCAGCATGCACGAGCAAAAGCGGCCAAGCCCAGTGCCCTCGCTGGGCTTCCCTTTCGTGCGGACAACGTGAGGCGAAGAACGAAGCCGCAGAGCACCGGGCTTGCGTGTGCAGTGCACCGAGTTGCAGAAGTCCAGCAAGGGCTCGTTCACAAGCCGAGCCGGCTGAGGGCGTCCTCGCTTCTGCGAAAGGGAACGCGGAGCCGTAGCACTTCACCCCGCAGCGTGGAGACAAGCACTTTCCTAGTCCTTCAGCCTTGCAGAGTCCCTGCAGCTAGAGCTCAGCCAGGAGCAGGCGTCAAAGCAGAAGGCCTTCCTAAAGCACCCCTTCTCCGAGCAGCCTCCGGAAAGGGCTCATCCCTCTGCGGCTCTGCGCCTTTCTTCTAATGCAGACGCCCGGCACACTTGGCTCAGCGAGAGCTGCGTGGGCAGCGTGCACTCAGCGAAAGCCAAAGGGTGTCCTTGGAGCTCGAGCTTGTTGGAGAGGATGAAAGTTTGGTAAGAAAGTTTCACAGCTATGTAGGCTTGGCAGCAAGATGTGTGAATGTAGAAACTTAGCCATGAGGTAGAAATGGAAGGAGGTTTTGATGGAGAGGAAAAGGTGTTCTGCTGAAACACTGATCGCTGAATAAGTGAGAAGGCAAAGGTTGGAAGATTGAGTTGGAAGGAGATTTTCTTTTCTGATTAGGACAACGGTATGTGACTCCAAACGAGCACCTGCTTTTCACCAAGTAAATGAGTCTCAAGAAGGGCATAAGGGAATAGAAGACATGTTTTTACCAAAAAGAGAGCTCTCGCAGGCAAACAAGAAACGTCGATGGAGCAAGAAGAAGAAGAAGAAGGAGGAGGGGGGGGGGGGGTCCGAGAATTCTCCGTGGTAAGCTTAAATGGTAAGTTGCTTACTCTTGCCATTGGATAAGAATGACTATAATTCGGCAATGGTAGTAGTCATGAGAGGCTACAGGCAAATGTCAAGGTATTGTGTATGGTGCTTGTTGCTTGTACTGTATTAAGATAGTCAGCAAAGAAACCGATATAATGCTTTGTAACTTGAACAGAAAGCGGCTCCCGGTATGCGTACGAGCTGTAGCTGACAGCTGTAGGGCTGGCTCTGCATACCCACTCCCTGAAACGCTGTAACTTCGCCTATGCAAGAAAGAGCTTTCAAGAGAGCCGCCTGAAGTGCAGCCAGCCTTCGTGAGCCTTTCTCCTCCAGAGCCGTGCAAAGAAAGCGGGCACGCTACAGCGTGGGTGCGTGCAGCATGCACGAGCAAAAGCGGCCAAGCCCAGTGCCCTCGCTGGGCTTCCCTTTCGTGCGGACAACGTGAGGCGAAGAACGAAGCCGCAGAGCACCGGGCTTGCGTGTGCAGTGCACCGAGTTGCAGAAGTCCAGCAAGGGCTCGTTCACAAGCCGAGCCGGCTGAGGGCGTCCTCGCTTCTGCGAAAGGGAACGCGGAGCCGTAGCACTTCACCCCGCAGCGTGGAGACAAGCACTTTCCTAGTCCTTCAGCCTTGCAGAGTCCCTGCAGCTAGAGCTCAGCCAGGAGCAGGCGTCAAAGCAGAAGGCCTTCCTAAAGCACCCCTTCTCCGAGCAGCCTCCGGAAAGGGCTCATCCCTCTGCGGCTCTGCGCCTTTCTTCTAATGCAGACGCCCGGCACACTTGGCTCAGCGAGAGCTGCGTGGGCAGCGTGCACTCAGCGAAAGCCAAAGGGTGTCCTTGGAGCTCGAGCTTGTTGGAGAGGATGAAAGTTTGGTAAGAAAGTTTCACAGCTATGTAGGCTTGGCAGCAAGATGTGTGAATGTAGAAACTTAGCCATGAGGTAGAAATGGAAGGAGGTTTTGATGGAGAGGAAAAGGTGTTCTGCTGAAACACTGATCGCTGAATAAGTGAGAAGGCAAAGGTTGGAAGATTGAGTTGGAAGGAGATTTTCTTTTCTGATTAGGACAACGGTATGTGACTCCAAACGAGCACCTGCTTTTCACCAAGTAAATGAGTCTCAAGAAGGGCATAAGGGGAATAGAAGACATGTTTTTACCAAAAAGAGAGCTCTCGCAGGCAAACAAGAAACGTCGATGGAGCAAGAAGAAGAAGAAGAAGAAGGAGGGGGGGGGGGGTCCGAGAATTCTCCGTGGTAAGCTTAAATGGTAAGTTGCTTACTCTTGCCATTGGATAAGAATGACTATAATTCGGCAATGGTAGTAGTCATGAGAGGCTACAGGCAAATGTCAAGGTATTGTGTATGGTGCTTGTTGCTTGTACTGTATTAAGATAGTCAGCAAAGAAACCGATATAATGCTTTGTAACTTGAACAGAAAGCGGCTCCCGGTATGCGTACGAGCTGTAGCTGACAGCTGTAGGGCTGGCTCTGCATACCCACTCCCTGAAACGCTGTAACTTCGCCTATGCAAGAAAGAGCTTTCAAGAGAGCCGCCTGAAGTGCACACAGCCTTCGTGAGCCTTGCTCCTCCAGAGCCGTGCAAAGAAAGCGGGCACGCTACAGCGTGGGTGCGTGCAGCATGCACGAGCAAAAGCGGCCAAGCCCAGTGCCCTCGCTGGGCTTCCCTTTCGTGCGGACAACGTGAGGCGAAGAACGAAGCCGCAGAGCACCGGGCTTGCGTGTGCAGTGCACCGAGTTGCAGAAGTCCAGCAAGGGCTCGTTCACAAGCCGAGCCGGCTGAGGGCGTCCTCGCTTCTGCGAAAGGGAACGCGGAGCCGTAGCACTTCACCCCGCAGCGTGGAGACAAGCACTTTCCTAGTCCTTCAGCCTTGCAGAGTCCCTGCAGCTAGAGCTCAGCCAGGAGCAGGCGTCAAAGCAGAAGGCCTTCCTAAAGCACCCCTTCTCCGAGCAGCCTCCGGAAAGGGCTCATCCCTCTGCGGCTCTGCGCCTTTCTTCTAATGCAGACGCCCGGCACACTTGGCTCAGCGAGAGCTGCGTGGGCAGCGTGCACTCAGCGAAAGCCAAAGGGTGTCCTTGGAGCTCGAGCTTGTTGGAGAGGATGAAAGTTTGGTAAGAAAGTTTCACAGCTATGTAGGCTTGGCAGCAAGATGTGTGAATGTAGAAACTTAGCCATGAGGTAGAAATGGAAGGAGGTTTTGATGGAGAGGAAAAGGTGTTCTGCTGAAACACTGATCGCTGAATAAGTGAGAAGGCAAAGGTTGGAAGATTGAGTTGGAAGGAGATTTTCTTTTCTGATTAGGACAACGGTATGTGACTCCAAACGAGCACCTGCTTTTCACCAAGTAAATGAGTCTCAAGAAGGGCATAAGGGAATAGAAGACATGTTTTTACCAAAAAGAGAGCTCTCGCAGGCAAACAAGAAACGTCGATGGAGCAAGAAGAAGAAGAAGAAGGAGGAGGGGGGGGGGGGTCCGAGAATTCTCCGTGGTAAGCTTAAATGGTAAGTTGCTTACTCTTGCCATTGGATAAGAATGACTATAATTCGGCAATGGTAGTAGTCATGAGAGGCTACAGGCAAATGTCAAGGTATTGTGTATGGTGCTTGTTGCTTGTACTGTATTAAGATAGTCAGCAAAGAAACCGATATAATGCTTTGTAACTTGAACAGAAAGCGGCTCCCGGTATGCGTACGAGCTGTAGCTGACAGCTGTAGGGCTGGCTCTGCATACCCACTCCCTGAAACGCTGTAACTTCGCCTATGCAAGAAAGAGCTTTCAAGAGAGCCGCCTGAAGTGCAGCCAGCCTTCGTGAGCCTTTCTCCTCCAGAGCCGTGCAAAGAAAGCGGGCACGCTACAGCGTGGGTGCGTGCAGCATGCACGAGCAAAAGCGGCCAAGCCCAGTGCCCTCGCTGGGCTTCCCTTTCGTGCGGACAACGTGAGGCGAAGAACGAAGCCGCAGAGCACCGGGCTTGCGTGTGCAGTGCACCGAGTTGCAGAAGTCCAGCAAGGGCTCGTTCACAAGCCGAGCCGGCTGAGGGCGTCCTCGCTTCTGCGAAAGGGAACGCGGAGCCGTAGCACTTCACCCCGCAGCGTGGAGACAAGCACTTTCCTAGTCCTTCAGCCTTGCAGAGTCCCTGCAGCTAGAGCTCAGCCAGGAGCAGGCGTCAAAGCAGAAGGCCTTCCTAAAGCACCCCTTCTCCGAGCAGCCTCCGGAAAGGGCTCATCCCTCTGCGGCTCTGCGCCTTTCTTCTAATGCAGACGCCCGGCACACTTGGCTCAGCGAGAGCTGCGTGGGCAGCGTGCACTCAGCGAAAGCCAAAGGGTGTCCTTGGAGCTCGAGCTTGTTGGAGAGGATGAAAGTTTGGTAAGAAAGTTTCACAGCTATGTAGGCTTGGCAGCAAGATGTGTGAATGTAGAAACTTAGCCATGAGGTAGAAATGGAAGGAGGTTTTGATGGAGAGGAAAAGGTGTTCTGCTGAAACACTGATCGCTGAATAAGTGAGAAGGCAAAGGTTGGAAGATTGAGTTGGAAGGAGATTTTCTTTTCTGATTAGGACAACGGTATGTGACTCCAAACGAGCACCTGCTTTTCACCAAGTAAATGAGTCTCAAGAAGGGCATAAGGGAATAGAAGACATGTTTTTACCAAAAAGAGAGCTCTCGCAGGCAAACAAGAAACGTCGATGGAGCAAGAAGAAGAAGAAGAAGGAGGAGGGGGGGGGGGGGGTCCGAGAATTCTCCGTGGTAAGCTTAAATGGTAAGTTGCTTACTCTTGCCATTGGATAAGAATGACTATAATTCGGCAATGGTAGTAGTCATGAGAGGCTACAGGCAAATGTCAAGGTATTGTGTATGGTGCTTGTTGCTTGTACTGTATTAAGATAGTCAGCAAAGAAACCGATATAATGCTTTGTAACTTGAACAGAAAGCGGCTCCCGGTATGCGTACGAGCTGTAGCTGACAGCTGTAGGGCTGGCTCTGCATACCCACTCCCTGAAACGCTGTAACTTCGCCTATGCAAGAAAGAGCTTTCAAGAGAGCCGCCTGAAGTGCAGCCAGCCTTCGTGAGCCTTTCTCCTCCAGAGCCGTGCAAAGAAAGCGGGCACGCTACAGCGTGGGTGCGTGCAGCATGCACGAGCAAAAGCGGCCAAGCCCAGTGCCCTCGCTGGGCTTCCCTTTCGTGCGGACAACGTGAGGCGAAGAACGAAGCCGCAGAGCACCGGGCTTGCGTGTGCAGTGCACCGAGTTGCAGAAGTCCAGCAAGGGCTCGTTCACAAGCCGAGCCGGCTGAGGGCGTCCTCGCTTCTGCGAAAGGGAACGCGGAGCCGTAGCACTTCACCCCGCAGCGTGGAGACAAGCACTTTCCTAGTCCTTCAGTCTTGCAGAGTCCCTGCAGCTAGAGCTCAGCCAGGAGCAGGCGTCAAAGCAGAAGGCCTTCCTAAAGCACCCCTTCTCCGAGCAGCCTCCGGAAAGGGCTCATCCCTCTGCGGCTCTGCGCCTTTCTTCTAATGCAGACGCCCGGCACACTTGGCTCAGCGAGAGCTGCGTGGGCAGCGTGCACTCAGCGAAAGCCAAAGGGTGTCCTTGGAGCTCGAGCTTGTTGGAGAGGATGAAAGTTTGGTAAGAAAGTTTCACAGCTATGTAGGCTTGGCAGCAAGATGTGTGAATGTAGAAACTTAGCCATGAGGTAGAAATGGAAGGAGGTTTTGATGGAGAGGAAAAGGTGTTCTGCTGAAACACTGATCGCTGAATAAGTGAGAAGGCAAAGGTTGGAAGATTGAGTTGGAAGGAGATTTTCTTTTCTGATTAGGACAACGGTATGTGACTCCAAACGAGCACCTGCTTTTCACCAAGTAAATGAGTCTCAAGAAGGGCATAAGGGAATAGAAGACATGTTTTTACCAAAAAGAGAGCTCTCGCAGGCAAACAAGAAACGTCGATGGAGCAAGAAGAAGAAGAAGAAGGAGGAGGGGGGGGGGGGGGGTCCGAGAATTCTCCGTGGTAAGCTTAAATGGTAAGTTGCTTACTCTTGCCATTGGATAAGAATGACTATAATTCGGCAATGGTAGTAGTCATGAGAGGCTACAGGCAAATGTCAAGGTATTGTGTATGGTGCTTGTTGCTTGTACTGTATTAAGATAGTCAGCAAAGAAACCGATATAATGCTTTGTAACTTGAACAGAAAGCGGCTCCCGGTATGCGTACGAGCTGTAGCTGACAGCTGTAGGGCTGGCTCTGCATACCCACTCCCTGAAACGCTGTAACTTCGCCTATGCAAGAAAGAGCTTTCAAGAGAGCCGCCTGAAGTGCAGCCAGCCTTCGTGAGCCTTTCTCCTCCAGAGCCGTGCAAAGAAAGCGGGCACGCTACAGCGTGGGTGCGTGCAGCATGCACGAGCAAAAGCGGCCAAGCCCAGTGCCCTCGCTGGGCTTCCCTTTCGTGCGGACAACGTGAGGCGAAGAACGAAGCCGCAGAGCACCGGGCTTGCGTGTGCAGTGCACCGAGTTGCAGAAGTCCAGCAAGGGCTCGTTCACAAGCCGAGCCGGCTGAGGGCGTCCTCGCTTCTGCGAAAGGGAACGCGGAGCCGTAGCACTTCACCCCGCAGCGTGGAGACAAGCACTTTCCTAGTCCTTCAGCCTTGCAGAGTCCCTGCAGCTAGAGCTCAGCCAGGAGCAGGCGTCAAAGCAGAAGGCCTTCCTAAAGCACCCCTTCTCCGAGCAGCCTCCGGAAAGGGCTCATCCCTCTGCGGCTCTGCGCCTTTCTTCTAATGCAGACGCCCGGCACACTTGGCTCAGCGAGAGCTGCGTGGGCAGCGTGCACTCAGCGAAAGCCAAAGGGTGTCCTTGGAGCTCGAGCTTGTTGGAGAGGATGAAAGTTTGGTAAGAAAGTTTCACAGCTATGTAGGCTTGGCAGCAAGATGTGTGAATGTAGAAACTTAGCCATGAGGTAGAAATGGAAGGAGGTTTTGATGGAGAGGAAAAGGTGTTCTGCTGAAACACTGATCGCTGAATAAGTGAGAAGGCAAAGGTTGGAAGATTGAGTTGGAAGGAGATTTTCTTTTCTGATTAGGACAACGGTATGTGACTCCAAACGAGCACCTGCTTTTCACCAAGTAAATGAGTCTCAAGAAGGGCATAAGGGAATAGAAGACATGTTTTTACCAAAAAGAGAGCTCTCGCAGGCAAACAAGAAACGTCGATGGAGCAAGAAGAAGAAGAAGAAGAAGGAGGAGGGGGGGGGGGGGTCCGAGAATTCTCCGTGGTAAGCTTAAATGGTAAGTTGCTTACTCTTGCCATTGGATAAGAATGACTATAATTCGGCAATGGTAGTAGTCATGAGAGGCTACAGGCAAATGTCAAGGTATTGTGTATGGTGCTTGTTGCTTGTACTGTATTAAGATAGTCAGCAAAGAAACCGATATAATGCTTTGTAACTTGAACAGAAAGCGGCTCCCGGTATGCGTACGAGCTGTAGCTGACAGCTGTAGGGCTGGCTCTGCATACCCACTCCCTGAAACGCTGTAACTTCGCCTATGCAAGAAAGAGCTTTCAAGAGAGCCGCCTGAAGTGCAGCCAGCCTTCGTGAGCCTTTCTCCTCCAGAGCCGTGCAAAGAAAGCGGGCACGCTACAGCGTGGGTGCGTGCAGCATGCACGAGCAAAAGCGGCCAAGCCCAGTGCCCTCGCTGGGCTTCCCTTTCGTGCGGACAACGTGAGGCGAAGAACGAAGCCGCAGAGCACCGGGCTTGCGTGTGCAGTGCACCGAGTTGCAGAAGTCCAGCAAGGGCTCGTTCACAAGCCGAGCCGGCTGAGGGCGTCCTCGCTTCTGCGAAAGGGAACGCGGAGCCGTAGCACTTCACCCCGCAGCGTGGAGACAAGCACTTTCCTAGTCCTTCAGCCTTGCAGAGTCCCTGCAGCTAGAGCTCAGCCAGGAGCAGGCGTCAAAGCAGAAGGCCTTCCTAAAGCACCCCTTCTCCGAGCAGCCTCCGGAAAGGGCTCATCCCTCTGCGGCTCTGCGCCTTTCTTCTAATGCAGACGCCCGGCACACTTGGCTCAGCGAGAGCTGCGTGGGCAGCGTGCACTCAGCGAAAGCCAAAGGGTGTCCTTGGAGCTCGAGCTTGTTGGAGAGGATGAAAGTTTGGTAAGAAAGTTTCACAGCTATGTAGGCTTGGCAGCAAGATGTGTGAATGTAGAAACTTAGCCATGAGGTAGAAATGGAAGGAGGTTTTGATGGAGAGGAAAAGGTGTTCTGCTGAAACACTGATCGCTGAATAAGTGAGAAGGCAAAGGTTGGAAGATTGAGTTGGAAGGAGATTTTCTTTTCTGATTAGGACAACGGTATGTGACTCCAAACGAGCACCTGCTTTTCACCAAGTAAATGAGTCTCAAGAAGGGCATAAGGGAATAGAAGACATGTTTTTACCAAAAAGAGAGCTCTCGCAGGCAAACAAGAAACGTCGATGGAGCAAGAAGAAGAAGAAGAAGGAGGAGGGGGGGGGGGGGGTCCGAGAATTCTCCGTGGTAAGCTTAAATGGTAAGTTGCTTACTCTTGCCATTGGATAAGAATGACTATAATTCGGCAATGGTAGTAGTCATGAGAGGCTACAGGCAAATGTCAAGGTATTGTGTATGGTGCTTGTTGCTTGTACTGTATTAAGATAGTCAGCAAAGAAACCGATATAATGCTTTGTAACTTGAACAGAAAGCGGCTCCCGGTATGCGTACGAGCTGTAGCTGACAGCTGTAGGGCTGGCTCTGCATACCCACTCCCTGAAACGCTGTAACTTCGCCTATGCAAGAAAGAGCTTTCAAGAGAGCCGCCTGAAGTGCAGCCAGCCTTCGTGAGCCTTTCTCCTCCAGAGCCGTGCAAAGAAAGCGGGCACGCTACAGCGTGGGTGCGTGCAGCATGCACGAGCAAAAGCGGCCAAGCCCAGTGCCCTCGCTGGGCTTCCCTTTCGTGCGGACAACGTGAGGCGAAGAACGAAGCCGCAGAGCACCGGGCTTGCGTGTGCAGTGCACCGAGTTGCAGAAGTCCAGCAAGGGCTCGTTCACAAGCCGAGCCGGCTGAGGGCGTCCTCGCTTCTGCGAAAGGGAACGCGGAGCCGTAGCACTTCACCCCGCAGCGTGGAGACAAGCACTTTCCTAGTCCTTCAGCCTTGCAGAGTCCCTGCAGCTAGAGCTCAGCCAGGAGCAGGCGTCAAAGCAGAAGGCCTTCCTAAAGCACCCCTTCTCCGAGCAGCCTCCGGAAAGGGCTCATCCCTCTGCGGCTCTGCGCCTTTCTTCTAATGCAGACGCCCGGCACACTTGGCTCAGCGAGAGCTGCGTGGGCAGCGTGCACTCAGCGAAAGCCAAAGGGTGTCCTTGGAGCTCGAGCTTGTTGGAGAGGATGAAAGTTTGGTAAGAAAGTTTCACAGCTATGTAGGCTTGGCAGCAAGATGTGTGAATGTAGAAACTTAGCCATGAGGTAGAAATGGAAGGAGGTTTTGATGGAGAGGAAAAGGTGTTCTGCTGAAACACTGATCGCTGAATAAGTGAGAAGGCAAAGGTTGGAAGATTGAGTTGGAAGGAGATTTTCTTTTCTGATTAGGACAACGGTATGTGACTCCAAACGAGCACCTGCTTTTCACCAAGTAAATGAGTCTCAAGAAGGGCATAAGGGAATAGAAGACATGTTTTTACCAAAAAGAGAGCTCTCGCAGGCAAACAAGAAACGTCGATGGAGCAAGAAGAAGAAGAAGAAGAAGGAGGGGGGGGGGGGGTCCGAGAATTCTCCGTGGTAAGCTTAAATGGTAAGTTGCTTACTCTTGCCATTGGATAAGAATGACTATAATTCGGCAATGGTAGTAGTCATGAGAGGCTACAGGCAAATGTCAAGGTATTGTGTATGGTGCTTGTTGCTTGTACTGTATTAAGATAGTCAGCAAAGAAACCGATATAATGCTTTGTAACTTGAACAGAAAGCGGCTCCCGGTATGCGTACGAGCTGTAGCTGACAGCTGTAGGGCTGGCTCTGCATACCCACTCCCTGAAACGCTGTAACTTCGCCTATGCAAGAAAGAGCTTTCAAGAGAGCCGCCTGAAGTGCACACAGCCTTCGTGAGCCTTTCTCCTCCAGAGCCGTGCAAAGAAAGCGGGCACGCTACAGCGTGGGTGCGTGCAGCATGCACGAGCAAAAGCGGCCAAGCCCAGTGCCCTCGCTGGGCTTCCCTTTCGTGCGGACAACGTGAGGCGAAGAACGAAGCCGCAGAGCACCGGGCTTGCGTGTGCAGTGCACCGAGTTGCAGAAGTCCAGCAAGGGCTCGTTCACAAGCCGAGCCGGCTGAGGGCGTCCTCGCTTCTGCGAAAGGGAACGCGGAGCCGTAGCACTTCACCCCGCAGCGTGGAGACAAGCACTTTCCTAGTCCTTCAGCCTTGCAGAGTCCCTGCAGCTAGAGCTCAGCCAGGAGCAGGCGTCAAAGCAGAAGGCCTTCCTAAAGCACCCCTTCTCCGAGCAGCCTCCGGAAAGGGCTCATCCCTCTGCGGCTCTGCGCCTTTCTTCTAATGCAGACGCCCGGCACACTTGGCTCAGCGAGAGCTGCGTGGGCAGCGTGCACTCAGCGAAAGCCAAAGGGTGTCCTTGGAGCTCGAGCTTGTTGGAGAGGATGAAAGTTTGGTAAGAAAGTTTCACAGCTATGTAGGCTTGGCAGCAAGATGTGTGAATGTAGAAACTTAGCCATGAGGTAGAAATGGAAGGAGGTTTTGATGGAGAGGAAAAGGTGTTCTGCTGAAACACTGATCGCTGAATAAGTGAGAAGGCAAAGGTTGGAAGATTGAGTTGGAAGGAGATTTTCTTTTCTGATTAGGACAACGGTATGTGACTCCAAACGAGCACCTGCTTTTCACCAAGTAAATGAGTCTCAAGAAGGGCATAAGGGAATAGAAGACATGTTTTTACCAAAAAGAGAGCTCTCGCAGGCAAACAAGAAACGTCGATGGAGCAAGAAGAAGAAGAAGAAGGAGGAGGGGGGGGGGGGGGTCCGAGAATTCTCCGTGGTAAGCTTAAATGGTAAGTTGCTTACTCTTGCCATTGGATAAGAATGACTATAATTCGGCAATGGTAGTAGTCATGAGAGGCTACAGGCAAATGTCAAGGTATTGTGTATGGTGCTTGTTGCTTGTACTGTATTAAGATAGTCAGCAAAGAAACCGATATAATGCTTTGTAACTTGAACAGAAAGCGGCTCCCGGTATGCGTACGAGCTGTAGCTGACAGCTGTAGGGCTGGCTCTGCATACCCACTCCCTGAAACGCTGTAACTTCGCCTATGCAAGAAAGAGCTTTCAAGAGAGCCGCCTGAAGTGCACACAGCCTTCGTGAGCCTTGCTCCTCCAGAGCCGTGCAAAGAAAGCGGGCACGCTACAGCGTGGGTGCGTGCAGCATGCACGAGCAAAAGCGGCCAAGCCCAGTGCCCTCGCTGGGCTTCCCTTTCGTGCGGACAACGTGAGGCGAAGAACGAAGCCGCAGAGCACCGGGCTTGCGTGTGCAGTGCACCGAGTTGCAGAAGTCCAGCAAGGGCTCGTTCACAAGCCGAGCCGGCTGAGGGCGTCCTCGCTTCTGCGAAAGGGAACGCGGAGCCGTAGCACTTCACCCCGCAGCGTGGAGACAAGCACTTTCCTAGTCCTTCAGCCTTGCAGAGTCCCTGCAGCTAGAGCTCAGCCAGGAGCAGGCGTCAAAGCAGAAGGCCTTCCTAAAGCACCCCTTCTCCGAGCAGCCTCCGGAAAGGGCTCATCCCTCTGCGGCTCTGCGCCTTTCTTCTAATGCAGACGCCCGGCACACTTGGCTCAGCGAGAGCTGCGTGGGCAGCGTGCACTCAGCGAAAGCCAAAGGGTGTCCTTGGAGCTCGAGCTTGTTGGAGAGGATGAAAGTTTGGTAAGAAAGTTTCACAGCTATGTAGGCTTGGCAGCAAGATGTGTGAATGTAGAAACTTAGCCATGAGGTAGAAATGGAAGGAGGTTTTGATGGAGAGGAAAAGGTGTTCTGCTGAAACACTGATCGCTGAATAAGTGAGAAGGCAAAGGTTGGAAGATTGAGTTGGAAGGAGATTTTCTTTTCTGATTAGGACAACGGTATGTGACTCCAAACGAGCACCTGCTTTTCACCAAGTAAATGAGTCTCAAGAAGGGCATAAGGGAATAGAAGACATGTTTTTACCAAAAAGAGAGCTCTCGCAGGCAAACAAGAAACGTCGATGGAGCAAGAAGAAGAAGAAGAAGGAGGAGGGGGGGGGGGGTCCGAGAATTCTCCGTGGTAAGCTTAAATGGTAAGTTGCTTACTCTTGCCATTGGATAAGAATGACTATAATTCGGCAATGGTAGTAGTCATGAGAGGCTACAGGCAAATGTCAAGGTATTGTGTATGGTGCTTGTTGCTTGTACTGTATTAAGATAGTCAGCAAAGAAACCGATATAATGCTTTGTAACTTGAACAGAAAGCGGCTCCCGGTATGCGTACGAGCTGTAGCTGACAGCTGTAGGGCTGGCTCTGCATACCCACTCCCTGAAACGCTGTAACTTCGCCTATGCAAGAAAGAGCTTTCAAGAGAGCCGCCTGAAGTGCAGCCAGCCTTCGTGAGCCTTTCTCCTCCAGAGCCGTGCAAAGAAAGCGGGCACGCTACAGCGTGGGTGCGTGCAGCATGCACGAGCAAAAGCGGCCAAGCCCAGTGCCCTCGCTGGGCTTCCCTTTCGTGCGGACAACGTGAGGCGAAGAACGAAGCCGCAGAGCACCGGGCTTGCGTGTGCAGTGCACCGAGTTGCAGAAGTCCAGCAAGGGCTCGTTCACAAGCCGAGCCGGCTGAGGGCGTCCTCGCTTCTGCGAAAGGGAACGCGGAGCCGTAGCACTTCACCCCGCAGCGTGGAGACAAGCACTTTCCTAGTCCTTCAGCCTTGCAGAGTCCCTGCAGCTAGAGCTCAGCCAGGAGCAGGCGTCAAAGCAGAAGGCCTTCCTAAAGCACCCCTTCTCCGAGCAGCCTCCGGAAAGGGCTCATCCCTCTGCGGCTCTGCGCCTTTCTTCTAATGCAGACGCCCGGCACACTTGGCTCAGCGAGAGCTGCGTGGGCAGCGTGCACTCAGCGAAAGCCAAAGGGTGTCCTTGGAGCTCGAGCTTGTTGGAGAGGATGAAAGTTTGGTAAGAAAGTTTCACAGCTATGTAGGCTTGGCAGCAAGATGTGTGAATGTAGAAACTTAGCCATGAGGTAGAAATGGAAGGAGGTTTTGATGGAGAGGAAAAGGTGTTCTGCTGAAACACTGATCGCTGAATAAGTGAGAAGGCAAAGGTTGGAAGATTGAGTTGGAAGGAGATTTTCTTTTCTGATTAGGACAACGGTATGTGACTCCAAACGAGCACCTGCTTTTCACCAAGTAAATGAGTCTCAAGAAGGGCATAAGGGAATAGAAGACATGTTTTTACCAAAAAGAGAGCTCTCGCAGGCAAACAAGAAACGTCGATGGAGCAAGAAGAAGAAGAAGAAGGAGGAGGGGGGGGGGGGGGTCCGAGAATTCTCCGTGGTAAGCTTAAATGGTAAGTTGCTTACTCTTGCCATTGGATAAGAATGACTATAATTCGGCAATGGTAGTAGTCATGAGAGGCTACAGGCAAATGTCAAGGTATTGTGTATGGTGCTTGTTGCTTGTACTGTATTAAGATAGTCAGCAAAGAAACCGATATAATGCTTTGTAACTTGAACAGAAAGCGGCTCCCGGTATGCGTACGAGCTGTAGCTGACAGCTGTAGGGCTGGCTCTGCATACCCACTCCCTGAAACGCTGTAACTTCGCCTATGCAAGAAAGAGCTTTCAAGAGAGCCGCCTGAAGTGCACACAGCCTTCGTGAGCCTTGCTCCTCCAGAGCCGTGCAAAGAAAGCGGGCACGCTACAGCGTGGGTGCGTGCAGCATGCACGAGCAAAAGCGGCCAAGCCCAGTGCCCTCGCTGGGCTTCCCTTTCGTGCGGACAACGTGAGGCGAAGAACGAAGCCGCAGAGCACCGGGCTTGCGTGTGCAGTGCACCGAGTTGCAGAAGTCCAGCAAGGGCTCGTTCACAAGCCGAGCCGGCTGAGGGCGTCCTCGCTTCTGCGAAAGGGAACGCGGAGCCGTAGCACTTCACCCCGCAGCGTGGAGACAAGCACTTTCCTAGTCCTTCAGTCTTGCAGAGTCCCTGCAGCTAGAGCTCAGCCAGGAGCAGGCGTCAAAGCAGAAGGCCTTCCTAAAGCACCCCTTCTCCGAGCAGCCTCCGGAAAGGGCTCATCCCTCTGCGGCTCTGCGCCTTTCTTCTAATGCAGACGCCCGGCACACTTGGCTCAGCGAGAGCTGCGTGGGCAGCGTGCACTCAGCGAAAGCCAAAGGGTGTCCTTGGAGCTCGAGCTTGTTGGAGAGGATGAAAGTTTGGTAAGAAAGTTTCACAGCTATGTAGGCTTGGCAGCAAGATGTGTGAATGTAGAAACTTAGCCATGAGGTAGAAATGGAAGGAGGTTTTGATGGAGAGGAAAAGGTGTTCTGCTGAAACACTGATCGCTGAATAAGTGAGAAGGCAAAGGTTGGAAGATTGAGTTGGAAGGAGATTTTCTTTTCTGATTAGGACAACGGTATGTGACTCCAAACGAGCACCTGCTTTTCACCAAGTAAATGAGTCTCAAGAAGGGCATAAGGGAATAGAAGACATGTTTTTACCAAAAAGAGAGCTCTCGCAGGCAAACAAGAAACGTCGATGGAGCAAGAAGAAGAAGAAGAAGGAGGAGGGGGGGGGGGGGGTCCGAGAATTCTCCGTGGTAAGCTTAAATGGTAAGTTGCTTACTCTTGCCATTGGATAAGAATGACTATAATTCGGCAATGGTAGTAGTCATGAGAGGCTACAGGCAAATGTCAAGGTATTGTGTATGGTGCTTGTTGCTTGTACTGTATTAAGATAGTCAGCAAAGAAACCGATATAATGCTTTGTAACTTGAACAGAAAGCGGCTCCCGGTATGCGTACGAGCTGTAGCTGACAGCTGTAGGGCTGGCTCTGCATACCCACTCCCTGAAACGCTGTAACTTCGCCTATGCAAGAAAGAGCTTTCAAGAGAGCCGCCTGAAGTGCAGCCAGCCTTCGTGAGCCTTTCTCCTCCAGAGCCGTGCAAAGAAAGCGGGCACGCTACAGCGTGGGTGCGTGCAGCATGCACGAGCAAAAGCGGCCAAGCCCAGTGCCCTCGCTGGGCTTCCCTTTCGTGCGGACAACGTGAGGCGAAGAACGAAGCCGCAGAGCACCGGGCTTGCGTGTGCAGTGCACCGAGTTGCAGAAGTCCAGCAAGGGCTCGTTCACAAGCCGAGCCGGCTGAGGGCGTCCTCGCTTCTGCGAAAGGGAACGCGGAGCCGTAGCACTTCACCCCGCAGCGTGGAGACAAGCACTTTCCTAGTCCTTCAGCCTTGCAGAGTCCCTGCAGCTAGAGCTCAGCCAGGAGCAGGCGTCAAAGCAGAAGGCCTTCCTAAAGCACCCCTTCTCCGAGCAGCCTCCGGAAAGGGCTCATCCCTCTGCGGCTCTGCGCCTTTCTTCTAATGCAGACGCCCGGCACACTTGGCTCAGCGAGAGCTGCGTGGGCAGCGTGCACTCAGCGAAAGCCAAAGGGTGTCCTTGGAGCTCGAGCTTGTTGGAGAGGATGAAAGTTTGGTAAGAAAGTTTCACAGCTATGTAGGCTTGGCAGCAAGATGTGTGAATGTAGAAACTTAGCCATGAGGTAGAAATGGAAGGAGGTTTTGATGGAGAGGAAAAGGTGTTCTGCTGAAACACTGATCGCTGAATAAGTGAGAAGGCAAAGGTTGGAAGATTGAGTTGGAAGGAGATTTTCTTTTCTGATTAGGACAACGGTATGTGACTCCAAACGAGCACCTGCTTTTCACCAAGTAAATGAGTCTCAAGAAGGGCATAAGGGAATAGAAGACATGTTTTTACCAAAAAGAGAGCTCTCGCAGGCAAACAAGAAACGTCGATGGAGCAAGAAGAAGAAGAAGAAGAAGGAGGGGGGGGGGGGTCCGAGAATTCTCCGTGGTAAGCTTAAATGGTAAGTTGCTTACTCTTGCCATTGGATAAGAATGACTATAATTCGGCAATGGTAGTAGTCATGAGAGGCTACAGGCAAATGTCAAGGTATTGTGTATGGTGCTTGTTGCTTGTACTGTATTAAGATAGTCAGCAAAGAAACCGATATAATGCTTTGTAACTTGAACAGAAAGCGGCTCCCGGTATGCGTACGAGCTGTAGCTGACAGCTGTAGGGCTGGCTCTGCATACCCACTCCCTGAAACGCTGTAACTTCGCCTATGCAAGAAAGAGCTTTCAAGAGAGCCGCCTGAAGTGCAGCCAGCCTTCGTGAGCCTTGCTCCTCCAGAGCCGTGCAAAGAAAGCGGGCACGCTACAGCGTGGGTGCGTGCAGCATGCACGAGCAAAAGCGGCCAAGCCCAGTGCCCTCGCTGGGCTTCCCTTTCGTGCGGACAACGTGAGGCGAAGAACGAAGCCGCAGAGCACCGGGCTTGCGTGTGCAGTGCACCGAGTTGCAGAAGTCCAGCAAGGGCTCGTTCACAAGCCGAGCCGGCTGAGGGCGTCCTCGCTTCTGCGAAAGGGAACGCGGAGCCGTAGCACTTCACCCCGCAGCGTGGAGACAAGCACTTTCCTAGTCCTTCAGCCTTGCAGAGTCCCTGCAGCTAGAGCTCAGCCAGGAGCAGGCGTCAAAGCAGAAGGCCTTCCTAAAGCACCCCTTCTCCGAGCAGCCTCCGGAAAGGGCTCATCCCTCTGCGGCTCTGCGCCTTTCTTCTAATGCAGACGCCCGGCACACTTGGCTCAGCGAGAGCTGCGTGGGCAGCGTGCACTCAGCGAAAGCCAAAGGGTGTCCTTGGAGCTCGAGCTTGTTGGAGAGGATGAAAGTTTGGTAAGAAAGTTTCACAGCTATGTAGGCTTGGCAGCAAGATGTGTGAATGTAGAAACTTAGCCATGAGGTAGAAATGGAAGGAGGTTTTGATGGAGAGGAAAAGGTGTTCTGCTGAAACACTGATCGCTGAATAAGTGAGAAGGCAAAGGTTGGAAGATTGAGTTGGAAGGAGATTTTCTTTTCTGATTAGGACAACGGTATGTGACTCCAAACGAGCACCTGCTTTTCACCAAGTAAATGAGTCTCAAGAAGGGCATAAGGGAATAGAAGACATGTTTTTACCAAAAAGAGAGCTCTCGCAGGCAAACAAGAAACGTCGATGGAGCAAGAAGAAGAAGAAGAAGAAGGAGGGGGGGGGGGGGGGGTCCGAGAATTCTCCGTGGTAAGCTTAAATGGTAAGTTGCTTACTCTTGCCATTGGATAAGAATGACTATAATTCGGCAATGGTAGTAGTCATGAGAGGCTACAGGCAAATGTCAAGGTATTGTGTATGGTGCTTGTTGCTTGTACTGTATTAAGATAGTCAGCAAAGAAACCGATATAATGCTTTGTAACTTGAACAGAAAGCGGCTCCCGGTATGCGTACGAGCTGTAGCTGACAGCTGTAGGGCTGGCTCTGCATACCCACTCCCTGAAACGCTGTAACTTCGCCTATGCAAGAAAGAGCTTTCAAGAGAGCCGCCTGAAGTGCAGCCAGCCTTCGTGAGCCTTTCTCCTCCAGAGCCGTGCAAAGAAAGCGGGCACGCTACAGCGTGGGTGCGTGCAGCATGCACGAGCAAAAGCGGCCAAGCCCAGTGCCCTCGCTGGGCTTCCCTTTCGTGCGGACAACGTGAGGCGAAGAACGAAGCCGCAGAGCACCGGGCTTGCGTGTGCAGTGCACCGAGTTGCAGAAGTCCAGCAAGGGCTCGTTCACAAGCCGAGCCGGCTGAGGGCGTCCTCGCTTCTGCGAAAGGGAACGCGGAGCCGTAGCACTTCCCCCCGCAGCGTGGAGACAAGCACTTTCCTAGTCCTTCAGCCTTGCAGAGTCCCTGCAGCTAGAGCTCAGCCAGGAGCAGGCGTCAAAGCAGAAGGCCTTCCTAAAGCACCCCTTCTCCGAGCAGCCTCCGGAAAGGGCTCATCCCTCTGCGGCTCTGCGCCTTTCTTCTAATGCAGACGCCCGGCACACTTGGCTCAGCGAGAGCTGCGTGGGCAGCGTGCACTCAGCGAAAGCCAAAGGGTGTCCTTGGAGCTCGAGCTTGTTGGAGAGGATGAAAGTTTGGTAAGAAAGTTTCACAGCTATGTAGGCTTGGCAGCAAGATGTGTGAATGTAGAAACTTAGCCATGAGGTAGAAATGGAAGGAGGTTTTGATGGAGAGGAAAAGGTGTTCTGCTGAAACACTGATCGCTGAATAAGTGAGAAGGCAAAGGTTGGAAGATTGAGTTGGAAGGAGATTTTCTTTTCTGATTAGGACAACGGTATGTGACTCCAAACGAGCACCTGCTTTTCACCAAGTAAATGAGTCTCAAGAAGGGCATAAGGGAATAGAAGACATGTTTTTACCAAAAAGAGAGCTCTCGCAGGCAAACAAGAAACGTCGATGGAGCAAGAAGAAGAAGAAGAAGAAGGAGGGGGGGGGGGGGGGGTCCGAGAATTCTCCGTGGTAAGCTTAAATGGTAAGTTGCTTACTCTTGCCATTGGATAAGAATGACTATAATTCGGCAATGGTAGTAGTCATGAGAGGCTACAGGCAAATGTCAAGGTATTGTGTATGGTGCTTGTTGCTTGTACTGTATTAAGATAGTCAGCAAAGAAACCGATATAATGCTTTGTAACTTGAACAGAAAGCGGCTCCCGGTATGCGTACGAGCTGTAGCTGACAGCTGTAGGGCTGGCTCTGCATACCCACTCCCTGAAACGCTGTAACTTCGCCTATGCAAGAAAGAGCTTTCAAGAGAGCCGCCTGAAGTGCAGCCAGCCTTCGTGAGCCTTTCTCCTCCAGAGCCGTGCAAAGAAAGCGGGCACGCTACAGCGTGGGTGCGTGCAGCATGCACGAGCAAAAGCGGCCAAGCCCAGTGCCCTCGCTGGGCTTCCCTTTCGTGCGGACAACGTGAGGCGAAGAACGAAGCCGCAGAGCACCGGGCTTGCGTGTGCAGTGCACCGAGTTGCAGAAGTCCAGCAAGGGCTCGTTCACAAGCCGAGCCGGCTGAGGGCGTCCTCGCTTCTGCGAAAGGGAACGCGGAGCCGTAGCACTTCACCCCGCAGCGTGGAGACAAGCACTTTCCTAGTCCTTCAGCCTTGCAGAGTCCCTGCAGCTAGAGCTCAGCCAGGAGCAGGCGTCAAAGCAGAAGGCCTTCCTAAAGCACCCCTTCTCCGAGCAGCCTCCGGAAAGGGCTCATCCCTCTGCGGCTCTGCGCCTTTCTTCTAATGCAGACGCCCGGCACACTTGGCTCAGCGAGAGCTGCGTGGGCAGCGTGCACTCAGCGAAAGCCAAAGGGTGTCCTTGGAGCTCGAGCTTGTTGGAGAGGATGAAAGTTTGGTAAGAAAGTTTCACAGCTATGTAGGCTTGGCAGCAAGATGTGTGAATGTAGAAACTTAGCCATGAGGTAGAAATGGAAGGAGGTTTTGATGGAGAGGAAAAGGTGTTCTGCTGAAACACTGATCGCTGAATAAGTGAGAAGGCAAAGGTTGGAAGATTGAGTTGGAAGGAGATTTTCTTTTCTGATTAGGACAACGGTATGTGACTCCAAACGAGCACCTGCTTTTCACCAAGTAAATGAGTCTCAAGAAGGGCATAAGGGAATAGAAGACATGTTTTTACCAAAAAGAGAGCTCTCGCAGGCAAACAAGAAACGTCGATGGAGCAAGAAGAAGAAGAAGAAGGAGGAGGGGGGGGGGGGGTCCGAGAATTCTCCGTGGTAAGCTTAAATGGTAAGTTGCTTACTCTTGCCATTGGATAAGAATGACTATAATTCGGCAATGGTAGTAGTCATGAGAGGCTACAGGCAAATGTCAAGGTATTGTGTATGGTGCTTGTTGCTTGTACTGTATTAAGATAGTCAGCAAAGAAACCGATATAATGCTTTGTAACTTGAACAGAAAGCGGCTCCCGGTATGCGTACGAGCTGTAGCTGACAGCTGTAGGGCTGGCTCTGCATACCCACTCCCTGAAACGCTGTAACTTCGCCTATGCAAGAAAGAGCTTTCAAGAGAGCCGCCTGAAGTGCAGCCAGCCTTCGTGAGCCTTTCTCCTCCAGAGCCGTGCAAAGAAAGCGGGCACGCTACAGCGTGGGTGCGTGCAGCATGCACGAGCAAAAGCGGCCAAGCCCAGTGCCCTCGCTGGGCTTCCCTTTCGTGCGGACAACGTGAGGCGAAGAACGAAGCCGCAGAGCACCGGGCTTGCGTGTGCAGTGCACCGAGTTGCAGAAGTCCAGCAAGGGCTCGTTCACAAGCCGAGCCGGCTGAGGGCGTCCTCGCTTCTGCGAAAGGGAACGCGGAGCCGTAGCACTTCACCCCGCAGCGTGGAGACAAGCACTTTCCTAGTCCTTCAGTCTTGCAGAGTCCCTGCAGCTAGAGCTCAGCCAGGAGCAGGCGTCAAAGCAGAAGGCCTTCCTAAAGCACCCCTTCTCCGAGCAGCCTCCGGAAAGGGCTCATCCCTCTGCGGCTCTGCGCCTTTCTTCTAATGCAGACGCCCGGCACACTTGGCTCAGCGAGAGCTGCGTGGGCAGCGTGCACTCAGCGAAAGCCAAAGGGTGTCCTTGGAGCTCGAGCTTGTTGGAGAGGATGAAAGTTTGGTAAGAAAGTTTCACAGCTATGTAGGCTTGGCAGCAAGATGTGTGAATGTAGAAACTTAGCCATGAGGTAGAAATGGAAGGAGGTTTTGATGGAGAGGAAAAGGTGTTCTGCTGAAACACTGATCGCTGAATAAGTGAGAAGGCAAAGGTTGGAAGATTGAGTTGGAAGGAGATTTTCTTTTCTGATTAGGACAACGGTATGTGACTCCAAACGAGCACCTGCTTTTCACCAAGTAAATGAGTCTCAAGAAGGGCATAAGGGAATAGAAGACATGTTTTTACCAAAAAGAGAGCTCTCGCAGGCAAACAAGAAACGTCGATGGAGCAAGAAGAAGAAGAAGAAGAAGGAGGGGGGGGGGGGGGGGTCCGAGAATTCTCCGTGGTAAGCTTAAATGGTAAGTTGCTTACTCTTGCCATTGGATAAGAATGACTATAATTCGGCAATGGTAGTAGTCATGAGAGGCTACAGGCAAATGTCAAGGTATTGTGTATGGTGCTTGTTGCTTGTACTGTATTAAGATAGTCAGCAAAGAAACCGATATAATGCTTTGTAACTTGAACAGAAAGCGGCTCCCGGTATGCGTACGAGCTGTAGCTGACAGCTGTAGGGCTGGCTCTGCATACCCACTCCCTGAAACGCTGTAACTTCGCCTATGCAAGAAAGAGCTTTCAAGAGAGCCGCCTGAAGTGCAGCCAGCCTTCGTGAGCCTTTCTCCTCCAGAGCCGTGCAAAGAAAGCGGGCACGCTACAGCGTGGGTGCGTGCAGCATGCACGAGCAAAAGCGGCCAAGCCCAGTGCCCTCGCTGAGCTTCCCTTTCGTGCGGACAACGTGAGGCGAAGAACGAAGCCGCAGAGCACCGGGCTTGCGTGTGCAGTGCACCGAGTTGCAGAAGTCCAGCAAGGGCTCGTTCACAAGCCGAGCCGGCTGAGGGCGTCCTCGCTTCTGCGAAAGGGAACGCGGAGCCGTAGCACTTCACCCCGCAGCGTGGAGACAAGCACTTTCCTAGTCCTTCAGCCTTGCAGAGTCCCTGCAGCTAGAGCTCAGCCAGGAGCAGGCGTCAAAGCAGAAGGCCTTCCTAAAGCACCCCTTCTCCGAGCAGCCTCCGGAAAGGGCTCATCCCTCTGCGGCTCTGCGCCTTTCTTCTAATGCAGACGCCCGGCACACTTGGCTCAGCGAGAGCTGCGTGGGCAGCGTGCACTCAGCGAAAGCCAAAGGGTGTCCTTGGAGCTCGAGCTTGTTGGAGAGGATGAAAGTTTGGTAAGAAAGTTTCACAGCTATGTAGGCTTGGCAGCAAGATGTGTGAATGTAGAAACTTAGCCATGAGGTAGAAATGGAAGGAGGTTTTGATGGAGAGGAAAAGGTGTTCTGCTGAAACACTGATCGCTGAATAAGTGAGAAGGCAAAGGTTGGAAGATTGAGTTGGAAGGAGATTTTCTTTTCTGATTAGGACAACGGTATGTGACTCCAAACGAGCACCTGCTTTTCACCAAGTAAATGAGTCTCAAGAAGGGCATAAGGGAATAGAAGACATGTTTTTACCAAAAAGAGAGCTCTCGCAGGCAAACAAGAAACGTCGATGGAGCAAGAAGAAGAAGAAGAAGAAGGAGGAGGGGGGGGGGGGGTCCGAGAATTCTCCGTGGTAAGCTTAAATGGTAAGTTGCTTACTCTTGCCATTGGATAAGAATGACTATAATTCGGCAATGGTAGTAGTCATGAGAGGCTACAGGCAAATGTCAAGGTATTGTGTATGGTGCTTGTTGCTTGTACTGTATTAAGATAGTCAGCAAAGAAACCGATATAATGCTTTGTAACTTGAACAGAAAGCGGCTCCCGGTATGCGTACGAGCTGTAGCTGACAGCTGTAGGGCTGGCTCTGCATACCCACTCCCTGAAACGCTGTAACTTCGCCTATGCAAGAAAGAGCTTTCAAGAGAGCCGCCTGAAGTGCAGCCAGCCTTCGTGAGCCTTTCTCCTCCAGAGCCGTGCAAAGAAAGCGGGCACGCTACAGCGTGGGTGCGTGCAGCATGCACGAGCAAAAGCGGCCAAGCCCAGTGCCCTCGCTGGGCTTCCCTTTCGTGCGGACAACGTGAGGCGAAGAACGAAGCCGCAGAGCACCGGGCTTGCGTGTGCAGTGCACCGAGTTGCAGAAGTCCAGCAAGGGCTCGTTCACAAGCCGAGCCGGCTGAGGGCGTCCTCGCTTCTGCGAAAGGGAACGCGGAGCCGTAGCACTTCACCCCGCAGCGTGGAGACAAGCACTTTCCTAGTCCTTCAGCCTTGCAGAGTCCCTGCAGCTAGAGCTCAGCCAGGAGCAGGCGTCAAAGCAGAAGGCCTTCCTAAAGCACCCCTTCTCCGAGCAGCCTCCGGAAAGGGCTCATCCCTCTGCGGCTCTGCGCCTTTCTTCTAATGCAGACGCCCGGCACACTTGGCTCAGCGAGAGCTGCGTGGGCAGCGTGCACTCAGCGAAAGCCAAAGGGTGTCCTTGGAGCTCGAGCTTGTTGGAGAGGATGAAAGTTTGGTAAGAAAGTTTCACAGCTATGTAGGCTTGGCAGCAAGATGTGTGAATGTAGAAACTTAGCCATGAGGTAGAAATGGAAGGAGGTTTTGATGGAGAGGAAAAGGTGTTCTGCTGAAACACTGATCGCTGAATAAGTGAGAAGGCAAAGGTTGGAAGATTGAGTTGGAAGGAGATTTTCTTTTCTGATTAGGACAACGGTATGTGACTCCAAACGAGCACCTGCTTTTCACCAAGTAAATGAGTCTCAAGAAGGGCATAAGGGAATAGAAGACATGTTTTTACCAAAAAGAGAGCTCTCGCAGGCAAACAAGAAACGTCGATGGAGCAAGAAGAAGAAGAAGAAGAAGGAGGAGGGGGGGGGGGGGGTCCGAGAATTCTCCGTGGTAAGCTTAAATGGTAAGTTGCTTACTCTTGCCATTGGATAAGAATGACTATAATTCGGCAATGGTAGTAGTCATGAGAGGCTACAGGCAAATGTCAAGGTATTGTGTATGGTGCTTGTTGCTTGTACTGTATTAAGATAGTCAGCAAAGAAACCGATATAATGCTTTGTAACTTGAACAGAAAGCGGCTCCCGGTATGCGTACGAGCTGTAGCTGACAGCTGTAGGGCTGGCTCTGCATACCCACTCCCTGAAACGCTGTAACTTCGCCTATGCAAGAAAGAGCTTTCAAGAGAGCCGCCTGAAGTGCAGCCAGCCTTCGTGAGCCTTTCTCCTCCAGAGCCGTGCAAAGAAAGCGGGCACGCTACAGCGTGGGTGCGTGCAGCATGCACGAGCAAAAGCGGCCAAGCCCAGTGCCCTCGCTGGGCTTCCCTTTCGTGCGGACAACGTGAGGCGAAGAACGAAGCCGCAGAGCACCGGGCTTGCGTGTGCAGTGCACCGAGTTGCAGAAGTCCAGCAAGGGCTCGTTCACAAGCCGAGCCGGCTGAGGGCGTCCTCGCTTCTGCGAAAGGGAACGCGGAGCCGTAGCACTTCACCCCGCAGCGTGGAGACAAGCACTTTCCTAGTCCTTCAGTCTTGCAGAGTCCCTGCAGCTAGAGCTCAGCCAGGAGCAGGCGTCAAAGCAGAAGGCCTTCCTAAAGCACCCCTTCTCCGAGCAGCCTCCGGAAAGGGCTCATCCCTCTGCGGCTCTGCGCCTTTCTTCTAATGCAGACGCCCGGCACACTTGGCTCAGCGAGAGCTGCGTGGGCAGCGTGCACTCAGCGAAAGCCAAAGGGTGTCCTTGGAGCTCGAGCTTGTTGGAGAGGATGAAAGTTTGGTAAGAAAGTTTCACAGCTATGTAGGCTTGGCAGCAAGATGTGTGAATGTAGAAACTTAGCCATGAGGTAGAAATGGAAGGAGGTTTTGATGGAGAGGAAAAGGTGTTCTGCTGAAACACTGATCGCTGAATAAGTGAGAAGGCAAAGGTTGGAAGATTGAGTTGGAAGGAGATTTTCTTTTCTGATTAGGACAACGGTATGTGACTCCAAACGAGCACCTGCTTTTCACCAAGTAAATGAGTCTCAAGAAGGGCATAAGGGAATAGAAGACATGTTTTTACCAAAAAGAGAGCTCTCGCAGGCAAACAAGAAACGTCGATGGAGCAAGAAGAAGAAGAAGAAGAAGGAGGGGGGGGGGGGGGGGGTCCGAGAATTCTCCGTGGTAAGCTTAAATGGTAAGTTGCTTACTCTTGCCATTGGATAAGAATGACTATAATTCGGCAATGGTAGTAGTCATGAGAGGCTACAGGCAAATGTCAAGGTATTGTGTATGGTGCTTGTTGCTTGTACTGTATTAAGATAGTCAGCAAAGAAACCGATATAATGCTTTGTAACTTGAACAGAAAGCGGCTCCCGGTATGCGTACGAGCTGTAGCTGACAGCTGTAGGGCTGGCTCTGCATACCCACTCCCTGAAACGCTGTAACTTCGCCTATGCAAGAAAGAGCTTTCAAGAGAGCCGCCTGAAGTGCAGCCAGCCTTCGTGAGCCTTTCTCCTCCAGAGCCGTGCAAAGAAAGCGGGCACGCTACAGCGTGGGTGCGTGCAGCATGCACGAGCAAAAGCGGCCAAGCCCAGTGCCCTCGCTGGGCTTCCCTTTCGTGCGGACAACGTGAGGCGAAGAACGAAGCCGCAGAGCACCGGGCTTGCGTGTGCAGTGCACCGAGTTGCAGAAGTCCAGCAAGGGCTCGTTCACAAGCCGAGCCGGCTGAGGGCGTCCTCGCTTCTGCGAAAGGGAACGCGGAGCCGTAGCACTTCACCCCGCAGCGTGGAGACAAGCACTTTCCTAGTCCTTCAGCCTTGCAGAGTCCCTGCAGCTAGAGCTCAGCCAGGAGCAGGCGTCAAAGCAGAAGGCCTTCCTAAAGCACCCCTTCTCCGAGCAGCCTCCGGAAAGGGCTCATCCCTCTGCGGCTCTGCGCCTTTCTTCTAATGCAGACGCCCGGCACACTTGGCTCAGCGAGAGCTGCGTGGGCAGCGTGCACTCAGCGAAAGCCAAAGGGTGTCCTTGGAGCTCGAGCTTGTTGGAGAGGATGAAAGTTTGGTAAGAAAGTTTCACAGCTATGTAGGCTTGGCAGCAAGATGTGTGAATGTAGAAACTTAGCCATGAGGTAGAAATGGAAGGAGGTTTTGATGGAGAGGAAAAGGTGTTCTGCTGAAACACTGATCGCTGAATAAGTGAGAAGGCAAAGGTTGGAAGATTGAGTTGGAAGGAGATTTTCTTTTCTGATTAGGACAACGGTATGTGACTCCAAACGAGCACCTGCTTTTCACCAAGTAAATGAGTCTCAAGAAGGGCATAAGGGAATAGAAGACATGTTTTTACCAAAAAGAGAGCTCTCGCAGGCAAACAAGAAACGTCGATGGAGCAAGAAGAAGAAGAAGAAGGAGGAGGGGGGGGGGGGGGTCCGAGAATTCTCCGTGGTAAGCTTAAATGGTAAGTTGCTTACTCTTGCCATTGGATAAGAATGACTATAATTCGGCAATGGTAGTAGTCATGAGAGGCTACAGGCAAATGTCAAGGTATTGTGTATGGTGCTTGTTGCTTGTACTGTATTAAGATAGTCAGCAAAGAAACCGATATAATGCTTTGTAACTTGAACAGAAAGCGGCTCCCGGTATGCGTACGAGCTGTAGCTGACAGCTGTAGGGCTGGCTCTGCATACCCACTCCCTGAAACGCTGTAACTTCGCCTATGCAAGAAAGAGCTTTCAAGAGAGCCGCCTGAAGTGCAGCCAGCCTTCGTGAGCCTTTCTCCTCCAGAGCCGTGCAAAGAAAGCGGGCACGCTACAGCGTGGGTGCGTGCAGCATGCACGAGCAAAAGCGGCCAAGCCCAGTGCCCTCGCTGGGCTTCCCTTTCGTGCGGACAACGTGAGGCGAAGAACGAAGCCGCAGAGCACCGGGCTTGCGTGTGCAGTGCACCGAGTTGCAGAAGTCCAGCAAGGGCTCGTTCACAAGCCGAGCCGGCTGAGGGCGTCCTCGCTTCTGCGAAAGGGAACGCGGAGCCGTAGCACTTCACCCCGCAGCGTGGAGACAAGCACTTTCCTAGTCCTTCAGTCTTGCAGAGTCCCTGCAGCTAGAGCTCAGCCAGGAGCAGGCGTCAAAGCAGAAGGCCTTCCTAAAGCACCCCTTCTCCGAGCAGCCTCCGGAAAGGGCTCATCCCTCTGCGGCTCTGCGCCTTTCTTCTAATGCAGACGCCCGGCACACTTGGCTCAGCGAGAGCTGCGTGGGCAGCGTGCACTCAGCGAAAGCCAAAGGGTGTCCTTGGAGCTCGAGCTTGTTGGAGAGGATGAAAGTTTGGTAAGAAAGTTTCACAGCTATGTAGGCTTGGCAGCAAGATGTGTGAATGTAGAAACTTAGCCATGAGGTAGAAATGGAAGGAGGTTTTGATGGAGAGGAAAAGGTGTTCTGCTGAAACACTGATCGCTGAATAAGTGAGAAGGCAAAGGTTGGAAGATTGAGTTGGAAGGAGATTTTCTTTTCTGATTAGGACAACGGTATGTGACTCCAAACGAGCACCTGCTTTTCACCAAGTAAATGAGTCTCAAGAAGGGCATAAGGGAATAGAAGACATGTTTTTACCAAAAAGAGAGCTCTCGCAGGCAAACAAGAAACGTCGATGGAGCAAGAAGAAGAAGAAGAAGAAGGAGGGGGGGGGGGGGGGGTCCGAGAATTCTCCGTGGTAAGCTTAAATGGTAAGTTGCTTACTCTTGCCATTGGATAAGAATGACTATAATTCGGCAATGGTAGTAGTCATGAGAGGCTACAGGCAAATGTCAAGGTATTGTGTATGGTGCTTGTTGCTTGTACTGTATTAAGATAGTCAGCAAAGAAACCGATATAATGCTTTGTAACTTGAACAGAAAGCGGCTCCCGGTATGCGTACGAGCTGTAGCTGACAGCTGTAGGGCTGGCTCTGCATACCCACTCCCTGAAACGCTGTAACTTCGCCTATGCAAGAAAGAGCTTTCAAGAGAGCCGCCTGAAGTGCAGCCAGCCTTCGTGAGCCTTTCTCCTCCAGAGCCGTGCAAAGAAAGCGGGCACGCTACAGCGTGGGTGCGTGCAGCATGCACGAGCAAAAGCGGCCAAGCCCAGTGCCCTCGCTGGGCTTCCCTTTCGTGCGGACAACGTGAGGCGAAGAACGAAGCCGCAGAGCACCGGGCTTGCGTGTGCAGTGCACCGAGTTGCAGAAGTCCAGCAAGGGCTCGTTCACAAGCCGAGCCGGCTGAGGGCGTCCTCGCTTCTGCGAAAGGGAACGCGGAGCCGTAGCACTTCACCCCGCAGCGTGGAGACAAGCACTTTCCTAGTCCTTCAGCCTTGCAGAGTCCCTGCAGCTAGAGCTCAGCCAGGAGCAGGCGTCAAAGCAGAAGGCCTTCCTAAAGCACCCCTTCTCCGAGCAGCCTCCGGAAAGGGCTCATCCCTCTGCGGCTCTGCGCCTTTCTTCTAATGCAGACGCCCGGCACACTTGGCTCAGCGAGAGCTGCGTGGGCAGCGTGCACTCAGCGAAAGCCAAAGGGTGTCCTTGGAGCTCGAGCTTGTTGGAGAGGATGAAAGTTTGGTAAGAAAGTTTCACAGCTATGTAGGCTTGGCAGCAAGATGTGTGAATGTAGAAACTTAGCCATGAGGTAGAAATGGAAGGAGGTTTTGATGGAGAGGAAAAGGTGTTCTGCTGAAACACTGATCGCTGAATAAGTGAGAAGGCAAAGGTTGGAAGATTGAGTTGGAAGGAGATTTTCTTTTCTGATTAGGACAACGGTATGTGACTCCAAACGAGCACCTGCTTTTCACCAAGTAAATGAGTCTCAAGAAGGGCATAAGGGAATAGAAGACATGTTTTTACCAAAAAGAGAGCTCTCGCAGGCAAACAAGAAACGTCGATGGAGCAAGAAGAAGAAGAAGAAGAAGGGGGGGGGGGGGGGGGGTCCGAGAATTCTCCGTGGTAAGCTTAAATGGTAAGTTGCTTACTCTTGCCATTGGATAAGAATGACTATAATTCGGCAATGGTAGTAGTCATGAGAGGCTACAGGCAAATGTCAAGGTATTGTGTATGGTGCTTGTTGCTTGTACTGTATTAAGATAGTCAGCAAAGAAACCGATATAATGCTTTGTAACTTGAACAGAAAGCGGCTCCCGGTATGCGTACGAGCTGTAGCTGACAGCTGTAGGGCTGGCTCTGCATACCCACTCCCTGAAACGCTGTAACTTCGCCTATGCAAGAAAGAGCTTTCAAGAGAGCCGCCTGAAGTGCAGCCAGCCTTCGTGAGCCTTTCTCCTCCAGAGCCGTGCAAAGAAAGCGGGCACGCTACAGCGTGGGTGCGTGCAGCATGCACGAGCAAAAGCGGCCAAGCCCAGTGCCCTCGCTGGGCTTCCCTTTCGTGCGGACAACGTGAGGCGAAGAACGAAGCCGCAGAGCATCGGGCTTGCGTGTGCAGTGCACCGAGTTGCAGAAGTCCAGCAAGGGCTCGTTCACAAGCCGAGCCGGCTGAGGGCGTCCTCGCTTCTGCGAAAGGGAACGCGGAGCCGTAGCACTTCCCCCCGCAGCGTGGAGACAAGCACTTTCCTAGTCCTTCAGCCTTGCAGAGTCCCTGCAGCTAGAGCTCAGCCAGGAGCAGGCGTCAAAGCAGAAGGCCTTCCTAAAGCACCCCTTCTCCGAGCAGCCTCCGGAAAGGGCTCATCCCTCTGCGGCTCTGCGCCTTTCTTCTAATGCAGACGCCCGGCACACTTGGCTCAGCGAGAGCTGCGTGGGCAGCGTGCACTCAGCGAAAGCCAAAGGGTGTCCTTGGAGCTCGAGCTTGTTGGAGAGGATGAAAGTTTGGTAAGAAAGTTTCACAGCTATGTAGGCTTGGCAGCAAGATGTGTGAATGTAGAAACTTAGCCATGAGGTAGAAATGGAAGGAGGTTTTGATGGAGAGGAAAAGGTGTTCTGCTGAAACACTGATCGCTGAATAAGTGAGAAGGCAAAGGTTGGAAGATTGAGTTGGAAGGAGATTTTCTTTTCTGATTAGGACAACGGTATGTGACTCCAAACGAGCACCTGCTTTTCACCAAGTAAATGAGTCTCAAGAAGGGCATAAGGGAATAGAAGACATGTTTTTACCAAAAAGAGAGCTCTCGCAGGCAAACAAGAAACGTCGATGGAGCAAGAAGAAGAAGAAGAAGAAGGAGGGGGGGGGGGGGGGTCCGAGAATTCTCCGTGGTAAGCTTAAATGGTAAGTTGCTTACTCTTGCCATTGGATAAGAATGACTATAATTCGGCAATGGTAGTAGTCATGAGAGGCTACAGGCAAATGTCAAGGTATTGTGTATGGTGCTTGTTGCTTGTACTGTATTAAGATAGTCAGCAAAGAAACCGATATAATGCTTTGTAACTTGAACAGAAAGCGGCTCCCGGTATGCGTACGAGCTGTAGCTGACAGCTGTAGGGCTGGCTCTGCATACCCACTCCCTGAAACGCTGTAACTTCGCCTATGCAAGAAAGAGCTTTCAAGAGAGCCGCCTGAAGTGCAGCCAGCCTTCGTGAGCCTTTCTCCTCCAGAGCCGTGCAAAGAAAGCGGGCACGCTACAGCGTGGGTGCGTGCAGCATGCACGAGCAAAAGCGGCCAAGCCCAGTGCCCTCGCTGGGCTTCCCTTTCGTGCGGACAACGTGAGGCGAAGAACGAAGCCGCAGAGCACCGGGCTTGCGTGTGCAGTGCACCGAGTTGCAGAAGTCCAGCAAGGGCTCGTTCACAAGCCGAGCCGGCTGAGGGCGTCCTCGCTTCTGCGAAAGGGAACGCGGAGCCGTAGCACTTCACCCCGCAGCGTGGAGACAAGCACTTTCCTAGTCCTTCAGCCTTGCAGAGTCCCTGCAGCTAGAGCTCAGCCAGGAGCAGGCGTCAAAGCAGAAGGCCTTCCTAAAGCACCCCTTCTCCGAGCAGCCTCCGGAAAGGGCTCATCCCTCTGCGGCTCTGCGCCTTTCTTCTAATGCAGACGCCCGGCACACTTGGCTCAGCGAGAGCTGCGTGGGCAGCGTGCACTCAGCGAAAGCCAAAGGGTGTCCTTGGAGCTCGAGCTTGTTGGAGAGGATGAAAGTTTGGTAAGAAAGTTTCACAGCTATGTAGGCTTGGCAGCAAGATGTGTGAATGTAGAAACTTAGCCATGAGGTAGAAATGGAAGGAGGTTTTGATGGAGAGGAAAAGGTGTTCTGCTGAAACACTGATCGCTGAATAAGTGAGAAGGCAAAGGTTGGAAGATTGAGTTGGAAGGAGATTTTCTTTTCTGATTAGGACAACGGTATGTGACTCCAAACGAGCACCTGCTTTTCACCAAGTAAATGAGTCTCAAGAAGGGCATAAGGGAATAGAAGACATGTTTTTACCAAAAAGAGAGCTCTCGCAGGCAAACAAGAAACGTCGATGGAGCAAGAAGAAGAAGAAGAAGAAGGAGGGGGGGGGGGGGTCCGAGAATTCTCCGTGGTAAGCTTAAATGGTAAGTTGCTTACTCTTGCCATTGGATAAGAATGACTATAATTCGGCAATGGTAGTAGTCATGAGAGGCTACAGGCAAATGTCAAGGTATTGTGTATGGTGCTTGTTGCTTGTACTGTATTAAGATAGTCAGCAAAGAAACCGATATAATGCTTTGTAACTTGAACAGAAAGCGGCTCCCGGTATGCGTACGAGCTGTAGCTGACAGCTGTAGGGCTGGCTCTGCATACCCACTCCCTGAAACGCTGTAACTTCGCCTATGCAAGAAAGAGCTTTCAAGAGAGCCGCCTGAAGTGCAGCCAGCCTTCGTGAGCCTTTCTCCTCCAGAGCCGTGCAAAGAAAGCGGGCACGCTACAGCGTGGGTGCGTGCAGCATGCACGAGCAAAAGCGGCCAAGCCCAGTGCCCTCGCTGGGCTTCCCTTTCGTGCGGACAACGTGAGGCGAAGAACGAAGCCGCAGAGCACCGGGCTTGCGTGTGCAGTGCACCGAGTTGCAGAAGTCCAGCAAGGGCTCGTTCACAAGCCGAGCCGGCTGAGGGCGTCCTCGCTTCTGCGAAAGGGAACGCGGAGCCGTAGCACTTCACCCCGCAGCGTGGAGACAAGCACTTTCCTAGTCCTTCAGCCTTGCAGAGTCCCTGCAGCTAGAGCTCAGCCAGGAGCAGGCGTCAAAGCAGAAGGCCTTCCTAAAGCACCCCTTCTCCGAGCAGCCTCCGGAAAGGGCTCATCCCTCTGCGGCTCTGCGCCTTTCTTCTAATGCAGACGCCCGGCACACTTGGCTCAGCGAGAGCTGCGTGGGCAGCGTGCACTCAGCGAAAGCCAAAGGGTGTCCTTGGAGCTCGAGCTTGTTGGAGAGGATGAAAGTTTGGTAAGAAAGTTTCACAGCTATGTAGGCTTGGCAGCAAGATGTGTGAATGTAGAAACTTAGCCATGAGGTAGAAATGGAAGGAGGTTTTGATGGAGAGGAAAAGGTGTTCTGCTGAAACACTGATCGCTGAATAAGTGAGAAGGCAAAGGTTGGAAGATTGAGTTGGAAGGAGATTTTCTTTTCTGATTAGGACAACGGTATGTGACTCCAAACGAGCACCTGCTTTTCACCAAGTAAATGAGTCTCAAGAAGGGCATAAGGGAATAGAAGACATGTTTTTACCAAAAAGAGAGCTCTCGCAGGCAAACAAGAAACGTCGATGGAGCAAGAAGAAGAAGAAGAAGAAGGGGGGGGGGGGGGGGGGGTCCGAGAATTCTCCGTGGTAAGCTTAAATGGTAAGTTGCTTACTCTTGCCATTGGATAAGAATGACTATAATTCGGCAATGGTAGTAGTCATGAGAGGCTACAGGCAAATGTCAAGGTATTGTGTATGGTGCTTGTTGCTTGTACTGTATTAAGATAGTCAGCAAAGAAACCGATATAATGCTTTGTAACTTGAACAGAAAGCGGCTCCCGGTATGCGTACGAGCTGTAGCTGACAGCTGTAGGGCTGGCTCTGCATACCCACTCCCTGAAACGCTGTAACTTCGCCTATGCAAGAAAGAGCTTTCAAGAGAGCCGCCTGAAGTGCACACAGCCTTCGTGAGCCTTGCTCCTCCAGAGCCGTGCAAAGAAAGCGGGCACGCTACAGCGTGGGTGCGTGCAGCATGCACGAGCAAAAGCGGCCAAGCCCAGTGCCCTCGCTGGGCTTCCCTTTCGTGCGGACAACGTGAGGCGAAGAACGAAGCCGCAGAGCACCGGGCTTGCGTGTGCAGTGCACCGAGTTGCAGAAGTCCAGCAAGGGCTCGTTCACAAGCCGAGCCGGCTGAGGGCGTCCTCGCTTCTGCGAAAGGGAACGCGGAGCCGTAGCACTTCACCCCGCAGCGTGGAGACAAGCACTTTCCTAGTCCTTCAGCCTTGCAGAGTCCCTGCAGCTAGAGCTCAGCCAGGAGCAGGCGTCAAAGCAGAAGGCCTTCCTAAAGCACCCCTTCTCCGAGCAGCCTCCGGAAAGGGCTCATCCCTCTGCGGCTCTGCGCCTTTCTTCTAATGCAGACGCCCGGCACACTTGGCTCAGCGAGAGCTGCGTGGGCAGCGTGCACTCAGCGAAAGCCAAAGGGTGTCCTTGGAGCTCGAGCTTGTTGGAGAGGATGAAAGTTTGGTAAGAAAGTTTCACAGCTATGTAGGCTTGGCAGCAAGATGTGTGAATGTAGAAACTTAGCCATGAGGTAGAAATGGAAGGAGGTTTTGATGGAGAGGAAAAGGTGTTCTGCTGAAACACTGATCGCTGAATAAGTGAGAAGGCAAAGGTTGGAAGATTGAGTTGGAAGGAGATTTTCTTTTCTGATTAGGACAACGGTATGTGACTCCAAACGAGCACCTGCTTTTCACCAAGTAAATGAGTCTCAAGAAGGGCATAAGGGAATAGAAGACATGTTTTTACCAAAAAGAGAGCTCTCGCAGGCAAACAAGAAACGTCGATGGAGCAAGAAGAAGAAGAAGAAGAAGGAGGGGGGGGGGGGGTCCGAGAATTCTCCGTGGTAAGCTTAAATGGTAAGTTGCTTACTCTTGCCATTGGATAAGAATGACTATAATTCGGCAATGGTAGTAGTCATGAGAGGCTACAGGCAAATGTCAAGGTATTGTGTATGGTGCTTGTTGCTTGTACTGTATTAAGATAGTCAGCAAAGAAACCGATATAATATAATGCTTTGTAACTTGAACAGAAAGCGGCTCCCGGTATGCGTACGAGCTGTAGCTGACAGCTGTAGGGCTGGCTCTGCATACCCACTCCCTGAAACGCTGTAACTTCGCCTATGCAAGAAAGAGCTTTCAAGAGAGCCGCCTGAAGTGCAGCCAGCCTTCGTGAGCCTTTCTCCTCCAGAGCCGTGCAAAGAAAGCGGGCACGCTACAGCGTGGGTGCGTGCAGCATGCACGAGCAAAAGCGGCCAAGCCCAGTGCCCTCGCTGGGCTTCCCTTTCGTGCGGACAACGTGAGGCGAAGAACGAAGCCGCAGAGCACCGGGCTTGCGTGTGCAGTGCACCGAGTTGCAGAAGTCCAGCAAGGGCTCGTTCACAAGCCGAGCCGGCTGAGGGCGTCCTCGCTTCTGCGAAAGGGAACGCGGAGCCGTAGCACTTCACCCCGCAGCGTGGAGACAAGCACTTTCCTAGTCCTTCAGCCTTGCAGAGTCCCTGCAGCTAGAGCTCAGCCAGGAGCAGGCGTCAAAGCAGAAGGCCTTCCTAAAGCACCCCTTCTCCGAGCAGCCTCCGGAAAGGGCTCATCCCTCTGCGGCTCTGCGCCTTTCTTCTAATGCAGACGCCCGGCACACTTGGCTCAGCGAGAGCTGCGTGGGCAGCGTGCACTCAGCGAAAGCCAAAGGGTGTCCTTGGAGCTCGAGCTTGTTGGAGAGGATGAAAGTTTGGTAAGAAAGTTTCACAGCTATGTAGGCTTGGCAGCAAGATGTGTGAATGTAGAAACTTAGCCATGAGGTAGAAATGGAAGGAGGTTTTGATGGAGAGGAAAAGGTGTTCTGCTGAAACACTGATCGCTGAATAAGTGAGAAGGCAAAGGTTGGAAGATTGAGTTGGAAGGAGATTTTCTTTTCTGATTAGGACAACGGTATGTGACTCCAAACGAGCACCTGCTTTTCACCAAGTAAATGAGTCTCAAGAAGGGCATAAGGGAATAGAAGACATGTTTTTACCAAAAAGAGAGCTCTCGCAGGCAAACAAGAAACGTCGATGGAGCAAGAAGAAGAAGAAGAAGAAGGGGGGGGGGGGGGTCCGAGAATTCTCCGTGGTAAGCTTAAATGGTAAGTTGCTTACTCTTGCCATTGGATAAGAATGACTATAATTCGGCAATGGTAGTAGTCATGAGAGGCTACAGGCAAATGTCAAGGTATTGTGTATGGTGCTTGTTGCTTGTACTGTATTAAGATAGTCAGCAAAGAAACCGATATAATGCTTTGTAACTTGAACAGAAAGCGGCTCCCGGTATGCGTACGAGCTGTAGCTGACAGCTGTAGGGCTGGCTCTGCATACCCACTCCCTGAAACGCTGTAACTTCGCCTATGCAAGAAAGAGCTTTCAAGAGAGCCGCCTGAAGTGCACACAGCCTTCGTGAGCCTTGCTCCTCCAGAGCCGTGCAAAGAAAGCGGGCACGCTACAGCGTGGGTGCGTGCAGCATGCACGAGCAAAAGCGGCCAAGCCCAGTGCCCTCGCTGGGCTTCCCTTTCGTGCGGACAACGTGAGGCGAAGAACGAAGCCGCAGAGCACCGGGCTTGCGTGTGCAGTGCACCGAGTTGCAGAAGTCCAGCAAGGGCTCGTTCACAAGCCGAGCCGGCTGAGGGCGTCCTCGCTTCTGCGAAAGGGAACGCGGAGCCGTAGCACTTCCCCCCGCAGCGTGGAGACAAGCACTTTCCTAGTCCTTCAGCCTTGCAGAGTCCCTGCAGCTAGAGCTCAGCCAGGAGCAGGCGTCAAAGCAGAAGGCCTTCCTAAAGCACCCCTTCTCCGAGCAGCCTCCGGAAAGGGCTCATCCCTCTGCGGCTCTGCGCCTTTCTTCTAATGCAGACGCCCGGCACACTTGGCTCAGCGAGAGCTGCGTGGGCAGCGTGCACTCAGCGAAAGCCAAAGGGTGTCCTTGGAGCTCGAGCTTGTTGGAGAGGATGAAAGTTTGGTAAGAAAGTTTCACAGCTATGTAGGCTTGGCAGCAAGATGTGTGAATGTAGAAACTTAGCCATGAGGTAGAAATGGAAGGAGGTTTTGATGGAGAGGAAAAGGTGTTCTGCTGAAACACTGATCGCTGAATAAGTGAGAAGGCAAAGGTTGGAAGATTGAGTTGGAAGGAGATTTTCTTTTCTGATTAGGACAACGGTATGTGACTCCAAACGAGCACCTGCTTTTCACCAAGTAAATGAGTCTCAAGAAGGGCATAAGGGAATAGAAGACATGTTTTTACCAAAAAGAGAGCTCTCGCAGGCAAACAAGAAACGTCGATGGAGCAAGAAGAAGAAGAAGAAGGGGGGGGGGGGGGGGGGGCGGGTCTGAGAATTCTCCGTGGTAAGCTTAAATGGTAAGTTGCTTACTCTTGCCATTGGATAAGAATGACTATAATTCGGCAATGGTAGTAGTCATGAGAGGCTACAGGCAAATGTCAAGGTATTGTGTATGGTGCTTGTTGCTTGTACTGTATTAAGATAGTCAGCAAAGAAACCGATATAATGCTTTGTAACTTGAACAGAAAGCGGCTCCCGGTATGCGTACGAGCTGTAGCTGACAGCTGTAGGGCTGGCTCTGCATACCCACTCCCTGAAACGCTGTAACTTCGCCTATGCAAGAAAGAGCTTTCAAGAGAGCCGCCTGAAGTGCAGCCAGCCTTCGTGAGCCTTTCTCCTCCAGAGCCGTGCAAAGAAAGCGGGCACGCTACAGCGTGGGTGCGTGCAGCATGCACGAGCAAAAGCGGCCAAGCCCAGTGCCCTCGCTGGGCTTCCCTTTCGTGCGGACAACGTGAGGCGAAGAACGAAGCCGCAGAGCACCGGGCTTGCGTGTGCAGTGCACCGAGTTGCAGAAGTCCAGCAAGGGCTCGTTCACAAGCCGAGCCGGCTGAGGGCGTCCTCGCTTCTGCGAAAGGGAACGCGGAGCCGTAGCACTTCACCCCGCAGCGTGGAGACAAGCACTTTCCTAGTCCTTCAGCCTTGCAGAGTCGCTGCAGCTAGAGCTCAGCCAGGAGCAGGCGTCAAAGCAGAAGGCCTTCCTAAAGCACCCCTTCTCCGAGCAGCCTCCGGAAAGGGCTCATCCCTCTGCGGCTCTGCGCCTTTCTTCTAATGCAGACGCCCGGCACACTTGGCTCAGCGAGAGCTGCGTGGGCAGCGTGCACTCAGCGAAAGCCAAAGGGTGTCCTTGGAGCTCGAGCTTGTTGGAGAGGATGAAAGTTTGGTAAGAAAGTTTCACAGCTATGTAGGCTTGGCAGCAAGATGTGTGAATGTAGAAACTTAGCCATGAGGTAGAAATGGAAGGAGGTTTTGATGGAGAGGAAAAGGTGTTCTGCTGAAACACTGATCGCTGAATAAGTGAGAAGGCAAAGGTTGGAAGATTGAGTTGGAAGGAGATTTTCTTTTCTGATTAGGACAACGGTATGTGACTCCAAACGAGCACCTGCTTTTCACCAAGTAAATGAGTCTCAAGAAGGGCATAAGGGAATAGAAGACATGTTTTTACCAAAAAGAGAGCTCTCGCAGGCAAACAAGAAACGTCGATGGAGCAAGAAGAAGAAGAAGAAGAAGGAGGGGGGGGGGGGTCCGAGAATTCTCCGTGGTAAGCTTAAATGGTAAGTTGCTTACTCTTGCCATTGGATAAGAATGACTATAATTCGGCAATGGTAGTAGTCATGAGAGGCTACAGGCAAATGTCAAGGTATTGTGTATGGTGCTTGTTGCTTGTACTGTATTAAGATAGTCAGCAAAGAAACCGATATAATGCTTTGTAACTTGAACAGAAAGCGGCTCCCGGTATGCGTACGAGCTGTAGCTGACAGCTGTAGGGCTGGCTCTGCATACCCACTCCCTGAAACGCTGTAACTTCGCCTATGCAAGAAAGAGCTTTCAAGAGAGCCGCCTGAAGTGCAGCCAGCCTTCGTGAGCCTTTCTCCTCCAGAGCCGTGCAAAGAAAGCGGGCACGCTACAGCGTGGGTGCGTGCAGCATGCACGAGCAAAAGCGGCCAAGCCCAGTGCCCTCGCTGGGCTTCCCTTTCGTGCGGACAACGTGAGGCGAAGAACGAAGCCGCAGAGCACCGGGCTTGCGTGTGCAGTGCACCGAGTTGCAGAAGTCCAGCAAGGGCTCGTTCACAAGCCGAGCCGGCTGAGGGCGTCCTCGCTTCTGCGAAAGGGAACGCGGAGCCGTAGCACTTCACCCCGCAGCGTGGAGACAAGCACTTTCCTAGTCCTTCAGCCTTGCAGAGTCCCTGCAGCTAGAGCTCAGCCAGGAGCAGGCGTCAAAGCAGAAGGCCTTCCTAAAGCACCCCTTCTCCGAGCAGCCTCCGGAAAGGGCTCATCCCTCTGCGGCTCTGCGCCTTTCTTCTAATGCAGACGCCCGGCACACTTGGCTCAGCGAGAGCTGCGTGGGCAGCGTGCACTCAGCGAAAGCCAAAGGGTGTCCTTGGAGCTCGAGCTTGTTGGAGAGGATGAAAGTGTGGTAAGAAAGTTTCACAGCTATGTAGGCTTGGCAGCAAGATGTGTGAATGTAGAAACTTAGCCATGAGGTAGAAATGGAAGGAGGTTTTGATGGAGAGGAAAAGGTGTTCTGCTGAAACACTGATCGCTGAATAAGTGAGAAGGCAAAGGTTGGAAGATTGAGTTGGAAGGAGATTTTCTTTTCTGATTAGGACAACGGTATGTGACTCCAAACGAGCACCTGCTTTTCACCAAGTAAATGAGTCTCAAGAAGGGCATAAGGGAATAGAAGACATGTTTTTACCAAAAAGAGAGCTCTCGCAGGCAAACAAGAAACGTCGATGGAGCAAGAAGAAGAAGAAGAAGAAGGAGGGGGGGGGGGGGTCCGAGAATTCTCCGTGGTAAGCTTAAATGGTAAGTTGCTTACTCTTGCCATTGGATAAGAATGACTATAATTCGGCAATGGTAGTAGTCATGAGAGGCTACAGGCAAATGTCAAGGTATTGTGTATGGTGCTTGTTGCTTGTACTGTATTAAGATAGTCAGCAAAGAAACCGATATAATGCTTTGTAACTTGAACAGAAAGCGGCTCCCGGTATGCGTACGAGCTGTAGCTGACAGCTGTAGGGCTGGCTCTGCATACCCACTCCCTGAAACGCTGTAACTTCGCCTATGCAAGAAAGAGCTTTCAAGAGAGCCGCCTGAAGTGCAGCCAGCCTTCGTGAGCCTTTCTCCTCCAGAGCCGTGCAAAGAAAGCGGGCACGCTACAGCGTGGGTGCGTGCAGCATGCACGAGCAAAAGCGGCCAAGCCCAGTGCCCTCGCTGGGCTTCCCTTTCGTGCGGACAGCGTGAGGCGAAGAACGAAGCCGCAGAGCACCGGGCTTGCGTGTGCAGTGCACCGAGTTGCAGAAGTCCAGCAAGGGCTCGTTCACAAGCCGAGCCGGCTGAGGGCGTCCTCGCTTCTGCGAAAGGGAACGCGGAGCCGTAGCACTTCCCCCCGCAGCGTGGAGACAAGCACTTTCCTAGTCCTTCAGCCTTGCAGAGTCCCTGCAGCTAGAGCTCAGCCAGGAGCAGGCGTCAAAGCAGAAGGCCTTCCTAAAGCACCCCTTCTCCGAGCAGCCTCCGGAAAGGGCTCATCCCTCTGCGGCTCTGCGCCTTTCTTCTAATGCAGACGCCCGGCACACTTGGCTCAGCGAGAGCTGCGTGGGCAGCGTGCACTCAGCGAAAGCCAAAGGGTGTCCTTGGAGCTCGAGCTTGTTGGAGAGGATGAAAGTTTGGTAAGAAAGTTTCACAGCTATGTAGGCTTGGCAGCAAGATGTGTGAATGTAGAAACTTAGCCATGAGGTAGAAATGGAAGGAGGTTTTGATGGAGAGGAAAAGGTGTTCTGCTGAAACACTGATCGCTGAATAAGTGAGAAGGCAAAGGTTGGAAGATTGAGTTGGAAGGAGATTTTCTTTTCTGATTAGGACAACGGTATGTGACTCCAAACGAGCACCTGCTTTTCACCAAGTAAATGAGTCTCAAGAAGGGCATAAGGGAATAGAAGACATGTTTTTACCAAAAAGAGAGCTCTCGCAGGCAAACAAGAAACGTCGATGGAGCAAGAAGAAGAAGAAGAAGAAGGAGGGGGGGGGGGGGGTCCGAGAATTCTCCGTGGTAAGCTTAAATGGTAAGTTGCTTACTCTTGCCATTGGATAAGAATGACTATAATTCGGCAATGGTAGTAGTCATGAGAGGCTACAGGCAAATGTCAAGGTATTGTGTATGGTGCTTGTTGCTTGTACTGTATTAAGATAGTCAGCAAAGAAACCGATATAATGCTTTGTAACTTGAACAGAAAGCGGCTCCCGGTATGCGTACGAGCTGTAGCTGACAGCTGTAGGGCTGGCTCTGCATACCCACTCCCTGAAACGCTGTAACTTCGCCTATGCAAGAAAGAGCTTTCAAGAGAGCCGCCTGAAGTGCAGCCAGCCTTCGTGAGCCTTTCTCCTCCAGAGCCGTGCAAAGAAAGCGGGCACGCTACAGCGTGGGTGCGTGCAGCATGCACGAGCAAAAGCGGCCAAGCCCAGTGCCCTCGCTGGGCTTCCCTTTCGTGCGGACAACGTGAGGCGAAGAACGAAGCCGCAGAGCACCGGGCTTGCGTGTGCAGTGCACCGAGTTGCAGAAGTCCAGCAAGGGCTCGTTCACAAGCCGAGCCGGCTGAGGGCGTCCTCGCTTCTGCGAAAGGGAACGCGGAGCCGTAGCACTTCCCCCCGCAGCGTGGAGACAAGCACTTTCCTAGTCCTTCAGCCTTGCAGAGTCCCTGCAGCTAGAGCTCAGCCAGGAGCAGGCGTCAAAGCAGAAGGCCTTCCTAAAGCACCCCTTCTCCGAGCAGCCTCCGGAAAGGGCTCATCCTTCTGCGGCTCTGCGCCTTTCTTCTAATGCAGACGCCCGGCACACTTGGCTCAGCGAGAGCTGCGTGGGCAGCGTGCACTCAGCGAAAGCCAAAGGGTGTCCTTGGAGCTCGAGCTTGTTGGAGAGGATGAAAGTTTGGTAAGAAAGTTTCACAGCTATGTAGGCTTGGCAGCAAGATGTGTGAATGTAGAAACTTAGCCATGAGGTAGAAATGGAAGGAGGTTTTGATGGAGAGGAAAAGGTGTTCTGCTGAAACACTGATCGCTGAATAAGTGAGAAGGCAAAGGTTGGAAGATTGAGTTGGAAGGAGATTTTCTTTTCTGATTAGGACAACGGTATGTGACTCCAAACGAGCACCTGCTTTTCACCAAGTAAATGAGTCTCAAGAAGGGCATAAGGGAATAGAAGACATGTTTTTACCAAAAAGAGAGCTCTCGCAGGCAAACAAGAAACGTCGATGGAGCAAGAAGAAGAAGAAGAAGAAGGAGGGGGGGGGGGGGTCCGAGAATTCTCCGTGGTAAGCTTAAATGGTAAGTTGCTTACTCTTGCCATTGGATAAGAATGACTATAATTCGGCAATGGTAGTAGTCATGAGAGGCTACAGGCAAATGTCAAGGTATTGTGTATGGTGCTTGTTGCTTGTACTGTATTAAGATAGTCAGCAAAGAAACCGATATAATGCTTTGTAACTTGAACAGAAAGCGGCTCCCGGTATGCGTACGAGCTGTAGCTGACAGCTGTAGGGCTGGCTCTGCATACCCACTCCCTGAAACGCTGTAACTTCGCCTATGCAAGAAAGAGCTTTCAAGAGAGCCGCCTGAAGTGCAGCCAGCCTTCGTGAGCCTTTCTCCTCCAGAGCCGTGCAAAGAAAGCGGGCACGCTACAGCGTGGGTGCGTGCAGCATGCACGAGCAAAAGCGGCCAAGCCCAGTGCCCTCGCTGGGCTTCCCTTTCGTGCGGACAACGTGAGGCGAAGAACGAAGCCGCAGAGCACCGGGCTTGCGTGTGCAGTGCACCGAGTTGCAGAAGTCCAGCAAGGGCTCGTTCACAAGCCGAGCCGGCTGAGGGCGTCCTCGCTTCTGCGAAAGGGAACGCGGAGCCGTAGCACTTCACCCCGCAGCGTGGAGACAAGCACTTTCCTAGTCCTTCAGCCTTGCAGAGTCCCTGCAGCTAGAGCTCAGCCAGGAGCAGGCGTCAAAGCAGAAGGCCTTCCTAAAGCACCCCTTCTCCGAGCAGCCTCCGGAAAGGGCTCATCCCTCTGCGGCTCTGCGCCTTTCTTCTAATGCAGACGCCCGGCACACTTGGCTCAGCGAGAGCTGCGTGGGCAGCGTGCACTCAGCGAAAGCCAAAGGGTGTCCTTGGAGCTCGAGCTTGTTGGAGAGGATGAAAGTTTGGTAAGAAAGTTTCACAGCTATGTAGGCTTGGCAGCAAGATGTGTGAATGTAGAAACTTAGCCATGAGGTAGAAATGGAAGGAGGTTTTGATGGAGAGGAAAAGGTGTTCTGCTGAAACACTGATCGCTGAATAAGTGAGAAGGCAAAGGTTGGAAGATTGAGTTGGAAGGAGATTTTCTTTTCTGATTAGGACAACGGTATGTGACTCCAAACGAGCACCTGCTTTTCACCAAGTAAATGAGTCTCAAGAAGGGCATAAGGGAATAGAAGACATGTTTTTACCAAAAAGAGAGCTCTCGCAGGCAAACAAGAAACGTCGATGGAGCAAGAAGAAGAAGAAGAAGGGGGGGGGGGGGGGGGGGGCGGGTCTGAGAATTCTCCGTGGTAAGCTTAAATGGTAAGTTGCTTACTCTTGCCATTGGATAAGAATGACTATAATTCGGCAATGGTAGTAGTCATGAGAGGCTACAGGCAAATGTCAAGGTATTGTGTATGGTGCTTGTTGCTTGTACTGTATTAAGATAGTCAGCAAAGAAACCGATATAATGCTTTGTAACTTGAACAGAAAGCGGCTCCCGGTATGCGTACGAGCTGTAGCTGACAGCTGTAGGGCTGGCTCTGCATACCCACTCCCTGAAACGCTGTAACTTCGCCTATGCAAGAAAGAGCTTTCAAGAGAGCCGCCTGAAGTGCAGCCAGCCTTCGTGAGCCTTTCTCCTCCAGAGCCGTGCAAAGAAAGCGGGCACGCTACAGCGTGGGTGCGTGCAGCATGCACGAGCAAAAGCGGCCAAGCCCAGTGCCCTCGCTGGGCTTCCCTTTCGTGCGGACAACGTGAGGCGAAGAACGAAGCCGCAGAGCACCGGGCTTGCGTGTGCAGTGCACCGAGTTGCAGAAGTCCAGCAAGGGCTCGTTCACAAGCCGAGCCGGCTGAGGGCGTCCTCGCTTCTGCGAAAGGGAACGCGGAGCCGTAGCACTTCACCCCGCAGCGTGGAGACAAGCACTTTCCTAGTCCTTCAGCCTTGCAGAGTCCCTGCAGCTAGAGCTCAGCCAGGAGCAGGCGTCAAAGCAGAAGGCCTTCCTAAAGCACCCCTTCTCCGAGCAGCCTCCGGAAAGGGCTCATCCCTCTGCGGCTCTGCGCCTTTCTTCTAATGCAGACGCCCGGCACACTTGGCTCAGCGAGAGCTGCGTGGGCAGCGTGCACTCAGCGAAAGCCAAAGGGTGTCCTTGGAGCTCGAGCTTGTTGGAGAGGATGAAAGTTTGGTAAGAAAGTTTCACAGCTATGTAGGCTTGGCAGCAAGATGTGTGAATGTAGAAACTTAGCCATGAGGTAGAAATGGAAGGAGGTTTTGATGAAGAGGAAAAGGTGTTCTGCTGAAACACTGATCGCTGAATAAGTGAGAAGGCAAAGGTTGGAAGATTGAGTTGGAAGGAGATTTTCTTTTCTGATTAGGACAACGGTATGTGACTCCAAACGAGCACCTGCTTTTCACCAAGTAAATGAGTCTCAAGAAGGGCATAAGGGAATAGAAGACATGTTTTTACCAAAAAGAGAGCTCTCGCAGGCAAACAAGAAACGTCGATGGAGCAAGAAGAAGAAGAAGAAGAAGGAGGGGGGGGGGGGGGTCCGAGAATTCTCCGTGGTAAGCTTAAATGGTAAGTTGCTTACTCTTGCCATTGGATAAGAATGACTATAATTCGGCAATGGTAGTAGTCATGAGAGGCTACAGGCAAATGTCAAGGTATTGTGTATGGTGCTTGTTGCTTGTACTGTATTAAGATAGTCAGCAAAGAAACCGATATAATGCTTTGTAACTTGAACAGAAAGCGGCTCCCGGTATGCGTACGAGCTGTAGCTGACAGCTGTAGGGCTGGCTCTGCATACCCACTCCCTGAAACGCTGTAACTTCGCCTATGCAAGAAAGAGCTTTCAAGAGAGCCGCCTGAAGTGCAGCCAGCCTTCGTGAGCCTTTCTCCTCCAGAGCCGTGCAAAGAAAGCGGGCACGCTACAGCGTGGGTGCGTGCAGCATGCACGAGCAAAAGCGGCCAAGCCCAGTGCCCTCGCTGGGCTTCCCTTTCGTGCGGACAACGTGAGGCGAAGAACGAAGCCGCAGAGCACCGGGCTTGCGTGTGCAGTGCACCGAGTTGCAGAAGTCCAGCAAGGGCTCGTTCACAAGCCGAGCCGGCTGAGGGCGTCCTCGCTTCTGCGAAAGGGAACGCGGAGCCGTAGCACTTCCCCCCGCAGCGTGGAGACAAGCACTTTCCTAGTCCTTCAGCCTTGCAGAGTCCCTGCAGCTAGAGCTCAGCCAGGAGCAGGCGTCAAAGCAGAAGGCCTTCCTAAAGCACCCCTTCTCCGAGCAGCCTCCGGAAAGGGCTCATCCCTCTGCGGCTCTGCGCCTTTCTTCTAATGCAGACGCCCGGCACACTTGGCTCAGCGAGAGCTGCGTGGGCAGCGTGCACTCAGCGAAAGCCAAAGGGTGTCCTTGGAGCTCGAGCTTGTTGGAGAGGATGAAAGTTTGGTAAGAAAGTTTCACAGCTATGTAGGCTTGGCAGCAAGATGTGTGAATGTAGAAACTTAGCCATGAGGTAGAAATGGAAGGAGGTTTTGATGGAGAGGAAAAGGTGTTCTGCTGAAACACTGATCGCTGAATAAGTGAGAAGGCAAAGGTTGGAAGATTGAGTTGGAAGGAGATTTTCTTTTCTGATTAGGACAACGGTATGTGACTCCAAACGAGCACCTGCTTTTCACCAAGTAAATGAGTCTCAAGAAGGGCATAAGGGAATAGAAGACATGTTTTTACCAAAAAGAGAGCTCTCGCAGGCAAACAAGAAACGTCGATGGAGCAAGAAGAAGAAGAAGAAGAAGGAGGGGGGGGGGGGGGTCCGAGAATTCTCCGTGGTAAGCTTAAATGGTAAGTTGCTTACTCTTGCCATTGGATAAGAATGACTATAATTCGGCAATGGTAGTAGTCATGAGAGGCTACAGGCAAATGTCAAGGTATTGTGTATGGTGCTTGTTGCTTGTACTGTATTAAGATAGTCAGCAAAGAAACCGATATAATGCTTTGTAACTTGAACAGAAAGCGGCTCCCGGTATGCGTACGAGCTGTAGCTGACAGCTGTAGGGCTGGCTCTGCATACCCACTCCCTGAAACGCTGTAACTTCGCCTATGCAAGAAAGAGCTTTCAAGAGAGCCGCCTGAAGTGCAGCCAGCCTTCGTGAGCCTTTCTCCTCCAGAGCCGTGCAAAGAAAGCGGGCACGCTACAGCGTGGGTGCGTGCAGCATGCACGAGCAAAAGCGGCCAAGCCCAGTGCCCTCGCTGGGCTTCCCTTTCGTGCGGACAACGTGAGGCGAAGAACGAAGCCGCAGAGCACCGGGCTTGCGTGTGCAGTGCACCGAGTTGCAGAAGTCCAGCAAGGGCTCGTTCACAAGCCGAGCCGGCTGAGGGCGTCCTCGCTTCTGCGAAAGGGAACGCGGAGCCGTAGCACTTCCCCCCGCAGCGTGGAGACAAGCACTTTCCTAGTCCTTCAGCCTTGCAGAGTCCCTGCAGCTAGAGCTCAGCCAGGAGCAGGCGTCAAAGCAGAAGGCCTTCCTAAAGCACCCCTTCTCCGAGCAGCCTCCGGAAAGGGCTCATCCCTCTGCGGCTCTGCGCCTTTCTTCTAATGCAGACGCCCGGCACACTTGGCTCAGCGAGAGCTGCGTGGGCAGCGTGCACTCAGCGAAAGCCAAAGGGTGTCCTTGGAGCTCGAGCTTGTTGGAGAGGATGAAAGTTTGGTAAGAAAGTTTCACAGCTATGTAGGCTTGGCAGCAAGATGTGTGAATGTAGAAACTTAGCCATGAGGTAGAAATGGAAGGAGGTTTTGATGGAGAGGAAAAGGTGTTCTGCTGAAACACTGATCGCTGAATAAGTGAGAAGGCAAAGGTTGGAAGATTGAGTTGGAAGGAGATTTTCTTTTCTGATTAGGACAACGGTATGTGACTCCAAACGAGCACCTGCTTTTCACCAAGTAAATGAGTCTCAAGAAGGGCATAAGGGAATAGAAGACATGTTTTTACCAAAAAGAGAGCTCTCGCAGGCAAACAAGAAACGTCGATGGAGCAAGAAGAAGAAGAAGAAGAAGGAGGGGGGGGGGGGGTCCGAGAATTCTCCGTGGTAAGCTTAAATGGTAAGTTGCTTACTCTTGCCATTGGATAAGAATGACTATAATTCGGCAATGGTAGTAGTCATGAGAGGCTACAGGCAAATGTCAAGGTATTGTGTATGGTGCTTGTTGCTTGTACTGTATTAAGATAGTCAGCAAAGAAACCGATATAATGCTTTGTAACTTGAACAGAAAGCGGCTCCCGGTATGCGTACGAGCTGTAGCTGACAGCTGTAGGGCTGGCTCTGCATACCCACTCCCTGAAACGCTGTAACTTCGCCTATGCAAGAAAGAGCTTTCAAGAGAGCCGCCTGAAGTGCAGCCAGCCTTCGTGAGCCTTTCTCCTCCAGAGCCGTGCAAAGAAAGCGGGCACGCTACAGCGTGGGTGCGTGCAGCATGCACGAGCAAAAGCGGCCAAGCCCAGTGCCCTCGCTGGGCTTCCCTTTCGTGCGGACAACGTGAGGCGAAGAACGAAGCCGCAGAGCACCGGGCTTGCGTGTGCAGTGCACCGAGTTGCAGAAGTCCAGCAAGGGCTCGTTCACAAGCCGAGCCGGCTGAGGGCGTCCTCGCTTCTGCGAAAGGGAACGCGGAGCCGTAGCACTTCCCCCCGCAGCGTGGAGACAAGCACTTTCCTAGTCCTTCAGCCTTGCAGAGTCCCTGCAGCTAGAGCTCAGCCAGGAGCAGGCGTCAAAGCAGAAGGCCTTCCTAAAGCACCCCTTCTCCGAGCAGCCTCCGGAAAGGGCTCATCCCTCTGCGGCTCTGCGCCTTTCTTCTAATGCAGACGCCCGGCACACTTGGCTCAGCGAGAGCTGCGTGGGCAGCGTGCACTCAGCGAAAGCCAAAGGGTGTCCTTGGAGCTCGAGCTTGTTGGAGAGGATGAAAGTTTGGTAAGAAAGTTTCACAGCTATGTAGGCTTGGCAGCAAGATGTGTGAATGTAGAAACTTAGCCATGAGGTAGAAATGGAAGGAGGTTTTGATGGAGAGGAAAAGGTGTTCTGCTGAAACACTGATCGCTGAATAAGTGAGAAGGCAAAGGTTGGAAGATTGAGTTGGAAGGAGATTTTCTTTTCTGATTAGGACAACGGTATGTGACTCCAAACGAGCACCTGCTTTTCACCAAGTAAATGAGTCTCAAGAAGGGCATAAGGGAATAGAAGACATGTTTTTACCAAAAAGAGAGCTCTCGCAGGCAAACAAGAAACGTCGATGGAGCAAGAAGAAGAAGAAGAAGAAGGAGGGGGGGGGGGGGTCCGAGAATTCTCCGTGGTAAGCTTAAATGGTAAGTTGCTTACTCTTGCCATTGGATAAGAATGACTATAATTCGGCAATGGTAGTAGTCATGAGAGGCTACAGGCAAATGTCAAGGTATTGTGTATGGTGCTTGTTGCTTGTACTGTATTAAGATAGTCAGCAAAGAAACCGATATAATGCTTTGTAACTTGAACAGAAAGCGGCTCCCGGTATGCGTACGAGCTGTAGCTGACAGCTGTAGGGCTGGCTCTGCATACCCACTCCCTGAAACGCTGTAAGTTCGCCTATGCAAGAAAGAGCTTTCAAGAGAGCCGCCTGAAGTGCAGCCAGCCTTCGTGAGCCTTTCTCCTCCAGAGCCGTGCAAAGAAAGCGGGCACGCTACAGCGTGGGTGCGTGCAGCATGCACGAGCAAAAGCGGCCAAGCCCAGTGCCCTCGCTGGGCTTCCCTTTCGTGCGGACAACGTGAGGCGAAGAACGAAGCCGCAGAGCACCGGGCTTGCGTGTGCAGTGCACCGAGTTGCAGAAGTCCAGCAAGGGCTCGTTCACAAGCCGAGCCGGCTGAGGGCGTCCTCGCTTCTGCGAAAGGGAACGCGGAGCCGTAGCACTTCACCCCGCAGCGTGGAGACAAGCACTTTCCTAGTCCTTCAGCCTTGCAGAGTCCCTGCAGCTAGAGCTCAGCCAGGAGCAGGCGTCAAAGCAGAAGGCCTTCCTAAAGCACCCCTTCTCCGAGCAGCCTCCGGAAAGGGCTCATCCCTCTGCGGCTCTGCGCCTTTCTTCTAATGCAGACGCCCGGCACACTTGGCTCAGCGAGAGCTGCGTGGGCAGCGTGCACTCAGCGAAAGCCAAAGGGTGTCCTTGGAGCTCGAGCTTGTTGGAGAGGATGAAAGTTTGGTAAGAAAGTTTCACAGCTATGTAGGCTTGGCAGCAAGATGTGTGAATGTAGAAACTTAGCCATGAGGTAGAAATGGAAGGAGGTTTTGATGGAGAGGAAAAGGTGTTCTGCTGAAACACTGATCGCTGAATAAGTGAGAAGGCAAAGGTTGGAAGATTGAGTTGGAAGGAGATTTTCTTTTCTGATTAGGACAACGGTATGTGACTCCAAACGAGCACCTGCTTTTCACCAAGTAAATGAGTCTCAAGAAGGGCATAAGGGAATAGAAGACATGTTTTTACCAAAAAGAGAGCTCTCGCAGGCAAACAAGAAACGTCGATGGAGCAAGAAGAAGAAGAAGAAGGGGGGGGGGGGGCGGGTCTGAGAATTCTCCGTGGTAAGCTTAAATGGTAAGTTGCTTACTCTTGCCATTGGATAAGAATGACTATAATTCGGCAATGGTAGTAGTCATGAGAGGCTACAGGCAAATGTCAAGGTATTGTGTATGGTGCTTGTTGCTTGTACTGTATTAAGATAGTCAGCAAAGAAACCGATATAATGCTTTGTAACTTGAACAGAAAGCGGCTCCCGGTATGCGTACGAGCTGTAGCTGACAGCTGTAGGGCTGGCTCTGCATACCCACTCCCTGAAACGCTGTAACTTCGCCTATGCAAGAAAGAGCTTTCAAGAGAGCCGCCTGAAGTGCAGCCAGCCTTCGTGAGCCTTTCTCCTCCAGAGCCGTGCAAAGAAAGCGGGCACGCTACAGCGTGGGTGCGTGCAGCATGCACGAGCAAAAGCGGCCAAGCCCAGTGCCCTCGCTGGGCTTCCCTTTCGTGCGGACAACGTGAGGCGAAGAACGAAGCCGCAGAGCACCGGGCTTGCGTGTGCAGTGCACCGAGTTGCAGAAGTCCAGCAAGGGCTCGTTCACAAGCCGAGCCGGCTGAGGGCGTCCTCGCTTCTGCGAAAGGGAACGCGGAGCCGTAGCACTTCACCCCGCAGCGTGGAGACAAGCACTTTCCTAGTCCTTCAGCCTTGCAGAGTCCCTGCAGCTAGAGCTCAGCCAGGAGCAGGCGTCAAAGCAGAAGGCCTTCCTAAAGCACCCCTTCTCCGAGCAGCCTCCGGAAAGGGCTCATCCCTCTGCGGCTCTGCGCCTTTCTTCTAATGCAGACGCCCGGCACACTTGGCTCAGCGAGAGCTGCGTGGGCAGCGTGCACTCAGCGAAAGCCAAAGGGTGTCCTTGGAGCTCGAGCTTGTTGGAGAGGATGAAAGTTTGGTAAGAAAGTTTCACAGCTATGTAGGCTTGGCAGCAAGATGTGTGAATGTAGAAACTTAGCCATGAGGTAGAAATGGAAGGAGGTTTTGATGGAGAGGAAAAGGTGTTCTGCTGAAACACTGATCGCTGAATAAGTGAGAAGGCAAAGGTTGGAAGATTGAGTTGGAAGGAGATTTTCTTTTCTGATTAGGACAACGGTATGTGACTCCAAACGAGCACCTGCTTTTCACCAAGTAAATGAGTCTCAAGAAGGGCATAAGGGAATAGAAGACATGTTTTTACCAAAAAGAGAGCTCTCGCAGGCAAACAAGAAACGTCGATGGAGCAAGAAGAAGAAGAAGAAGAAGGAAGGGGGGGGGGGTCTGAGAATTCTCCGTGGTAAGCTTAAATGGTAAGTTGCTTACTCTTGCCATTGGATAAGAATGACTATAATTCGGCAATGGTAGTAGTCATGAGAGGCTACAGGCAAATGTCAAGGTATTGTGTATGGTGCTTGTTGCTTGTACTGTATTAAGATAGTCAGCAAAGAAACCGATATAATGCTTTGTAACTTGAACAGAAAGCGGCTCCCGGTATGCGTACGAGCTGTAGCTGACAGCTGTAGGGCTGGCTCTGCATACCCACTCCCTGAAACGCTGTAACTTCGCCTATGCAAGAAAGAGCTTTCAAGAGAGCCGCCTGAAGTGCAGCCAGCCTTCGTGAGCCTTTCTCCTCCAGAGCCGTGCAAAGAAAGCGGGCACGCTACAGCGTGGGTGCGTGCAGCATGCACGAGCAAAAGCGGCCAAGCCCAGTGCCCTCGCTGGGCTTCCCTTTCGTGCGGACAACGTGAGGCGAAGAACGAAGCCGCAGAGCACCGGGCTTGCGTGTGCAGTGCACCGAGTTGCAGAAGTCCAGCAAGGGCTCGTTCACAAGCCGAGCCGGCTGAGGGCGTCCTCGCTTCTGCGAAAGGGAACGCGGAGCCGTAGCACTTCACCCCGCAGCGTGGAGACAAGCACTTTCCTAGTCCTTCAGTCTTGCAGAGTCCCTGCAGCTAGAGCTCAGCCAGGAGCAGGCGTCAAAGCAGAAGGCCTTCCTAAAGCACCCCTTCTCCGAGCAGCCTCCGGAAAGGGCTCATCCCTCTGCGGCTCTGCGCCTTTCTTCTAATGCAGACGCCCGGCACACTTGGCTCAGCGAGAGCTGCGTGGGCAGCGTGCACTCAGCGAAAGCCAAAGGGTGTCCTTGGAGCTCGAGCTTGTTGGAGAGGATGAAAGTTTGGTAAGAAAGTTTCACAGCTATGTAGGCTTGGCAGCAAGATGTGTGAATGTAGAAACTTAGCCATGAGGTAGAAATGGAAGGAGGTTTTGATGGAGAGGAAAAGGTGTTCTGCTGAAACACTGATCGCTGAATAAGTGAGAAGGCAAAGGTTGGAAGATTGAGTTGGAAGGAGATTTTCTTTTCTGATTAGGACAACGGTATGTGACTCCAAACGAGCACCTGCTTTTCACCAAGTAAATGAGTCTCAAGAAGGGCATAAGGGAATAGAAGACATGTTTTTACCAAAAAGAGAGCTCTCGCAGGCAAACAAGAAACGTCGATGGAGCAAGAAGAAGAAGAAGAAGAAGGAGGGGGGGGGGGGGTCCGAGAATTCTCCGTGGTAAGCTTAAATGGTAAGTTGCTTACTCTTGCCATTGGATAAGAATGACTATAATTCGGCAATGGTAGTAGTCATGAGAGGCTACAGGCAAATGTCAAGGTATTGTGTATGGTGCTTGTTGCTTGTACTGTATTAAGATAGTCAGCAAAGAAACCGATATAATGCTTTGTAACTTGAACAGAAAGCGGCTCCCGGTATGCGTACGAGCTGTAGCTGACAGCTGTAGGGCTGGCTCTGCATACCCACTCCCTGAAACGCTGTAACTTCGCCTATGCAAGAAAGAGCTTTCAAGAGAGCCGCCTGAAGTGCAGCCAGCCTTCGTGAGCCTTTCTCCTCCAGAGCCGTGCAAAGAAAGCGGGCACGCTACAGCGTGGGTGCGTGCAGCATGCACGAGCAAAAGCGGCCAAGCCCAGTGCCCTCGCTGGGCTTCCCTTTCGTGCGGACAACGTGAGGCGAAGAACGAAGCCGCAGAGCACCGGGCTTGCGTGTGCAGTGCACCGAGTTGCAGAAGTCCAGCAAGGGCTCGTTCACAAGCCGAGCCGGCTGAGGGCGTCCTCGCTTCTGCGAAAGGGAACGCGGAGCCGTAGCACTTCCCCCCGCAGCGTGGAGACAAGCACTTTCCTAGTCCTTCAGCCTTGCAGAGTCCCTGCAGCTAGAGCTCAGCCAGGAGCAGGCGTCAAAGCAGAAGGCCTTCCTAAAGCACCCCTTCTCCGAGCAGCCTCCGGAAAGGGCTCATCCCTCTGCGGCTCTGCGCCTTTCTTCTAATGCAGACGCCCGGCACACTTGGCTCAGCGAGAGCTGCGTGGGCAGCGTGCACTCAGCGAAAGCCAAAGGGTGTCCTTGGAGCTCGAGCTTGTTGGAGAGGATGAAAGTTTGGTAAGAAAGTTTCACAGCTATGTAGGCTTGGCAGCAAGATGTGTGAATGTAGAAACTTAGCCATGAGGTAGAAATGGAAGGAGGTTTTGATGGAGAGGAAAAGGTGTTCTGCTGAAACACTGATCGCTGAATAAGTGAGAAGGCAAAGGTTGGAAGATTGAGTTGGAAGGAGATTTTCTTTTCTGATTAGGACAACGGTATGTGACTCCAAACGAGCACCTGCTTTTCACCAAGTAAATGAGTCTCAAGAAGGGCATAAGGGAATAGAAGACATGTTTTTACCAAAAAGAGAGCTCTCGCAGGCAAACAAGAAACGTCGATGGAGCAAGAAGAAGAAGAAGAAGAAGGAGGGGGGGGGGGGGTCCGAGAATTCTCCGTGGTAAGCTTAAATGGTAAGTTGCTTACTCTTGCCATTGGATAAGAATGACTATAATTCGGCAATGGTAGTAGTCATGAGAGGCTACAGGCAAATGTCAAGGTATTGTGTATGGTGCTTGTTGCTTGTACTGTATTAAGATAGTCAGCAAAGAAACCGATATAATGCTTTGTAACTTGAACAGAAAGCGGCTCCCGGTATGCGTACGAGCTGTAGCTGACAGCTGTAGGGCTGGCTCTGCATACCCACTCCCTGAAACGCTGTAACTTCGCCTATGCAAGAAAGAGCTTTCAAGAGAGCCGCCTGAAGTGCAGCCAGCCTTCGTGAGCCTTTCTCCTCCAGAGCCGTGCAAAGAAAGCGGGCACGCTACAGCGTGGGTGCGTGCAGCATGCACGAGCAAAAGCGGCCAAGCCCAGTGCCCTCGCTGGGCTTCCCTTTCGTGCGGACAACGTGAGGCGAAGAACGAAGCCGCAGAGCACCGGGCTTGCGTGTGCAGTGCACCGAGTTGCAGAAGTCCAGCAAGGGCTCGTTCACAAGCCGAGCCGGCTGAGGGCGTCCTCGCTTCTGCGAAAGGGAACGCGGAGCCGTAGCACTTCACCCCGCAGCGTGGAGACAAGCACTTTCCTAGTCCTTCAGCCTTGCAGAGTCCCTGCAGCTAGAGCTCAGCCAGGAGCAGGCGTCAAAGCAGAAGGCCTTCCTAAAGCACCCCTTCTCCGAGCAGCCTCCGGAAAGGGCTCATCCCTCTGCGGCTCTGCGCCTTTCTTCTAATGCAGACGCCCGGCACACTTGGCTCAGCGAGAGCTGCGTGGGCAGCGTGCACTCAGCGAAAGCCAAAGGGTGTCCTTGGAGCTCGAGCTTGTTGGAGAGGATGAAAGTTTGGTAAGAAAGTTTCACAGCTATGTAGGCTTGGCAGCAAGATGTGTGAATGTAGAAACTTAGCCATGAGGTAGAAATGGAAGGAGGTTTTGATGGAGAGGAAAAGGTGTTCTGCTGAAACACTGATCGCTGAATAAGTGAGAAGGCAAAGGTTGGAAGATTGAGTTGGAAGGAGATTTTCTTTTCTGATTAGGACAACGGTATGTGACTCCAAACGAGCACCTGCTTTTCACCAAGTAAATGAGTCTCAAGAAGGGCATAAGGGAATAGAAGACATGTTTTTACCAAAAAGAGAGCTCTCGCAGGCAAACAAGAAACGTCGATGGAGCAAGAAGAAGAAGAAGAAGAAGGAAGGGGGGGGGGTCTGAGAATTCTCCGTGGTAAGCTTAAATGGTAAGTTGCTTACTCTTGCCATTGGATAAGAATGACTATAATTCGGCAATGGTAGTAGTCATGAGAGGCTACAGGCAAATGTCAAGGTATTGTGTATGGTGCTTGTTGCTTGTACTGTATTAAGATAGTCAGCAAAGAAACCGATATAATGCTTTGTAACTTGAACAGAAAGCGGCTCCCGGTATGCGTACGAGCTGTAGCTGACAGCTGTAGGGCTGGCTCTGCATACCCACTCCCTGAAACGCTGTAACTTCGCCTATGCAAGAAAGAGCTTTCAAGAGAGCCGCCTGAAGTGCAGCCAGCCTTCGTGAGCCTTTCTCCTCCAGAGCCGTGCAAAGAAAGCGGGCACGCTACAGCGTGGGTGCGTGCAGCATGCACGAGCAAAAGCGGCCAAGCCCAGTGCCCTCGCTGGGCTTCCCTTTCGTGCGGACAACGTGAGGCGAAGAACGAAGCCGCAGAGCACCGGGCTTGCGTGTGCAGTGCACCGAGTTGCAGAAGTCCAGCAAGGGCTCGTTCACAAGCCGAGCCGGCTGAGGGCGTCCTCGCTTCTGCGAAAGGGAACGCGGAGCCGTAGCACTTCACCCCGCAGCGTGGAGACAAGCACTTTCCTAGTCCTTCAGTCTTGCAGAGTCCCTGCAGCTAGAGCTCAGCCAGGAGCAGGCGTCAAAGCAGAAGGCCTTCCTAAAGCACCCCTTCTCCGAGCAGCCTCCGGAAAGGGCTCATCCCTCTGCGGCTCTGCGCCTTTCTTCTAATGCAGACGCCCGGCACACTTGGCTCAGCGAGAGCTGCGTGGGCAGCGTGCACTCAGCGAAAGCCAAAGGGTGTCCTTGGAGCTCGAGCTTGTTGGAGAGGATGAAAGTTTGGTAAGAAAGTTTCACAGCTATGTAGGCTTGGCAGCAAGATGTGTGAATGTAGAAACTTAGCCATGAGGTAGAAATGGAAGGAGGTTTTGATGGAGAGGAAAAGGTGTTCTGCTGAAACACTGATCGCTGAATAAGTGAGAAGGCAAAGGTTGGAAGATTGAGTTGGAAGGAGATTTTCTTTTCTGATTAGGACAACGGTATGTGACTCCAAACGAGCACCTGCTTTTCACCAAGTAAATGAGTCTCAAGAAGGGCATAAGGGAATAGAAGACATGTTTTTACCAAAAAGAGAGCTCTCGCAGGCAAACAAGAAACGTCGATGGAGCAAGAAGAAGAAGAAGAAGAAGGAGGGGGGGGGGGGGTCCGAGAATTCTCCGTGGTAAGCTTAAATGGTAAGTTGCTTACTCTTGCCATTGGATAAGAATGACTATAATTCGGCAATGGTAGTAGTCATGAGAGGCTACAGGCAAATGTCAAGGTATTGTGTATGGTGCTTGTTGCTTGTACTGTATTAAGATAGTCAGCAAAGAAACCGATATAATGCTTTGTAACTTGAACAGAAAGCGGCTCCCGGTATGCGTACGAGCTGTAGCTGACAGCTGTAGGGCTGGCTCTGCATACCCACTCCCTGAAACGCTGTAACTTCGCCTATGCAAGAAAGAGCTTTCAAGAGAGCCGCCTGAAGTGCAGCCAGCCTTCGTGAGCCTTTCTCCTCCAGAGCCGTGCAAAGAAAGCGGGCACGCTACAGCGTGGGTGCGTGCAGCATGCACGAGCAAAAGCGGCCAAGCCCAGTGCCCTCGCTGGGCTTCCCTTTCGTGCGGACAACGTGAGGCGAAGAACGAAGCCGCAGAGCACCGGGCTTGCGTGTGCAGTGCACCGAGTTGCAGAAGTCCAGCAAGGGCTCGTTCACAAGCCGAGCCGGCTGAGGGCGTCCTCGCTTCTGCGAAAGGGAACGCGGAGCCGTAGCACTTCCCCCCGCAGCGTGGAGACAAGCACTTTCCTAGTCCTTCAGCCTTGCAGAGTCCCTGCAGCTAGAGCTCAGCCAGGAGCAGGCGTCAAAGCAGAAGGCCTTCCTAAAGCACCCCTTCTCCGAGCAGCCTCCGGAAAGGGCTCATCCCTCTGCGGCTCTGCGCCTTTCTTCTAATGCAGACGCCCGGCACACTTGGCTCAGCGAGAGCTGCGTGGGCAGCGTGCACTCAGCGAAAGCCAAAGGGTGTCCTTGGAGCTCGAGCTTGTTGGAGAGGATGAAAGTTTGGTAAGAAAGTTTCACAGCTATGTAGGCTTGGCAGCAAGATGTGTGAATGTAGAAACTTAGCCATGAGGTAGAAATGGAAGGAGGTTTTGATGGAGAGGAAAAGGTGTTCTGCTGAAACACTGATCGCTGAATAAGTGAGAAGGCAAAGGTTGGAAGATTGAGTTGGAAGGAGATTTTCTTTTCTGATTAGGACAACGGTATGTGACTCCAAACGAGCACCTGCTTTTCACCAAGTAAATGAGTCTCAAGAAGGGCATAAGGGAATAGAAGACATGTTTTTACCAAAAAGAGAGCTCTCGCAGGCAAACAAGAAACGTCGATGGAGCAAGAAGAAGAAGAAGAAGAAGGAGGGGGGGGGGGGGTCCGAGAATTCTCCGTGGTAAGCTTAAATGGTAAGTTGCTTACTCTTGCCATTGGATAAGAATGACTATAATTCGGCAATGGTAGTAGTCATGAGAGGCTACAGGCAAATGTCAAGGTATTGTGTATGGTGCTTGTTGCTTGTACTGTATTAAGATAGTCAGCAAAGAAACCGATATAATGCTTTGTAACTTGAACAGAAAGCGGCTCCCGGTATGCGTACGAGCTGTAGCTGACAGCTGTAGGGCTGGCTCTGCATACCCACTCCCTGAAACGCTGTAAGTTCGCCTATGCAAGAAAGAGCTTTCAAGAGAGCCGCCTGAAGTGCAGCCAGCCTTCGTGAGCCTTTCTCCTCCAGAGCCGTGCAAAGAAAGCGGGCACGCTACAGCGTGGGTGCGTGCAGCATGCACGAGCAAAAGCGGCCAAGCCCAGTGCCCTCGCTGGGCTTCCCTTTCGTGCGGACAACGTGAGGCGAAGAACGAAGCCGCAGAGCACCGGGCTTGCGTGTGCAGTGCACCGAGTTGCAGAAGTCCAGCAAGGGCTCGTTCACAAGCCGAGCCGGCTGAGGGCGTCCTCGCTTCTGCGAAAGGGAACGCGGAGCCGTAGCACTTCCCCCCGCAGCGTGGAGACAAGCACTTTCCTAGTCCTTCAGCCTTGCAGAGTCCCTGCAGCTAGAGCTCAGCCAGGAGCAGGCGTCAAAGCAGAAGGCCTTCCTAAAGCACCCCTTCTCCGAGCAGCCTCCGGAAAGGGCTCATCCCTCTGCGGCTCTGCGCCTTTCTTCTAATGCAGACGCCCGGCACACTTGGCTCAGCGAGAGCTGCGTGGGCAGCGTGCACTCAGCGAAAGCCAAAGGGTGTCCTTGGAGCTCGAGCTTGTTGGAGAGGATGAAAGTTTGGTAAGAAAGTTTCACAGCTATGTAGGCTTGGCAGCAAGATGTGTGAATGTAGAAACTTAGCCATGAGGTAGAAATGGAAGGAGGTTTTGATGGAGAGGAAAAGGTGTTCTGCTGAAACACTGATCGCTGAATAAGTGAGAAGGCAAAGGTTGGAAGATTGAGTTGGAAGGAGATTTTCTTTTCTGATTAGGACAACGGTATGTGACTCCAAACGAGCACCTGCTTTTCACCAAGTAAATGAGTCTCAAGAAGGGCATAAGGGAATAGAAGACATGTTTTTACCAAAAAGAGAGCTCTCGCAGGCAAACAAGAAACGTCGATGGAGCAAGAAGAAGAAGAAGAAGAAGGAGGGGGGGGGGGGGTCCGAGAATTCTCCGTGGTAAGCTTAAATGGTAAGTTGCTTACTCTTGCCATTGGATAAGAATGACTATAATTCGGCAATGGTAGTAGTCATGAGAGGCTACAGGCAAATGTCAAGGTATTGTGTATGGTGCTTGTTGCTTGTACTGTATTAAGATAGTCAGCAAAGAAACCGATATAATGCTTTGTAACTTGAACAGAAAGCGGCTCCCGGTATGCGTACGAGCTGTAGCTGACAGCTGTAGGGCTGGCTCTGCATACCCACTCCCTGAAACGCTGTAACTTCGCCTATGCAAGAAAGAGCTTTCAAGAGAGCCGCCTGAAGTGCAGCCAGCCTTCGTGAGCCTTTCTCCTCCAGAGCCGTGCAAAGAAAGCGGGCACGCTACAGCGTGGGTGCGTGCAGCATGCACGAGCAAAAGCGGCCAAGCCCAGTGCCCTCGCTGGGCTTCCCTTTCGTGCGGACAACGTGAGGCGAAGAACGAAGCCGCAGAGCACCGGGCTTGCGTGTGCAGTGCACCGAGTTGCAGAAGTCCAGCAAGGGCTCGTTCACAAGCCGAGCCGGCTGAGGGCGTCCTCGCTTCTGCGAAAGGGAACGCGGAGCCGTAGCACTTCACCCCGCAGCGTGGAGACAAGCACTTTCCTAGTCCTTCAGCCTTGCAGAGTCCCTGCAGCTAGAGCTCAGCCAGGAGCAGGCGTCAAAGCAGAAGGCCTTCCTAAAGCACCCCTTCTCCGAGCAGCCTCCGGAAAGGGCTCATCCCTCTGCGGCTCTGCGCCTTTCTTCTAATGCAGACGCCCGGCACACTTGGCTCAGCGAGAGCTGCGTGGGCAGCGTGCACTCAGCGAAAGCCAAAGGGTGTCCTTGGAGCTCGAGCTTGTTGGAGAGGATGAAAGTTTGGTAAGAAAGTTTCACAGCTATGTAGGCTTGGCAGCAAGATGTGTGAATGTAGAAACTTAGCCATGAGGTAGAAATGGAAGGAGGTTTTGATGGAGAGGAAAAGGTGTTCTGCTGAAACACTGATCGCTGAATAAGTGAGAAGGCAAAGGTTGGAAGATTGAGTTGGAAGGAGATTTTCTTTTCTGATTAGGACAACGGTATGTGACTCCAAACGAGCACCTGCTTTTCACCAAGTAAATGAGTCTCAAGAAGGGCATAAGGGAATAGAAGACATGTTTTTACCAAAAAGAGAGCTCTCGCAGGCAAACAAGAAACGTCGATGGAGCAAGAAGAAGAAGAAGAAGGGGGGGGGGGGGGGGGCGGGTCTGAGAATTCTCCGTGGTAAGCTTAAATGGTAAGTTGCTTACTCTTGCCATTGGATAAGAATGACTATAATTCGGCAATGGTAGTAGTCATGAGAGGCTACAGGCAAATGTCAAGGTATTGTGTATGGTGCTTGTTGCTTGTACTGTATTAAGATAGTCAGCAAAGAAACCGATATAATGCTTTGTAACTTGAACAGAAAGCGGCTCCCGGTATGCGTACGAGCTGTAGCTGACAGCTGTAGGGCTGGCTCTGCATACCCACTCCCTGAAACGCTGTAACTTCGCCTATGCAAGAAAGAGCTTTCAAGAGAGCCGCCTGAAGTGCAGCCAGCCTTCGTGAGCCTTTCTCCTCCAGAGCCGTGCAAAGAAAGCGGGCACGCTACAGCGTGGGTGCGTGCAGCATGCACGAGCAAAAGCGGCCAAGCCCAGTGCCCTCGCTGGGCTTCCCTTTCGTGCGGACAACGTGAGGCGAAGAACGAAGCCGCAGAGCACCGGGCTTGCGTGTGCAGTGCACCGAGTTGCAGAAGTCCAGCAAGGGCTCGTTCACAAGCCGAGCCGGCTGAGGGCGTCCTCGCTTCTGCGAAAGGGAACGCGGAGCCATAGCACTTCACCCCGCAGCGTGGAGACAAGCACTTTCCTAGTCCTTCAGCCTTGCAGAGTCCCTGCAGCTAGAGCTCAGCCAGGAGCAGGCGTCAAAGCAGAAGGCCTTCCTAAAGCACCCCTTCTCCGAGCAGCCTCCGGAAAGGGCTCATCCCTCTGCGGCTCTGCGCCTTTCTTCTAATGCAGACGCCCGGCACACTTGGCTCAGCGAGAGCTGCGTGGGCAGCGTGCACTCAGCGAAAGCCAAAGGGTGTCCTTGGAGCTCGAGCTTGTTGGAGAGGATGAAAGTTTGGTAAGAAAGTTTCACAGCTATGTAGGCTTGGCAGCAAGATGTGTGAATGTAGAAACTTAGCCATGAGGTAGAAATGGAAGGAGGTTTTGATGGAGAGGAAAAGGTGTTCTGCTGAAACACTGATCGCTGAATAAGTGAGAAGGCAAAGGTTGGAAGATTGAGTTGGAAGGAGATTTTCTTTTCTGATTAGGACAACGGTATGTGACTCCAAACGAGCACCTGCTTTTCACCAAGTAAATGAGTCTCAAGAAGGGCATAAGGGAATAGAAGACATGTTTTTACCAAAAAGAGAGCTCTCGCAGGCAAACAAGAAACGTCGATGGAGCAAGAAGAAGAAGAAGAAGAAGGAGGGGGGGGGGGGTCTGAGAATTCTCCGTGGTAAGCTTAAATGGTAAGTTGCTTACTCTTGCCATTGGATAAGAATGACTATAATTCGGCAATGGTAGTAGTCATGAGAGGCTACAGGCAAATGTCAAGGTATTGTGTATGGTGCTTGTTGCTTGTACTGTATTAAGATAGTCAGCAAAGAAACCGATATAATGCTTTGTAACTTGAACAGAAAGCGGCTCCCGGTATGCGTACGAGCTGTAGCTGACAGCTGTAGGGCTGGCTCTGCATACCCACTCCCTGAAACGCTGTAAGTTCGCCTATGCAAGAAAGAGCTTTCAAGAGAGCCGCCTGAAGTGCAGCCAGCCTTCGTGAGCCTTTCTCCTCCAGAGCCGTGCAAAGAAAGCGGGCACGCTACAGCGTGGGTGCGTGCAGCATGCACGAGCAAAAGCGGCCAAGCCCAGTGCCCTCGCTGGGCTTCCCTTTCGTGCGGACAACGTGAGGCGAAGAACGAAGCCGCAGAGCACCGGGCTTGCGTGTGCAGTGCACCGAGTTGCAGAAGTCCAGCAAGGGCTCGTTCACAAGCCGAGCCGGCTGAGGGCGTCCTCGCTTCTGCGAAAGGGAACGCGGAGCCGTAGCACTTCACCCCGCAGCGTGGAGACAAGCACTTTCCTAGTCCTTCAGCCTTGCAGAGTCCCTGCAGCTAGAGCTCAGCCAGGAGCAGGCGTCAAAGCAGAAGGCCTTCCTAAAGCACCCCTTCTCCGAGCAGCCTCCGGAAAGGGCTCATCCCTCTGCGGCTCTGCGCCTTTCTTCTAATGCAGACGCCCGGCACACTTGGCTCAGCGAGAGCTGCGTGGGCAGCGTGCACTCAGCGAAAGCCAAAGGGTGTCCTTGGAGCTCGAGCTTGTTGGAGAGGATGAAAGTTTGGTAAGAAAGTTTCACAGCTATGTAGGCTTGGCAGCAAGATGTGTGAATGTAGAAACTTAGCCATGAGGTAGAAATGGAAGGAGGTTTTGATGGAGAGGAAAAGGTGTTCTGCTGAAACACTGATCGCTGAATAAGTGAGAAGGCAAAGGTTGGAAGATTGAGTTGGAAGGAGATTTTCTTTTCTCATTAGGACAACGGTATGTGACTCCAAACGAGCACCTGCTTTTCACCAAGTAAATGAGTCTCAAGAAGGGCATAAGGGAATAGAAGACATGTTTTTACCAAAAAGAGAGCTCTCGCAGGCAAACAAGAAACGTCGATGGAGCAAGAAGAAGAAGAAGAAGAAGGAGGGGGGGGGGGGGTCCGAGAATTCTCCGTGGTAAGCTTAAATGGTAAGTTGCTTACTCTTGCCATTGGATAAGAATGACTATAATTCGGCAATGGTAGTAGTCATGAGAGGCTACAGGCAAATGTCAAGGTATTGTGTATGGTGCTTGTTGCTTGTACTGTATTAAGATAGTCAGCAAAGAAACCGATATAATGCTTTGTAACTTGAACAGAAAGCGGCTCCCGGTATGCGTACGAGCTGTAGCTGACAGCTGTAGGGCTGGCTCTGCATACCCACTCCCTGAAACGCTGTAACTTCGCCTATGCAAGAAAGAGCTTTCAAGAGAGCCGCCTGAAGTGCACACAGCCTTCGTGAGCCTTTCTCCTCCAGAGCCGTGCAAAGAAAGCGGGCACGCTACAGCGTGGGTGCGTGCAGCATGCACGAGCAAAAGCGGCCAAGCCCAGTGCCCTCGCTGGGCTTCCCTTTCGTGCGGACAACGTGAGGCGAAGAACGAAGCCGCAGAGCATCGGGCTTGCGTGTGCAGTGCACCGAGTTGCAGAAGTCCAGCAAGGGCTCGTTCACAAGCCGAGCCGGCTGAGGGCGTCCTCGCTTCTGCGAAAGGGAACGCGGAGCCGTAGCACTTCACCCCGCAGCGTGGAGACAAGCACTTTCCTAGTCCTTCAGCCTTGCAGAGTCCCTGCAGCTAGAGCTCAGCCAGGAGCAGGCGTCAAAGCAGAAGGCCTTCCTAAAGCACCCCTTCTCCGAGCAGCCTCCGGAAAGGGCTCATCCCTCTGCGGCTCTGCGCCTTTCTTCTAATGCAGACGCCCGGCACACTTGGCTCAGCGAGAGCTGCGTGGGCAGCGTGCACTCAGCGAAAGCCAAAGGGTGTCCTTGGAGCTCGAGCTTGTTGGAGAGGATGAAAGTTTGGTAAGAAAGTTTCACAGCTATGTAGGCTTGGCAGCAAGATGTGTGAATGTAGAAACTTAGCCATGAGGTAGAAATGGAAGGAGGTTTTGATGGAGAGGAAAAGGTGTTCTGCTGAAACACTGATCGCTGAATAAGTGAGAAGGCAAAGGTTGGAAGATTGAGTTGGAAGGAGATTTTCTTTTCTGATTAGGACAACGGTATGTGACTCCAAACGAGCACCTGTTTTTCACCAAGTAAATGAGTCTCAAGAAGGGCATAAGGGAATAGAAGACATGTTTTTACCAAAAAGAGAGCTCTCGCAGGCAAACAAGAAACGTCGATGGAGCAAGAAGAAGAAGAAGAAGGGGGGGGGGGGGGTCTGAGAATTCTCCGTGGTAAGCTTAAATGGTAAGTTGCTTACTCTTGCCATTGGATAAGAATGACTATAATTCGGCAATGGTAGTAGTCATGAGAGGCTACAGGCAAATGTCAAGGTATTGTGTATGGTGCTTGTTGCTTGTACTGTATTAAGATAGTCAGCAAAGAAACCGATATAATGCTTTGTAACTTGAACAGAAAGCGGCTCCCGGTATGCGTACGAGCTGTAGCTGACAGCTGTAGGGCTGGCTCTGCATACCCACTCCCTGAAACGCTGTAACTTCGCCTATGCAAGAAAGAGCTTTCAAGAGAGCCGCCTGAAGTGCAGCCAGCCTTCGTGAGCCTTTCTCCTCCAGAGCCGTGCAAAGAAAGCGGGCACGCTACAGCGTGGGTGCGTGCAGCATGCACGAGCAAAAGCGGCCAAGCCCAGTGCCCTCGCTGGGCTTCCCTTTCGTGCGGACAACGTGAGGCGAAGAACGAAGCCGCAGAGCACCGGGCTTGCGTGTGCAGTGCACCGAGTTGCAGAAGTCCAGCAAGGGCTCGTTCACAAGCCGAGCCGGCTGAGGGCGTCCTCGCTTCTGCGAAAGGGAACGCGGAGCCGTAGCACTTCACCCCGCAGCGTGGAGACAAGCACTTTCCTAGTCCTTCAGCCTTGCAGAGTCCCTGCAGCTAGAGCTCAGCCAGGAGCAGGCGTCAAAGCAGAAGGCCTTCCTAAAGCACCCCTTCTCCGAGCAGCCTCCGGAAAGGGCTCATCCCTCTGCGGCTCTGCGCCTTTCTTCTAATGCAGACGCCCGGCACACTTGGCTCAGCGAGAGCTGCGTGGGCAGCGTGCACTCAGCGAAAGCCAAAGGGTGTCCTTGGAGCTCGAGCTTGTTGGAGAGGATGAAAGTTTGGTAAGAAAGTTTCACAGCTATGTAGGCTTGGCAGCAAGATGTGTGAATGTAGAAACTTAGCCATGAGGTAGAAATGGAAGGAGGTTTTGATGGAGAGGAAAAGGTGTTCTGCTGAAACACTGATCGCTGAATAAGTGAGAAGGCAAAGGTTGGAAGATTGAGTTGGAAGGAGATTTTCTTTTCTGATTAGGACAACGGTATGTGACTCCAAACGAGCACCTGCTTTTCACCAAGTAAATGAGTCTCAAGAAGGGCATAAGGGAATAGAAGACATGTTTTTACCAAAAAGAGAGCTCTCGCAGGCAAACAAGAAACGTCGATGGAGCAAGAAGAAGAAGAAGAAGAAGGAGGGGGGGGGGGGGGGTCTGAGAATTCTCCGTGGTAAGCTTAAATGGTAAGTTGCTTACTCTTGCCATTGGATAAGAATGACTATAATTCGGCAATGGTAGTAGTCATGAGAGGCTACAGGCAAATGTCAAGGTATTGTGTATGGTGCTTGTTGCTTGTACTGTATTAAGATAGTCAGCAAAGAAACCGATATAATGCTTTGTAACTTGAACAGAAAGCGGCTCCCGGTATGCGTACGAGCTGTAGCTGACAGCTGTAGGGCTGGCTCTGCATACCCACTCCCTGAAACGCTGTAACTTCGCCTATGCAAGAAAGAGCTTTCAAGAGAGCCGCCTGAAGTGCAGCCAGCCTTCGTGAGCCTTTCTCCTCCAGAGCCGTGCAAAGAAAGCGGGCACGCTACAGCGTGGGTGCGTGCAGCATGCACGAGCAAAAGCGGCCAAGCCCAGTGCCCTCGCTGGGCTTCCCTTTCGTGCGGACAACGTGAGGCGAAGAACGAAGCCGCAGAGCACCGGGCTTGCGTGTGCAGTGCACCGAGTTGCAGAAGTCCAGCAAGGGCTCGTTCACAAGCCGAGCCGGCTGAGGGCGTCCTCGCTTCTGCGAAAGGGAACGCGGAGCCGTAGCACTTCACCCCGCAGCGTGGAGACAAGCACTTTCCTAGTCCTTCAGCCTTGCAGAGTCCCTGCAGCTAGAGCTCAGCCAGGAGCAGGCGTCAAAGCAGAAGGCCTTCCTAAAGCACCCCTTCTCCGAGCAGCCTCCGGAAAGGGCTCATCCCTCTGCGGCTCTGCGCCTTTCTTCTAATGCAGACGCCCGGCACACTTGGCTCAGCGAGAGCTGCGTGGGCAGCGTGCACTCAGCGAAAGCCAAAGGGTGTCCTTGGAGCTCGAGCTTGTTGGAGAGGATGAAAGTTTGGTAAGAAAGTTTCACAGCTATGTAGGCTTGGCAGCAAGATGTGTGAATGTAGAAACTTAGCCATGAGGTAGAAATGGAAGGAGGTTTTGATGGAGAGGAAAAGGTGTTCTGCTGAAACACTGATCGCTGAATAAGTGAGAAGGCAAAGGTTGGAAGATTGAGTTGGAAGGAGATTTTCTTTTCTGATTAGGACAACGGTATGTGACTCCAAACGAGCACCTGCTTTTCACCAAGTAAATGAGTCTCAAGAAGGGCATAAGGGAATAGAAGACATGTTTTTACCAAAAAGAGAGCTCTCGCAGGCAAACAAGAAACGTCGATGGAGCAAGAAGAAGAAGAAGAAGGAGGAGGGGGGGGGGGTCTGAGAATTCTCCGTGGTAAGCTTAAATGGTAAGTTGCTTACTCTTGCCATTGGATAAGAATGACTATAATTCGGCAATGGTAGTAGTCATGAGAGGCTACAGGCAAATGTCAAGGTATTGTGTATGGTGCTTGTTGCTTGTACTGTATTAAGATAGTCAGCAAAGAAACCGATATAATGCTTTGTAACTTGAACAGAAAGCGGCTCCCGGTATGCGTACGAGCTGTAGCTGACAGCTGTAGGGCTGGCTCTGCATACCCACTCCCTGAAACGCTGTAACTTCGCCTATGCAAGAAAGAGCTTTCAAGAGAGCCGCCTGAAGTGCAGCCAGCCTTCGTGAGCCTTTCTCCTCCAGAGCCGTGCAAAGAAAGCGGGCACGCTACAGCGTGGGTGCGTGCAGCATGCACGAGCAAAAGCGGCCAAGCCCAGTGCCCTCGCTGGGCTTCCCTTTCGTGCGGACAACGTGAGGCGAAGAACGAAGCCGCAGAGCACCGGGCTTGCGTGTGCAGTGCACCGAGTTGCAGAAGTCCAGCAAGGGCTCGTTCACAAGCCGAGCCGGCTGAGGGCGTCCTCGCTTCTGCGAAAGGGAACGCGGAGCCGTAGCACTTCACCCCGCAGCGTGGAGACAAGCACTTTCCTAGTCCTTCAGCCTTGCAGAGTCCCTGCAGCTAGAGCTCAGCCAGGAGCAGGCGTCAAAGCAGAAGGCCTTCCTAAAGCACCCCTTCTCCGAGCAGCCTCCGGAAAGGGCTCATCCCTCTGCGGCTCTGCGCCTTTCTTCTAATGCAGACGCCCGGCACACTTGGCTCAGCGAGAGCTGCGTGGGCAGCGTGCACTCAGCGAAAGCCAAAGGGTGTCCTTGGAGCTCGAGCTTGTTGGAGAGGATGAAAGTTTGGTAAGAAAGTTTCACAGCTATGTAGGCTTGGCAGCAAGATGTGTGAATGTAGAAACTTAGCCATGAGGTAGAAATGGAAGGAGGTTTTGATGGAGAGGAAAAGGTGTTCTGCTGAAACACTGATCGCTGAATAAGTGAGAAGGCAAAGGTTGGAAGATTGAGTTGGAAGGAGATTTTCTTTTCTGATTAGGACAACGGTATGTGACTCCAAACGAGCACCTGCTTTTCACCAAGTAAATGAGTCTCAAGAAGGGCATAAGGGAATAGAAGACATGTTTTTACCAAAAAGAGAGCTCTCGCAGGCAAACAAGAAACGTCGATGGAGCAAGAAGAAGAAGAAGAAGGAGGAGGGGGGGGGGGGTCCGAGAATTCTCCGTGGTAAGCTTAAATGGTAAGTTGCTTACTCTTGCCATTGGATAAGAATGACTATAATTCGGCAATGGTAGTAGTCATGAGAGGCTACAGGCAAATGTCAAGGTATTGTGTATGGTGCTTGTTGCTTGTACTGTATTAAGATAGTCAGCAAAGAAACCGATATAATGCTTTGTAACTTGAACAGAAAGCGGCTCCCGGTATGCGTACGAGCTGTAGCTGACAGCTGTAGGGCTGGCTCTGCATACCCACTCCCTGAAACGCTGTAACTTCGCCTATGCAAGAAAGAGCTTTCAAGAGAGCCGCCTGAAGTGCAGCCAGCCTTCGTGAGCCTTTCTCCTCCAGAGCCGTGCAAAGAAAGCGGGCACGCTACAGCGTGGGTGCGTGCAGCATGCACGAGCAAAAGCGGCCAAGCCCAGTGCCCTCGCTGGGCTTCCCTTTCGTGCGGACAACGTGAGGCGAAGAACGAAGCCGCAGAGCACCGGGCTTGCGTGTGCAGTGCACCGAGTTGCAGAAGTCCAGCAAGGGCTCGTTCACAAGCCGAGCCGGCTGAGGGCGTCCTCGCTTCTGCGAAAGGGAACGCGGAGCCGTAGCACTTCACCCCGCAGCGTGGAGACAAGCACTTTCCTAGTCCTTCAGCCTTGCAGAGTCCCTGCAGCTAGAGCTCAGCCAGGAGCAGGCGTCAAAGCAGAAGGCCTTCCTAAAGCACCCCTTCTCCGAGCAGCCTCCGGAAAGGGCTCATCCCTCTGCGGCTCTGCGCCTTTCTTCTAATGCAGACGCCCGGCACACTTGGCTCAGCGAGAGCTGCGTGGGCAGCGTGCACTCAGCGAAAGCCAAAGGGTGTCCTTGGAGCTCGAGCTTGTTGGAGAGGATGAAAGTTTGGTAAGAAAGTTTCACAGCTATGTAGGCTTGGCAGCAAGATGTGTGAATGTAGAAACTTAGCCATGAGGTAGAAATGGAAGGAGGTTTTGATGGAGAGGAAAAGGTGTTCTGCTGAAACACTGATCGCTGAATAAGTGAGAAGGCAAAGGTTGGAAGATTGAGTTGGAAGGAGATTTTCTTTTCTGATTAGGACAACGGTATGTGACTCCAAACGAGCACCTGCTTTTCACCAAGTAAATGAGTCTCAAGAAGGGCATAAGGGAATAGAAGACATGTTTTTACCAAAAAGAGAGCTCTCGCAGGCAAACAAGAAACGTCGATGGAGCAAGAAGAAGAAGAAGAAGAAGGAGGGGGGGGGGGTCTGAGAATTCTCCGTGGTAAGCTTAAATGGTAAGTTGCTTACTCTTGCCATTGGATAAGAATGACTATAATTCGGCAATGGTAGTAGTCATGAGAGGCTACAGGCAAATGTCAAGGTATTGTGTATGGTGCTTGTTGCTTGTACTGTATTAAGATAGTCAGCAAAGAAACCGATATAATGCTTTGTAACTTGAACAGAAAGCGGCTCCCGGTATGCGTACGAGCTGTAGCTGACAGCTGTAGGGCTGGCTCGGCATACCCACTCCCTGAAACGCTGTAACTTCGCCTATGCAAGAAAGAGCTTTCAAGAGAGCCGCCTGAAGTGCAGCCAGCCTTCGTGAGCCTTTCTCCTCCAGAGCCGTGCAAAGAAAGCGGGCACGCTACAGCGTGGGTGCGTGCAGCATGCACGAGCAAAAGCGGCCAAGCCCAGTGCCCTCGCTGGGCTTCCCTTTCGTGCGGACAACGTGAGGCGAAGAACGAAGCCGCAGAGCACCGGGCTTGCGTGTGCAGTGCACCGAGTTGCAGAAGTCCAGCAAGGGCTCGTTCACAAGCCGAGCCGGCTGAGGGCGTCCTCGCTTCTGCGAAAGGGAACGCGGAGCCGTAGCACTTCACCCCGCAGCGTGGAGACAAGCACTTTCCTAGTCCTTCAGCCTTGCAGAGTCCCTGCAGCTAGAGCTCAGCCAGGAGCAGGCGTCAAAGCAGAAGGCCTTCCTAAAGCACCCCTTCTCCGAGCAGCCTCCGGAAAAGGCTCATCCCTCTGCGGCTCTGCGCCTTTCTTCTAATGCAGACGCCCGGCACACTTGGCTCAGCGAGAGCTGCGTGGGCAGCGTGCACTCAGCGAAAGCCAAAGGGTGTCCTTGGAGCTCGAGCTTGTTGGAGAGGATGAAAGTTTGGTAAGAAAGTTTCACAGCTATGTAGGCTTGGCAGCAAGATGTGTGAATGTAGAAACTTAGCCATGAGGTAGAAATGGAAGGAGGTTTTGATGGAGAGGAAAAGGTGTTCTGCTGAAACACTGATCGCTGAATAAGTGAGAAGGCAAAGGTTGGAAGATTGAGTTGGAAGGAGATTTTCTTTTCTGATTAGGACAACAGTATGTGACTCCAAACGAGCACCTGTTTTTCACCAAGTAAATGAGTCTCAAGAAGGGCATAAGGGAATAGAAGACATGTTTTTACCAAAAAGAGAGCTCTCGCAGGCAAACAAGAAACGTCGATGGAGCAAGAAGAAGAAGAAGAAGGAGGAGGGGGGGGGGGGTCCGAGAATTCTCCGTGGTAAGCTTAAATGGTAAGTTGCTTGCTCTTGCCATTGGATAAGAATGACTATAATTCGGCAATGGTAGTAGTCATGAGAGGCTACAGGCAAATGTCAAGGTATTGTGTATGGTGCTTGTTGCTTGTACTGTATTAAGATAGTCAGCAAAGAAACCGATATAATGCTTTGTAACTTGAACAGAAAGCGGCTCCCGGTATGCGTACGAGCTGTAGCTGACAGCTGTAGGGCTGGCTCTGCATACCCACTCCCTGAAACGCTGTAACTTCGCCTATGCAAGAAAGAGCTTTCAAGAGAGCCGCCTGAAGTGCACACAGCCTTCGTGAGCCTTTCTCCTCCAGAGCCGTGCAAAGAAAGCGGGCACGCTACAGCGTGGGTGCGTGCAGCATGCACGAGCAAAAGCGGCCAAGCCCAGTGCCCTCGCTGGGCTTCCCTTTCGTGCGGACAACGTGAGGCGAAGAACGAAGCCGCAGAGCACCGGGCTTGCGTGTGCAGTGCACCGAGTTGCAGAAGTCCAGCAAGGGCTCGTTCACAAGCCGAGCCGGCTGAGGGCGTCCTCGCTTCTGCGAAAGGGAACGCGGAGCCGTAGCACTTCACCCCGCAGCGTGGAGACAAGCACTTTCCTAGTCCTTCAGCCTTGCAGAGTCCCTGCAGCTAGAGCTCAGCCAGGAGCAGGCGTCAAAGCAGAAGGCCTTCCTAAAGCACCCCTTCTCCGAGCAGCCTCCGGAAAGGGCTCATCCCTCTGCGGCTCTGCGCCTTTCTTCTAATGCAGACGCCCGGCACACTTGGCTCAGCGAGAGCTGCGTGGGCAGCGTGCACTCAGCGAAAGCCAAAGGGTGTCCTTGGGGAGAGATGAAAGTTTGGTAAGAAAGTTTCACAGCTATGTAGGCTTGGCAGCAAGATGTGTGAATGTAGAAACTTAGCCATGAGGTAGAAATGGAAGGAGGTTTTGATGGAGAGGAAAAGGTGTTCTGCTGAAACACTGATCGCTGAATAAGTGAGAAGGCAAAGGTGGAAGATGAGTTGGAAGGAGATTTCTTTTCTGATTAGGACAACGGTATGTGACTCCAAACGAGCACCTGCTTTTCACCAAGTAAATGAGTCTCAAGAAGGGCATAAGGGAATAGAAGACATGTTTTTTACCAAAAAGAGAGCTCTCGCAGGCAAACAAGAAACGTCGATGGAGCAAGAAGAAGAAGAAGAAGAAGGAGGGGGGGGGGGGGGGTCTGAGAATTCTCCGTGGTAAGCTTAAATGGTAAGTTGCTTACTCTTGCCATTGGATAAGAATGACTATAATTCGGCAATGGTAGTAGTCATGAGAGGCTACAGGCAAATGTCAAGGTATTGTGTATGGTGCTTGTTGCTTGTACTGTATTAAGATAGTCAGCAAAGAAACCGATATAATGCTTTGTAACTTGAACAGAAAGCGGCTCCCGGTATGCGTACGAGCTGTAGCTGACAGCTGTAGGGCTGGCTCTGCATACCCACTCCCTGAAACGCTGTAACTTCGCCTATGCAAGAAAGAGCTTTCAAGAGAGCCGCCTGAAGTGCAGCCAGCCTTCGTGAGCCTTTCTCCTCCAGAGCCGTGCAAAGAAAGCGGGCACGCTACAGCGTGGGTGCGTGCAGCATGCACGAGCAAAAGCGGCCAAGCCCAGTGCCCTCGCTGGGCTTCCCTTTCGTGCGGACAACGTGAGGCGAAGAACGAAGCCGCAGAGCACCGGGCTTGCGTGTGCAGTGCACCGAGTTGCAGAAGTCCAGCAAGGGCTCGTTCACAAGCCGAGCCGGCTGAGGGCGTCCTCGCTTCTGCGAAAGGGAACGCGGAGCCGTAGCACTTCACCCCGCAGCGTGGAGACAAGCACTTTCCTAGTCCTTCAGCCTTGCAGAGTCCCTGCAGCTAGAGCTCAGCCAGAGCAGGCGTCAAAGCAGAAGGCCTTCCTAAAGCACCCCTTCTCCGAGCAGCCTCCGGAAAGGGCTCATCCCCTCTGCGGCTCTGCGCCTTTCTTCTAATGCAGACGCCCGGCACACTTGGCTCAGCGAGAGCTGCGTGGGGCAGCGTGGGCACTCAGCGAAAGCCAAAGGGTGTCCTTGGAGCTCGAGCTTGTTGGAGAGGATGAAAGTTTGGTAAGAAAGTTTCACAGCTATGTAGGCTTGCAGCATGATGTGTGAATGTAGAAACTTAGCCATGAGGTAGAAATGGAAGGAGGTTTTGATGGAGAGGAAAAGGTGTTCTGCTGAAACACTGATCGCTGAATAAGTGAGAAGGCAAAGGTTGGAAGATTGAGTTGGACAGGAGATTTTCTTTTCTGATTAGGACAACGGTATGTGACTCCAAACGAGCACCTGCTTTTCACCAAGTAAATGCGTCTCAAGAAGGGCATAAGGGAATAGAAGACATGTTTTTACCAAAAAGAGAGCTCCTCGCAGGCAAACAAGAAACGTCGATGGAGCAAAGAAGAAGAAGAAGAAGAAGGAGGGGGGGGGGTGTCTGAGAATTCTCCGTGGTAAGCTTAAATGGTAAGTTGCTTACTCTTGCCATTGGATAAGAATGACTATAATTCGGCAAATGGTAGTAGTCATGAGAGGCTACAGGCAAATGTCAAGGTATTGTGTATGGTGCTTGTTGCTTGTACTGTATTAAGATAGTCAGCAAAGAAACCGATATAATGCTTTGTAACTTGAACAGAAGCGGCTCCCGGTATGCGTACGAGCTGTAGCTGACTGCTGTAGGGCTGGCTCTGCATACCCACTCCCTGAAACGCTGTAACTTCGCCTATGCAAGAAAGAGCTTTCAAGAGAGCCGCCTGAAGTGCAGCCAGCCTTCGTGAGCCTTTCTCCTCCAGAGCCGTGCAAAGAAAGCGGGCACGCTACAGCGTGGGTGCGTGCAGCATGCACGAGCAAAAGCGGCCAAGCCCAGTGCCCTCGCTGGGCTTCCCTTTCGTGCGGACAACGTGAGGCGAAGAACGAAGCCGCAGAGCACCGGGCTTGCGTGTGCAGTGCACCGAGTTGCAGAAGTCCAGCAAGGGCTCGTTCACAAGCCGAGCCGGCTGAGGGCGTCCTCGCTTCTGCGAAAGGAACGCGGAGCCGTAGCACTTCACCCCGCAGCGTGGAGACAAGCACTTTCCTAGTCCTTCAGCCTTGCAGAGTCCCTGCAGCTAGAGCTCAGCCAGGAGCAGGCGTCAAAGCAGAAGGCCTTCCTAAAGCACCCCTTCTCCGAGCAGCCCTCCGGAAAGGGGCTCATCCCTCTGCGGCTCTGCGCCTTTCTTCTAATGCAGACGCCCGGCACACTTGGCTCAGCGAGAGCTGCGTGGGCAGCATGCACTCAGCGAAAGCCAAGGGTGTCCTTGGAGCTCGAGCTTGTTGGAGAGGATGAAGTTTGGTAAGAAAGTTTCACAGCTATGTAGGCTTAGGCAGCAAGATGTGTGAATGTAGAAACTTAGCCATGAGGTAGAAATGGAAGGAGGTTTTGATGGAGAGGAAAAGGTGTTCTGCTGAAACACTGATCGCTGAATAAGTGAGAAGGCAAAGGTTGGAAGATTGAGTTGGAAGGAGATTTTCTTTTCTGATTAGGACAACGGTATGTGACTCCAAACGAGCACCTGCTTTTCACCAAGTAAATGAGTCTCAAGAAGGGCATAAGGAATAGAAGACATGTTTTTACCAAAAAGAGAGCTCTCGCAGGCAAACAAGAAACGTCGATGGAGCAAGAGAAGAAGAAGAAGAAGGAGGGGGGGGGGGGTCTGAGAATTCTCCGTGGTAAGCTTAAATGGTAAGTTGCTTACTCTTGCCATTGGATAAGAATGACTATAATTCGGCAATGGTAGTAGTCATGAGAGGCTACAGGCAAATGTCAAGGTATTGTGTATGGTGCTTGTTGCTTGTACTGTATTAAGATAGTCAGCAAAGAAACCGATATAATGCTTTGTAACTTGAACAGAAAGCGGCTCCCGGTATGCGTTCGAGCTGTAGCTGACAGCTGTAGGGCTGGCTCTGCATACCCACTCCCTGAAACGCTGTAACTTCGCCTATGCAAGAAAGAGCTTTCAAGAGAGCCGCCTGAAGTGCAGCCAGCCTTCGTGAGCCTTTTCTCCTCCAGAGCCGTGCAAAGAAAGCGGGCACGCTACAGCGTGGGTGCGTGCAGCATGCACGAGCAAAAGCGGCCAAGCCCAGTGCCCTCGCTGGGCTTCCCTTTCGTAGCGGACAACGTGAGGCGAAGAACGAAGCCGCAGAGCACCGGGCTTGCGTGGTGCAGTGCACCGAGTTGCAGAAGTCCAGCAAGGGCTCGTTCACAAGCCGAGCCGGCTGAGGGCGTCCTCACTTCTGCGAAAGGGAACGCGGAGCCGTAGCACTTCACCACGCAGCGTGGAGACAAGCACTTTCCTAGTCCTTCAGCCTTGCAAGAGTCCCCTGCAGCTAGAGCTCAGCCAGGAGCAGGCGTCAAAGCAGAAGGCCTTCCTAAAGCACCCCTTCTCCGAGCAGCCTCCGGAAAGGGCTCATCCCTCTGCGGCTCTGCGCCTTTCTTCTAATGCAGGACGCCCGGCACACTTGGCTCAGCGAGAGCTGCGTGGGCAGCGTGCACTCAGCGAAAGCCAAAGGGTGTCCTTGGAGCTCGAGCTTGTTGGAGAGGATGAAAGTTTGGTAAGAAAGTTTCACAGCTATGTAGGCTTGGCAGCAAGATGTGTGAATGTAGAAACTTAGCCATGAGGTAGAAATGGAAGGAGGTTTTGATGGAGAGGAAAAGGTGTTCTGCTGAAACACTGATCGCTGAATAAGTGAGAAGGCAAAGGTTGGAAGATTGAGTTGGAAGGAGATTTTCTTTTCTGATTAGGACAAAGGTATGTGACCCCAAACGAGCACCTGTTTTTCACCAAGTTAATGAGTCTCAAGAAGGGCATAAGGGAATAGAAGACATGTTTTTACCAAAAAGAGAGCTCTCGCAGGCAAACAAGAAACGTCGATGGAGCAAGAAGAAGAAGAAGAAGGGGGGGGGGGGCGGGTCTGAGAATTCTCCGTGGTAAGCTTAAATGGTAAGTTGCTTACTCTTGCCATTGGATAAGAATGACTATAATTCGGCAATGGTAGTAGTCATGAGAGGCTACAGGCAAATGTCAAGGTATTGTGTATGGTGCTTGTTGCTTGTACTGTATTAAGATAGTCAGCAAAGAAACCGAATATAATGCTTTGTAACTTGAACAGAAAGCGGCTCCCGGTATGCGTACGAGCTGTAGCTGACAGCTGTAGGGCTGGCTCTGCATACCCACTCCCTGAAACGCTGTAAGTTCGCCTATGCAAGAAAGAGCTTTCAAGAGAGCCGCCTGAAGTGCAGCCAGCCTTCGTGAGCCTTTCTCCTCCAGAGCCGTGCAAAGAAAGCGGGCACGCTACAGCGTGGGTGCGTGCAGCATGCACGAGCAAAAGCGGCCAAGCCCAGTGCCCTCGCTGGGCTTCCCTTTCGTGCGGACAACGTGAGGCGAAGAACGAAGCCGCAGAGCACCGGGCTTGGCGTGTGCAGTGCACCGAGTTGCAGAAGTCCAGCAAGGGCTCGTTCACAAGCCGAGCCGGCTGAGGGCGTCCTCTGCTTCTGCGAAAGGGGAACGCGGAGCCGTAGCACTTCACCCCGCAGCGTGGAGACAAGCACTTTCCTAGTCCTTCAGCCTTGCAGAGTCCCTGCAGCTAGAGCTCAGCCAGGAGCAGGCGTCAAAGCAGAAGGCCTTCCTAAAGCACCCCTTCTCCGAGCAGCCTCCGGAAAGGGCTCATCCCTCTGCGGCTCTGCGCCTTTCTTCTAATGCAGACGCCCGGCCACACTTGGCTCAGCGAGAGCTGCGTGGGCAGCGTGCACTCAGCGAAAGCCAAAGGGTGTCCTTGGAGCTCGAGCTTGTTGGAGAGGATGAAAGTTTGGTAAGAAAGTTTCACAGCTATGTAGGCTTGGCAGCAAGATGTGTGAATGTAGAAACTTAGCCATGAGGTAGAAATGGAAGGAGGTTTTTGATGGAGAGGAAAAGGTGTTCTGCTGAAACACTGATCGCTTGAATAAGTGAGAAGGCAAAGGTTGGAAGATTGAGTTGGAAGGAGATTTTCTTTTCTGATTAGGACAACGGTATGTGACTCCAAACGAGCACCTGCTTTTCACCAAGTAAATGAGTCTCAAGAAGGGCATAAGGGAATAGAAGACATGTTTTTACCAAAAAGAGAGCTCTCGCAGGCAAACAAGAAACGTCGATGGAGCAAGAAGAAGAAGAAGAAGAAGGAGGGGGGGCGGGTCTGAGAATTCTCCGTGTAAGCTTAAATGGTAAGTTGCTTACTCTTGCCATTGGATAAGAATGACTATAATTCGGCAATGGTAGTAGTCATGAGAGGCTACAGGCAAATGTCAAGGTATTGTGTATGGTGCTTTGTTGCTTGTACTGTATTAAGATAGTCAGCAAAGAAACCGATATAATGCTTTGTAACTTGAACAGAAAGCGGCTCCCGGTATGCGTACGAGCTGTAGCTGACAGCTGTAGGGCTGGCTCTGCATACCCACTCCCTGAAACGCTGTAACTTCGCCTATGCAAGAAAGAGCTTTCAAGAGAGCCGCCTGAAGTGCAGCCAGCCTTCGTGAGCCTTTCTCCTCCAGAGCCGTGCAAAGAAAGCGGGCACGCTACAGCGTGGGTGCGTGCAGCATGCACGAGCAAAAGCGGCCAAGCCCAGTGCCCTCGCTGGGCTTCCCTTTCGTGCGGACAACGTGAGGCGAAGAACGAAGCCGCAGAGCACCGGGCTTGCGTGTGCAGTGCACCGAGTTGCAGAAGTCCAGCAAGGGCTCGTTCACAAGCCGAGCCGGCTGAGGGCGTCCTCGCTTCTGCGAAAGGGAACGCGGAGCCGTAGCACTTCACCCCGCAGCGTGGAGACAAGCACTTTCCTAGTCCTTCAGCCTTGCAGAGTCCCTGCAGCTAGAGCTCAGCCAGGAGCAGGCGTCAAAGCAGAAGGCCTTCCTAAAGCACCCTTCTCCGAGCAGCCTCCGGAAAGGGCTCATCCCTCTGCGGCTCTGCGCCTTTCTTCTAATGCAGACGCCCGGCACACTTGGCTCAGCGAGAGCTGCGTGGGCAGCGTGCACTCAGCGAAAGCCAAAGGGTGTCCTTGGAGCTCGAGCTTGTTGGAGAGGATGAAAGTTTGGTAAGAAAGTTTCACAGCTATGTAGGCTTGGCAGCAAGATGTGTGAATGTAGAAACTTAGCCATGAGGTAGAAATGGAAGGAGGTTTTGTTGGAGAGGAAAAGGTGTTCTGCTGAAACACTGATCGCTGAATAAGTGAGAAGGCAAAGGTTGGAAGATTGAGTTGGAAGGAGATTTTCTTTTCTGATTAGGACAACGGTATGTGACTCCAAACGAGCACCTGCTTTTCACCAAGTAAATGAGTCTCAAGAAGGGCATAAGGGAATAGAAGACATGTTTTTACCAAAAAGAGAGCTCTCGCAGGCAAACAAGAAACGTCGATGGAGCAAGAAGAAGAAGAAGAAGAAGGAGGGGGGGGGGGGCCCGAGAATTCTCCGTGGTAAGCTTAAATGGTAAGTTTTACTCTTGCCATTGGATAAGAATGACTATAATTCGGCAATGGTAGTAGTCATGAGAGGCTACAGGCAAATGTCAAGGTATTGTGTATGGTGCTTGTTGCTTGTACTGTATTAAGATAGTCAGCAAAGAAACCGATATAATGCTTTGTAACTTGAACAGAAAGCGGCTCCCGGTATGCGTACGAGCTGTAGCTGACAGCTGTAGGGCTGGCTCTGCATACCCACTCCCTGAAACGCTGTAACTTCGCCTATGCAAGAAAGAGCTTTCAAGAGAGCCGCCTGAAGTGCAGCCAGCCTTCGTGAGCCTTTCATCTCCAGAGCCGTGCAAAGAAAGCGGGCACGCTACAGCGTGGGTGCGTGCAGCATGCACGAGCAAAAGCGGCCAAGCCCAGTGCCCTCGCTGGGCTTCCCTTTCGTGCGGACAACGTGAGGCGAAGAACGAAGCCGCAGAGCACCGGGCTTGCGTGTGCAGTGCACCGAGTTGCAGAAGTCCAGCAAGGGCTCGTTCACAAGCCGAGCCGGCTGAGGGCGTCCTCGCTTCTGCGAAAGGGAACGCGGAGCCGTAGCACTTCACCCCGCAGCGTGGAGACAAGCACTTTCCTAGTCCTTCAGCCTTGCAGAGTCCCTGCAGCTAGAGCTCAGCCAGGAGCAGGCGTCAAAGCAGAAGGCCTTCCTAAAGCACCCCTTCTCCGAGCAGCCTCCGGAAAGGGCTCATCCCTCTGCGGCTCTGCGCCTTTCTTCTAATGCAGACGCCCGGCACACTTGGCTCAGCGAGAGCTGCGTGGGCAGCGTGCACTCAGCGAAAGCCAAAGGGTGTCCTTGGAGCTCGAGCTTGTTGGAGAGGATGAAAGTTTGGTAAGAAAGTTTCACAGCTATGTAGGCTTGGCAGCAAGATGTGTGAATGTAGAAACTTAGCCATGAGGTAGAAATGGAAGGAGGTTTTGATGGAGAGGAAAAGGTGTTCTGCTGAAACACTGATCGCTGAATAAGTGAGAAGGCAAAGGTTGGAAGACTGAGTTGGAAGGAGATTTTCTTTTCTGATTAGGACAACGGTATGTGACTCCAAACGAGCACCTGCTTTTCACCAAGTAAATGAGTCTCAAGAAGGGCATAAGGGAATAGAAGACATGTTTTTACCAAAAAGAGAGCTCTCGCAGGCAAACAAGAAACGTCGATGGAGCAAGAAGAAGAAGAAGGAGGGGGGGGGGGTCCGAGAATTCTCCGTGGTAAGCTTAAATGGTAAGTTGCTTACTCTTGCCATTGGATAAGAATGACTATAATTCGGCAATGGTAGTAGTCATGAGAGGCTACAGGCAAATGTCAAGGTATTGTGTATGGTGCTTGTTGCTTGTACTGTATTAAGATAGTCAGCAAAGAAACCGATATAATGCTTTGTAACTTGAACAGAAAGCGGCTCCCGGTATGCGTACGAGCTGTAGCTGACAGCTGTAGGGCTGGCTCTGCATACCCACTCCCTGAAACGCTGTAACTTCGCCTATGCAAGAAAGAGCTTTCAAGAGAGCCGCCTGAAGTGCACACAGCCTTCGTGAGCCTTTCTCCTCCAGAGCCGTGCAAAGAAAGCGGGCACGCTACAGCGTGGGTGCGTGCAGCATGCACGAGCAAAAGCGGCCAAGCCCAGTGCCCTCGCTGGGCTTCCCTTTCGTGCGGACAACGTGAGGCGAAGAACGAAGCCGCAGAGCACCGGGCTTGCGTGTGCAGTGCACCGAGTTGCAGAAGTCCAGCAAGGGCTCGTTCACAAGCCGAGCCGGCTGAGGGCGTCCTCGCTTCTGCGAAAGGGAACGCGGAGCCGTAGCACTTCACCCCGCAGCGTGGAGACAAGCACTTTCCTAGTCCTTCAGCCTTGCAGAGTCCCTGCAGCTAGAGCTCAGCCAGGAGCAGGCGTCAAAGCAGAAGGCCTTCCTAAAGCACCCCTTCTCCGAGCAGCCTCCGGAAAGGGCTCATCCCTCTGCGGCTCTGCGCCTTTCTTCTAATGCAGACGCCCGGCACACTTGGCTCAGCGAGAGCTGCGTGGGCAGCGTGCACTCAGCGAAAGCCAAAGGGTGTCCTTGGAGCTCGAGCTTGTTGGAGAGGATGAAAGTTTGGTAAGAAAGTTTCACAGCTATGTAGGCTTGGCAGCAAGATGTGTGAATGTAGAAACTTAGCCATGAGGTAGAAATGGAAGGAGGTTTTGATGGAGAGGAAAAGGTGTTCTGCTGAAACACTGATCGCTGAATAAGTGAGAAGGCAAAGGTTGGAAGATTGAGTTGGAAGGAGATTTTCTTTTCTGATTAGGACAAAGGTATGTGACCCCAAACGAGCACCTGTTTTTCACCAAGTAAATGAGTCTCAAGAAGGGCATAAGGGAATAGAAGACATGTTTTTACCAAAAAGAGAGCTCTCGCAGGCAAACAAGAAACGTCGATGGAGCAAGAAGAAGAAGAAGGAGGGGGGGGGGGGGGTCTGAGCATTCTCCGTGGTAAGCTTAAATGGTAAGTTGCTTACTCTTGCCATTGGATAAGAATGACTATAATTCGGCAATGGTAGTAGTCATGAGAGGCTACAGGCAAATGTCAAGGTATTGTGTATGGTGCTTGTTGCTTGTACTGTATTAAGATAGTCAGCAAAGAAACCGATATAATGCTTTGTAACTTGAACAGAAAGCGGCTCCCGGTATGCGTACGAGCTGTAGCTGACAGCTGTAGGGCTGGCTCTGCATACCCACTCCCTGAAACGCTGTAACTTCGCCTATGCAAGAAAGAGCTTTCAAGAGAGCCGCCTGAAGTGCAGCCAGCCTTCGTGAGCCTTTCTCCTCCAGAGCCGTGCAAAGAAAGCGGGCACGCTACAGCGTGGGTGCGTGCAGCATGCACGAGCAAAAGCGGCCAAGCCCAGTGCCCTCGCTGGGCTTCCCTTTCGTGCGGACAACGTGAGGCGAAGAACGAAGCCGCAGAGCACCGGGCTTGCGTGTGCAGTGCACCGAGTTGCAGAAGTCCAGCAAGGGCTCGTTCACAAGCCGAGCCGGCTGAGGGCGTCCTCGCTTCTGCGAAAGGGAACGCGGAGCCGTAGCACTTCACCCCGCAGCGTGGAGACAAGCACTTTCCTAGTCCTTCAGCCTTGCAGAGTCCCTGCAGCTAGAGCTCAGCCAGGAGCAGGCGTCAAAGCAGAAGGCCTTCCTAAAGCACCCCTTCTCCGAGCAGCCTCCGGAAAGGGCTCATCCCTCTGCGGCTCTGCGCCTTTCTTCTAATGCAGACGCCCGGCACACTTGGCTCAGCGAGAGCTGCGTGGGCAGCGTGCACTCAGCGAAAGCCAAAGGGTGTCCTTGGAGCTCGAGCTTGTTGGAGAGGATGAAAGTTTGGTAAGAAAGTTTCACAGCTATGTAGGCTTGGCAGCAAGATGTGTGAATGTAGAAACTTAGCCATGAGGTAGAAATGGAAGGAGGTTTTGATGGAGAGGAAAAGGTGTTCTGCTGAAACACTGATCGCTGAATAAGTGAGAAGGCAAAGGTTGGAAGATTGAGTTGGAAGGAGATTTTCTTTTCTGATTAGGACAAAGGTATGTGACCCCAAACGAGCACCTGTTTTTCACCAAGTAAATGAGTCTCAAGAAGGGCATAAGGGAATAGAAGACATGTTTTTACCAAAAAGAGAGCTCTCGCAGGCAAACAAGAAACGTCGATGGAGCAAGAAGAAGAAGAAGGAGGGGGGGGGGGGGGGGTCTGAGAATTCTCCGTGGTAAGCTTAAATGGTAAGTTGCTTACTCTTGCCATTGGATAAGAATGACTATAATTCGGCAATGGTAGTAGTCATGAGAGGCTACAGGCAAATGTCAAGGTATTGTGTATGGTGCTTGTTGCTTGTACTGTATTAAGATAGTCAGCAAAGAAACCGATATAATGCTTTGTAACTTGAACAGAAAGCGGCTCCCGGTATGCGTACGAGCTGTAGCTGACAGCTGTAGGGCTGGCTCTGCATACCCACTCCCTGAAACGCTGTAACTTCGCCTATGCAAGAAAGAGCTTTCAAGAGAGCCGCCTGAAGTGCAGCCAGCCTTCGTGAGCCTTTCTCCTCCAGAGCCGTGCAAAGAAAGCGGGCACGCTACAGCGTGGGTGCGTGCAGCATGCACGAGCAAAAGCGGCCAAGCCCAGTGCCCTCGCTGGGCTTCCCTTTCGTGCGGACAACGTGAGGCGAAGAACGAAGCCGCAGAGCACCGGGCTTGCGTGTGCAGTGCACCGAGTTGCAGAAGTCCAGCAAGGGCTCGTTCACAAGCCGAGCCGGCTGAGGGCGTCCTCGCTTCTGCGAAAGGGAACGCGGAGCCGTAGCACTTCACCCCGCAGCGTGGAGACAAGCACTTTCCTAGTCCTTCAGCCTTGCAGAGTCCCTGCAGCTAGAGCTCAGCCAGGAGCAGGCGTCAAAGCAGAAGGCCTTCCTAAAGCACCCCTTCTCCGAGCAGCCTCCGGAAAGGGCTCATCCCTCTGCGGCTCTGCGCCTTTCTTCTAATGCAGACGCCCGGCACACTTGGCTCAGCGAGAGCTGCGTGGGCAGCGTGCACTCAGCGAAAGCCAAAGGGTGTCCTTGGAGCTCGAGCTTGTTGGAGAGGATGAAAGTTTGGTAAGAAAGTTTCACAGCTATGTAGGCTTGGCAGCAAGATGTGTGAATGTAGAAACTTAGCCATGAGGTAGAAATGGAAGGAGGTTTTGATGGAGAGGAAAAGGTGTTCTGCTGAAACACTGATCGCTGAATAAGTGAGAAGGCAAAGGTTGGAAGATTGAGTTGGAAGGAGATTTTCTTTTCTGATTAGGACAACGGTATGTGACCCCAAACGAGCACCTGTTTTTCACCAAGTAAATGAGTCTCAAGAAGGGCATAAGGGAATAGAAGACATGTTTTTACCAAAAAGAGAGCTCTCGCAGGCAAACAAGAAACGTCGATGGAGCAAGAAGAAGAAGAAGAAGAAGGGGGGGGTCTGAGAATTCTCCGTGGTAAGCTTAAATGGTAAGTTGCTTACTCTTGCCATTGGATAAGAATGACTATAATTCGGCAATGGTAGTAGTCATGAGAGGCTACAGGCAAATGTCAAGGTATTGTGTATGGTGCTTGTTGCTTGTACTGTATTAAGATAGTCAGCAAAGAAACCGATATAATGCTTTGTAACTTGAACAGAAAGCGGCTCCCGGTATGCGTACGAGCTGTAGCTGACAGCTGTAGGGCTGGCTCTGCATACCCACTCCCTGAAACGCTGTAACTTCGCCTATGCAAGAAAGAGCTTTCAAGAGAGCCGCCTGAAGTGCAGCCAGCCTTCGTGAGCCTTTCTCCTCCAGAGCCGTGCAAAGAAAGCGGGCACGCTACAGCGTGGGTGCGTGCAGCATGCACGAGCAAAAGCGGCCAAGCCCAGTGCCCTCGCTGGGCTTCCCTTTCGTGCGGACAACGTGAGGCGAAGAACGAAGCCGCAGAGCACCGGGCTTGCGTGTGCAGTGCACCGAGTTGCAGAAGTCCAGCAAGGGCTCGTTCACAAGCCGAGCCGGCTGAGGGCGTCCTCGCTTCTGCGAAAGGGAACGCGGAGCCGTAGCACTTCACCCCGCAGCGTGGAGACAAGCACTTTCCTAGTCCTTCAGCCTTGCAGAGTCCCTGCAGCTAGAGCTCAGCCAGGAGCAGGCGTCAAAGCAGAAGGCCTTCCTAAAGCACCCCTTCTCCGAGCAGCCTCCGGAAAGGGCTCATCCCTCTGCGGCTCTGCGCCTTTCTTCTAATGCAGACGCCCGGCACACTTGGCTCAGCGAGAGCTGCGTGGGCAGCGTGCACTCAGCGAAAGCCAAAGGGTGTCCTTGGAGCTCGAGCTTGTTGGAGAGGATGAAAGTTTGGTAAGAAAGTTTCACAGCTATGTAGGCTTGGCAGCAAGATGTGTGAATGTAGAAACTTAGCCATGAGGTAGAAATGGAAGGAGGTTTTGATGGAGAGGAAAAGGTGTTCTGCTGAAACACTGATCGCTGAATAAGTGAGAAGGCAAAGGTTGGAAGATTGAGTTGGAAGGAGATTTTCTTTTCTGATTAGGACAACGGTATGTGACTCCAAACGAGCACCTGCTTTTCACCAAGTAAATGAGTCTCAAGAAGGGCATAAGGGAATAGAAGACATGTTTTTACCAAAAAGAGAGCTCTCGCAGGCAAACAAGAAACGTCGATGGAGCAAGAAGAAGAAGAAGAAGAAGGAGGGGGGGGGGGGGGGGTCCGAGAATTCTCCGTGGTAAGCTTAAATGGTAAGTTGCTTACTCTTGCCATTGGATAAGAATGACTATAATTCGGCAATGGTAGTAGTCATGAGAGGCTACAGGCAAATGTCAAGGTATTGTGTATGGTGCTTGTTGCTTGTACTGTATTAAGATAGTCAGCAAAGAAACCGATATAATGCTTTGTAACTTGAACAGAAAGCGGCTCCCGGTATGCGTACGAGCTGTAGCTGACAGCTGTAGGGCTGGCTCTGCATACCCACTCCCTGAAACGCTGTAACTTCGCCTATGCAAGAAAGAGCTTTCAAGAGAGCCGCCTGAAGTGCAGCCAGCCTTCGTGAGCCTTTCTCCTCCAGAGCCGTGCAAAGAAAGCGGGCACGCTACAGCGTGGGTGCGTGCAGCATGCACGAGCAAAAGCGGCCAAGCCCAGTGCCCTCGCTGGGCTTCCCTTTCGTGCGGACAACGTGAGGCGAAGAACGAAGCCGCAGAGCACCGGGCTTGCGTGTGCAGTGCACCGAGTTGCAGAAGTCCAGCAAGGGCTCGTTCACAAGCCGAGCCGGCTGAGGGCGTCCTCGCTTCTGCGAAAGGGAACGCGGAGCCGTAGCACTTCACCCCGCAGCGTGGAGACAAGCACTTTCCTAGTCCTTCAGCCTTGCAGAGTCCCTGCAGCTAGAGCTCAGCCAGGAGCAGGCGTCAAAGCAGAAGGCCTTCCTAAAGCACCCCTTCTCCGAGCAGCCTCCGGAAAGGGCTCATCCCTCTGCGGCTCTGCGCCTTTCTTCTAATGCAGACGCCCGGCACACTTGGCTCAGCGAGAGCTGCGTGGGCAGCGTGCACTCAGCGAAAGCCAAAGGGTGTCCTTGGAGCTCGAGCTTGTTGGAGAGGATGAAAGTTTGGTAAGAAAGTTTCACAGCTATGTAGGCTTGGCAGCAAGATGTGTGAATGTAGAAACTTAGCCATGAGGTAGAAATGGAAGGAGGTTTTGATGGAGAGGAAAAGGTGTTCTGCTGAAACACTGATCGCTGAATAAGTGAGAAGGCAAAGGTTGGAAGATTGAGTTGGAAGGAGATTTTCTTTTCTGATTAGGACAACGGTATGTGACTCCAAACGAGCACCTGCTTTTCACCAAGTAAATGAGTCTCAAGAAGGGCATAAGGGAATAGAAGACATGTTTTTACCAAAAAGAGAGCTCTCGCAGGCAAACAAGAAACGTCGATGGAGCAAGAAGAAGAAGAAGAAGAAGGAGGGGGGGGGGGGTCTGAGAATTCTCCGTGGTAAGCTTAAATGGTAAGTTGCTTACTCTTGCCATTGGATAAGAATGACTATAATTCGGCAATGGTAGTAGTCATGAGAGGCTACAGGCAAATGTCAAGGTATTGTGTATGGTGCTTGTTGCTTGTACTGTATTAAGATAGTCAGCAAAGAAACCGATATAATGCTTTGTAACTTGAACAGAAAGCGGCTCCCGGTATGCGTACGAGCTGTAGCTGACAGCTGTAGGGCTGGCTCTGCATACCCACTCCCTGAAACGCTGTAACTTCGCCTATGCAAGAAAGAGCTTTCAAGAGAGCCGCCTGAAGTGCAGCCAGCCTTCGTGAGCCTTTCTCCTCCAGAGCCGTGCAAAGAAAGCGGGCACGCTACAGCGTGGGTGCGTGCAGCATGCACGAGCAAAAGCGGCCAAGCCCAGTGCCCTCGCTGGGCTTCCCTTTCGTGCGGACAACGTGAGGCGAAGAACGAAGCCGCAGAGCACCGGGCTTGCGTGTGCAGTGCACCGAGTTGCAGAAGTCCAGCAAGGGCTCGTTCACAAGCCGAGCCGGCTGAGGGCGTCCTCGCTTCTGCGAAAGGGAACGCGGAGCCGTAGCACTTCACCCCGCAGCGTGGAGACAAGCACTTTCCTAGTCCTTCAGCCTTGCAGAGTCCCTGCAGCTAGAGCTCAGCCAGGAGCAGGCGTCAAAGCAGAAGGCCTTCCTAAAGCACCCCTTCTCCGAGCAGCCTCCGGAAAGGGCTCATCCCTCTGCGGCTCTGCGCCTTTCTTCTAATGCAGACGCCCGGCACACTTGGCTCAGCGAGAGCTGCGTGGGCAGCGTGCACTCAGCGAAAGCCAAAGGGTGTCCTTGGAGCTCGAGCTTGTTGGAGAGGATGAAAGTTTGGTAAGAAAGTTTCACAGCTATGTAGGCTTGGCAGCAAGATGTGTGAATGTAGAAACTTAGCCATGAGGTAGAAATGGAAGGAGGTTTTGATGGAGAGGAAAAGGTGTTCTGCTGAAACACTGATCGCTGAATAAGTGAGAAGGCAAAGGTTGGAAGATTGAGTTGGAAGGAGATTTTCTTTTCTGATTAGGACAACGGTATGTGACTCCAAACGAGCACCTGCTTTTCACCAAGTAAATGAGTCTCAAGAAGGGCATAAGGGAATAGAAGACATGTTTTTACCAAAAAGAGAGCTCTCGCAGGCAAACAAGAAACGTCGATGGAGCAAGAAGAAGAAGAAGAAGAAGGGGGGGGGGGGGGGTCCGAGAATTCTCCGTGGTAAGCTTAAATGGTAAGTTGCTTACTCTTGCCATTGGATAAGAATGACTATAATTCGGCAATGGTAGTAGTCATGAGAGGCTACAGGCAAATGTCAAGGTATTGTGTATGGTGCTTGTTGCTTGTACTGTATTAAGATAGTCAGCAAAGAAACCGATATAATGCTTTGTAACTTGAACAGAAAGCGGCTCCCGGTATGCGTACGAGCTGTAGCTGACAGCTGTAGGGCTGGCTCTGCATACCCACTCCCTGAAACGCTGTAACTTCGCCTATGCAAGAAAGAGCTTTCAAGAGAGCCGCCTGAAGTGCAGCCAGCCTTCGTGAGCCTTTCTCCTCCAGAGCCGTGCAAAGAAAGCGGGCACGCTACAGCGTGGGTGCGTGCAGCATGCACGAGCAAAAGCGGCCAAGCCCAGTGCCCTCGCTGGGCTTCCCTTTCGTGCGGACAACGTGAGGCGAAGAACGAAGCCGCAGAGCACCGGGCTTGCGTGTGCAGTGCACCGAGTTGCAGAAGTCCAGCAAGGGCTCGTTCACAAGCCGAGCCAGCTTGAGGGCGTCCTCGCTTCTGCGAAAGGGAACGCGGAGCCGTAGCACTTCACCCCGCAGCGTGGAGACAAGCACTTTCCTAGTCCTTCAGCCTTGCAGAGTCGCTGCAGCTAGAGCTCAGCCAGGAGCAGGCGTCAAAGCAGAAGGCCTTCCTAAAGCACCCCTTCTCCGAGCAGCCTCCGGAAAGGGCTCATCCCTCTGCGGCTCTGCGCCTTTCTTCTAATGCAGACGCCCGGCACACTTGGCTCAGCGAGAGCTGCGTGGGCAGCGTGCACTCAGCGAAAGCCAAAGGGTGTCCTTGGAGCTCGAGCTTGTTGGAGAGGATGAAAGTTTGGTAAGAAAGTTTCACAGCTATGTAGGCTTGGCAGCAAGATGTGTGAATGTAGAAACTTAGCCATGAGGTAGAAATGGAAGGAGGTTTTGATGGAGAGGAAAAGGTGTTCTGCTGAAACACTGATCGCTGAATAAGTGAGAAGGCAAAGGTTGGAAGATTGAGTTGGAAGGAGATTTTCTTTTCTGATTAGGACAACGGTATGTGACTCCAAACGAGCACCTGTTTTTCACCAAGTAAATGAGTCTCAAGAAGGGCATAAGGGAATAGAAGACATGTTTTTACCAAAAAGAGAGCTCTCGCAGGCAAACAAGAAACGTCGATGGAGCAAGAAGAAGAAGAAGAAGAAGGAGGGGGGGGGGGGGGGTCCGAGAATTCTCCGTGGTAAGCTTAAATGGTAAGTTGCTTACTCTTGCCATTGGATAAGAATGACTATAATTCGGCAATGGTAGTAGTCATGAGAGGCTACAGGCAAATGTCAAGGTATTGTGTATGGTGCTTGTTGCTTGTACTGTATTAAGATAGTCAGCAAAGAAACCGATATAATGCTTTGTAACTTGAACAGAAAGCGGCTCCCGGTATGCGTACGAGCTGTAGCTGACAGCTGTAGGGCTGGCTCTGCATACCCACTCCCTGAAACGCTGTAACTTCGCCTATGCAAGAAAGAGCTTTCAAGAGAGCCGCCTGAAGTGCAGCCAGCCTTCGTGAGCCTTTCTCCTCCAGAGCCGTGCAAAGAAAGCGGGCACGCTACAGCGTGGGTGCGTGCAGCATGCACGAGCAAAAGCGGCCAAGCCCAGTGCCCTCGCTGGGCTTCCCTTTCGTGCGGACAACGTGAGGCGAAGAACGAAGCCGCAGAGCACCGGGCTTGCGTGTGCAGTGCACCGAGTTGCAGAAGTCCAGCAAGGGCTCGTTCACAAGCCGAGCCGGCTGAGGGCGTCCTCGCTTCTGCGAAAGGGAACGCGGAGCCGTAGCACTTCACCCCGCAGCGTGGAGACAAGCACTTTCCTAGTCCTTCAGCCTTGCAGAGTCCCTGCAGCTAGAGCTCAGCCAGGAGCAGGCGTCAAAGCAGAAGGCCTTCCTAAAGCACCCCTTCTCCGAGCAGCCTCCGGAAAGGGCTCATCCCTCTGCGGCTCTGCGCCTTTCTTCTAATGCAGACGCCCGGCACACTTGGCTCAGCGAGAGCTGCGTGGGCAGCGTGCACTCAGCGAAAGCCAAAGGGTGTCCTTGGAGCTCGAGCTTGTTGGAGAGGATGAAAGTTTGGTAAGAAAGTTTCACAGCTATGTAGGCTTGGCAGCAAGATGTGTGAATGTAGAAACTTAGCCATGAGGTAGAAATGGAAGGAGGTTTTGATGGAGAGGAAAAGGTGTTCTGCTGAAACACTGATCGCTGAATAAGTGAGAAGGCAAAGGTTGGAAGATTGAGTTGGAAGGAGATTTTCTTTTCTGATTAGGACAACGGTATGTGACTCCAAACGAGCACCTGTTTTTCACCAAGTAAATGAGTCTCAAGAAGGGCATAAGGGAATAGAAGACATGTTTTTACCAAAAAGAGAGCTCTCGCAGGCAAACAAGAAACGTCGATGGAGCAAGAAGAAGAAGAAGAAGGGGGGGGGGGGGGGGTCTGAGAATTCTCCGTGGTAAGCTTAAATGGTAAGTTGCTTACTCTTGCCATTGGATAAGAATGACTATAATTCGGCAATGGTAGTAGTCATGAGAGGCTACAGGCAAATGTCAAGGTATTGTGTATGGTGCTTGTTGCTTGTACTGTATTAAGATAGTCAGCAAAGAAACCGATATAATGCTTTGTAACTTGAACAGAAAGCGGCTCCCGGTATGCGTACGAGCTGTAGCTGACAGCTGTAGGGCTGGCTCTGCATACCCACTCCCTGAAACGCTGTAACTTCGCCTATGCAAGAAAGAGCTTTCAAGAGAGCCGCCTGAAGTGCAGCCAGCCTTCGTGAGCCTTTCTCCTCCAGAGCCGTGCAAAGAAAGCGGGCACGCTACAGCGTGGGTGCGTGCAGCATGCACGAGCAAAAGCGGCCAAGCCCAGTGCCCTCGCTGGGCTTCCCTTTCGTGCGGACAACGTGAGGCGAAGAACGAAGCCGCAGAGCACCGGGCTTGCGTGTGCAGTGCACCGAGTTGCAGAAGTCCAGCAAGGGCTCGTTCACAAGCCGAGCCGGCTGAGGGCGTCCTCGCTTCTGCGAAAGGGAACGCGGAGCCGTAGCACTTCACCCCGCAGCGTGGAGACAAGCACTTTCCTAGTCCTTCAGCCTTGCAGAGTCCCTGCAGCTAGAGCTCAGCCAGGAGCAGGCGTCAAAGCAGAAGGCCTTCCTAAAGCACCCCTTCTCCGAGCAGCCTCCGGAAAGGGCTCATCCCTCTGCGGCTCTGCGCCTTTCTTCTAATGCAGACGCCCGGCACACTTGGCTCAGCGAGAGCTGCGTGGGCAGCGTGCACTCAGCGAAAGCCAAAGGGTGTCCTTGGAGCTCGAGCTTGTTGGAGAGGATGAAAGTTTGGTAAGAAAGTTTCACAGCTATGTAGGCTTGGCAGCAAGATGTGTGAATGTAGAAACTTAGCCATGAGGTAGAAATGGAAGGAGGTTTTGATGGAGAGGAAAAGGTGTTCTGCTGAAACACTGATCGCTGAATAAGTGAGAAGGCAAAGGTTGGAAGATTGAGTTGGAAGGAGATTTTCTTTTCTGATTAGGACAACGGTATGTGACTCCAAACGAGCACCTGCTTTTCACCAAGTAAATGAGTCTCAAGAAGGGCATAAGGGAATAGAAGACATGTTTTTACCAAAAAGAGAGCTCTCGCAGGCAAACAAGAAACGTCGATGGAGCAAGAAGAAGAAGAAGGAGGAGGGGGGGGGGGGTCTGAGAATTCTCCGTGGTAAGCTTAAATGGTAAGTTGCTTACTCTTGCCATTGGATAAGAATGACTATAATTCGGCAATGGTAGTAGTCATGAGAGGCTACAGGCAAATGTCAAGGTATTGTGTATGGTGCTTGTTGCTTGTACTGTATTAAGATAGTCAGCAAAGAAACCGATATAATGCTTTGTAACTTGAACAGAAAGCGGCTCCCGGTATGCGTACGAGCTGTAGCTGACAGCTGTAGGGCTGGCTCTGCATACCCACTCCCTGAAACGCTGTAACTTCGCCTATGCAAGAAAGAGCTTTCAAGAGAGCCGCCTGAAGTGCAGCCAGCCTTCGTGAGCCTTTCTCCTCCAGAGCCGTGCAAAGAAAGCGGGCACGCTACAGCGTGGGTGCGTGCAGCATGCACGAGCAAAAGCGGCCAAGCCCAGTGCCCTCGCTGGGCTTCCCTTTCGTGCGGACAACGTGAGGCGAAGAACGAAGCCGCAGAGCACCGGGCTTGCGTGTGCAGTGCACCGAGTTGCAGAAGTCCAGCAAGGGCTCGTTCACAAGCCGAGCCGGCTGAGGGCGTCCTCGCTTCTGCGAAAGGGAACGCGGAGCCGTAGCACTTCACCCCGCAGCGTGGAGACAAGCACTTTCCTAGTCCTTCAGCCTTGCAGAGTCCCTGCAGCTAGAGCTCAGCCAGGAGCAGGCGTCAAAGCAGAAGGCCTTCCTAAAGCACCCCTTCTCCGAGCAGCCTCCGGAAAGGGCTCATCCCTCTGCGGCTCTGCGCCTTTCTTCTAATGCAGACGCCCGGCACACTTGGCTCAGCGAGAGCTGCGTGGGCAGCGTGCACTCAGCGAAAGCCAAAGGGTGTCCTTGGAGCTCGAGCTTGTTGGAGAGGATGAAAGTTTGGTAAGAAAGTTTCACAGCTATGTAGGCTTGGCAGCAAGATGTGTGAATGTAGAAACTTAGCCATGAGGTAGAAATGGAAGGAGGTTTTGATGGAGAGGAAAAGGTGTTCTGCTGAAACACTGATCGCTGAATAAGTGAGAAGGCAAAGGTTGGAAGATTGAGTTGGAAGGAGATTTTCTTTTCTGATTAGGACAACGGTATGTGACTCCAAACGAGCACCTGCTTTTCACCAAGTAAATGAGTCTCAAGAAGGGCATAAGGGAATAGAAGACATGTTTTTACCAAAAAGAGAGCTCTCGCAGGCAAACAAGAAACGTCGATGGAGCAAGAAGAAGAAGAAGAAGAAGGGGGGGGGGGGGGTCTGAGAATTCTCCGTGGTAAGCTTAAATGGTAAGTTGCTTACTCTTGCCATTGGATAAGAATGACTATAATTCGGCAATGGTAGTAGTCATGAGAGGCTACAGGCAAATGTCAAGGTATTGTGTATGGTGCTTGTTGCTTGTACTGTATTAAGATAGTCAGCAAAGAAACCGATATAATGCTTTGTAACTTGAACAGAAAGCGGCTCCCGGTATGCGTACGAGCTGTAGCTGACAGCTGTAGGGCTGGCTCTGCATACCCACTCCCTGAAACGCTGTAACTTCGCCTATGCAAGAAAGAGCTTTCAAGAGAGCCGCCTGAAGTGCAGCCAGCCTTCGTGAGCCTTTCTCCTCCAGAGCCGTGCAAAGAAAGCGGGCACGCTACAGCGTGGGTGCGTGCAGCATGCACGAGCAAAAGCGGCCAAGCCCAGTGCCCTCGCTGGGCTTCCCTTTCGTGCGGACAACGTGAGGCGAAGAACGAAGCCGCAGAGCACCGGGCTTGCGTGTGCAGTGCACCGAGTTGCAGAAGTCCAGCAAGGGCTCGTTCACAAGCCGAGCCGGCTGAGGGCGTCCTCGCTTCTGCGAAAGGGAACGCGGAGCCGTAGCACTTCACCCCGCAGCGTGGAGACAAGCACTTTCCTAGTCCTTCAGCCTTGCAGAGTCCCTGCAGCTAGAGCTCAGCCAGGAGCAGGCGTCAAAGCAGAAGGCCTTCCTAAAGCACCCCTTCTCCGAGCAGCCTCCGGAAAGGGCTCATCCCTCTGCGGCTCTGCGCCTTTCTTCTAATGCAGACGCCCGGCACACTTGGCTCAGCGAGAGCTGCGTGGGCAGCGTGCACTCAGCGAAAGCCAAAGGGTGTCCTTGGAGCTCGAGCTTGTTGGAGAGGATGAAAGTTTGGTAAGAAAGTTTCACAGCTATGTAGGCTTGGCAGCAAGATGTGTGAATGTAGAAACTTAGCCATGAGGTAGAAATGGAAGGAGGTTTTGATGGAGAGGAAAAGGTGTTCTGCTGAAACACTGATCGCTGAATAAGTGAGAAGGCAAAGGTTGGAAGATTGAGTTGGAAGGAGATTTTCTTTTCTGATTAGGACAACGGTATGTGACTCCAAACGAGCACCTGCTTTTCACCAAGTAAATGAGTCTCAAGAAGGGCATAAGGGAATAGAAGACATGTTTTTACCAAAAAGAGAGCTCTCGCAGGCAAACAAGAAACGTCGATGGAGCAAGAAGAAGAAGAAGAAGAAGGAGGGGGGGGGGGGGTCTGAGAATTCTCCGTGGTAAGCTTAAATGGTAAGTTGCTTACTCTTGCCATTGGATAAGAATGACTATAATTCGGCAATGGTAGTAGTCATGAGAGGCTACAGGCAAATGTCAAGGTATTGTGTATGGTGCTTGTTGCTTGTACTGTATTAAGATAGTCAGCAAAGAAACCGATATAATGCTTTGTAACTTGAACAGAAAGCGGCTCCCGGTATGCGTACGAGCTGTAGCTGACAGCTGTAGGGCTGGCTCTGCATACCCACTCCCTGAAACGCTGTAAGTTCGCCTATGCAAGAAAGAGCTTTCAAGAGAGCCGCCTGAAGTGCAGCCAGCCTTCGTGAGCCTTTCTCCTCCAGAGCCGTGCAAAGAAAGCGGGCACGCTACAGCGTGGGTGCGTGCAGCATGCACGAGCAAAAGCGGCCAAGCCCAGTGCCCTCGCTGGGCTTCCCTTTCGTGCGGACAACGTGAGGCGAAGAACGAAGCCGCAGAGCACCGGGCTTGCGTGTGCAGTGCACCGAGTTGCAGAAGTCCAGCAAGGGCTCGTTCACAAGCCGAGCCGGCTGAGGGCGTCCTCGCTTCTGCGAAAGGGAACGCGGAGCCGTAGCACTTCACCCCGCAGCGTGGAGACAAGCACTTTCCTAGTCCTTCAGCCTTGCAGAGTCCCTGCAGCTAGAGCTCAGCCAGGAGCAGGCGTCAAAGCAGAAGGCCTTCCTAAAGCACCCCTTCTCCGAGCAGCCTCCGGAAAGGGCTCATCCCTCTGCGGCTCTGCGCCTTTCTTCTAATGCAGACGCCCGGCACACTTGGCTCAGCGAGAGCTGCGTGGGCAGCGTGCACTCAGCGAAAGCCAAAGGGTGTCCTTGGAGCTCGAGCTTGTTGGAGAGGATGAAAGTTTGGTAAGAAAGTTTCACAGCTATGTAGGCTTGGCAGCAAGATGTGTGAATGTAGAAACTTAGCCATGAGGTAGAAATGGAAGGAGGTTTTGATGGAGAGGAAAAGGTGTTCTGCTGAAACACTGATCGCTGAATAAGTGAGAAGGCAAAGGTTGGAAGATTGAGTTGGAAGGAGATTTTCTTTTCTGATTAGGACAACGGTATGTGACTCCAAACGAGCACCTGCTTTTCACCAAGTAAATGAGTCTCAAGAAGGGCATAAGGGAATAGAAGACATGTTTTTACCAAAAAGAGAGCTCTCGCAGGCAAACAAGAAACGTCGATGGAGCAAGAAGAAGAAGAAGAAGAAGGAGGGGGGGGGGGGGTCCGAGAATTCTCCGTGGTAAGCTTAAATGGTAAGTTGCTTACTCTTGCCATTGGATAAGAATGACTATAATTCGGCAATGGTAGTAGTCATGAGAGGCTACAGGCAAATGTCAAGGTATTGTGTATGGTGCTTGTTGCTTGTACTGTATTAAGATAGTCAGCAAAGAAACCGATATAATGCTTTGTAACTTGAACAGAAAGCGGCTCCCGGTATGCGTACGAGCTGTAGCTGACGGCTGTAGGGCTGGCTCTGCATACCCACTCCCTGAAACGCTGTAAGTTCGCCTATGCAAGAAAGAGCTTTCAAGAGAGCCGCCTGAAGTGCAGCCAGCCTTCGTGAGCCTTTCTCCTCCAGAGCCGTGCAAAGAAAGCGGGCACGCTACAGCGTGGGTGCGTGCAGCATGCACGAGCAAAAGCGGCCAAGCCCAGTGCCCTCGCTGGGCTTCCCTTTCGTGCGGACAACGTGAGGCGAAGAACGAAGCCGCAGAGCACCGGGCTTGCGTGTGCAGTGCACCGAGTTGCAGAAGTCCAGCAAGGGCTCGTTCACAAGCCGAGCCGGCTGAGGGCGTCCTCGCTTCTGCGAAAGGGAACGCGGAGCCGTAGCACTTCACCCCGCAGCGTGGAGACAAGCACTTTCCTAGTCCTTCAGCCTTGCAGAGTCCCTGCAGCTAGAGCTCAGCCAGGAGCAGGCGTCAAAGCAGAAGGCCTTCCTAAAGCACCCCTTCTCCGAGCAGCCTCCGGAAAGGGCTCATCCCTCTGCGGCTCTGCGCCTTTCTTCTAATGCAGACGCCCGGCACACTTGGCTCAGCGAGAGCTGCGTGGGCAGCGTGCACTCAGCGAAAGCCAAAGGGTGTCCTTGGAGCTCGAGCTTGTTGGAGAGGATGAAAGTTTGGTAAGAAAGTTTCACAGCTATGTAGGCTTGGCAGCAAGATGTGTGAATGTAGAAACTTAGCCATGAGGTAGAAATGGAAGGAGGTTTTGATGGAGAGGAAAAGGTGTTCTGCTGAAACACTGATCGCTGAATAAGTGAGAAGGCAAAGGTTGGAAGATTGAGTTGGAAGGAGATTTTCTTTTCTGATTAGGACAACGGTATGTGACTCCAAACGAGCACCTGCTTTTCACCAAGTAAATGAGTCTCAAGAAGGGCATAAGGGAATAGAAGACATGTTTTTACCAAAAAGAGAGCTCTCGCAGGCAAACAAGAAACGTCGATGGAGCAAGAAGAAGAAGAAGAAGGGGGGGGGGGGGGGCGGGTCTGAGAATTCTCCGTGGTAAGCTTAAATGGTAAGTTGCTTACTCTTGCCATTGGATAAGAATGACTATAATTCGGCAGTGGTAGTAGTCATGAGAGGCTACAGGCAAATGTCAAGGTATTGTGTATGGTGCTTGTTGCTTGTACTGTATTAAGATAGTCAGCAAAGAAACCGATATAATGCTTTGTAACTTGAACAGAAAGCGGCTCCCGGTATGCGTACGAGCTGTAGCTGACAGCTGTAGGGCTGGCTCTGCATACCCACTCCCTGAAACGCTGTAACTTCGCCTATGCAAGAAAGAGCTTTCAAGAGAGCCGCCTGAAGTGCAGCCAGCCTTCGTGAGCCTTTCTCCTCCAGAGCCGTGCAAAGAAAGCGGGCACGCTACAGCGTGGGTGCGTGCAGCATGCACGAGCAAAAGCGGCCAAGCCCAGTGCCCTCGCTGGGCTTCCCTTTCGTGCGGACAACGTGAGGCGAAGAACGAAGCCGCAGAGCACCGGGCTTGCGTGTGCAGTGCACCGAGTTGCAGAAGTCCAGCAAGGGCTCGTTCACAAGCCGAGCCGGCTGAGGGCGTCCTCGCTTCTGCGAAAGGGAACGCGGAGCCGTAGCACTTCACCCCGCAGCGTGGAGACAAGCACTTTCCTAGTCCTTCAGCCTTGCAGAGTCCCTGCAGCTAGAGCTCAGCCAGGAGCAGGCGTCAAAGCAGAAGGCCTTCCTAAAGCACCCCTTCTCCGAGCAGCCTCCGGAAAGGGCTCATCCCTCTGCGGCTCTGCGCCTTTCTTCTAATGCAGACGCCCGGCACACTTGGCTCAGCGAGAGCTGCGTGGGCAGCGTGCACTCAGCGAAAGCCAAAGGGTGTCCTTGGAGCTCGAGCTTGTTGGAGAGGATGAAAGTTTGGTAAGAAAGTTTCACAGCTATGTAGGCTTGGCAGCAAGATGTGTGAATGTAGAAACTTAGCCATGAGGTAGAAATGGAAGGAGGTTTTGATGGAGAGGAAAAGGTGTTCTGCTGAAACACTGATCGCTGAATAAGTGAGAAGGCAAAGGTTGGAAGATTGAGTTGGAAGGAGATTTTCTTTTCTGATTAGGACAACGGTATGTGACTCCAAACGAGCACCTGCTTTTCACCAAGTAAATGAGTCTCAAGAAGGGCATAAGGGAATAGAAGACATGTTTTTACCAAAAAGAGAGCTCTCGCAGGCAAACAAGAAACGTCGATGGAGCAAGAAGAAGAAGAAGAAGAAGGAGGGGGGGGGGGGGTCCGAGAATTCTCCGTGGTAAGCTTAAATGGTAAGTTGCTTACTCTTGCCATTGGATAAGAATGACTATAATTCGGCAATGGTAGTAGTCATGAGAGGCTACAGGCAAATGTCAAGGTATTGTGTATGGTGCTTGTTGCTTGTACTGTATTAAGATAGTCAGCAAAGAAACCGATATAATGCTTTGTAACTTGAACAGAAAGCGGCTCCCGGTATGCGTACGAGCTGTAGCTGACAGCTGTAGGGCTGGCTCGGCATACCCACTCCCTGAAACGCTGTAACTTCGCCTATGCAAGAAAGAGCTTTCAAGAGAGCCGCCTGAAGTGCAGCCAGCCTTCGTGAGCCTTTCTCCTCCAGAGCCGTGCAAAGAAAGCGGGCACGCTACAGCGTGGGTGCGTGCAGCATGCACGAGCAAAAGCGGCCAAGCCCAGTGCCCTCGCTGGGCTTCCCTTTCGTGCGGACAACGTGAGGCGAAGAACGAAGCCGCAGAGCACCGGGCTTGCGTGTGCAGTGCACCGAGTTGCAGAAGTCCAGCAAGGGCTCGTTCACAAGCCGAGCCGGCTGAGGGCGTCCTCGCTTCTGCGAAAGGGAACGCGGAGCCGTAGCACTTCACCCCGCAGCGTGGAGACAAGCACTTTCCTAGTCCTTCAGCCTTGCAGAGTCCCTGCAGCTAGAGCTCAGCCAGGAGCAGGCGTCAAAGCAGAAGGCCTTCCTAAAGCACCCCTTCTCCGAGCAGCCTCCGGAAAGGGCTCATCCCTCTGCGGCTCTGCGCCTTTCTTCTAATGCAGACGCCCGGCACACTTGGCTCAGCGAGAGCTGCGTGGGCAGCGTGCACTCAGCGAAAGCCAAAGGGTGTCCTTGGAGCTCGAGCTTGTTGGAGAGGATGAAAGTTTGGTAAGAAAGTTTCACAGCTATGTAGGCTTGGCAGCAAGATGTGTGAATGTAGAAACTTAGCCATGAGGTAGAAATGGAAGGAGGTTTTGATGGAGAGGAAAAGGTGTTCTGCTGAAACACTGATCGCTGAATAAGTGAGAAGGCAAAGGTTGGAAGATTGAGTTGGAAGGAGATTTTCTTTTCTGATTAGGACAACGGTATGTGACTCCAAACGAGCACCTGTTTTTCACCACGTAAATGAGTCTCAAGAAGGGCATAAGGGAATAGAAGACATGTTTTTACCAAAAAGAGAGCTCTCGCAGGCAAACAAGAAACGTCGATGGAGCAAGAAGAAGAAGAAGAAAGGGGGGGGGGGGGGCGGGTCTGAGAATTCTCCGTGGTAAGCTTAAATGGTAAGTTGCTTACTCTTGCCATTGGATAAGAATGACTATAATTCGGCAGTGGTAGTAGTCATGAGAGGCTACAGGCAAATGTCAAGGTATTGTGTATGGTGCTTGTTGCTTGTACTGTATTAAGATAGTCAGCAAAGAAACCGATATAATGCTTTGTAACTTGAACAGAAAGCGGCTCCCGGTATGCGTACGAGCTGTAGCTGACAGCTGTAGGGCTGGCTCTGCATACCCACTCCCTGAAACGCTGTAACTTCGCCTATGCAAGAAAGAGCTTTCAAGAGAGCCGCCTGAAGTGCAGCCAGCCTTCGTGAGCCTTTCTCCTCCAGAGCCGTGCAAAGAAAGCGGGCACGCTACAGCGTGGGTGCGTGCAGCATGCACGAGCAAAAGCGGCCAAGCCCAGTGCCCTCGCTGGGCTTCCCTTTCGTGCGGACAACGTGAGGCGAAGAACGAAGCCGCAGAGCACCGGGCTTGCGTGTGCAGTGCACCGAGTTGCAGAAGTCCAGCAAGGGCTCGTTCACAAGCCGAGCCGGCTGAGGGCGTCCTCGCTTCTGCGAAAGGGAACGCGGAGCCGTAGCACTTCACCCCGCAGCGTGGAGACAAGCACTTTCCTAGTCCTTCAGCCTTGCAGAGTCGCTGCAGCTAGAGCTCAGCCAGGAGCAGGCGTCAAAGCAGAAGGCCTTCCTAAAGCACCCCTTCTCCGAGCAGCCTCCGGAAAGGGCTCATCCCTCTGCGGCTCTGCGCCTTTCTTCTAATGCAGACGCCCGGCACACTTGGCTCAGCGAGAGCTGCGTGGGCAGCGTGCACTCAGCGAAAGCCAAAGGGTGTCCTTGGAGCTCGAGCTTGTTGGAGAGGATGAAAGTTTGGTAAGAAAGTTTCACAGCTATGTAGGCTTGGCAGCAAGATGTGTGAATGTAGAAACTTAGCCATGAGGTAGAAATGGAAGGAGGTTTTGATGGAGAGGAAAAGGTGTTCTGCTGAAACACTGATCGCTGAATAAGTGAGAAGGCAAAGGTTGGAAGATTGAGTTGGAAGGAGATTTTCTTTTCTGATTAGGACAACGGTATGTGACTCCAAACGAGCACCTGCTTTTCACCAAGTAAATGAGTCTCAAGAAGGGCATAAGGGAATAGAAGACATGTTTTTACCAAAAAGAGAGCTCTCGCAGGCAAACAAGAAACGTCGATGGAGCAAGAAGAAGAAGAAGAAGAAGGAGGGGGGGGGGGGGGTCTGAGAATTCTCCGTGGTAAGCTTAAATGGTAAGTTGCTTACTCTTGCCATTGGATAAGAATGACTATAATTCGGCAATGGTAGTAGTCATGAGAGGCTACAGGCAAATGTCAAGGTATTGTGTATGGTGCTTGTTGCTTGTACTGTATTAAGATAGTCAGCAAAGAAACCGATATAATGCTTTGTAACTTGAACAGAAAGCGGCTCCCGGTATGCGTACGAGCTGTAGCTGACAGCTGTAGGGCTGGCTCGGCATACCCACTCCCTGAAACGCTGTAACTTCGCCTATGCAAGAAAGAGCTTTCAAGAGAGCCGCCTGAAGTGCAGCCAGCCTTCGTGAGCCTTTCTCCTCCAGAGCCGTGCAAAGAAAGCGGGCACGCTACAGCGTGGGTGCGTGCAGCATGCACGAGCAAAAGCGGCCAAGCCCAGTGCCCTCGCTGGGCTTCCCTTTCGTGCGGACAACGTGAGGCGAAGAACGAAGCCGCAGAGCACCGGGCTTGCGTGTGCAGTGCACCGAGTTGCAGAAGTCCAGCAAGGGCTCGTTCACAAGCCGAGCCGGCTGAGGGCGTCCTCGCTTCTGCGAAAGGGAACGCGGAGCCGTAGCACTTCACCCCGCAGCGTGGAGACAAGCACTTTCCTAGTCCTTCAGCCTTGCAGAGTCGCTGCAGCTAGAGCTCAGCCAGGAGCAGGCGTCAAAGCAGAAGGCCTTCCTAAAGCACCCCTTCTCCGAGCAGCCTCCGGAAAGGGCTCATCCCTCTGCGGCTCTGCGCCTTTCTTCTAATGCAGACGCCCGGCACACTTGGCTCAGCGAGAGCTGCGTGGGTAGCGTGCACTCAGCGAAAGCCAAAGAGTGTCCTTGGAGCTCGAGCTTGTTGGAGAGGATGAAAGTTTGGTAAGAAAGTTTCACAGCTATGTAGGCTTGGCAGCAAGATGTGTGAATGTAGAAACTTAGCCATGAGGTAGAAATGGAAGGAGGTTTTGATGGAGAGGAAAAGGTGTTCTGCTGAAACACTGATCGCTGAATAAGTGAGAAGGCAAAGGTTGGAAGATTGAGTTGGAAGGAGATTTTCTTTTCTGATTAGGACAACGGTATGTGACTCCAAACGAGCACCTGCTTTTCACCAAGTAAATGAGTCTCAAGAAGGGCATAAGGGAATAGAAGACATGTTTTTACCAAAAAGAGAGCTCTCGCAGGCAAACAAGAAACGTCGATGGAGCAAGAAGAAGAAGAAGAAGGGGGGGGGGGGGGGGCGGGTCTGAGAATTCTCCGTGGTAAGCTTAAATGGTAAGTTGCTTACTCTTGCCATTGGATAAGAATGACTATAATTCGGCAGTGGTAGTAGTCATGAGAGGCTACAGGCAAATGTCAAGTTATTGTGTATGGTGCTTGTTGCTTGTACTGTATTAAGATAGTCAGCAAAGAAACCGATATAATGCTTTGTAACTTGAACAGAAAGCGGCTCCCGGTATGCGTACGAGCTGTAGCTGACAGCTGTAGGGCTGGCTCGGCATACCCACTCCCTGAAACGCTGTAACTTCGCCTATGCAAGAAAGAGCTTTCAAGAGAGCCGCCTGAAGTGCAGCCAGCCTTCGTGAGCCTTTCTCCTCCAGAGCCGTGCAAAGAAAGCGGGCACGCTACAGCGTGGGTGCGTGCAGCATGCACGAGCAAAAGCGGCCAAGCCCAGTGCCCTCGCTGGGCTTCCCTTTCGTGCGGACAACGTGAGGCGAAGAACGAAGCCGCAGAGCACCGGGCTTGCGTGTGCAGTGCACCGAGTTGCAGAAGTCCAGCAAGGGCTCGTTCACAAGCCGAGCCAGCTTGAGGGCGTCCTCGCTTCTGCGAAAGGGAACGCGGAGCCGTAGCACTTCACCCCGCAGCGTGGAGACAAGCACTTTCCTAGTCCTTCAGCCTTGCAGAGTCCCTGCAGCTAGAGCTCAGCCAGGAGCAGGCGTCAAAGCAGAAGGCCTTCCTAAAGCACCCCTTCTCCGAGCAGCCTCCGGAAAGGGCTCATCCCTCTGCGGCTCTGCGCCTTTCTTCTAATGCAGACGCCCGGCACACTTGGCTCAGCGAGAGCTGCGTGGGCAGCATGCACTCAGCGAAAGCCAAAGGGTGTCCTTGGAGCTCGAGCTTGTTGGAGAGGATGAAAGTTTGGTAAGAAAGTTTCACAGCTATGTAGGCTTGGCAGCAAGATGTGTGAATGTAGAAACTTAGCCATGAGGTAGAAATGGAAGGAGGTTTTGATGGAGAGGAAAAGGTGTTCTGCTGAAACACTGATCGCTGAATAAGTGAGAAGGCAAAGGTTGGAAGATTGAGTTGGAAGGAGATTTTCTTTTCTGATTAGGACAACGGTATGTGACTCCAAACGAGCACCTGCTTTTCACCAAGTAAATGAGTCTCAAGAAGGGCATAAGGGAATAGAAGACATGTTTTTACCAAAAAGAGAGCTCTCGCAGGCAAACAAGAAACGTCGATGGAGCAAGAAGAAGAAGAAGAAGGAGGGGGGGGGGGGGGGGTCTGAGAATTCTCCGTGGTAAGCTTAAATGGTAAGTTGCTTACTCTTGCCATTGGATAAGAATGACTATAATTCGGCAATGGTAGTAGTCATGAGAGGCTACAGGCAAATGTCAAGGTATTGTGTATGGTGCTTGTTGCTTGTACTGTATTAAGATAGTCAGCAAAGAAACCGATATAATGCTTTGTAACTTGAACAGAAAGCGGCTCCCGGTATGCGTACGAGCTGTAGCTGACAGCTGTAGGGCTGGCTCGGCATACCCACTCCCTGAAACGCTGTAACTTCGCCTATGCAAGAAAGAGCTTTCAAGAGAGCCGCCTGAAGTGCAGCCAGCCTTCGTGAGCCTTTCTCCTCCAGAGCCGTGCAAAGAAAGCGGGCACGCTACAGCGTGGGTGCGTGCAGCATGCACGAGCAAAAGCGGCCAAGCCCAGTGCCCTCGCTGGGCTTCCCTTTCGTGCGGACAACGTGAGGCGAAGAACGAAGCCGCAGAGCACCGGGCTTGCGTGTGCAGTGCACCGAGTTGCAGAAGTCCAGCAAGGGCTCGTTCACAAGCCGAGCCGGCTGAGGGCGTCCTCGCTTCTGCGAAAGGGAACGCGGAGCCGTAGCACTTCACCCCGCAGCGTGGAGACAAGCACTTTCCTAGTCCTTCAGCCTTGCAGAGTCCCTGCAGCTAGAGCTCAGCCAGGAGCAGGCGTCAAAGCAGAAGGCCTTCCTAAAGCACCCCTTCTCCGAGCAGCCTCCGGAAAGGGCTCATCCCTCTGCGGCTCTGCGCCTTTCTTCTAATGCAGACGCCCGGCACACTTGGCTCAGCGAGAGCTGCGTGGGCAGCGTGCACTCAGCGAAAGCCAAAGGGTGTCCTTGGAGCTCGAGCTTGTTGGAGAGGATGAAAGTTTGGTAAGAAAGTTTCACAGCTATGTAGGCTTGGCAGCAAGATGTGTGAATGTAGAAACTTAGCCATGAGGTAGAAATGGAAGGAGGTTTTGATGGAGAGGAAAAGGTGTTCTGCTGAAACACTGATCGCTGAATAAGTGAGAAGGCAAAGGTTGGAAGATTGAGTTGGAAGGAGATTTTCTTTTCTGATTAGGACAACGGTATGTGACTCCAAACGAGCACCTGCTTTTCACCAAGTAAATGAGTCTCAAGAAGGGCATAAGGGAATAGAAGACATGTTTTTTACCAAAAAGAGAGCTCTCGCAGGCAAACAAGAAACGTCGATGGAGCAAGAAGAAGAAGAAGAAGGAGGGGGGGGGGGGCGGGTCTGAGAATTCTCCGTGGTAAGCTTAAATGGTAAGTTGCTTACTCTTGCCATTGGATAAGAATGACTATAATTCGGCAATGGTAGTAGTCATGAGAGGCTACAGGCAAATGTCAAGGTATTGTGTATGGTGCTTGTTGCTTGTACTGTATTAAGATAGTCAGCAAAGAAACCGATATAATGCTTTGTAACTTGAACAGAAAGCGGCTCCCGGTATGCGTACGAGCTGTAGCTGACAGCTATAGGGCTGGCTCGGCATACCCACTCCCTGAAAAGCTGTAACTTCGCCTATGCAAGAAAGAGCTTTCAAGAGAGCCGCCTGAAGTGCAGCCAGCCTTCGTGAGCCTTTCTCCTCCAGAGCCGTGCAAAGAAAGCGGGCACGCTACAGCGTGGGTGCGTGCAGCATGCACGAGCAAAAGCGGCCAAGCCCAGTGCCCTCGCTGGGCTTCCCTTTCGTGCGGACAACGTGAGGCGAAGAACGAAGCCGCAGAGCACCGGGCTTGCGTGTGCAGTGCACCGAGTTGCAGAAGTCCAGCAAGGGCTCGTTCACAAGCCGAGCCGGCTGAGGGCGTCCTCGCTTCTGCGAAAGGGAACGCGGAGCCGTAGCACTTCACCCCGCAGCGTGGAGACAAGCACTTTCCTAGTCCTTCAGCCTTGCAGAGTCCCTGCAGCTAGAGCTCAGCCAGGAGCAGGCGTCAAAGCAGAAGGCCTTCCTAAAGCACCCCTTCTCCGAGCAGCCTCCGGAAAGGGCTCATCCCTCTGCGGCTCTGCGCCTTTCTTCTAATGCAGACGCCCGGCACACTTGGCTCAGCGAGAGCTGCGTGGGCAGCGTGCACTCAGCGAAAGCCAAAGGGTGTCCTTGGAGCTCGAGCTTGTTGGAGAGGATGAAAGTTTGGTAAGAAAGTTTCACAGCTATGTAGGCTTGGCAGCAAGATGTGTGAATGTAGAAACTTAGCCATGAGGTAGAAATGGAAGGAGGTTTTGATGGAGAGGAAAAGGTGTTCTGCTGAAACACTGATCGCTGAATAAGTGAGAAGGCAAAGGTTGGAAGATTGAGTTGGAAGGAGATTTTCTTTTCTGATTAGGACAACGGTATGTGACTCCAAACGAGCACCTGTTTTTCACCAAGTAAATGAGTCTCAAGAAGGGCATAAGGGAATAGAAGACATGTTTTTACCAAAAAGAGAGCTCTCGCAGGCAAACAAGAAACGTCGATGGAGCAAGAAGAAGAAGAAGAAGGAGGGGGGGGGGGGGAGTCTGAGAATTCTCCGTGGTAAGCTTAAATGGTAAGTTGCTTACTCTTGCCATTGGATAAGAATGACTATAATTCGGCAATGGTAGTAGTCATGAGAGGCTACAGGCAAATGTCAAGGTATTGTGTATGGTGCTTGTTGCTTGTACTGTATTAAGATAGTCAGCAAAGAAACCGATATAATGCTTTGTAACTTGAACAGAAAGCGGCTCCCGGTATGCGTACGAGCTGTAGCTGACAGCTGTAGGGCTGGCTCTGCATACCCACTCCCTGAAACGCTGTAACTTCGCCTATGCAAGAAAGAGCTTTCAAGAGAGCCGCCTGAAGTGCAGCCAACCTTCGTGAGCCTTTCTCCTCCAGAGCCGTGCAAAGAAAGCGGGCACGCTACAGCGTGGGTGCGTGCAGCATGCACGAGCAAAAGCGGCCAAGCCCAGTGCCCTCGCTGGGCTTCCCTTTCGTGCGGACAACGTGAGGCGAAGAACGAAGCCGCAGAGCACCGGGCTTGCGTGTGCAGTGCACCGAGTTTTTAGTGTGAGATATAGGTAAACAGGTTTCCCTTTCGAGTCAGAATGCAAGAGACGGAGAATGTGGCTGGTACGCAGCTCTACGAAGGGAGTTGCAGGACGCTGCCCTATTTCGGCAGAGGCAGGGTTCCGGGGCACTTGGCTGCCAGAGCACTGTCCTGTGAGAGAAGTAGATGACAATTCGTCTCCTGGTAAGTGCGATGGGTTACAAACGGCGAAGAGGGAAGCCGCAGAGCACAGGGCTTGTGTGTGCAGTGTACCCAATTGCAATAGTCCATCAAAAGCTTGTTCACGATCAGCGGCACTGAGAATGCTGTTGCTGCTTCCAAAAGTAACGTGCAGCGGTTGGACTCCTTTACACTACGTGGAGAAAAGCCCTTTCGTACGCCTTCAGTGTTGCAGGGTCTGACCAGGTAGAGCTCACACAGTTGGACGCGTCAAAAGAGAAGGGGTCCTTACAGCACCCACTTCTCTTAGCAGCCTTGAAGCTGAGCACATCAGACTGTAGCAGGGTACCTTCTTTCTCAGACAGACATGTTGTGACATTTTTCAGTCTCGCAGCTCCGTCGCCAATGTACAGCAGCTGCTCTCATAGAAACAGACTCTAGAGGTAAAAGCTAGTGCTGGGTGCAGCTTCCCGTTGCTGTGCATAAGACGCATGGAACTCACCTGTGCACTCCGTCCTTGCCTCCTCCATTGCATCTTCCATGCTGTTGTCTGCGTCTCAGGTCCTAATGTTAAAGACAGTTACTTTGCATAGAGGGCTGGAAGAGGAATAGGAAGCAGCACCAGTAGCTCCCGTTTAACTTTTCTCTTGTGACTGCTAGCATGTATTCAGCAGGCAAGCGAGTTGCAAACACACTCTTCTTGCCGCCTGTACACTGCGCACACAAGCCTGGTGCTCTGCGGCTTCCTTCTTCGCCTTTTTGTAACACATCGCGCTTTCCTTCTCTGCCACCTTGAGAGAATGTGATGATGTGCTACATATAGTTGACAATGAAAGAGCGTACCACTTGTTTGTTTCCTCTAGACTGCAAGGGAGCTGTGAAAGCCAGCACTGGCTTTTTGTTCTAGAACTTTTTCATTGGGAGCAGTTGCTGGCTGGTTTGGAGGGGGTTTGGGAGCTGCAAAATTGGGAGGGTAAGGTTACCACCATAGAGCTGGAGAGAAAAGGCATCTCTCGAGGGAGTGTGATGCATTTCAGAGGCTGCGAGTTACGTGTTACGCAGCCGATCGCACAGAAAAGGTTCTAAAAGAAGGAGGTGGAGCTGGAATTGCCTTTTCTTTTGCAGCCTATAAACTGCACAGCCAACAACGAAACGATTCCTCTTCCTTCCCCGCTACATGCAGGACTACCGTCTTTGAAGTCTCCAAGAAGCAGGATGCACAGCGGAGCTCTTCCACTGACTTCTCCCACACGAATGGGGCCGGGCCAGAAAAGCGCTTGGCGTTTTCCTGGGCAGTATCAGCACTCATCTAAATAACCACACGATGGCGCTGTGGACTTGCAGGAGAGAGAAACCCACCTCGCCAGGCTCCAAACTTCCCCAAGGGCACACCCAATTTGGAAACGTCCCTGCTCTCAAATCTACTGTGTCAGGATAAAAACATTTCGCTCATCTTCCAAGTGCAAACACTCCTTCGCACCACTCTCAAAGGGCAACACGAACTCCTTTGCCCTAACAAATCTTTTCCCTCTCGCAGAGTCTGGCCACAAACTGAAAAATATCCAGCAGAAACAGAGCTCACAAAAGTGCCAGCTGAGAAAGCTCTCGCTGCCTACAACTTCAAGAGCACCCATCAAACTGCCAGCACATTCCTTGCTATCAGCACTTTCCTTAGCTCTAGGTACCATCCTAAGCTTTCAGCCTCGCAGAGTCATGATCCAAAGGGAACGGCCCCAGGGGCTGCTGACACACTAAAGGTACCAGGACAAAAAGCTCAACAGCTAGGCATTTGCATTCCCACTGACAGTTCAACAACTCCAATCCAGAGAACTACCTGTTGGCAAAAGCCCTTAAATTCACTGAGAGCACCCAATGTGCAGATCCAAACTTGCTGTCTTTGCCAAAGAGAAGAACTATAAGTCTGTCTCCAAAGAAATGGCGTCCCCTCCTCCAAAATACGAAACCTCAAGGGACTGATCCCATACCAAGGTGCCAGAACAGGGTAGGGTTGGAAGGAGTCCATCTGCTGCACGTTACTTTTGGAAGCAGCAACAGCATTCTCAGCTGCCTCTGCTCGTGAACGAGCTTTTGCTGGCCTTTTGCAATTGGATATACTGCGCACAAAAGCCCGGTGCTCTGCGGCTTCCTTCTTTGCCTTTTTGTAACCCATCGCACTTACCTTCTCCAGGAGGCGAATCGTCGTCTACTTCTTGCACGGGACAGTGCTCTGGCCGCCAAGCGCCCCGGCGCCCTGCCTCTGCCGAAATAGGCCGGTGTCCTGCACTTCCCTTCGCAGAGCTGCATACCAGCCACATTCTGCCTCTCTTGCATTCCGAATCAAAAGGGAAAGCTGCTTGCCTACATCTCGCACAGACAACTACGCCAGGACAACAAGCTGGATGGGAGCTTGCTTGTGGAAACTTGTATTTGCACCACAGTCATGGGGCAGTCCTGGTTCCTTTACAACCTGCAAAGCGCCATCAGCTTGCGCTGCTCTCTGCACGGTCCTTCTCAGCTCCAAGTACCACCGCCCCCATTAAAGCCTCGCAAGGAGCAAAGATCCGGATAGACGGATCGCGCAGAGAAATGGGTGCCAGGACAAGAGCGTGTTCTTCATTACCCCCTCATGTCACCCAGATTGTGGTGCTCTCTTGAAAGTCTGCCACTTTGAAAGGACTAATACAGCAAGTGCATCTCTCTTGGCACATTTGCCTGAGCTGCAGCTAGATGGACACTTCGGACGGTGTGAATCTGAAAGCATATGATTGCACCCAGAGCTGAGGAAGAAGCGTGCACAGCACACTGTGGATGCTTGAAGCATCGATGTGGAAGAGTGGCAAAGTTGAATGTTTCAGTAGAAGCAGTGCACCAGGGCTCTTTGCTGTAGAGGGATTCCTTGTGGAATAGGGGCGTATGATAGCTCAGGAGAGTTTGGGCAACCCAGGGCTGCTGCAGAAGAACCCTTGAAGGGGCCTCAGGCTGCAGATAGGCCAGAAAGACACCTGGCAGCAGGCAGCCTTGAACAGCCTTGGGTAAAGTTACACACTGGTCGGCTCCCCCGTTTCTTAGTGGCTGTCCCGTGTTCGTATCGTGACTTCGGCCGGCTCCCCTTCGCTCGGAACCCCGCCCCTGCTAAAGCCTGGGGCTGCAGCAGTACTGCAGGAGCCGCAGGAACCGTAGGGCCGCTGTGCCCGAGGAGCGGCTGCGCTGCCGTGGAGCGCAGCTCGGCACAGCGATGCCCTCGGGGAGTTGCCGAGCACAGCGATTCCCGTTCCTGCGGTAGAGTCTGGCGGGTGCATTCCCGGATCCCAGCAGCTCCGAGGGCTGTGCCGGGGGGGGAACTCGGACCTTTCCTGGCGCTCGCTCCGGCTGGGTAGTCTGAGGCCGTGCCGAGCACCGCCGGCTTTCCCCGGGAGCCCCCAGCACTGAGGTCTCTGCTCGGGGCTCTTTTTGCCGGGTGCCCTGGGGGGGCCTCGCCCCGAGTAGGGGCCGCGGCTCGGGGAGGACCCGGCGAGCACTCGATGTCCCGTGGACAACCAGGGCAGGGGCATCAGTGTGGTCAGGCCGGCCCCGTGTCCGCAGCGGAGTCCCTGTGGAATCAGGGATGCAAGAGTGCCCTGGGTAGATGCCAGTCAGAGTGTTGGAGGCCTTTCTTTCAGGATACCCAGTCGGGAATCAAAGGACGAGTCGATGTTCACAGTCACTGAGCTGCTTCAAGCACGATGTCAAGAATGCAACAGTCGCGGGTTTGAGCCCCGTACAGAATGACAGTCGTCCCATAGTGAAATGTAGCCCTCACACTTAATGTGCTTGTGGCCTTTCTGTGAAGAAAGGGGAAGGACCAGAAAGGCAAACCCTCCTTGTGGCTCACTTATCAAAATGCCCTATGGGTATGTTACCGTGTCCCGAAGCCATACGGAGGAGGAGAGAAGATCCAGCAGGCAGGAACTGTGCAGCAAGATTGATTTATTTAATTATTTTACAAACTCTTTCATGGACTTTTTTCTTCATAGTCTAATTGGACAAAGGATCAGCCACCCCTTGGGGTGGTTGGCTAAAATCCTAAAACATCCATTGCCAAAACATTTTTCTACTATACTATAAACAAGACTTTTCCAGGTTGCAAGTGTTTCATTGTTTATAGAACTCTGCTACTATCTTCTTTGAGAGAAAGGACTTAGAAAACACCAAGAAAATTCTTGCTAGAGCATTTTTGTATCCACACTCACTCACTTCCAGCTCGGCGCTGATGAACGCCAGAGATGCAAGTTCCAGCCCGGTACAGTTCCAACTCTGAAGATTCTCCCTATGGTGAAGTTTAGTCCTGGTGACTTTACAAATGGTGCTGAAGGGAACTGATCAGACAGACCTGCACGACAGACCTCAGCTCTGTGACTGGGCTGGGCACACAGAAAATGCAAGCACTTGAGGGGCACTTGCCTCAGCAACACACAGGCTGAGATGGACACCAAAACCCAGCACCATATGCACTCAGAAAACATTTCATTTTGCCTCACACAACTCAGCCTCAAACGCACACAAACCCAAACCCAACATACAAAAACACTACTACTGCTTTTCCTCTCAGCTACAATCACTTCACCACTCTTCCCACACTTCACCCTCCCATATTTACACCTACGTACACCTTGCATCACTGCAATCATCACTTTTAAACACAATTGACAACCTTTAGCTACTTGTTTGCCTTTAAATATGGAATCTTTGCTTTCTTGTACATTTTCATTACTTCTCAAACATTTCAAAACTTGCTTTTGGGCGTTTCACTTGAATTGCCCAGTACTCTCTATGTTGTCCTGGGGCTTTGTAGCAGCTGGGTTAGTTCTTTTAATAGGTATTTTGTTTAGGTACAAACGAAACACTGCCAGCCTGGCCACACACCCTCCTCCCTCTGAGGGGGGGTGGGTTGGTTCTGCAAATCCCTAGTACTCTATCACCTCCCTGGCTTTTTTCCCTCTCCAGCTCTTTGGAGGCAGTTTCCAAGGAGACAAACTCATTCCTCTTGGGATTGTCCACAAAGAAAGCCCAAAACTTTCTTTTAAAAGAGGGTTTTTTGGACAGATTTATTGGATTTTTAAGATAGGAAGGAGACTGTCTGGTAACTCCTCAGAATCATTCAGTACAAAACTTCTCTAAAACAAGCAGGCTTATTTGTCTCTAAGACCTGTAACACTTTCTTTTTCATCCCTCTGCTTACCTTTGCAGGACTAGTGACAGGTTTCTACATATGCCCTCTCTGGCTTCTTTCCTCAGATGCTTCAAACATTCTGTTGGTGGGATAAAGGTCATCTTCTGACAGACGGTTTTTTTTAGTCCCCACTTTGCTATAATCACTGTTCCCAGAATGCCTCTGTTACTTGTACAGTGGATGGATTTCCCAAACATTAGAGTCCTTGAAAGCTGGACCCCAAGAGAAGACGTGGCAGGTGGGAGAGACCACCGTAACCTCCCCTGGTGTTAATTAATGTGGGAGGGCATGTCCTGAGCTCTTTCCAGGTAAACTGGAGTTATGATCAAAGAATTGTCAAGTCAGCAAATGCCAACCCAGGTGAGAGGAACCCTCTCCAGAACAGACACTTGTTGCCACCATGACTTGTACCTGAAATTTGCATTAGTCAGAAATTTGCACTGTTACACTGTGAGGGATGTCCAGATACAAAGAGTTGTGTCAATGACCAGATGAGGTCTCATGGTCACTGTGTGAAATACTGGGCAGATGACCTCTCCCTTGGATGCATTTTTGGATATCAGAGCCATGTACACCCATAACATGCTTTCCATTTGGTTTGCTTTTCATTATCTTTTAGTATTCAGGAAAAGAAAGAATAGGTTTATTACTGCTGGCCTGGGCCCTAGGGTATATCACCATGTCCCGCAGCCATAGGGAGGAGGAGGAGAGAAGATCCAGCAGGCAGGAATTGTGCAGCAAGATTGATTTATTTAATTATTTTACAAACTCTTTTATAGACTTTTTTCTTCATAGTCTAATTGGACAAAGGATCAGCCACCCCTTGGGGTGATTGGCTAAAATCCTAAAACATCCATTGCCAAAATATTTTTCTACTATACTATAAACAAGACTTTTCCAGGTTGCAAGTGTTCGGTTGTTCACATACTCTGCTACCTCTTCTGCGTGAGAGAAAAGTCTCTCATGGACTTAGAAAATAGCAAGAAAATCCTTGCTAGCAGCATTTTTGTATCTATATAGGTTTAAGAAAAAAACCATGTCCTTATCTTCTTTACTTTCTCAGGATTTTTCTGATTGTTCCTCCAAGGCTCTTGTTCAGTTTACCAGCAGAGTATAGCTTTGTGTCCAAATCCACCTGGTGTTTTAAAATGCATCTCAAGAAGGGAAGGGTCTTGTTAAACACGAAGGAAATCCGTCTATGTGGGATTGGCTTTAGAACACTGGAACCAGATTCGGAAGGAGGAGCACGGCAGTGCCACAAGCACATGGCTGTTCAATGGATTGCATTTTCAACTCTCACTCAAAATGCCTTCCAGGCCTGTGATGGTGACAGTGGCATCTGGTCTGGATGATGGTTGTTGAGCCAGTGCATCTTTCCACATACACAGTGCACCAGTGGAAGTCAGAAATGCTCAGCCTGTCATTGCAGAGAATTTTCCTGGTAATGGTCTGAGATTAAACTGCAATGGTCTCAGGTAACCCAAAATTTGGAATTTTGCAAGAACCTGAGCTTCCATGTGGCACCTGGGGACATAGGCTAGTGGTGGCCTTGGCAGCGCTGGGTTAACAGTTGGACTCCATGATCTTAGAGGGTTTTTCCAGCCTTAATGGTTCTGTGAATCTGTGTCTAATGCAAGAGAAACACCATTGGGGTTGGATCTATTCTTCTGTTCTCTCCCTCACAGGGTTTACTCTCTCTTAAAGACTCTTACCTGCTGATTTTGTAGTTTTTACCATGCTGATTTTGTTGTTTGCGCTCTTTTGTACTGCTCATCAACTTCCTAACGGATGATCCTGACTCACCTCTTGCTTCTGGCAGTTTTCACTCTCGTCCCTTCCCAAGTCAGTCTGTGTCCCAGGACTAGGTCTTAGCAGGGATAATGTCTAGGGGCCTCTCCTGTCCAGGGGCTGACGTTTCCTACAGCTCCTCTGTTCATGTGTTTCAAAATCACTGTTATCCCTCACTTGCCAGGGCCTTGTTGTCCCAAAATGGGTTCTTTCACTCAGTGCACAAGAGGCCAATCCCCACACAGAGTCGAGGTACTTGTTTTATTTGCTGCACAGAAAAGGGGGCTGGATGGCAAATCCACAACGCCAATGCACTATCAAAAATATACACTATTTATAAATTTTAGCAGCAACATTAATGTTCATTGACTGAAAGTTACATCATTCTTTCATTAATTAGTATTCTATCATTTATTGGTTAAATGCTTCCCTCACTTCTTAGGCTAATTAGTTTGCATGATTAGTCTTCTTTTGAGTTGGTGAGTTTCATGAGTTGGTGGCTGTGACTTGGTGGTTGTGATCTGCCCATGCTAAAATTTCCATTTTCCTTTTTGTTGAGTTGTTCTTGTTTGTTCCTTGCAATCTGGCCTCATCTTGACTCTTTCCATTATGTCTGTTTTCTGTTTCTTCTTTTATAGTTGCCGTTGCTTGTTGGGGAAGATGAAACAGGAAAGCCTTATAAATATGATTGCCTGACAAAAGATTTTGGGAATATGAAAACTACAGGCGACATCGAAATGAAAGCCACTTTTGAAATACCAAGTCTTAGTTACTGAACAACTAGAAAACAACGGTATGGCCGACTGAAGTAATCCCCTCTTGATTGAACAATACCCTTTGCTTGCAGGCAGGTCCAAGGGTCAGAGCAGACCCTACTAGCTCAGCAGAAGGGGTCCAAAGAGTAGTTTTTAGAAGTTAAGATGTAACACTCTATGGTAATATAAGAACTCTTATAGGCTGTATGTAAATGCTATAGGATTTGTATCTTGTATTAGATTGGTTAGTGACAATTAGAACATTCAGTACAGAAGATGATTTATTGTATTGTAACCAGAACTTCAGACACTCTTACACACACTCTTACTGTAGGTTAAGGGGGTTCTGGGGTCCAGTCGGGACGGCCGGACGTAGACGGTGACGGATGGAGACGAGAGATCTCTATAGGCAGGTCTTGGGACACAGTCGGTTTATTGTAAAGGGCGTGGGTATTGGGGCACTGCTCAGAGCTGGTAGACTCAGCTCTGAGCAGGCCCAAGAGAGCAAGAGAGTGAACGGGTGAGAGAGAGAGTGTAAGAGCAAGAGTGGAAGAGAGAGCAGGAGAATAGAATGGAAGAGAGAATGAGAATGAGAATGAGAATGAGAATGAGAATGAGAATGAATAGAAGAGAGAGAATGTCTGAAGTCCTGGTTACAATACAATAAATCATCTTCTGCACTGAATATTCTAATTGTCACTAACCAATCTAATACAAGATACAAATCCTATAGCATTTACATACAGCCTATAAGAGTTCTTATATTACCATAGAGTGTTACATCTTAACTTCTAAAAACTACTCTTTGGACCCCTTCTGCTGAGCTAGTAGGGTCTGCTCTGACCCTTGGACCTGTTTGCAAGCAGAGGGTATTGTTCCATCAAGAGGGGATTACTTCAGTCGGCCATACCATTGTTTTCTAGTTGTTCAGTAACTAAGACCTGGTATTTCAAAAGTGGCTTTCATTTCGATGTTGCCTGTAGTTTTCATATTCCCAAAATCTTTTGTCAGGCAATCATATTTCCAAGGCTTTCCTGTTTCATCTTCCCCAACATCTCCCCCTTTTCGACGGACAATTAAGATATTAGACATAGTCTTACTCGTCATTTTTTGCACACACTGAAGTATACAAGGTACTGCTACTAAAACTATAATTATTACTACTAGAATAATCAAGCCTATTTTACAGAGTTCCCTTAGCCAGGGTGCAAAGCTCCAACCATCAAACAAACTGTCTAGCCAAGACGAGTTATCTGTTGTAATTTGGTTAGCTAGGTCCCTTAGGTTTTGTAACTGTTTGTGAATGGAAACAGAATGATCGGATAAGTTCATACAGCATAATCCTTCAAAATCTTCACAGCCATGCCCATGTGCTAATAAAAGATAATCAATGGCAGCTCTATTTTGTAAAGTGGCATGTCTGACTGCCTCTTCATCAGTTAACAAATCACTGATCATAGTAGAGGTGGCATTTACCTCTTTGCTGAGCCAACATCCCAACTTGTTTAACTGTTTTAGTGCAATTGAGGAACTTAACTGAGGAAGAAAAATGCTCGCAACAATTGATTTTTCAGAATTCCAAGGATGAAAGTCACTATCACAGTCGCTCTCATACTGATGTCCCCAGGAAGATCTAATTTTTCTGTTTTTCTTTTTGATTACTTCTTTGACACTGGGAGCAATAATTGTAAGTTGTCCCAGAGCACAAGGGCCACCATCTATTTTTGAAGGTATACCTTGCCAGGCTCTGTCTCCACAGATGAGCCAAATTCCTCTAGGGAATCGAATAGGAAGTTTGTTAAAACGATCTGCATGAGGTTCATCATATATAAGAAGCTTAGCTTGGTTGCACCAAGAAGTTACATTGCTATAAGCTGGGTGATATGGGGTAACATTTAAATGAGGACCGTTTTTTCCTAGAAAGTGAAAGAAATAGCAGGTATCCATAGTTAACGAGCCTAGGATTTCTAGCTCTTGAAGGTCAGATTTATCAATTTTAGAGTTATCAATATAAGTTTGGTGTTTATGGCTGGTAGTTGGAGAAATGTGATCATCGTATGGCCAGTACTTATCAAGAGTAACATTATCAAAACCTTCTGGTAAAGGTATTCCAACTAAACAGGTTGAAAAAGGTTTGTCAGGGCTTGTGTCAGATAGACAGATGGTATCGGAGCCTGCAGATTTGGCTAAAGCAACCCAGACATTTGTCTTTGGTTGATTTACAGGTAAAGCTTCGCTACAAAAACTAAAACATAAGAATAAAAGCAACATGCACGCGTGCAGATGAGAAAGCTCCATTATTTTCTTGAGCTGTTTTTGGCAGATCGCTTTTTTCTGGTGATTCTGCGTACTTCAGGTTTGGGTGCTTGCTTCCTGGCTTCCACTTGCAGGGTCACTGGCTGGTGTGGAACAGACAGTGGGCTTTGATGCGTGGTACAGCTTCACGTTCTTTGCTGGAATCCACTTGGTTCCTTCACCTGTGGAGAGACATGCAAATCCCTTTCCCCACATTATAAGATCATAAGGTCTTTCTATTTTTCCTGATGCTAAATTCTTAATTAAAACTGGAGGATGCTTTTTCAGTTTTGCTTTTTTGTTGTTTAGGAAATGTCTATAGATGGGGGGTTCAGGCTCTTCTGCAGAGCTGTTCAAGAAATTAAAAACATACAAGGCTTTATTCAACCTTCTTTGAGGTGTAGCCTGGGCTTTTCTCCTTTTCTGTTGATTTAAAATGCGTTTTAAAGTTTGATGTGTTCCTTTTAGGGTACTTTTTGGCAGTTGTTTAAGATACGGTGAGCAAATGCCACTGTATCTTACAGCACTTTTTAGTTCTTTAATTTGGAGAGTGGAGATGGGAGCCCACATTTTAGGACTGTCAGGCTGTTGGCTAGCTATCACAGGCTTAGTTAATAGACTAAGACTTTCATCTTTATAGATTTGGGGTCTTATTTCATGGCAATCTGTTAATTTAGAATAATCTGAGCACTTTGGAGGATTTTTTGATTCAGAAGGTAGCGCTGACAAACTTTCAGAACTCGTTTTCTCTTTCTGGGTTGCAAGATCCCCGCCGCTTGCCGGCGGGACTCTGGGGCTTATTGCAAACAAATCTGGCTGCTTTTCAGAGTTTACTTGTGTTAGTTTTAAAGCATCAGCTCCGGCAGAGGGGCTCTCCGTCTCCCCTGCCACTGGAGCTGCATTATTGCTCTCGGTTCCCCCCCTGCTCGCAGCTTCTGAGGCAAGGCTGCGCTGCGCGGAGGGATACGGCTGTACGGTGTCGGGGGACCCCGGCGGGGGCGGCTGCGGCACGGGGATGGGACACGGCGGGGCTGATGATGGCATGGCAGAGTTCGGGAGTGGTGCAGCCGATCTCGGTGGCGGCGGGCGAGGAGGCGGGGTGGAGCTGCGCGGCGGAGTCGCGGGAGGATGCGCGGCTGGTCCCGGGAGCGGTGCTGAGGTTGGAGAAGTCTGAGCGGACTGATACCACTGGTCCGGGAGTTGCAGCAATGGCGCATGCGCGTGTTGCGTCATCAGGTCCGCGCGGTAGGCTGTAAGGGCAGCAGTCCGTGTGGCGGGCGGTTCAGGCAAAGTGGGAGATGGCAGGACTGCAGAACCAGGGGCTGGGGCTGCGGTCGCGGGAGGCAGGAGGGCTGGTGGCTGGACCGCGGCGTGCTGCTGCTGGAAGCTTGTAGGCTGGGCTGGGGTGGGTGGTGGTGCCGCGGGAGACGGGGCTGCAGTGCCGGGAGACGTAGCTGGAGCAGGGGCAGGAACGGAGGAGACTGCAGACCTCCGTGCAGGCAGCGCGGCACCGGCATCAAGTGGCTCGCGGAGCTGGGGCGCTCCCAGCGCAAGCGATGGTGTGCGGGGATTGGGGAACCGCACAGAAACGGCAGCAGAGACGGCAGTAGACACAGGCGGCTGCTGTGCCGAGGGGCCGGGGGACCGCTCGGGGCGTGCTGTGTGCGCTTGAACGGCAGGGTGGGGGGGTAGGGTTCCTGCGGTAACGTGCACAGGGGGTGCCGGAGACAGCAGCGCGGCCGTGGCCGGCACTCTGGGCACCAGTGTTTCGGGAGCGGCAGGGGACTGTGAAGACGCAGCAGCGGCGGACGCGGATGGAACAATGGCTACCATCGGCGCCGTGTGGGGGGGGGGACCTGGGGGGCTGGAAGAAGGGTCGCCTCTTGGCTTTGGGGGGGGCCGGATATAACGGCAGCCATGGCCATAACCGGCGCGGCTGGGGGAGGGGTAACACCCGTAGGTAGCAGGGGGGTAGGCGCTGGCCCCGCCGGGGTACCGCCGGGGGGCGGGGCCACCATGATGTCAGCAGCGGGGGGTGGGGTAGCAATGACGGCAGCAGGGGGGGGTGGAGCCGTGGTGACGGAACCGGGGGGGGGGCACGGAGGGGCAGGGGCAAGGGGCGGGGCCGCGGAGACGCTGGCACTGAAGGCGGGGGCCGCGGGGGATGGGGCAGCGGGGACCGCGGGGGATGGGGCAGCGGGGAGGAACGGGATGGCGGGAGGGGCGGGAGGGGCCGTAGGGTCCGGTGGGGTGGCTGGGGCCGGGGTAACGGGCGCGGGGGCCGCGAGCGCGGGGGGCGGGGCGGCGCGCGTCAGCCGGACCGCGGGTATCGGAGCCGCGGGGTCCGGCGGAGGGGCGGGGGCCGTGCTCCGCTGCGGGCTTGCGACGGCAAGGGGCGGACTCGCAGCTGGAACCGGGCTCGGCGGGGTGACTGCTGCGGGCGGCGCCACCGCAGCAAACAGCTCTACCAGCGCTCTGCAAGCTGGGATCAGCTGTGCAGCTGCCATATCTCGGTAGGAGATATTATTAAAGAGCTTAACTCCAACTGTGTCCCAAAAGTCTCTTGTAAAGACGGCTGAACGGTCAGCATTTGGGAAATTAAGTCGGGTCCATTCTAAAAGATTTTTTAGCTCGTGTTTAGGCAACTGACTTGGACCAGAGCTTATAAGTAAATGCTTAAGTTGCTTATAGAGATCTCTGTCATGGGCAGAGTGGGTTTGTCCCATTTTTTAGACCAGTATGATACTCAGGTGATGTCGCAGGAGCAGCGTCCTTACTCAGATGTCTGTCGTGGGGGGCTGGCCAGGCACTCCACTCAGCACTCAGGACGCGGCTTTTCGGTCCTTTCCCAGAGCTCCGGTTTCAGGCGTCGCTTGGCAACGGCTTTCCGTGCTCAGGACCTCACGGGTGGGTCCGCACTGAGCTGCAGTGCGGGCGGTGCTCAGCACTACTCGCCTGTGCTCGGGGCGTGCGGCAGATTTCCCTCCGCAGAGCTCCGGTCAGTACTGCTTAGCAGCGTGTCCGTGCTCGAGGGGTGATACGGCAGACCTCCTCAAAGAGCTCCAGGGGGCCGCTGCGCAGCAGTGGCGGCCCGTGCTCGAGGACTGCCAGGCAATTGCCTCCAAGAGCTCCAGGTAAACCCCGTGCTCGAAGGCTGCCTCAGCAGAATTACAGAGCTCCAGCTATTACGATGCGCAGCATCGGTATGCCGTGCTCATGACAAGTTCTAGGTGGCTATAACTGGTCTTTTAGTTACCGTCCATGGAGAAAAGTCCTACAGATGGAGAAAGCTGAACCGGGTGTTCAATCACGTTGTGCGCCAGGCTGCAGGTGCTGGGTGTGGGCTCGGCAATCACGGTGGGCGCCAGACTGTAGGTTACGGGGGTTCTGGGGTCCAGTCGGGACGGCCGGACGTAGACGGTGACGGATGGAGACGAGAGATCTCTATAGGCAGGTCTTGGGACACAGCCGGTTTATTGTAAAGGGCGTAGGTATTGGGGCACTGCTCAGAGCTGGTAGACTCAGCTCTGAGCAGGCCCAAGAGAGCAAGAGAGTGAACGGGTGAGAGAGAGAGTGTAAGAGCAAGAGTGGAAGAGAGAGCAGGAGAATAGAATGGAAGAGAGAATGAGAATGAGAATGAGAATGAGAATGAGAATGAATAGAAGAGAGAGAATGTCTGAAGTCCTGGTTACAATACAATAAATCATCTTCTGTACTGAATATTCTAATTGTCACTAACCAATCTAATACAAGATACAAATCCTATAGCATTTACATACAGCCTATAAGAGTTCTTATATTACCACAGAGTGTTACATCTTAACTTCTAAAAACTACTCTTTGGACCCCTTCTGCTGAGCTAGTAGGGTCTGCTCTGACCCTTGGACCTGTTTGCAAGCAGAGGGTATTGTTCCATCAAGAGGGGATTACTTCAGTCGGCCATACCATTGTTTTCTAGTTGTTCAGTAACTAAGACCTGGTATTTCAAAAGTGGCTTTCATTTCGATGTTGCCTGTAGTTTTCATATTCCCAAAATCTTTTGTCAGGCAATCATATTTCCAAGGCTTTCCTGTTTCATCTTCCCCAACACTTACTACACTCTCTCTCACTTCTTCTTCTTCACTCTCATTCCTCTCGCTCTCTCTCTCTCTTTACTTACCCGCTTACTCTCTTGCTCTCTTGGGCCTGCTCAGAGCTGCAGCTGGCAGCTCTAAGCAGTGCCCCAATACCCACGCCCTTTGCAATAAACCGCATGTTCCAAGATCTGACTTCAGAGATCTCTCGTCTCTGTCCGTCCCGACCGTCCGAACCACCCAAGCTCCCGCAGTCCGGCACCCAACGTGATTGCCGACCCACCCCATAGGCACCTACAGTTGCTGAGGCTGCAATTACGGAGATGTGCTAAATGTAATTTAAGCTCAGCGGTACATCACCCCCACCTTGCTCTGGCTCCAACACCCCTGGGGACCAGGCATCCCACCTGCCAGTTCTCCTCATCCATCCTGCTTGTGCCACTCCCCATCTCACCCCAGACCTTGTCCAGAATGTCAGGTCTGTGCTACTGGCACGTACCTGCGAGAGGCATCTGTCTGTGCCCAGCACCATGGTGGCAATGAGCTGGGAAGAAAAGAGTGGGTGGCTGCTCCGTGGGGTCCAGTTCAGCATCCACAAACAACCCTCCCTACCCAGCTCTCCCTAGGGAAACTGAGGCACAGATCCCCCCCCCATGCTCAGCATCACTCTCCCAACCTTGGTTACCCCCACTGTATCCTTACCTTTGCCATCCCTACCTTGCTGGGGAGGGGCTGGAGCTGTGTCCTGAAGTGGGTGGTCTGGAGATGCTGTGCTGTGCAGGTGCTGGTGTTCTGGCCTCTGCAGCACTGCTGCACAGGGGGGATCTTGCACTCAATTACTGCCTTCCTGTGGGATGGGCATGGGGAGGCTCAGTGCCCAGCACTGCGGCACCCTGGGCTTCACCCCACTGCACCAGGGAGTGAGTCAGGAATGCTTCCCTGTGGGACATGTCCCTTCTGCCTCCCCTCCACCTGCTGCATGAGACCCACACCCATCCCACTGGGCTGGATCTGCTGTTTCTTTCCCCATGGGCAGGTGAGCTGGCCATTGCCATGGCAGGTCCGGGATCTGGGCTGTCCCTGATGCAGGGCTTGGTTTTGGGAACTCCTTTTACAGAAGGAAACTGGCTCCCCACCAAACCTGAGGTCAGACTGAGACCAGACACAACTCATCACATGTGGCTTCAGTACCCCTGTGACAGACACCTGGCTAGACAGGGGAGCACAGAGGGTCTCTAAACTCGCCAGACCTAGGGCAAGCACAGCTGCTGCCTGCAGCCCCTCTCTGCTCCCTACCCAGGCACCCTAAGCCCCTTCTGCCCCCACCCAGGGAAAAGTTCTCCCTTGTCAGCCCTCCCTAAACACTGGGTGCCAGGGATGGGTGCTCAGGTCCCCTACCTATGGCTGTGCTGTGGCTCCTCCTTGGCAATGGTGTGATGTTGCATACAGGTAAAACCTTATAAAATGAAGGCCTTGTTGCCTTTGTAAAATCATGGCTCAGGCCTGTTATTGCTGCTAGATAAGGACCGTGAGAAAGAGGCATAGCTGAATTACAGGTAGAAAAACATGCTGCATGATTATCATGTGTTCACCCAGTGGTGTGTGGTGATTGGTTGAATTAAGCTTTTTGTGCTTTAACACTATGTAAACAGCTAAGAAACTATAAAAGACACTGTGTGGTATTAAAGATAAGCTTTTTGCCTTCTGAACGGAGTTGGTGTGTGTGATTCGTTGAGTGTTGCATCCATCTCAACTGCGACAGTGTGGGGGTGCTCAGTGAGGCTCAGGGGCAGTGGTGGCAAGCACAGGGCAGTGTCGAAGTGCCTGTGGAGGGCAGGAGTCTTGAGTGGGTGACAGGGGACAAAAGACCCACCCCTGCTCGGGGCAGCGCCCCAAGACCCACAGGTTTGTACCCCATGGCATTCTCTACCTTACACCCCTCGGGGAGGGGTCCCCACCCTCTGCCCATGGACGGGGCTACAGACAGGGCTCAGCAAGGTCAGACCTCCAAGGCACCCTCATGCCTGGCACAGTAGGGCACTGCCAGCACCCACCTCCCCCAGTTCCCCCCACACAGTCCCCTGATGTCACCTGTGCCAGGTGCTACTCATGGGCCAGGAACCTGCATGCTGAGGTTCCATAAGGGGCCAACATCTGCCTATGGTGGGGAGAAAAGGTCTGGGTGAGCTCCTGGGGGGATGCAGCTCTGCCGCCTTGCAGGCAGCAGGATGGTGCTGGGCCCATCACTGCAGGAGCCACAGCATTTGCAGGCAGAACCACAGGTTTTGGACCCTGGATTCTCCCGCATCCCCCAGCATGGTCCCACCCTGGTGGCTGATGCAAGGTGAAGGACACAGGCACCTTTGCTGCCCAGCCAGCCCTCGAACTGGTTTAATCGATTTGTTAATGACTGTGCTGTGGCTTGCCAGGAAGGCAAGTCACGGTTCAGCTCTAGGGCACCACGTGTTGCATCCCTTCCCGGGGGACAAGTCACCATCCCCCACACTTGCTCCTGGAAGCCTCTGCATCCACACCCCAGTTTTGGTTCAGGAGGGCTCTGTCCTCAGGTGCCCCCTCTTCCTGTCTCCTTTCACGTGGGGAACCTGCTACTGGTGGGGGGAAAAGGCACAGCTGCTTCGTCAGCATCCCCATGGTTTGTTTGGCAGCTATATTGGTCCGATACCAGACGGGCACTGGCTGGGACAGCTGGAAGGAACAGGGCCCTTGTTGTCCCCAAAGCCATCAATGTCCACATCACACTCAATCCCAGCAGTGTCATCATGCTCTGTCTTCATCCCCTCCTTGGGCTCCTTGATGCTCTTCCAGGTCTTCTCCAGCTGCTTTCGGAAAGGTCCCAGCTCCAGGTGATCCAGTTATGGACAGATGCACACCTCAGCCAGCTGCCCCAGGATGGGACATGGTCCCCAGGAAAAAGCCAGGAGGGGATTCTCAGAGGGATGCTGCCTCAGGCTGCCAAGCCTTCAAGGTGCCAGTTTTACACAGCGGGACAAGGCACCCTCACCTTGCTGTCTGTGATGTCACTGAGCTGCTTCTGCACCTCGTGCCAGCACTGCTCCTGGCTGGACACTTGGCTCAGCACCTCCTGCATCCTCTCCTCCAGCCACTCCATGCATGCCTCAAACTGGGTGCAATTGACTTTGGTGCCCAGAGCTGCTTTGCCAGCTCTTTAGCTTTCTAGAAGGCAGGAGAGTGGTGAGAAAAGGGTGGAAGAATGACAGAGGCAGAACATTCAGGTGCAGAGGGATTGTGCCCCTTTCCAGAAAGTGTGGCCCCACTTGTTTCATCACCCCTGCTGGGTTGGTCCCACCAGCCAAAGGCACCTGGAGGGAGACAGAGGGACCTGGCAGACCACAGCTGGTCTGGAAATCCTCCTTCCCTCTAGGCCAGTTCTTCCACCCAGCCCCCAAGGGACAAGGGGCATTTTATCATCCTGCCTGGGACCCCTTGGTCTGGCACTGGAGCCCCCCAAGACTATACCCCATATTACTGTCAGCAATAGGTACTGCTCCTCTTCTTTGTCCTTCTTCAGTTTCTTCAGGGACTGGAACAGAGCCTTCCAACACAGAAAGCATCCCATGACACTGCAGCAGGAACGGAACTGCATCCTGGCTAGATGAGCACCCACCATGTCCACCCCCAGAAAAACCCAGGGAAAGGTACTTTGAACCCACATGGATTGGCAGGGGGACAGATCCCTTGCAGTCCACAGGTTGGGGGATGTTCTGTTACTGCAAGGGTTTCAGCCACACACCTCAGTATCTTTCTCCTTCTGTTGGGAGTCTTGCAGGAGGCCCCCTGTGACAGAGCTGAGCCCCTCACATTCCCATTGCAGGTGCACGACAATATCCTGAATGTGCTGCAGCAGCTCCTTGTCCTGCTTCAGGGAGGATGACAAGGTGCTGCCATGCAAGAGGGGCCCAGCTGCTCCACAGGGACAGAGCCAGGATACTCAGACAATGGCCATGGGCCCTCAGTGACAGAAGGACATTTGCATCAAGGCTTTAATGTCCTTCCAAGCTGCTGACATGTCCAAGCCAATTTGGGGGCAGAGAGAGGTTTCCCCCCAGTACAGCAAAGCCCAAGCAGCAGGGAGGTTGTGGCAGCCCCCAACCAAGCCCCTTGTGCTGCAGTCTGCCTACCTGGCTTGGCCACCTCAGCTCCCTCCCCACATCCAACCATGGGCAGCCGTGACTCCAGGGAATGTGCCAGCTCCTGGAGCTTTTCATAGTGCAGGAAGAGCTCCCCAACATGCACTCTGGTGTCTGAGCTGCACCTGGAGCATGCTGCCTTCTCCTGCTCCTGCCGCATGCTCACCATTGCCATCAGTTTGTCCATCTGCAGGGAGGGGAGAAGAAATTACCTCTGAGGTGGGACAGATGCAGCACCAGACTCAGGTACTGTTGAGGGTCAGAGACTCCATCCAGCTGGGGGATATGGTCAGGAACTCTGCCAGGAGCACCCCTCTGAGCTGGGAGGTGGTGGGACTGCTCCCTGAGGACCTCACCTGCTCCTGTGGCTGGTCAGCCCTCCTGGACATCAGCTGATCCAGCATGCTCTTCCTTGTCTCTCGCAGCTCCTCCAGCTCCTGTTTTGTCTCCAGCAGTGCAGACCTGGACAGCTTGATGGGGGCAGGGGCAGACTTTGCCTCCATGGGGTCCCTCAGGTGGTGTCTCTTGCCCCCAAACGGATGCTCCCAGCACCACTGGGCTCCCTTTGCAGTCCCATGGGGTACAAAAACCTCTCCCACCCTCTTACCCAGCTGCAGGGAGAGCTGATCGCTCATGCCTGCCTTCCACTTGGCTCCATCCTCCCTCAGCTTTCTGACGGCATGCTCCAGCTGCCTGATCTGGGATGGGCAGTGGTGGCAGAATCAGGACATGGACCCCATGTTGTCCCAGCGCAGGCTCCCCTCAGCTGCCTCCTTCCTGCCCAAATGCCATCCTGCATTGCTGCAGATCCCTCTGGGACTGCTGCTGGCTCACCTTGTCCTTCTCACCCTGCAGGTCACTGGCCAGGCCCTGCAGGGAGGACACCTGTCTCCACAGCTGGTCCAGCTCGCTGATGATGCTCTCCTGGCCTAGAAGGGCATGGTCCAAGGGAACACACTGTCAGTCAGGGGGTCTTGCCCTCAGGGCTGGCTCTGACCCAAGGTATCCCCATGCCACCTAGCTTGTGGCATCCCTCTGTGTCCCCAGAGCACCAGGAGTGTCTGCAGCATGGGCTTTCTGAGCATGAGGAAGACTGGGTTTCATGCCAGTGGAACATGGCTGAAGGCCTGCTCCTCCTCCTTGGGTCCCTGGAGATGCTGGCTGCATCCCTGGGATGGCGGTCTGGGTGCCAGGGGTTTCTGGCTGCATCCCTGGGATGGTGGTCTGGCTGTGCCAGGATGCTGGGTGTGTCCTCAGGATGGTGCTCTTAACGCTGGTGGAACTTGACTACATTCCCAAGGTGGTGGCACAGGCACCACACTGGATCTGAGGGAGCACCTACCCACTTCTCAGGGATCCCTGGTACTCTCTGCATTCCTGTTTGGGTCTCCAGGGAAACAAGCTGTGTCCCTTGGCTCTGGTCCTGGCTGCCAGCTGCATACCTGGTCCCTTCCTCTCCAACTCTAAACTTGATCTGGGGGTGTCCATGGATGAAGTGGGGGGCTCAGCAGAGGCAGACCAGACCCCATAGCGCTCCTGGAAGAAGAAGGCAAATGGGACCAGGTTGATGGGGCACAAGAAGAGCAGCAGCAAGGGTAGACTCAGCACCCCCCACCCTGTCCCCATGCCCTGTTCTCTAAAACCCCAGTTCACGGAGCCAGAGTCAAGTACCCCACAAAGAGCCAAAGCCAGAGTCAAGTACCCCACACCATCCAGGGATGCAGGGCAGGGGTGACAGGGAGACAAAGGGAGGGATGAGGAGGGGGTGAGGGTTTAGCTCCCTCCCAGGGGAACTGGTGGCAGCTCAGCTGCCCACATGCCTGCTGCACCCTCTTTATGTCCTGTCCCATGCTGGATTGCTCCGTGTTCATCTTGCCCACCTCCTTGTGGAGACCCTGGCACAAACCCATGGCCTAGGACCCCCCATCCTGCCCTGGGGAGCTCATCACACAGCCTGGGTCAGCAGGGATGGGCCCAGCACCTCCTGCCCAAGCCAGACTCCATGCTGGAGCATGGAATCCCATCTGAACAGCAAAGAGCTGCTCCCACAGGTTCAGTTGCTGCCTGGGCAGGGAGACAGTGGGAAGTGCTGCTTCATGCTACTGCTTCCTCATTGCGACTCCCATTCCTTGGCAGTGCCCCACACTCAGCAACAGGCAGGTCATAAAGTTATGGAGTTGGGGAATGGCTTGGGCTGGAAGGGACCTTAAGCTCATCTCATTGCACCCCCCTGCCATGGGCCAGGACACCTTCCACCAGACCAGGTTGCTCCAAGCCCCATCCAACCTGGCCTTGGACACTTCCAGGGATGGGGCAGCCGCAGCTTCTCTGGGCACCCTGTGCCAGGGCCTCAGCACCCTCACAGGAGAGAATTTCTTCCCAATATCCCATCTAACCCTGACCTCTGGCAGTGTGAAGCCATTACCTGTTGTCCTGGCTCTCCAGGGCTTTGTCCAAAGTCCCTCTCCAGCTCTCTTGGAAGCCGTTTAGGCACTGGAAGAGGCTCTAAGGTCTCCCTAGAGCCTTTTCTTCTCCAAGCTGAACACCCTCAGCTCTCACCCTTTCCTCATAGCAGAGGGCTCCAGCCCTTGGAACATCTCTGTGGTCTCCTCTGGATTCTCTCAAACAGCTCCATGTCCTTCCTGTGGTGGGACCCCAGGGCTGGAGGCAACTCTGCAGGTGCTCAGGTCTCACCTGAGCAGGGCAAAGGGGCAGATCCCCTCTCCTGCTGCCCACGCTGTGGGATCAGCCCAGGACATGGTTGGTTTCAGGGGAGAGCGCACATGGCCGAGGCACGTCCGGCTCTCACACACCAGCATCCCCAGGTCCTCCTTGGCAGGGCTGCTCTCAATCCCTTCATCGCCCAAGCTGGATTGATGCTGGGGGTTGCCCTGACCCGGGTGCAGCACCAGCACTTGGTCTTGTTGAACCTCATGAGGCTTTCATGGGCCACTTCTCAAGCTTGTCCAGGTCCCTCTGCATCACATTCAGTCCTTCAGGGTGTCACTGCACCCTCAGCTTGGCGTCATCTGCAAACTTGCTGAGGGTGCACTCAATCCCTTCATCTATGTCATTCATAAAAATATTAAACAGTACCTGTCCCTGTACGGACCCTAAGGGTCACTTGCCTTCTCTTAAGTGTACCGTGACACTGGAAGTGCATGTGGGACAAAGTGGGTGGCATCATGACAAGAGACAGTGCTTAGGATCACTACGGTCATGGCTAAGTCTTGGCTCTCTTTTTATTGCATGTAAAAAAACAGTCTCCATTTGTAGCTCTCTTTTCATGCGCTACAACTCATGAGAAACAGAAACAGATTTCCTCCAAAACAGAAAAATAATCTCAGTAAGTTTTCTTGGAGAAGTCTGGAGCTGCCACCAAGGATGTCAGGTCCCAAAACCATAGATCAAAAGACTCCAGATGCCTGGGATGAATCTCGGATAGATGCCAGAGCTGAGAGTTTCTCCAAAGGAGAAAAATGACCTCAGGTAGCATCCTGGGAGTAGCCTAGGGCTGACACCTGGGATCTCTGAAATCAGAGATCAAAACACTCTAGAAGATTCCTGGGAAGAGTGTCAGAGGACTCCTGGAAGAAGCAGTTTCCATCAAACAAGAATTATACTGAATATATGCTGTATCTACTTTATCTCTTCTGCATGTGCTCAATCCGAAATTGCAGCTTGGAGCAGATTTTAACAAGAGGTGAAATCCACACAGCCATGTCCTCTCAAGACACATCACCGTATGACACTTGAATAATTCAGTTACAGCAAGAAATTTATATGCAGAGTAATATCACAGAGAGGTGTAAAGATGTCCAGAATTTGGAAAAGGCAAACAGGGCTGAGTTGAGACAGCCTGAGTTGAATCTTCTTAAGTAAGCTTTTCTACCTTGCTTATCTGCATGAGTGTAACCAGCAGGATGATGGAAGTGATCATTCCCCTTTAGTCAGCTGCTTCCTTGATTATATTTTTCTGGGGCTAAATGCATTAGAGGAGGCACAGGCTCCCAGCATAGCCTGGTGGAGATGGTGCCCATACGTCTGGGGACAGGCAACCCAAGCCACATGACATGAGGCTGCTGTGCCAGCTCCCCTCTGCCTGGGACACACATTAGCAAACAGAAAGGAGAACACAGTGAAGTTCCTCTTGCATCACCCTTAGCAATTTATTATCCCTTTGATTTCCTGCTCTGACAATGACCTGTGAAGGCCCCACGGCACCATGGCCTGAGCTGGGGGAAGGCTGGAGCCCTGGGGCTCAGGCTGTGCCATGATGCCAACCACCTCATGGCTTTCTACTTCAGCTGCCCCTTTTCCAAGGGCTGATGGTGACTTCACCTGCGGAAGCTAGGTGCCACCAGCTGGGGGACAGAACAATAACAAAATTAAGCAAAGTACTCCTTTTTCCCGGACACCTGTGGGAGGACAGGTGTCCTTCCCCTCCCAGCACAGGCTCCAGAGCAGAGAGAGCAATTCAAAGGCCATCACTGGCACCCACAGTACGGAGGTCAGCTCAGCAAGGATTGTGCAGTGCCCCCACCCCCCTGATGGTGGGCACAGGGGAGGCCCCAAATCCCACACTCTTGGTATAGACAGACAGCTTGCAATGATAAAAGGCAGCCTTGCAAGCCAGGATGAGAGTCTGTCCAGATGTGGAATACGACACAGCTTGGCTGCTTTGTCAGATCTTCTAAATGGTCTGAAAAGGCACTTCACTCCCCATCTGGGGATGGAGAATATACCTGGAAAAAACCTTAGAAAGGGAATGTTTAGAAGAGGTTCAACAGCAAGCAGAGGCTCTACAGCGCTGGCGCAGCACCCCTCCCTGTCAGAGGCAGGAGTCCACATGCTAAGTTAGTCAGCACTGAGCCCACACAGCACACACCCCTATGGCCCCATGCAGATGCTGGGATCCAAGACAAGTCCAGGGCCATGGCATCCCCAGCATCCCAGGTTCAAGCAGACAGGGCTCCCTGCTCCTCCTGCCCCGCCCCAGCTGAGGGTCTGGCTCTGGCTGGCAGCTGCCCAGCCAGAGGGCTGTTGGGGTGCAGCCGGCAGAACCGCCCCAGCGTCCAGATGGGGAAGATGTTGCGGTACGCAGTGTAACTGATGGCACATGACTTGTTGAACACTCCAGCAATGTTCTCCTGGGAGACAAGCAGAGAGCAGAATAGTATGAGTGATAGGGGACTGCTGTGTGTTCAGGAACACCTTGGAAAGGCTAAAGATGTACCTGAGGCCAGTCCCCATTGGGCAGCTGCTTATCCATCAACACTTTAATGCCCCTTTCCAGCACACCGATGTCAGGGTACCTGCAAAGCACAAGGGAGATGTGAGCATCTTTATCCAAACCATCTGCAAGCCCCCATCCACATGCCTGGGGAACTCAACCACCTCTAGGCTGCCCCAAGCTTGCCCCAGGCATGCTGAGTGCTTTGGGAAGGGCTCCCCACAACCCCAAGACACTAGATATTATGAATATGGCACCATTTTCCCAGGCTGGAGGCCTGTAGTCACGATCAAAAGCTTTGCTTTGCACTGGGTCACACCAGCCAGGCCCAAGGTCACCCAAGCCAGCTTGCACCTCCTTTTCCCTGAGCACTGCAGCCAGGTGGGGCTGCTCTTACCTGACAGCCATGAGCCCCAGCAGGGCCCAACAGGTGTTGTGGATCTGCGACTCAGCACTCTGCACATACGTGCGCTGCTCACAGGACTCAAAATCCTCTCCCCACCCGCCATCTGCCATCTGCTTGGAGACGAGGAACTGGCAGGCCTGGGCCACCTCTCGGCAGACAGTCCTGCAGGGATAGGGGCCAGAATCAAGACAGGACTGGGGGACATAGAGTGTTTGGATGCCCACAGCTCTCAGCTGCAAAGAGAAGCGGTGCCCATGGCCAGGACTGCCCCGAGAGTTTGAGGGTCAGGCAGCAAGTGCCCTGGCCACACTGCAGGCACAGGATTTGGGAGGAACAGTCCCTGAGGCAGGAGAGTCCATGTGCATCCAGGGCATCCATCCAGCCCCACCATGCAGTCCTACCCTGTCCAAGGAGGTAGGTAGGGGCAGGGAACCCAGACATCCCCTTCTCACCCGTCGTGGTACATGTGCTGCATACTGGCAAACGCCTCCAGACCAAACCAGGTGCCATAGGTGAAACAAACCCCCCAGCTCCTAGGAGGAAGGGGAGAGCAGCACTGTCAGAGGTGCGAGGCCCCAGGGAGAGGCAGGCTGCAACACAGCTGTGTTCACTGAAGAGAAGAGCCAGGCACAGAGCTGCAGCCTGCCTTCCCCTATGGCCCAACCATGCCCAGTCCCAGCAGCACCAGCAGCCCAGCCCCAGCTAACTCAGCTGTCAGCAGAACTGGGACCACAGGAGCTGGAGCCACCCCAGACTTCTCTGGGTCTTGTGCAATGCACAAGGTACCTGTTCTACCTGGGCTGAAAGGGAGAGTAACTGAGAGCAAAGCGCACCAGCTAGAGGAGGATCAGCCCCTACTTTCCCTGCCGCAGATCCTGCCAGCCAGGAATGCTAGCCATTATGATCCCTCTCCCACTGGGGCAGCCAGAAGAAAACTGGGTGCTGGGAACACAGCTTACCCTTCCCAGGACCCATCTACTCGCTGCTTCTTGCGACAGAAATCCAGGCCCTTCTGCAGAGTCTCCCTGGACAGGAAAGAAGGCATCCACTTCAGAAGCAGCTCAAACTCAGTGTCTGCTTCACTGAGGGCTCCATCAGCCCCACTGAGGCTTTGATGGGTCCCATTATTGGAGGGGACAAGAGGCAAGAGCATGCAGACAGGCAGCTACATTGTTCAGGAGGCCATGGCAGGCAGCTTGGGACAGTGAGCCTGTCTTCTCCCCTGCCCAGCTCTCATCTCAGTGTCTCACCTGATCTCCAGAGCTCGGTGCTCAGGGAACTGGCTCTGGAAGTGTCTCAGTGCTTGCATGACAGCTGATGTGCACTCCACATACGTGTAGTCAATCATGATGTCACCTGCCAGCAGGCAAAGGGTATCAGTGCCACAGCCCCTGTGTGGGCAAGCCTCCAGGCCAGCCGCTGCCAGCCTGTTCCTCAGACCCAGGGCACACTGATCCCCCATCAGGCACCCACTGGGCATGGTGAACCCAGGCCACTTTGTCCCTTCACAGTGGGCAGGACAACCAGCCCCCACAGCTTCCCTTACCAAACACCTCGGAGGGGTTCAGCAGCTCCAGTAAGTGGCCTCCTCGCTTGGTTTCATACGTGGCAAAGCCTCCATCCGAGTTCCTCATGCTCAACAGCTGCCCAGACAAGCAGAGAGGGGGGGGGGACAACCTCATGGGCAGTACTACTCCAGTCTGGCCCCAAGCCAGCTGTGAGGACAAAGTTAGACCCCCAGGTCTGTGGGGCTGGCAGAAGACCCAGGTCCCAAACCACCATGACAGGCAGGCCCAATCTGGACCATCACATCACATTAGGTCACATAGGCAGCTCTGAATCACAACAAAGAGTGTTGCCACACCAGGCCTCATACTAGCTCAGACCAAACCAGATTTAATACCAGATCTAACAATTCCTTGGGCCTTGGCTTCTCTTACAGTCCTGCATGTCCCTTGGCCTAATTTTTGTAGCTCTTACCACATTCACAGCATCAAAGAGGCGCTCAGGGGGCACAAGCTTGGCTATGAAGGGGCACTTCTCCTGCAACAGCATAACTGCCTTCAGCCCCTCTGCTGTGCAGTCTGCCACGATCCAGCCGCAGTCCCGTGTGCTGAAGGGGAAGCCACCCTGGAAAAGTATCAGGTGGGCTTAGGGAGCAGGATCACCTTCCCTCATCTACTCTATTTGTGGAAGAGAGCAGGTGCTGCTCCTGATTCCTACTCCTTCTGCCCCAGTCGTGCATCCTTAGAGACCAGTCTCAGCCACCATACCTTGTTCATATGGCGATAATATTTCTGGTAGTCAGGTGGGTTCTCTGGGATCTGCAGGAGGCAAGAAACAAGTGAGGGCAGCCTGGAGGTGCCTGGCTGCAGGACCACGGGCTGAAACCATTGCAGGTGTAGAACCATGTGGGAGTGGACAGCACCTGCCTTCCACTGAGGGAAGTAGACAGGAAAGAGGTCAGCTCTGGAGCAGGGAGAAATCACCTTTTGGCCTGGCTTCAGCAAGTGTTGCTGAAGTCCCCTTTGGAAGCTTGCCTGCCAGGGAACCATCTGCTTTCAGTGCTCCTGCTGGCAGCACCATGAACAAGACCCATGACTGCATCTGCACCAAGCTGCTGGTGACAGTGACCCTCACCTTGAGCCACTGCTGGCCAGGCCAGCAGAAGCTGAGCTCCTACAGTCACTATCCAATGATGCTGAGTTTCCCAGAAGGGTGCCTCAAATGTGTCAGCACCAGACAAGATGAAGGGCAAAACAGCCTAAGCTTTCAGTTTTCCAGCCTCTCTAAGCTCAGATAGCCAACCCAAGCATCCCTGGGCCTCGCCAAGGTCCTCTCCAAGCTTCAAAGATGGTTCCCTGAAAACAGGGAGCAGAAAACAGGAGGCTGGGCCTAGGACTTTGCTAGTCCAGCCCTTCAGAAGATCTCTTCAGAAGATCTCTTCAGAAGGCATCAGATGCATCCAACAGGGTTCTGAGCAACAGCCAAGCCTGCACAGCCAGCGTGTGAGACACCACTGACCAGCTCTGCTTACCTGGGAGAACTGGAGGAACTCATGGGCGTTCTGGAGGCAGGAGGTGAATTCAGGCATGTCCTGGGCTTCTGCCTGGAAACAGAGATGCACAGTGAGCAGTCAGCAAGGGGCCATAGCCAGACATGTTTTCCCAGCTCAGTCAAAGGACGCCAGGTCAGAACTGGCACAGCAGAGCTCCAAGGCACAGCAGGAGCTCTGCTTTTTGGGGACACGTGAGCAGAGACCATTTTCCCAAGGCAGCATGTAGCACTGAAGGGTGCATTACCTCCAAGAAGGCTTGTATGGCAAAAGCAGTATCCCAGAGCTGGGATCCATTTGTGCCCTGGAAGAGAGAAAATAGACAGTGAGAGGCAGGTGCTAGCAGCAGCCTGACTCAGCTGTGGGGTCTATGGGACAGCACATCCCTCCCACATTACCGCCAATAGCTCCCGCTACCCTGTTTTGTGTCACTCTGGATCACGGCTGATGTGCTGGCACAGAGGACAGATGTGGCAGGTCAAGGGACAGCAAGGGGACACAACGTAATACAGCTACATCAGCCTGCTCTGTGCACAGCCAAGGCAGGAGAAGTGGCTAGCATTAAGGAACAGCAGGATACAATGGCTCTGAGAGAAGCAGAGCTCAGACCACATGCAGGATCAGGGGCCTGGCTTTCTCCTGCCCTTCTCCCAGGACTCATGAGGATGGAGGGAATGGAGGCCTAGAGGTGTCCTCTCAGCTCACAGCCACAGGGAGGCAAACTAGCAGAACAGACTGTACTCCCTCCTGGCACAGCTGGGAGAAGTGGCAGTGAGACACAGAAGGCCACCAGGCACCAGAGGTGAGACGCCAGGAGCTCAGGCTCGGGATGAACACGCTATCCCATTACTCCATGGGCTGCCCCAGCACACCAGGGTCCCTTCAGTCACAAGTGAACTCCTATAGCACTTCACCTGCATCTTCATGCCGTCGAGGCCCAGCCTGTGGGAGGAGAGAGCACAGTGCTGCAGCACAGGCACAGTGGGAGCACCAGGAGGCAAGTCAGGAGCTACGGTGTGCCTAATCCACAGGGATCAGAGCCCTGTGCTGTGTCGGGTCACACTCAGCCCTTACCAGAGATAGTCAGGGATCCTGGAAACATGCTCCTGAAAAGCTGGGGAATCCTTCCCTTCCATGAACCAGCGAACCAGCATGTTGATTGTCTTGGAGATCTACCATGAGGAGCATTGTCACTGCTCTGGATAGAGCTTCTTCCAGCCCCAGAGACATATATCCCCCCACTCTAGACAGAGCCATCCAGAGGTTGTCTTGGCCTTGATCCCAATGGCTCCACCTGTGGCATCACTCAGCATAGCTGAGTTAGTGGGGCAGGTGCTTTTACTCCAGATTACTCCAGAGTTTACTCTCAGATCATCTCCCTGGACCTCAAGGAGAGATACTCCTCACCAGGGCCACAGCTGTCCCCATGCCCTCTGCAGCTCCTGTGCCCTGTTAGCCTTAAGCTCTTGAGCATCAGGAGCAGCAGGAGTTGAGCAAGATCTGGTGGTTATTACATGCCACAATTGCACAAGCTGGTCCTTAAAGAACAAAGGGTGAGATATTAAAGGATTAACAGCAAGTGTCCTACCGGCCCAATGCTGATGCACTTGGTGAATCTATCATCAGCTTTGATGTGGTCGTACAGCTCTGTGATGGCTCGCTGCCGCAGCGCAGTGCTGTGGTGGGCTTCATACACATTCATGATGGCTACAGGAGAAGAAAGGGACATGCAGTGAAAAATAAACTCAGATTCACTTGCTGTGGCAGGCTGCACCCCAGCTCACACAACAACCGGTTGAGCAAAGCATCAGCACAGAGCAAAGCTCTGCCCCAGAGTGGCCTGAGGACATGGGCACAAGGCCCTGCTGCTCTCAGGGAGGGAGAACCCCATAGATTACATAATTCCTGTCTCCATCTCAGCTGCAGGGCATACACCAGTAGCTGGCAGTAGACTCTAAAGAGCTTTGAGGGTACAAGGCTGCTTCAGTATTCCCCGCAGCAGCTCCCGCACTCACCATAGGCAGCAGCCAGGAGCCAGCTGTGTGGGGTGTACACGTCACAGGCAGCCACGTTGTTCCTCTGTGCTGGCCAGTCTATGCTGGCGTAGTCTTGCACATACAGCTCCTGACACAAGACAGCAAAGGGCATCAGCCTGGCCAGCCAGGAGCAAGCACCTGGGGCAGTTACTGCTGGGAGCTGGCTCTGCTGTCTGACAGACACCATGCAGGTATGAGAGCTGCCACTTGGCAAGCCAGAGGCTGGCCCACAAGGACACGGCCAGCACAGCAGGTGGTCATGGAGCCACATATCCTTGTCCAGCAGGATCAGCTCCTTCCTTACCTGCCTCAAGCTCCGTATGAGCTCGTCCTCTTCTGCTGACAAACGCTTGGCGTAACAGTAGCTCATGGGAAGGTAAACCTGGCGGCAGTGACACCAGAGCCGTGACGGATGGGCTGGAAACCATGTAGGAAGCAGCCTGATTGCAATAGAGAAAGTGCTGCTCTGAGGAACAAGGAAGGCAAAGGGAAACATGGAGAGATGTTGTGCGCAATGTCCAGAGCGGGGCATGCCCCTGCACTAGGGGATATACACACAGCCTGGCCCTGCTTAGATTCCCCCTCCAACAGGGATACTCCCTCCTGACACCACTCCAGGCCCACCTGATGCAGGGCAGGGAGGACCTCAGGCTCAGAGAAGAGGAAGGGGAGAAGCCAGTTCAGTCACGTGGCACTTTGAAGGCAGAGGCCTGGTCTGACAGTTAATGGCATTTGCTGACAAAGCACCAGCAGCTCTTGGTACTGTGCAGCCCCTGATTTCCTCCAGGGAGAGTGTCATACACTTTCCCTCTCTGGCACCCAGCAGCCCTCTGAGTATTCAGAGAGGTACAAGCAAGGCAGCCTTGCATGTGGTTGTCCCTTCCTGATAGGGTCCAGTTCTGGCTGCTGGAAGATACTGGTGACAGGCAGGGAGCACATGAATGTATTAGGGACCCTGTGGGAAATGCTAACAGGGCTGTGCTCTGGCATCTCCCTTGGATCCAGTGTTCAGTGCTGCCCACCTACTGGCTGGTGGGCTGCTGGCTCCCAGCTCACAAACAGCCTGAGCACCTCCAGTTCCTGGCTGTAGCTAGTGTTATCTCAGCAATCACCAGTGCCTGGGACAGTTCTGGGTCAAGGCTGGTAGCAGGACTGACACTAGCTCCTCTCTCCACAGTGAGGGGGGCACATACCACATCTCTGGGAGAAGTGTGTTCATTCCCTCCCAGCTGTAAACGTTCAAGACAGCCAGCCAAAACTTGCCCCAGGAAGGGATTCCCACAGCACCTCCTGCACAGAACAGTATCAGTTTTCAGGTTAACACAGCCATGCCAGCTCCCAACTTTCTTCCCCATCACAAGACCCACTTCTCCCCATGTTTGGGAGCACACTACTCAGGTTGGGATACATGTCCCGAAACAGGGCAAGCAGGCAATGGTACAAAAATGCAACACAGCTTCCCATCATTAATTGAAAATGCAGTTGCCATGAAGGGCAAGTAAGAACAGTTCTTCCACTACCTGGCAGCCCCCAGTGTTCCCTGAAGCCCTCAGGTCTGGCCAGACCTCTCACCAGTGTACCAGCCCCATGGCTGACCTTTGCTGTGCAGGTTGACACGGGCCCGCACAATGTCAGGGTCATCTGGTCCAATCCCCAGGATCCTCAAGGCTATGTAGTTGAGGGCTGTGCCAAACACTGTTGATTTGTCTTCCACATGTCTGTCAGAAGCATATACAGAAACACCATATCCATTAGTCAGCTCTTGCCATTAGCCAGACACAAGCCACTGCACAGGGCTGTCTCTGTTAGGGTGAAGTGGGATGCCGGGGTTGACTTTGGAAAAGAGGGACCTGACTAATGCAGGAAGAAACATTGCTCTGCACTACCCTGTCACACACAATGCTTTGGGATATAGTGCCCCAGAGGAGATGTGGCCAGACTTGATGCCACAGCCATCCCTGTGAAAAACAGTGCACCTGGAGCGCTGCACAAGTCCAACCACCCAGAGCTATCACAGGTGCTCAGTCTCCATCCCTGAGCCTGGGCAGATCTGACAGCAGCTCCAAGTCCTGGATCTTGGAGGTGCCATCACTCAAAGAAGCATCTTTGCTACTCACAAGCCCCAGCCTCCGTCCAGGAGCTGCACAGAGCGCAGGTAGCGTACCATCTCCTTCCGGAACTCCTCGGGCAGCTGGATTTTGGCCGTGTGGCAGGCGATGAGGAGACCTGGAGGACCAGACAGGCCGGCACTGTGGAGAGCCGAACCCCAGGGCACTCACCCGCGGGCAGGTGCCCAGGCCTACCTGGCAGCAGGAACAGCGGCCCGCCGTAGTCGCCCGCCCAGTGCCCATCCTCGGCCTGCAGCGCTGCGTAGAACCGCATCCCGTTGCGGGCCGCCTCTCGGGCCGAGCCGGCCGCCGGCAGCGTCTGCAGCGCCGCGCCCTGCGGGGAGACAGCGGCACCTCAGCGCGGCGCTCCAGGCAGGGCCCCGCCGCCCCGGCCCGGGCCCCCCGCACCGTGTCCAGCCCGAGGCTGTGCTGCTCCAGCGCCGTCTGCGCTCGCCGCTCTCTGACATCGCCATCGCCCAGGTAGCGCCAGAGCTGCCGCCCGCCTTCGCAGCGCAGCCGCCAGGCCGGCAGCTCCGTGGCCGCCGCCGAGCGCCGAGGGCCGCCACGCCGCCGAACCGCCCTGCCAGACACGGGCACCGTGAACCGCGGCCGCCACCCCGATCCGCCCCGCCGGGACCCCGCTGCTCGCCGCCACCGCCACTCCTGATCCCGATCTCACCGCAGGGATCCACCCAGTGCCCCCCGCCATCGCCGATCCCGACCCCACCGCCGGGACCCACCCGCTGCCCGCCGCCATCGCCGCTCCCGCTGCCAGCGTCGGGGCCGCGCCGGGGCCGCGCCGCCTGGTCCCACATCTCCTCACGGGCGGCAGCCAATGGGGGCGCGGGCGGGGACGAAGCCCGGCCCCCGCCCGGCCCTCGTGCTGTCCCCGTCCCGCCCCATCTCTTCCCGTCCCCGCGTGCCGTGGGACGTCGCTTGGCCGGTTGCCGGGACCTGACTCCTCCGTCCCACGTCTGCCCCCGGCACAGAGACCGCGCTCGCTTCACCAGGAGTGCCATCCCCCCACAGACCGCGACAGCCGTCCCGTCTCTTTGGGTGACAGCGCCAGCCCCTAGAGCGACAGTGCACCCCCAAAGTCCGGGCGTGTGGTTTCCATCTTAATGGAAATAATTAAATAACGCCGGCCCAGCCTGGGTGCCCAGCTCATGTCCTCGTGGGCCACGAGGGACGGAGGACACGTGTCTGGGTGCAGTGCCAGCCATGGGGACAGTGCACCCTGATCCACGGGTGCACACACTCCCGCTGCCCCCGTGCTTCCCCGCTGCTGGCACCACCCTTGATCACCGTCCTCAGCTCTGCTTTCCCGGGGTGTCGGGCACTCGCTAAACACGGGGGCCCTGGCAGAGTGAGGACGGGTGTGGCCGGCGGGGGTGACAACCATAAAACACTGTGTTTTTGTCAGGTATCCTCACTATGAGCCCTGCCTTGGTCCCCCCAGCCCGGGAGGGGGGTGTCACCTTCATGCGGGTGGTACCGTGGGACAGCAGTCCACGAGGAGGTGGCAGAGCTCCTCCTGTCCTGTCCCAGTGATATGTCCCCATCTCTCTCCTAACACCCCCAAATGTAGCATCACTGCCTTCCCAGGCCAGTGAGCAAGTGGGTTTCAGCCCTTCCAATCCCCTCAGCTCAAGAGGGCTCCCCACAAGGAGGCACACAGGGATTGTAAATCCCAGGGATGCTGTACTTGCTGCTGCTATGCTGTTGGAAGGGCTGGGTGGAAATTTAATGTGTACTTGTTTAAATGGAGTGATAAAATTTCTTTCAGCCTTTCAGAGTGACCTGGCTTCCCTCCTACCACAAGAGGTGACACCAGACCAAGCTAAGCAGGCAGAAAAGCCCATCCATGCCTTTGCACTGCCCAGGGACAAAAGAGCTACTCCCAAACGTGACACCCATCAGCACCCCAGGACAGAAAAATACCTGTCTATTAATACTTATAGTTATATAATCATTAATACTTATTGTATATAATGCACACTACAAGTTGAATTTAAAATACTCCTCTTCTAGCAAATAGCTCTTCACTCATGTCCAGAATAATGTCAGAGATTATTTGGAGAGAATACAGTAATTTTATTTGGGAATTAAAGAATTAATTTGGTATTTATTTTATAAACAAGGCTTAGGTCATGCACCGGTTCAGTCCTGGCTGTGTTCAGTAAGAGCAAAATGGTTTTTTGGATGATGCTGGACTTCTCCTGGAGGGAGCATGGGTGGGGATGATGTCTTTGACTTGTGTCTCATCACACTGGGACTCAGGAGGGAGAGCTGTGCTACTTCTCTTGCACAGTTTATGTGAGCAGAGGGAACTCTAGAAGTTCACTGACATGGGTGTTTTATCTGGGGCTTAGTAGTCCGTTTACTTTTGTTTTAAGAAAAAAAATTGTCATAATGAATCTGCCTGAAATGAAGTTCATGCAAGTATCTCCACTTCTCCGTGGATGCCAAAATCTTAGGATAATTTATGGTAATATTTGGCTAAGAGGAGTGATGGAGGATGAACAACTTGGTTTTACTTTTCTGTCTCTGTACAACCCACCTGCCCTAGAAATTTTTAATAATTGCCAAATTCCCGTTACTTAGGCATTATTTTCATACAAATTTTGCTGTGTCTGAACCTCAGCTGGATTCAGCCAGGCACTTGCTCACCTCTGGCTGCTGTGCTTGTAGGTGCCAGGGAACCTGCTCCTGTGGGAGCTTTGGGGTTCATTCTGGACCGGGCGTAGACGAGAGATCTCTGAAGTCAGATCTTGGAACATGCGGTTTATTGCAAAGGGTGTGGGTATAGGGGCACTGCTTAGAGCTGCCAGCTGCAGCTCTGAGCAGGCCCAAGAGAGCAAGAGAGTAAGCGGGTAAGTAAAGAGAGAGAGAGAGCGAGAGGAATGAGAGTGAAGAAGAAGTGATGAAGTCCTGGTTACAATACAATAAATCATCTTCTGTACTGAATATTCTAATTGTCACTAACCAATCTAATACAAGATACAAATCCTATAGCATTTACATACAGCCTATAAGAGTTCTTATATTACCACAGAGTGTTACATCTTAACTTCTAAAAACTACTCTTTGGACCCCTTCTGCTGAGCTAGTAGGGTCTGCTCTGACCCTTGGACCTGCCTGCAAGCAAAGGGTATTGTTCAATCAAGAGGGGATTACCTTCAGTTGGCCATACCATTGTTTTCCAGTTGTTCAGTAACTAAGACTTGGTATTTCAAAAGTGGCTTTCATTTCGATGTCGCCTGTAGTTTTCATATTCCCAAAATCTTTTGTCAGGCAATCATATTTATAAGGCTTTCCTGTTTCATCTTCCCCAACATGCTCCCTGCAAAGCTGCTCTGTGTGCTGGGACTGTGAGTGCAGCCCTGCAGAGGCAGAGGCAGTTTCTTTACCCTCCCACACAAATTCCTCTGCTTTCATTACTTTTTTCTCCTGGTTCAATGACTGCTGGCCTTTGTCTTGTGGTCTGGCAGAGCCTGGTGCCACACACACCAGAGAGACAAAGGAATAGGCTGGTTTTTCTCCCCGAGCCTGGTATGAAGAGCCCACATTGTGAGGGAGACAGGCAGAGGGTTGAAGTGTTTTGCTCAGCCTTGGGCACTGTAAAACCCCCTTGCTTCTTTAAACATATCAGCCCAAAGCTCTGGCAAGGAAGCTCTGACCCTGAGGAAAGGAGCCCCAAGGTTGCACTCTCCTGTTCGAAGATCAGAATGTGAGTTTTAAAATGACAGAAGCAGCCTTTTGGGCAGCACTGAAAGCACAGCCATGTCACAGCCCTACACCCATATCCAGACCTCCTGGACAGTCATAGGCTGGGTTAGGGATGATCCAGGCCAAGAGAGCAGTCTTTGAGAGGATATGAGCCTGGACAAGGATCAGGAAAGTTGCTTGGAGTTGCTCATTAGCAGAGGTAGGAGAGGGTCAAGGTTTCTGGTGTTCACACCTGATCCTGATGCTTCTTCCCATCCTATCAGCACATCATTCCAGATCATCACCTGTAAAATACAGAAGTCAGAATGATTTGGGGTGAAATGGGCAGCAAGAATCATCAGGAAAGAGAATTTCAAGACTGTTCAAGTTTTGATCTGTCAAATGCTAATTTTTCTGTCCCATTTTAAGGAAAGGTCAGTTTCCCGAACAACATCAGAAAATGGTTTAAGGAGATGAGCTAGGACCTTGTCTCTGATTAGAAAAGGTTTGCTTTAATGCATTTCTTGGCTAAGGACTGAGCTAGACATCTACCAGATCAAATTGCTATCAACAGAAAAATTCTGTCTCTTTACTGCTGACAGAGAACCCTATTTATATCCAGCTCTGATAGGAATGCAAATACTCTTGGAAAAAATCAAATAGTGCAAAATTGCTGACAAACTACCTCCACACTAGAAACACCACTACCTAAAAGCATCCCTGCTAGTCTCACCAGGGCACAGATAACTGGTGTAGTTTGCAATGCCCTAAATGCAAGAATTTCAGTGGTCAGGTAAATACTTAGAGTCGACATACTCAACCTTAATGCTGGGGAAATTATTCTTCCCCAAACCAGTGCTTGAGCCTATTACAAAAGCTTTCATGAGCTGATGTAAGGAAATGATCAATGTAGATGGGTTTCTTTGACACCATGTATGTGAAAAAGTTTTTTAAGTAACATGGTCAGTGTTGTATCAGTAGATTTGGGGAACACAGAAACTGCCAGGGAATATGTCTGTCCAGCAACAGGGTTTAGATACAAGTGCATTTAATGCCAGTTCATAGTGGCTGCTGGGGCTGGCATGGGACTTGTGAACAAGTTTTGTATCAAGATCCCATTTAAAAGTAAATAAAGAATTTAATTTTGAGGTAACTTTTCAAAGTTTCTAAAAATAAAGTATTTTTTTGTAGTGTGAATCGTATACAAACAATAACTCATCTTTTTCTGAGTTTTGCATGTTGATTTATACTTCCCTTGTCAGAATTGGTTCAAGATATTTGCAGTTTCACTTGTCTTTGGTGTTAGGTGGATATTTCTTGAACATTTCAACATTTCTTGAACAATACACACAGAAAAGTATAAGGCTTATGCTCACACTGACTGCAAAACGTATTCTCATTGATGCTTTCACTCACTCACTCCCATGGTTTAAATGGTTTTGCACAAGCAGCAGTGGTTTCAGTTTGATAAACCATTTTGTTGGTGGTATGTTTGGTGAAGCTGAGTGAATTGAAATAACCTTATGTTCCCTGTCTGGTCTGACTCTACAATCTTAAAACAGTAGAAAGGTGAAAAGGTGTATTCAATATCAATAGTATGCTCCCAATGATCTGGGGTAAACATAGTGAAAAGATCAGGCACACAAGGAATTGCTATTTTTGCATACTCACTGTTCAGAGCAGAACAGCAGCTTTAAAGAAAGCACGTCTTTGAATTGCAAGCTTGATTCACAGAACATTCTATGCATTGAAGGACCCATCTAATGAACAGTGAGTAGGCATTCTATCTTTGAAAAATATGAACAAATAAATGGCACCATAATAGATTTATTTGTAATGTGTAACAGCTGGCTCTAGGGATAATCTTCAAGTGCTTGTTTACAAAAAAAAAAAAAAATCAGTTTACTGCAATACATTTTGAAACGGGCTATATCACTACGTATGTGTCACCTATAAAAACCGCTTGACTGCAACTGTGTCCCCTTACCATCTTCAGAAAACAAGTAAAGTAGGCGGTGTTTTCCTCTCACAAGGGCGCTCCCACGTGGCGGCGGGTCTAGTCCCCGCGAACAGCGCTGCGGTGCAGGCACAGCGCCCAGCTCGGACACCCCGCCCCAGCTACCGCTGCCTCCCCGGCGCAGGCATAAGAAGCCGGCGAGTCCCCGGGGTGCCTGGCCACGCCGCATCGTTGTGCCACAGCCCCGCCGGCAGCAGGGAGGTGAGAGGGGCCGGGGGATGCCGGGCGGGCTGTCCCCGCCTTGGGGGGGACACTATCAGGGTAGTATCGCCGCTCCACATCACCTCTGCGGAGCCCGAGGAGAGCTGGAGCACTCCTCAGCCTTGCGGACGGGAAGCAGGCAGGGCAGGAGCATGCAAAGGGCTCTTAGGATATTTCCTACCTTGTCTGGGAACAGTCTTTCATTTCGGACACTGACGGCTGAGTGGGGGAGGACATCAGCTGTGGGATCAGATTCAGCTGGTGGTGGAGAAACAGGAGCCAGGTCGCAGGGCAGGAGATATTTACCTGTGGGATATGAACGAACCGAGTGCCAGGCAATAAGCCTTTTTTATTTTCCCAGGTTTTGGAAAGGTGGGTTGGCAGCTCTCCCTATTTGATCAGAGACTCTTTGGTTTGTCCATTTGTGAAGTCTGCAGGGAACGCTGCAATCTGAATTATTATCATTCCCAAGGGGGTCTCCAGATCAAGTGCGGGAGAGGAAGGTTCGAGAGGTGTTGATTTTGACCTGCTGGCACTCATCGAAACTGGTTCCTACCCGGTTCCCCTGACTGCTGGGCTGGAGACAGGTCTGCAGGCAAAGGCATAGGTGAGGGGACCTGTGACAGCAGGGACAGCTAAACCTTTCTGAAGCTCCGGAGCTGCCCCCATGCCTGCCCCTCTCCTCGTCTTGTGGCCCTACTGTCTTCGAGAGCCCCTGGCAGCAGAGTAATGGTCTCTCGGGACGTTCCCCTTGAAGCCAGAGCTGCTGCCAGAGCTTCCCAGCAGAACGCCTTGAGCGCGGGTCCGACCTTGCCCATGGATGGGCGGTGCCCCGGGGTGGCCGTGCTTCCAAAGCAATAAGAATTGCTGGAGCTTGCCCAGGCTGGCGTTCCCACGTTCCCTCTGACCTCAGGGCCACGCCACAACCATGTCTGAGCTGGAGAAGGCGATGATCGTCATCATCGATGTCTTCCACCAGTACTCCGGGAAGGAGGGAGACAAGCACAAGCTGAAGAAATCGGAACTGAAGGAGCTCATCAACAACGAGCTGACCCACTTCCTCGGTGTAAGTACTGCCCTCCGCGCAGCTTGGTTGGGCTCGGGGGGCATCGAGCAGACACTGCACTCCATTAATTCTGTCTCCCACGGGAAGCCAGTGCAGGCGAAGGGGTTTATTTACATAGCAGAGCATTAAATCCTTTGCTCCAGCTCTACAGAGCAGCAGGATGAGGGCAACAGCCTGTATGGCAGACTGGGGTGTGGGTTGGATACTAGGGAAATTACCTTCCCTGGCACAGGGGGACAGCCTTGCTTCAAGGGGCTCAAGATGTCCCTCCCCAGCAGCACAGCTGCGGCTGCGATTCCCAGGGGCACAGGACAGTGCCCCACCACAGACTGGGAACAGCCACAAGATATTTGGGATATATCTGAACAGAGTTTCAGCCGTGAGAACATTTGAGAAATGGGGACATGTTACTGTCTGGGCCTTGCTGTGGTCCTCCCCAGCTTTGGCTGCCTGTTTCTATCCCTTCAGGAAATCAAAGACCAGGAGACTGTGGACAAAGTCATGGAGGCACTGGACTGCGACGGGGATGCAGAGTGCGACTTCCAGGAGTTTGTGGCCTTCATTGCAATGGTCACTGCTGCTTGCCATGAGTTCTTTGAGCATGAGTGAACTGGTGGGAAGCAGGTGAGCCCCTTCTGCTCATGCTGGAGAGACGAAAGGCAGCATTGCTCCTCCAGGAAAAGGAATGGGTGTGATTACAGACACCTTAGAGTTCAGCTTGTGCTAGACTTAAGCAGCTTATTAAAAGTGCTGTGGCTTTGTGAACAAGAAACACCTGTGTGGCTCAGGAAGGGCTATCGGCTAGTGCCCACTGGGCTGGATGCAGTGAGCGAGTGCCTTGCCTCAAGCTTCTTCCCTGCTGTTTTAAGTCAGGAATGTGCATGGGGCTAGAAGGAGAGGGATGCTGTTATCCAAGCTTGCGTGCAAAGGAAAAAGGGAAATTAAGGAGGAGGTGATGCAGAGGGGCTTGTTATGGAAACTTGCTGCTGAGTCCACTGGCTTGAATGGGAAGACTCCCAGTGATTCCTGTGGGCTCTATGCATGACATCAACGCAGGAAACCCAGCTCCTGTCCTCTCACAGGTGCTCAGTAGAGCCCACCCATTTCTTGGGACATTGAGACACCCTTGGCTTGCAAGGCAAAGTATAACAATCTAAAAGCATAACCATCTAAAAGCATAACCATCTGACAGCTCAGTCTTTTCTCTTGTTGATCAATCCTGCTTTTAGCAGCCTGCAGAACTGGAAGCAACAGTGTATGAGGCTCCTACGCTAGGGTCAGCTCCTGGGCCTGGGATATGCCTTGACAAGGTGTCCAGGCTCAGTCAGAAGGGATGGGGGATTGGCCTAGTGTCACCACAGACCAAGCACAGCCTCCTGAGTGTGTGAAAATAACAAGAATAAAATGTTGGTTTGGCCTCTGTGAAAAATGTGTCCTTTTGTGCCAGGCTGCTCTGCACTGAGAGAGGAAGGCTGGGGGATCCAGCCTGAAGCACTGCTACAGCTCATGCCCCTGGGTTTCTTGTTGGGCATCGACCCCTCATCTCCTCCCTGGTGTCACTGTGACTGGCCAGACATCCCACAATTGTCACCAGTGCCGTGTTCCACCTGGCCGCCCAGACTGCCAGGTGTACCTGCCAGGACAAAGGAACTGGTGAGAAGGCCCCTCTGCAGGATGTGACTGCTGCTACCAGGGTCATCCAGGGGCTTCCAGTGGTGAGCCCTTGCAAAGCCTCAACCCAGGACAACCTCCCCAAAGCCTGTGCTTTTGCCTTTTCAGTCTGCACCTGCCATCCATCTCAGCAATATCTGTGAGTTGGACCTTCCTGGCCTGCAGCATCAATAGTGACACATTCACAGCAAAGATGCTCTCAGATGGCACTGGATTCACCTTGTTCCACATTTTATAATGATTTCACGCACAAAATGACATCTTTGGACAGGGACCATCTTGCTATTCTCACCAGCCTCCCCCAAGCTGTGCAGAGGGACACTCAGGCAGAGCCAGACATACAAGGGACAGCATCTTGTCCTAACACCTAACACAAAAAGCCATTTTGCCATCGCAGGGTAGTGCTCACTCGATGAGAAGCTGTTTAGCATCCGAGTTACTTCCACCACATTTTTAACATCCTCCTCCGGTCTCAGTTCAGCTGCTTTCAACACTGGTACAGACCTGAGGCCATGTGTGAGAACAGTGGGTGGGGACACTGTCTGTCTCTATGTCCCCAAGGTGAGGCAGGGTAGACAGGACTCTCTAGACTGTCTCTCAAGCCTGAACCTGAGTTCAGCAGAGGGGTCTGATGTTCCAGTACAAGGGTCTGCCCACGAGCCACATTTGTGAGTCATGTTTTTGACTCTATGAAGAGGATTCAAATGAACTTCCCACCAGGAAGGACACCAACAGTTTCCTACTTATCAACAGCAGTAAAGCTGAAACAAAGAGAAGTACAGCAGCAGGAAGGGCCTGATTTTTAAAAGATGCAGATTCACTTCTGAAGCTAGAGAAGTGTCAGAGGGGCAGATTTTGTACATCCATGCTGTATTGTACTTCTGCTGAATCACGTTTTCAGAATTTAAAATGCTGCAATTACTTTCTGCTCTGAGAGATTAGAATCTGCACTTTTATTCTCTCCCCAGATAATTTTAGGAGATGTGCATCTGTGAAAGGGAACCCTCTCCCTGGATCAGACAAAAAATTACCAGCACTGTAAGAGCACTTACAGACACCCCTCCCCTCCCAAATATTCTTCCACATCTTACCAGGAGTGCTGGTTGTTGCTCATCTAAAAAAACATATACTTCATCTTAACTGTTGATGGAAGTGGATCCAGGCTGAATCATTCAAAAGCAGCGCTCACATGCTGATAGCAAGAAAAAAAAAAATCTTAAAAAGAAAACCATGTTTTTCTTCCCACAAATTAGGTGTGGACTTTTACAGACCCCAGAAAAGGAACAGAACCAACCACAGCACTGTCATTCACATTTGGCAGAGAAAAGTGGCAGAAATAAATAATGATTTTGCAGTTACCTTTGCTAGACAAGTTTTAAGGAATGCTAGAAAAATAGCACTTTTATGTTTAAGTGAAAACAGGGTTAAATAAACCAAAGTGACTGGAAAAAAAAAGCAGTGGTGTATATTATTTTAATAACATATATTGAAATACAAAAAAATAGAACTCTGCTTATATGGCACTGGCATAACCAAACCACACCATAAAATCTGGTGTGCCCAGTTCCTCCTAAACAAAACAAAAATGACACAAAATCCAAACACAAACACAAAATCTGAAGACTGTAGCAAAAACCCACATTAGAATTGGTCATGACAAGGAATTCTGGCTTGCAAGTATCTCATTTGAAATATCTGACCACAGAAATATTTATATCCTTATACCTTTGCTACAAGCTGGGATTCAGTGTCATGCTCATTCAATTTAAGATGAATTACAGATTTTTGAATCCTGTCCTCATTAGTTTGAGAAAGATGAGTTAAGTTGCTTTGGCATTGAAATCTGGTGTGCTTTAAACACATCACACAGCACTTTCTGGATGCGAGGCACAATGCCTGGCTGGAATTAAAAGTGAGAAAAACAGCAAAGGCTCCAAGATGCCGTTGTCTCATTATGTACAGTGCTTTTAAACACAAATCACATTTTGCAGGATCAATTTGTGTTTGTTTCCTAAATCTGCTGTTGGTACAAATGGTTTCCATAGGTGCCTCACCTCTCTTGCCTTTTCAAACAAAATATTTACCTTCTTTTAAGAGACTACAACTTAATTTACTTCCATAAACAAGGAAGTAATTAAAAGCAGGTGCTTTGGTCAGAAACCCTTGAAAGTCATTAAAAAACCTCCCAGAGCTCCTTTCCAAGATGGAATGCTATGTAACCACAGAGTGTTGTGCACACTGTGGGCTGATCGTGGGCCCAGCAGTCTGACCCATCTGCTCCACCCCAAAGAAGTTTTTGCATTGAACTTTGTGTCAGAGAAAGGAAACCACCTGGAAACACACTCTGGAGTAATGCTGGTGCAGCACATCATTTTGTCTGGACAAAAGTTAAACCAGACACCCTACCTCCCACGAGCCACATTGCAAGAGGGACAGGAAAAATTGTTTTATGGACTTTTTACAGCCTTTCCAAACTGCTGCAGCTGTTGGAAACGATGTAACTTTAAAAAATTTTAATTAATGGTTTTATTAAATTTTAATTAAACAAAACCAGTATATTAATTATAAGCAGTGCGTTAATCTTGCATCACTTTTACCCAGCATTTAGCAAAGTTGTCTTAAGTTACTTTTATGGGAATACAGCTTGGGAAAATTACTGAGACATAAAGTTTTGATAAACTAACTCTGATATGCTTCAGTGAACAAAGCCTGGGAGAGAAAGATGCATTGTTGAAGCTGGACATCTGGAATGCAGAATTTATGGACTACAAGGACATTTTGCAGAAACCAGAAGAGACTAACAAAGACCATGTCTGTGTGTTGAAAAGTCCCTACTGGAGGAAACAGATACTAAAACCCCTAAAAATATGGACTAATCAGCATGAACAGCGAGGAATCAATAACCAATAGAGGACAGTATACTAATAAATGAAAGAGAATTACACAATTTAAAACCAATGAACATTAATTCGTTTGCTAAAATGTAGGAATAGGTGAAAAAGTTTTGTATCAGTGTCTGGGTAGAGGCTAGAATTTTGTCAGCCACTTACAAACCCTGGCCAGGAATAAAGTACTGCCTCACTCTCCAGCACTACAAAGACACTGTTAGAGGGTTTTCTTTATCCTGACGGTTCCAGAGGATTTCGGCAGCACAGCGGCTGCTGTGAGTTAGTTGGATGAGGTTGCTGGAGGGCATCAACCTGGTCCTGCTGTTTCTGCTCGTGCTTTTCCTTTTCAGCTAGTGCTTTCTCCCTAGCAGTCATCAGCCTAGACCTGGCATCAGGCCTCTTTCTGTCCGGCTGGTGCCTCCTGCAATGTTTTCCAAGGGTATAAACTTGGGTGGATGTCCCGCTGCAAACCAAGCAGGGGAATGGCCAGTCTGTGGCTGGAGCTGGAGCTTAGAGGCCCTGGAAAGGCTCGGCCACGCACAGAGCAGCTGCTTAGTGGCACCATGGCAGTGACATCATACCAGCCATGCCCCGCCAGCCCCATGGCAGTGATGTCACACATGACATAGTGATGTCAGCATTGCAGCATGGCAGAGGTTCAAAACATAGGAAATTCAGGACCATCCAGGCTTTACAACTGCTTTACCTGCAAAGCAATTGTAGCAAAGCTTTGCAGAAAAAGCTCTTAAGGCATTAAACCATCTGAAATATGCGTGGGAACTGTGCTAAGCCAAGGTTTTGACCTAACAGCCTAAGTTTCAGCATTCATCAAGTCAGATTGGCAAGAGTTGTTTTGAAATGTTTAATAAGCTTTTTGTTTTACTTTACAAGGCAACTTGTCTCACTTTCAGCAGTATCTCAATACAAAAGTCTTACAATGCTTTATTTGCTAAAAAACTACAACATGGAACTGGAGGTTAGGGAGTTCTCTCCTTTTGCCAGCTGTTCTGGCAGGAGGGGTGTTCCACAGCCCGCTGCTGGAGGCTGCTGCACTCAAACACTAAGTTACACAAGTTCTGTACATAATTACAGTCAGAATATGCAGCTGTATTATACACCACAGGTAAACACCATCATGGCCCATAACTATTATAGAGGAGAGCTTTTTCTTGAAGATTTCAGAGTTTATTTGACCATGGATAAATCTGATATATCAGGGGACTGACATCCATCTTTCTTAGGCACTGATCTAGGCAGAACTGCCTCGCAGAAAAAACTGCCTCTTTTTCAAACTTGTGCATTATTAAAAAAATTTTACGTAGCTCTCAAAGTCTTTAACAAATCTATAAAAATAATTATTTGCTTACCTTCAAACACAGAATATTTGAATAACTTCTTATTCTCTTTCTGCATTAGGTTCACTGCAGTATTAGATCAGGCAGAAACTTCAAAACCTTAATTAGTCCAACTGTGACTCAACCAACTGGATATTTTAGCCTGAACAAAAGAGCTTAAATACAACTCCAAAGAAAACAAAGGAAGTTTGTACCACAGCAGCTCAAGCTAACTAACACTGAATAGATTTTCCATGATGGGGGGAAAAGTTACTATTTTAGGTTTTAGCACAGAATATTCAGGGAAAACATATTGTAGGCCCATGCTTTGTAAACATTTGTAAAAATCATTCAGACACTAGTGGTTTTGGAACGGATTTTCAAATCCTTGGCATTATGCAGGGCAGGAATTAACAGCTAACACTATGAAAACAAGCAACTTTACCATGGCGTTAGAAGAGCAAGAGCACTGAAGGCTCCTGCATCAAGTACTTAAAACTGGGTATTACTTTGTATTTTATTATAAAGTTTATAATACCATTACAGAGTCCAGCATGGCACCGTAAGTAACCTTGTTACAGTATTTGTTTTTGCTTGGTACAAAAAAGCTTAACAGCAGCATAACTGTTACATTGAATCCGGGATTGGAACAGGTTGGCTTCTTCTGAATAGGGATGAGTCAGCGATTTAAAATAAAAAGACTGCATTTTTAAATCTCAGAGATGTGCAAAATTCCTTTCAGGAGAGAATGTGGTAGAGGTGTGTGCAATGTTGAAGGCTATGTCCCAACCCTGATACTGCCAATATATTGCAGTCATGTGGAGGGTGAACTCTGGATCGTTACTCACGACTTTGGGTGCAGTTTCCAGGAGTCCTCCTCACAGCTGGTGTTCTCTCCTCATCCCATTCTATGTCCTTTTATGCAGTGCATCAAGTACTGACATTCATAATTATTCTCGTCCCCTTGCCCCCCCCCCCAAATAAAATTGGTCCATGATAGTTCTAATAAGCTTCCTTCAGGAATTCCAGTAAACTCTCTATCCTAAGACAGCTGTGACTGTTACAGTGGGTTTATGAAAGCAAATGCAGTCCGGGAGATGAAGGTCCCTATGTAAAGAGAAGTATCTCCATTTTCCTAAGGTCTTCAACAGCTTTTAAAAACACAGAGCATGGATTCCGATGTTATTATGAGGAAAGTCCCTTGGATTTTGGTGCTTTAGCCTTGATGTGATTTGCTGTTTTCACATGTTGTAAGCAACATAAATAGGATCCAACTGATCAGCTAAAAATCCATCTCTCAAGTGCATTCGTTGTTTCTCGCCACGGGAGTTGATGGGTATGACCCCGGGATCCACGATGACCACGACACCAACGATGAGATAATGCTCCTCCAGCACCACGTTGGTCACCAGTGCAACCAGATCCAGCGCTTCCTGCTCTGAGCCTTCCAGCTCCACCACCACCACCAGCAGGTTTGTCCATGTAAACACAGCACTGTTGGCATGACACACATGTTAATGGGGAGGAAAAAATACCTAGACAAGTTATTAAAAAAGGTTATTAAAAGAAAGACAAGACCTCCCAAAGCTTACAAGTAAACCTGAATGCTCTGAGGCTGGAGAGGACCTACAGCCAATGATATACATAACTCATTGGGCCCAAACGGGAATAACACGCGTGAGAAGACACTGTCCATGAAATCCTTGAGATGTGTTTACCACACCCACATGTGTACATTCTGACACAGCCAAGGAAGTTACAAGTTCTTCTGCTTTAGAAGAAATAAAGTGCTCCAGAAGAATAATGCTGAGGTTCTTACCATTCTGCAATGCTCTTATGTGCCCTGATTACAGAGGTTTCTATGTCAATGGGGTGGTATCTCATTCCTCTGAGCTCCAGTGTTTCATCCAAAGAGCCCACGACATACAGGGCATCATGCCTCTCTGCAATACAGCACACACATTTCAACATCACCACATTTGCAGGACAAACACAGTCATTCGTATGTGCTTATTCCTGACGTTCTAAGATGTTCCCAGTGCTTCCTAGGGGGAAGAGTCTGTAATACAAGCTCTATCATTTGGAGAGAATGAAGAGCTCATGTAGCACTTTTGCCTATTGACTCCAAGCAACTGAAACCACACTGAAAAGAATTTCTGGGTCATCCAGTTCTGTCCTTTCTCTCATGTAATGTGACCTCAGTTCATAAACCCAAGCAAAGTCTGCCATTAAAGCATCTTTTCGTTCCACTATGCTTACAAGAGAAATTTTCTTCTCTGATTAACACAAACACTTTTCTGATTTCCAAATTTATCTTCTTTTTTTCTTTTTAACATCAGCTTATGCCCACTTGTCCTCATGCCAGCAAAATTCTACTCAGCTCCTTAAGATCCCACAGTCTACACAATAAGAACAGCCTCTCCCCAGGCTCAGCTCTGCCAGGTGAAATAAACAAAGCTCTCCTAGACCCTGCCTGAAGGACACACTCTCTGCATTCATCCTGTAACTCTTGTTCAGTTCAATTTTGCTTTTTCTTTGTTAACTGTTTTAGAGTTCTGGTCAGTTGTGTCACTGGAGGTGAAAATCATGCTGCGAAGCTGTACTTCATGTGTACTGTATGTTAATTCACTGCACAAAGCCTCTTAAAAGCTAAAGGACAAGCAACATTGTTCCATGGTGATAAAAACCTCTATGATAGTGATTTTTCAGAAAGCTACAAGGCACAAAAACTTGCTATCATTATCCAGTGGCAGCAGTCAGGACACTGACACTATTAATGTAGACACCATTATTCATTTATGTCCAATCACAGAAAAACAGCAATATACGTTTGTTATTAAGTTACAAGCACTCAAACTCCTTTTTTTAGGATGTTCAGAGATTTATTTTTTAAAGTATATGATAATCAAGAGCTGTATCTACTTTGTATTCTGTCTCAACAGAAAACACAGCAGATGGAAGACAAACTTTTCCCAAATTTAGACATCTTGGCTTAAATCAAAAAAACCCCCAGATGAACAATTTATTTTCTCTACTGGAAAGTTTCTCCTCTAGACCTTTAACGTTCGAAAGACTGTAAAATCACTGGTGTCTATGCATATCCTGAACCTGCTGAATGACAGAACATCTCCTACTTAATTCAGGAGTCTTCTGTGATGGAAGTCAGCATAAACTTGCCAGACAGCCTTATCTTTGCTGGCTCGGCTTTCCCAAGGAGCCTCACACAAGTACCCCTGTAGGTTGGTGGTCCCTCTCACCTCCACTGGCATCCGTCAGCTCTGTCCTGCGCAGGAAGCCCAGGTACCCAGTGCGAGCCCACATGGTCTGAGTGTCCCCAAAACTCAGGCGAGCAGTAAAGTGATCAGCGTGCAGTGCTTCTTCTCCATACACTGTGTAGTAACCAGCAGCATTGTGTGGGCTACTCACCCATATCTAGGGGATAAAACAAATCCAAACTGGAATAAACATCGGTTATTTTGCCAGACACAGACAACATCATTAATTGATTTAAAAGATCTGTTTCACAGACAATTTTGACTACTCCAAAATGCCAGTTTTATTGAAATCATTAACTTCCGACCAGAGAAAAGGAGTTTTGTATACATGTAATTGGGGGATGATAAAGGCCATAAAAAAATGAACCAGGCATTTCGCTTACTGGGAAGGAGCACCTGCTAACCTATTAGCTGGGCATCTTATTACACAACAAAAGATGCCTATAAAACAAAGGTTAAACCAAGCAGCAAATTACCTTTTGCCGCTGCCCAGTGATGGGAGTACATCCCTACCTGTTCAAGCTGCCAGGCAGACACAGTCTAGTGCCCTGGTCTCACCTGGTGCTGTGAAGCCACATGTGCAGGAATGCAAACAGTGCCAGCCCTCTGAGGGGTTCATTCACGTGCCACACCAGGGTGATCCTGGCCGTCCCACTCAGGGGAAGAAAGGCATTTATCTAAGAGGAGGTATCAATGTATCACATCACTACTGATAAACACAGTACAAGGGTACCAAACCTTTACCTCTCCTAAATGTGAGTCTCCCAGAGGTCCCTTGGTTTCTGTGTGTGCTATGATGACCTTTACTCCTGGAAGAATCTTGAATAAGAAGCAAATAGAAGTTAAGAAAATGAATTAATCAAAAGAAAAATCAATCAGAAGGCAACAGTCTGTGCTTCCCTTACTACTCCTTTCTGCACCACAGATACCAACCATCTCTTTCTACCACTATTATTTAACCTGTTAAATAATTTTAACTCTGAGCAGCCGTTTTGCAGCTTCAGCATTGGTTTCACACCTAGAAAATGACTTCAGAAAGCCTCAGATTTGTTTCAGTGGTAGCAACTTATCCTATTGCTTCATGTCATGCACCTATCTTCACTTTAGCTACTCAATCATAACATGCTCTCCTGGACACATTCTGATTAGCCAAGCTTGTCCCACATGTTCTTTACTGAGATCCAGGTGATGCAGCTCCCTGCCGAGGTGAGTGCCATGAGGATATAATGAGTGTCATAATGCCTTTAAACTGAAAGAGGAGGTTTAGATTAGATGTCAGGAAGAAATTCTCCCCTGTGAGGGTGCTGAGGCCCTGGCACAGGGTGCCCAGAGAAGCTGTGGTTACCTCACCCCTGGAAGTGTCCAAGGCCAGGTTGGATAGAGCTTGGAGCAACCTGGTTTAGTGGAAGGCGTCCCCACCCATGGCAGACAGGGACTGGAATGAGATGAGCTTTAAAGTCCTTTCCAACCCAAACCACTCTGTGATTCTGTGAGGAGGAAGAATCACACTCAATCTCTCACCTTCCCAGACTCCATAAGTGGCAGACTGTGTGGAGAACCTCTCTCCACCAAACGCACCCTGAGAAAATAAGAGGATACATTTGTACAAGGCTTTAAGAACTGTTGGAGGTTAAGATTTTTTTTTTCTCTCAGGGAATTCTCTCCCATCTGTTGCCTAAGAGATGATAATGACTGGTACTTAAGAGAGACAAAAGATATAGCCATGGAGGAGGGGGAGGGGTGCAGCTGGCTGCACTCTCCTAGCTGAGGGGCTTTCTCTTGGGAAGGGCAGAGATACCTTGAGATTTTGGCTGGGGGGTCAGGGGCTGGGCTCAGCTTCTCTCTCTCACTCGCTCTTGGATCGGAGGGGACCAATCTGCGGTTACTGTGGGAAGAATTTGCTGCCACCGTGGAGTTCCGCCTTTTACTGCTTCTACCGTGAGTGAGGCTTTGCTCGTAAGAGCAGCTGTTGAACTGGGACCTTAGTAACACTCTACCTCAATGGAAAAGGACCCTCACCATCTACTTGGGTGCCCAGGGGAAAACCCGTGACCCTGAGCCGCGAGCCCCTCTGAGTATGTCTCTCCTAGCTGCTTGTGGGAGCCCAGCTGCCGCTGCCCAGCCCTGCTGTCTTCTGCTGCTACTTCAGGTTTTTCACTACACTTCACCCCGATACCCCGTGTCTGCCCAAACCCCGCAGTTCCTGCTAAGGCTGTGGAGTTTCTGCTACATTTTGTTTGTCACCCCGGGGTGTGCCTGCCTCTGCCGTTCCAGCTGCTGCTCCAAGGTTCCCGCTACAGCCCATTCTGCCATCCTGAGGGGCATCGAGATCGGCTGCCCCTGTGGGTTTGTAAAGGGAGCCCCTTTTCCATCCCTCCTGCCGGCTCGCCCGCCATCACCCACATGATGAGAGAGAGGCGCTCGTGCCACAGCGCCCCCTGCAGGCACGGGGGAACCATTGCACCCCCCCCGCCCGGCCGGGAGCCACCAGCGCCCCCACCGGCTGTGACCAGAACTGCACCCAAGGGCAAGGTGCCTGACAGCTGAGAGAGGCTGGCACTGGGTTTGTGGGTTTGTTTGCTGTCGCTGCCGTTGTGGTTGTTTGTCTACCTTGTTATACATACATACATACAAGTAAAGAACTGTTATTCCTTTTCCCATATCTTTGCCTGGAAGCCCCTTAATTTCAATGTTACAATTTGGAGAGAAGGGGGTCATTGTCTCCATTCCAAGGGAGGTTCCTGCCTTCCTTGGCAGGCACCTGTCTTTCAAACCAAGACAAGAACTTAAACAGAAGTGTTCTAGTATATGCACTGCTACCCCAACCTTAGCTGCACTGACTGAGCTGCAATGAATCACCCAGTTACTCTCAGTTATTCACAACTTAAGTTTCTAGCTGTCTTCTAACTTCCCTGTTAGCATTCCCACAGACCATGTTTCTTTCAAGAATCTGTAACTCTGCTCTCTGGAAAGATGAGTAACTTTTTCCAAAAAAGCCTGAAGGTTGCAGTCCCACCAGGATTTTAAATTCACCTTCTTTTCCGGATTCTCCTGGACCTCTGCTTGTCACACTGAGTCATCGCAGAGCATCAGTAGGAATTACAAACAGTAAAGAGCAAGGAGCCTAACCGGAATTAAGTGACACAGTGCAGCCCAGCTAAGGGAACAGAGTTGTTTTGGTTTGAAGGGGGGAAAAAAAAAAAAAAAAAGACTAAGGGAGACTCTGTACTATTTCCACTACCTAAAGGATTGTGAGAGAGCAGATTTCTTGGAACTGCACAGCACAGGGATACAACACGGCAGGGAGTCAGTTGACTGCTGCCAAGGATATTTCAGCAAACCAGTGCACTGAGGCTGAAGTTTCTTCTCCACGGCCACTGAAGAGTTAATGCTTTAACACAGACTGTACCTGTCATGTCGAAGTGCTCTCATATCTACATAGACTGTTGTTGGATCTGGTCCTGCTGTTCCCTAAGAATAAAGAAGAAGAAACAAATTCAACAGAAGCCACGACATCCTGCTTTCATTCTCACAGCCACATAAATTCACAAATTTCTCTCCCTTTTTTACTGACACTTATAAAGCACTTCCCTAATGCACAAGAAATAAAGTAGCCCCCCTTTCAACAGTGACTACTGCAGAGCCTTTCGTTTTTTATGGAATCAGCCAATGAATGCACAAATGAAGTATGTGGGACAGGTAAGTCTAAGTTTTGGAAAAATTTTTAAATTTAAAATCCAGCTTTTATGATTTTATTTGAGTAAGCACCTGCTCTAAAACCCACACAGCCCGTGCAAAAGGATGTAAGCATAAACCTATGTGGGCCTAGTTCCTAACACTGCAGAACCAGATGGACTTTAGGACGTGACAAGCACACATGCATCACTATACCTGTTCAGCCAGCTTGCCCAGCCTGTTTGGCTGACAGCAGGACCACAAACAGAAGTAACAGAGGCCATCAAAGTGTGGGAAACAGAGAGAAAGGGGAAAAAAAGAAAATACAAACAAAGAGGCACTAGAAACATAAGATACACACAGTAAGACAGAAAACAAAACTTACACTGTTTTAGAATGAAAAGAAAATTTCCATTTCAGATTATTTGAGAGCATGGCACTTTTAGGTGGTTCTTTGGGAAACATGCAAGTCACAGATAATGAACAAAAGAGGGCCAAGGCAACTCATACATTGCTTTATAATAAATCCCTTCTCCCTCTGTAAGACTATTTGCAGCTTCAGAACACCTTCTCAGTGAACCAGTTCAGCAGGGTTGGAAGACAGGTATTTATCTGCCTGCTAATTTGTATAAAAAATTTAGTCATTCATTTACATTCATTTAAATCCAATTTATTAAAAAATGTCTAATACAGTATCACTTTGGAAGAAAACCCTTTCCACTAAAAACGGGTTCAAGAATGGAAAACAGAGATGAAAAAGGCATAAAATTAAGGGGAAGCTTAACCGCCCATCAGTCCTGTATTCCTCACAGGGTTTTTTTGGAGTCCTTTTCATGCTGCCATTCAGTATTCTGCAGAAAAACTGTTTCTCCCCTTTATCCCAAACTGGCTTTTGAAATTTTTATTCACACAGGCAATTTGGAAAGCTATTCTTTCACACCTGACAGCTGAAATGTTTTATTCAATGAATTCAGAATCTTAATTTACAGTCATCTTGATTTCATGTGTATTCTTCCTGTTTTTCTACCTATTGATTCATAAAATCACTCTGACCTTATTTCATTATAACCATTTAGCTTGGTCTTGTTAAAAATCCTTTTTCCTTTAAATGTGAAAGAAATTAGAGAAACTAAGGAAACATTTGTGAATGGCAACATATTTAGGTAACTCATGTTCCAGAATATCTCTCTCGTAGGAAACCCAGAACACTCTAATATATTCTGAGAGCTAAAAAGGCTTTTCTTCATCTAGTGGGCACCAGGAAGAAGAAAAAAGGAAAACCGAAAGTTTTGCAGAAGTACAGCAGCAATTTTCATAGAATCCTATTTTATTAAGTGTAATTTATACAAAAAAAAAGGACATTAAATTTACAATTACACATACTTAATCCATGTGCCCCCTAAGATATTCCCCACATACAAAGCTACATACTGCCTCATCTGAAACCTGAGTACTTTATTTATTAACTCAAGCATCCTCCAAACCCCAGGGTGCTTTCCCATTTTCTAGTCCATGCTTACTTAACACCTGATTTTTCAGGTAAGTTTTGGAATATATATATATTTATATATTTTTTTAATCTCTTGACTGGAAAAGAAATATCTCATTAAGCAAAGTTAGACTTCATCTGGTTAAATTACACATAAAATATTATTATCAGCTGAATACTAAACTGTCAGAAGGTGTTCTGACCCACAGCATGTCATTATCTCCAGACTGTAAAGCAGGGCTGAGGACTTTATGGGCATATCCTCCCTCTCAAAGCTTCCAATTTTATACTTATAAGTAAAAAAAAAGTCCAGCTCTCACACAAGGTGAGACAAAAATATTTGCATGTTGCTAATACTCATCTGAGATCTTTAAAAGTCAAAAAAACCTGGCAACTGTGTTCATTTTCCTGGGTCTTATTTGCAGAATTCTGTCTTCCACTTAATTCCACATTATACAAAACAAGACAAAATCTGAATCACACAAAAGCTGAAACAGCACTGCTTGTAACATGCAATATTTATGAATCGGAAGCTGTTTATTTAATACTGCTCCTGCATAGAAGGAAGGAAACAAGTTTCTTAGTACTGACCCTCTGGATTGGAAAAGCGAATCAATTGGTCAATTAGTACAGAAAAGTGAAATTATCATAATCAACATCATATTAAACATCTTATTCAAAAGCTTATTTAACTTGGTGATGAAGCAAGCAAGCAATGGATATCTAGTTCATTAGAAAAAGAAATCCATTCAGCTGAACATGATTTTCTACCAAGTTCCCAGAGGTTCTGTGTAAGGAACAAGCAGTTTAATCTCACCTGTAAGCAAATTGCTACGTTGACCCTGCACCCAAAGGTAGTGCTCACTGCACGAGCAGAGAGGCCCAGGTCTTTGAATAACTTGGAAAAAGACTGGGTGAGGGTGATCCTCGGTCTCTCCTCTGCCACCACCATGCAGGTGCGCACGCAGGACAGGTTAACCCCCTTCATCTGAGAGGGGAGAACAACATTGTAACTTCAAAGACAGCATTTCTAGAAATAAACCATTTTATTTGTGCAACAGAAGGGCTTTAAAGGCACTAGAGTAAGACATGAACTGGTTTAACACTACAGACATCGTGTAGCTGCAACACAGGGACTCAGCATTTTGAGCTGAAAAACCCTTGAAATATCATTTTGGCACAGGGCTGGGCTTGCCAGAGACCTGCTGGCACCCAGCACTGCAGAGTTTAGGTGTTCCAGACATCATCAGCTCCTCTCAATGTGAATGTGAACCTGGAGCAACTGGCTGTGGGCCAGGATTGCCTTTGGTGAGGTCCAGGGGAACAGAGGGACAGGTTTTTTTTGTCTCTATTGAGCGCACACAATACAGCCACCTTTGTGAAGGAGCTGCCACATTCCCAATGGAAGTTCTGAGTAGCCGAGTTACTACAGCTGTGGGAATGCTCCTTCCTCTTCAAGGAAATTCAATCTGAGTTAAGAGATTTTCCTCAAAAATAAATAGATGTATCAGGGTGCAATTGCTGTTGTTAGGAATCAAAGAATCATATAGCATAACTTTGAGTGGGAAGGAAAGGATTTTAAAGCTCATCTCATTCCAATCCCTCTGCATGGGCAGGGATACCTTCCTCTAGATCAGGCTGCTCCAAGCCCCATCCAACTTGGCCTGGAACCTTTCCAGGACTGGGGAAGATTATACCCATCTTAGAACTCAGCACTTCTGGTATCGAGTGATATCTGAAAGTAAGTCAGACTTGCTGAGTTTTGGGGCGCTTTTTCTTTTGGCTGTTTTGGGTGAGGTTTTTTGTGTTTGGTGGGCCTTCGGTGTTTTTCCTTCTGTTGGTGTGTGTTTTGTCTGGGATTTTTTTTTTTTTTTGTTTGGTGTTGGGTTTTTTTTCTTGTCTCAGACACAAACAAATTGATAGGCTTGCTATGTATTTTGCCCAAAACCTCAAAAATATCCAGCAGCACTGAGGTTGTACAAATAATTAAAACTGAAAATTTTTTTCCCTCCACCAGAAACACGGAAGCTGAATCTTCCGGCAGTCTCAACACTCCCCAAAACTCAAGACATAATGGAAGGCTATCACAGAAACACTTAAAAACTCATCTTCTCCAAGCCAAAATGAAGTATTTTTAGAAAGATACATGTATGTTTATGTCAGTATGCGGAAAAATGAAGCCCACTCACCCGGAGAACATCAGTCTGTGTCCCAAGGCCTTTGGTGCACATCTCCATCACGGAGTATGAGCAGAAGGTGACACGCACTTTGTACTGGCTGACAGCAGACAGCCACAGAGACACGTTGCTCTCCAGCTCCAGAGGAGGGACCAGGATGGACTGGTGACCTGAATATATACTGGGGAGAGGAAGCAACAGGAACATGAAAATTCAATTAAGTAATGCATATGGCATGTTTTAAAAGGCAAAAAAATTTGCAGCTTTGTGAGATGTGCCGCATGAGAGTAGTTATCTGGTTGAATCAAGTCATGACTTACCAGTTTTAAGAAACATTTAACTGCTTCCTTTAGCAGTATTTCTTATTGCATACCAATCTTGCACTGAACACCTTAAAGGTCTTGTCAAAACATATGGTTAATCTCAAAAGACTTTAAAAAGATTTACCTAATCAATGTGAAACAGACAGTGAAGTCCCTCAGTCCCTTCTTTTTTTCTTCCTTGAATTTGGTATCCAATTAATACCACTTACAAACCTGAAGTTACTCAAGTAACTAACTGACTTAAATGGATTTTCTTAGCACAAAAGGTGTTTTCTGATCTACTGATAAAAAGGTTAATTTGGGTTTCTTTGACAGTTTCACCCATGTCCATTCCCTGGGGTTCTGGGGAAGGCTGGGCACATGTGAGGAGACCCAGAGCTCCAGAGTCATACCTGCACAAGCACCACAGTGCAAAGCCTAAGCCACAGTAGGGGTCCAGGCAGATGGCAATCTGTCGGGATGGGTACAGCTCACACTGGAGCTTTATTGAGCGACATAAGGCACTTGTAGCTGCGTGTGACATCTGCAAGAGGAAAACAGGAGCTTTCAGGGACCTTTTTCTAGAAAAAGGGTTTTACATATTTCTTTATAAACATAAAGAAATAAAATATGATTATCTCTTGTTACTCTACCTTTACTCCTGCTAATATACCAGTAGTAGACACACTGAAGTCCAAGTATGCCAACATATCTGGAGACGTAGGTCTGAAAACACTAGCCAGCTTCTTTTTAGGCATATCATCTATTTAAAATATGTAAGTAGAGAAGGGTACCATATTATTTTGGGAAACAAGCACAGGACAAAAAAAAATGTATCTTTACAGCATTATCATCAGATCCTTCTTACAGTTTCTGGACAGCTATTTTAATGCAATGCACAATACATCCCCTCAATCAGGCAGTTGTGTAGCAAAATAAATGTATCACTCTTCAAACTATTTCCATTTTGGCTACTGTACCTGTATCCAAAATAGTGGGCCATGTTTTAATATCTACAGCTGCTGCAGCCTCCTTGGACCTGAGCAGTTTCATTATAGCTTGGGTGGTCAGTATACATGCAGACTTACTGACCTGCAAAAGGCACAGCATTAAAACCATTGATAAAACCAGGGAATGCATGCCCAAAGTCATGTCATATGCATCCAGATGAGATAACCAGTAAGATGAAGAGATGAAGAAAATAATTGGAAACAAATCAAAAATAAATCATGACAAGAAAAGACCATTTTAAATGGGTTTCTGAAGAAGTCATTATTGACTCAGCCACAGGACACTGAATATTTATTTTCTAGCTTATTTTACACTGACTGTGGCAAAGCAATTCAGCAGGCTGCATCAACCATTCCACACTCCCCAGAATCATGAGGAGAGGAATGTCTCATACCTACCTCTACAATCATTTTGACAGTGGGCAGAGTGGTAGCAAGGTTCTGCGGATGAGGTGGGCGGACAGTGATGGGAACACAGCCAGCGTACAAACAGCCGTAGAAAGTTGCTATCAAGTCTACTCCTGGAAAGGATATTTGTGAAATTAAAGCCATTTTTATCAGAACAATAGGCCAAACTCTTTCATCAAAATCAAAATACACAATGTTATTAAGATGCAAAGATTTGTCACAAGTGTCTCTTCAAATCAACAGACTGCTCCACAACCAGCATAAAATGTTTTGCATTTAAGAGTTAGCAAAAATTATTCCAATCCAATTAATGGACAGAACTTCTTTTCTTGTCCTCTGTGATTGTGGGTTTTGCTGTCTGTGTTGCTTTACCTGGAGGGTAAACCAGGGCCACGTGGTCACCAACATTCAGTCGTCCTTTCTCCATCAGCGCAACTGCCACCCTCTCTGCCCTCCTGTGCAGCTGGATGCATGAGGCAGTGCTGGCTACAGTACCCTGCACAGGAGACAAGTGACAGCAGAAACCTTTATAGGAACAGCAGCATCTTAGTGACTTGGATATTGACACAAGAAGGTGTAAACCAAAAGGGTTCCTCCTGGAGACACGTGAACACACCAACATGTAGCACTGTAGCACATTAGTCCTAGCTATTTAAGACAGGCGTTCACCAACAGGTAATTTCTTTGTGTCCAAGTTTTGTGTTTCCTTTTGCAGAGTCTCCCTATCAAGGGTAAAACTTGCCTGAACAACCCAGGAAAGGGCTGCTTCATACTAGAAAACTTCCCTCAAAATCTTATTCACTCTGAGAGAATAAACCATTTTAACAATAACAGTGTTGAAACAATTTTTTTTGCTAAAGTGCAGTATCAAAAGGAAAGTTAGAAAGTTTGAACTATGTCCTAAACTCTTTTGCCTCTCTGAATGAGACCTACAAATCCGTCACTTCCCAAAGACTGCTGCTGGACTTTGGGGAAGACTCCTGTCTGCAGCACAGCACAGAACAAGGCAGATCCAATTTGTTCCTGGGCTGTTACTGTCACTCTATGGGCCATCCTTCTTGAGGGCAGAGCCTAGTCCAAGGCAAGGCATCAGTGTCCCCTGCAGGGTGTGACAGTGCTCCTGGAAAATCTGACTCCAAAGCTGTCCCAGGATTCTCTACTTAGGCTCTAGATCTTCTAATCAGGAAATCCTCCATTTCTGACTTACAGACACCCTTGTTCTCAGGAATGAAGACAGAATCACGGTTTCCATTAATATGACAGAAGCTGTGTTCCAGCAGGAAATGCAATTACTGCAATGTTTTAAGCTAGGCAGAATGCATACTGAAATTCCAGATGTGGAATAAAAGATATGTCATAAAATTCCAGAAGTGGAAAAATTTATGCTGCTTACCACCTAGCAATTTTTGTCTGCTTCATTAAAATAATCTGCAGCATTTCAGGAAAAGACTTATAGAAGGCATTTTCTTAGAATCTAAATAATCCTTTATTTTGATCTCAATCTCCAAGTGTGTCCTAAAGTGCATCTCACCTTGGAATTCAACAAAAGGAAGAGTGGATGATCTGGAGTTGTCTGAGCTCGCCACTGAAGAACATCTGCTAAATACAGGAACTGAAACGGAAGAAAAAAATGCTGCTCAGCTTAACTCAAAGTACCTTGGGTTTACTTTCAGCAGAATATCATACCTGATCTTCTTTCATTCTGAATAAGCTAATTCAAATATTTAATAATACCAGGACCCCAATGTCACCTTTCTTGCCTGGTCATTGTCCTCCAACTGGCTAACATCTCTCCCCGAGGCTTGTGCAATCCTCTTGCCAGCTATGAGGTTTCCTACAATCATCGACGCAGGACCAACATCTGCATTTTGAAAAGAACAGTGCAAAATGAGGAAAAACAACCTAAGGAACAAGCAACAGCTCAGCCTGCAGGTGCCCTATAAGACACAGGTCTGCCAGAACTAGCATATATTCTGGTTTCCTCACCTGGCTGTTTCTGTCGAGGCTTGGGCAGGTTGGTAACACAGGTGTGGGGACACATCAAGACGTTACAAGGATGCAGAGCACCCTCCAAAAAGCGCTGCTTCGTTTCTGAAATATGAATTCCTCCGAGTGGAGCCTTTGGCAAAGTGTTGGCTGGCACCAAGGCAAGGCAGTACACACCTACTTGGTGAATGCTATCAATTGCCTTCACAGAAATGAAAAAAAAAATACAGTCCACATTATCAACTGGGATGTAGCTAGAGAAAGAATTTGAATTCAAGTCATTTATAACATTATAATTTTTACTTGCACCACAATTTGCAAATAAAGGGTCCAATTCTGCACTCACTGAACTCATAGAAGCTGTGCCATGACTTCAATGGGAGCAGGAGCAGACCCAGGACTGTGCCCTCTATCAAGGGGATGCCACCTGCACATCAGGGATTAGGAGAGTCTCTTAAAAGTGGGCAAAAAGTGCAGAGATTTTCAAAAGCCAAGTTATATCACAGCAAATTTAGCATGTATGGCAGAATCACAAAAGCGCAGTAGAACATAAAACTCACAAAATTTAGGAGGGAAGCATCTTTGCTGCCTAAATCTAAAGTGTCTCTTTTAGCTATGACACTTCTAAAAAGAGAAACAAAAATATTTTCTCCCAATACCAGATATTCTCTCCAAGAAGATAAGAAAGCTGAAATTAGACAGAAACCATTATTACCCAACTGCCTTACTCATAAGAGCAAACTTCCCTTAAGATGCTCTCTGGATCCTTCCCTTCAGTTGTCCCCTTACCAGAGTCTTCCATAATTGATCTCTCCATTTTCACTTCCTTAGAACTGATTAATTCTAAAAACTGCAAATGAATATCTACCACAGTTTCCCTTCCTCCTGTCCTGCACCCCCAAGGAAATAAAGTAAAAAAATTAAGGGAAAAAGTTTTTAATACTTCTTGTTGCAGATCTAGAATAAGGTTGATAGTGATAAAAAACTTTCAGGGGCTGTTCTGATACTTGGCAGTATACTCTTGAATATTTTCAGAGGTAACTCTCAGTATGAAATCAGAAGAGACATGTAGCATTAACCCAAACAAAACCCATCACCCTTAGGACTCTGAGAATCCTAGTAGTAGGAAGCTAAAAAAACATTCTGAAAGAAAGTCTTACTTTTTACAAAATTCTGTTAATTCTCAACCCTGAGAAAAATTAGCTTATTACACCTGTCTGTGGTTAACTGATAGGTTTTGCTTATGGAAAGAAAGAAAAATCTCTAATATTCTCATTTCATGCATCAGCCTTATTCACCTGGAAAGAGAAAAGGACAGACTGACTACCTGTAGAACCCTGCTCATCCACTGAAAACTATCCTCCTCTGAGGCGTCAGGGCGTTGCTCTGCCACAAGCACTATCCGATCATCATGCAAAACGGGCACAGAAAACACTGCTATCCTAAAACACAAAGGACAGAAGAATGATAGGATGCAACACAGGGTGAACAGGGCATGGCTTATCATCCCATGGGAATGGCTGCAACCTCTCATGGCACTGTTTCACACGCACAAGCATTATTCATGCCAGATCATCACAAAATCACAGAAAATTTAGAACCCATGTGGGTTCCTTGCTGTAATTGATTTCTGGTCGGGGTCAGGTGGATTTGCAGTCACCCATGTAGCACATGTCTAACAGGCAAATTCCATACATGCAGGGGCTGTGCAAACCTAGCCTATAGACCTCCATCATGCACACTAGACTTGTAGCCCCAACATACGGTATCCCTTCTGGAAGACAACTGTGCCAAATTACTGACCACCAATGCTTACACTGAAGAGTACTTAACTCCCATTTGGGAATTACCTTAGTTTTAGGCTTGTCTTTTCTAGGATAAAATATTAATAATGCCTCAGCCTGGACTGGTTCCAGTCTGAACCCTGAGAGACTTCACTTATCATTGATCTCCATCTGGACATTGGGCCACGGACCACTGAAGAGCACTCAGGTTGGTGATACAACACACTATCTTTGAGGGTCCTTCAGGAACCTAGTTTGTTCTTTAGAACAGGATGCACAGCTCCTCCCTCAGCTACCCAAAAGGCTCGGGGGACAGAGGTGTTTTACATCTGGCATGAGCTTCTTCTGAGTGTCTTAAGAGAAGCTTTGAAAGAAGTTTTAAAACAGACTCTATAAGATCTACCTTCATACTGTATGAAAGTAATTTAAAATCTATTGTGCATGAAGCAGGGTGTCAATATTTGTCTTTCAAGTTAGCAGGGACAGCCAAATTCACAACTTAGTGCCAACTTTTCTACAAAACATACATGAAAAAGTTCACATGCATAGCTCCTGTGTATGCTGTGTCACTTGATGACTGTCTGTGGGTTAAAAAAGGAGCAACAAAGACCAATCAGCAGTGCTGAAGTTTTCAATACACTCACCTTCCCCGATAGACAAACTTCATGGGTTCAACTGCCAGTGCGGTGGCTACCACATCATCTGCATTGTGCCTGCGGCCGCTAACTGTCATCAAGCCATCCAATTTTCCTACCACAAACACCAAATAGTCCTGAAAAGAAGGAAGGATTAGAAACAGAGCAGAAAAACCTCCTCACTGCAGGCAATACATGCCTGACTCAAGCCAACAATACTCTTGAGATCTATAGGAAGTCAGAGCCCTGACACAAATCCTGCTGAATTCAGGGGCATCACATTAGAATTGGGAGTCAGGACAAAGTAGGGCCCTGAGGGCCTGTTCACACTTACAGGACCCACAAAGCCAAGCAATCCTGTTCTTGTGAAAGGCTGGTCTGATACAGGCATGCCAGCTGCTGTCACTGGGATGGCCTGGAAGAACACAGAAGGATTCAGATACTCACTGGACTGATAAGAACTTTCACTCCTTTATTGCCAAAATACATGAAAGGGGTACCACTGCAAGGAAAAACATGGGCAGAAAGATTGAAATGCCTTAAGACTACTGTGTTGATTCAGAGCTAAGATAAATTTAAATGCTCACAATAGGCACTACGCTGGACTGTGGAATACAGAAGCAGCTGACTGACTGCAGATGACATCACGTATTTTTGGTTGTAAGAGACAGAATGTCTTGTTATGATTCTATGAATGAAGCAAAGTGTACCTGGCCAGGGCTTTTTTCTAACTAAAAGCCAAACCAAACAATAAAACACACACACACAAAAAAAAAAAAAAAAAAAAAAAGGGACCTTTAAGGAATAAATAAGTCTATTTGCAAGAAGAAATACTAGAAATGTAACAATTACAAAGAAATTCAAACCTCAAATACATTCTTGGTAATTCCGAGGAGGCCAAAATACGCTGTCCCACTTGCTCCTGAATTCACACATATTTCTCCAACCTCATCAGCTTTGCACAGATAAGGAGTCCCATCCACCTTCACAACACACATGTTGGCTGCAAGGAGGAAGAACACAGAATCAGTGTTAATCTGCTCCAGCAGCTGACACATGTAGTGCTCTGCCATTGACAGATAAAAATTTTAGTATCAATTATTCATCAGCTACAGCAAAAACACAGCTTGTAAGAGAGTTCTCTTTAGCGTCTTGACAGCCTGTGCAATCCATTCTCCAAGATTAAGTTCACAAATCCAGTGTTTTTTTCTTACAGTGCTTCACAGCCTCCACATCACGTGCAGCTGAATCCAAGGCACACTAGACTGAGGGAGTTTGATTTACCACTTAACACGCAAGATCAAGAAAGAAACCAATAAACCTACCCAGGTCAATACAAAATAAACATGGCAAAGCCAACTCTGCAGCCTGCATGGACCAAGAACTATTGGTAAAACGGATTTGTGGGTACATTTTCAAACCTTACAGAAGTCTTCCAATTGTCAACATCCTAGGTCTGAACAGGTGAGACAATCATTCACCCTACCAATAGATCAACCTCTAAATTACCTTGGCTTCATAAAAATTACCTATCAGAACAACTAGCAGTTATTAGAAATTGTTTGGAACCATGCAATGATAACCTTGGGTGACCAAGTAAAGAGGTGCTATTCAAATTCTGGTACAGTTGCTGGATATTATATGTGTGAGCCAGATGTCTGGAATTTAAGTCCACAGTATGAACTATCGGTCATGCAAAACCCCACACTTTGCAATTGAGGAGGAAAAAATTAAAACTTAATGGTAAATTGGAACTGATGAAATAGTTTATTACTGCAGGAAATACCTTGAGCTAACATCAGAACTCTGTACATAACACTTAAACAATGATGTAAAGAGAAGTGTTAATAACTGGAGAAAGCACAATTTGTGGGCATACACAAATGTACAGCCCTCACTGCATTCACAGACATACAAAAGCCAATGGATCAGCCTGCAGTCCCTAAATGATGCTCCATCCATGAAGCCAAAGGACAATCCTATCACCCTGACCAAGTAAAAAAAAAATACTTACCAGTAACCAATGTATGATACAGGTAGTCTACAGGTACATTCTAACAGCAGGCACAGTTCTGCCCTGCCAGGTTATACTGCAAGGCTGCCCTTCTGCAGTATCTGTGGAGCCTCTACTCTTTCTTCTCCTCCTTTTCCTGCTTCATGTGTGACATACAAGAGAGTGCATCTACCACCATTTCAGTCTCTCTCAACAGCATTGCATCTGAAAAAGAATTAAAGGGAAGGGAAAAGCAGATGGGACAGGAATGTACATGTGGACTGCACGTCACGAAGAACACAGATTCCTGCTAAGAAAGCTTTCTTCAAATGAGTCCACATGTACATTCTGACAGATGGTGACTTGCAGCAGTCAAACCTGCCAAGGAGCATCCTGGCAGAAGATGAGAATCCTGCTGTGCAAAGGACCACACTGATGCCCTACTAAAGACTGGATTCAGCTCTGGATGTTTCAAGACTAGCACAGCAGGAATGCAAGAATAATGCCAGGGGCCTGCACAGCAGAAGGCTGTGACCAAAGGTACCGATGAGGGTCAGGAAGTGCTCTCCTGTTCCCTTTCCAGCGTTTCATAGTGGATCCATACACAATGGATACCATTGCACTGCAGTCTTTAGTTAGAACTTCTCTCCTAGAAGCATGAAGCCTTAGGAAAAATACTAAAATGCCAGGAAAAAATGCCTCTAGAATCACTGTGGAAGGTATTTGCAGGGTTCCCAGAGAAACCTCATCTTTGAGAAAAACAGCATACAGGGATATCAAATGCAGACCTGAATCTCTTCCTGCTCCTCTAGAAAGGGCAATAGGCATACAGCAAGCCAACTTCCTAGAGAGGATGAACATAAATCTAGACTCTAGAGGTGATCATGAGCATCCAAAGTCAAACATTTAAATTGGAAGAAAACACCTCATCTCAAGCGCACACTGGCACAGGTCTCCAAGAGAAGCTGTTCTGCAGTAGCTGTTGTGCCATTGTGTGACAGACATGAAGCCATGTGGAACGCAGAACTGATGAATATGATAAATTCTAAGGGCTGAGTGGAAAAGAGGTGCTGTTAACTCACAGTCTAAGGAATAAAACTGAAAGCTTCACCAAGTTGTTCTGTAACAACTCTTTCCACTGAGGTAAAGGAACCAGATCCCTCTGCAGTGAAGACGCATAGTTGTAACTGTGAGAACCTAGGCAAATGTTTGCTCAGACATGGACAGAGGAAACAATGAAATACAAAACATCCATGGGCTGGAGACAACGTGAGCCTCCCGACATTTAGGAAATTGGAACCATCTCCTTGAACTTCTAGAAAAGGTACTGAATGCAGTCACAATCCAGAACTTGACACTGTTCATTGCAGAAGACCTTGCAGAAACCCAAGATTTGGTCCCAACCTGAAGTTTTCTGCTTGAGTGTAAGAAAGTAGCTGCTGCAGCAGTACTGTTTCTAGGAACCAGCCTTTGTATGATTAGAGGCTATAGGAACTTAGAACTTTTGGATTCAAGAGTATTAGCTCTTGTCAAAGAAAGAACACGAGAAGAATCCCAGTAAAAGAATGGAAAGGATTAGTTGGGAAGTAGAAGAGAGACAAACTTAACTGCAGTTAACATATCCACTAAGCAATATATCCAGGCTCAAACATAAGGCATAATATGCTTCCAAGATGACAGATAACACAGCAATCACATTCCAGTTGACATGAAAGTTGGAGGCTGAGAATGGGCAGAAGAAAAGAGGTTTGGCACTCCCCCTACCATCTTTACCAGTCCAATTTGAAAAAATGAACTGAATGTTGTTATGAGCCAAATCTCAGATAGAAACGGTGGAAAAAAACCCAAGGTGGTCAACAGGTGGGATAAAACATCATCCCTCCAGGACAGGATTCCAGGGGAATGCGTACTAGATTTTCTCTTAAGAATCCCATGCTATCTTTGAGGGGAAGATTTCTCTGTGGATGCTGGCACTTCCCTTGACGGTCTTGTGATGGGCATTCATGGTAGATAATGAATGCGATGGGAATGTGGCATCAAGAATGGCCTATGGGTTGAACAGCACTGACACATGACATGACCCTGGTGCTGATGGCTCCGTTGAGTAAGATCCCCTGAGCAAGTGGGCTCAGTGTCTCAGAAAAAACGCAAGATCTGGCGAAAAGGAGGGTGAGAGCAGACACTTCATCCATGACCTTTTAACCAGACAGTACCTGAATAAAGCATGTCAGAGATCTTCACAGGTAATGAGATCAAAAGCACTTGGCTTGACCATTTCTGAATTAAATTCAGGAATGTGAGCTCCTATGTCACAAAGTATTTGGAAGACTAGGGCAGACTTCCAAGTTCAGTGGGGATCAGAAGATGGAACAAAGCCTCCAGAAAAAAAATACAAAACCAAAAACATATCAAGAGCAAGACTTATCAGTCAGCAGAGGGGCAATGAACAGGTGGTGGTATGTTCTCTCCTGTATGCCAAACACCAAGCCAGAATGGAAAGGGCACACCCTCCATGAATACTACACAGGAAAAGCATAAATCTTACCAAGTAAGGCACAAGTATCTCCACTGTTAGAATGTACATGCAGACTCATTAGAAACTAATTCATTCATTTCCTTAAGTCATTAATTTTTTTCATTTAGCCCACCCCTGTAAGTAACTGCTAGTCTTTTGACTTTCTTCCTACTCTGGAGGATTTTTTAAGAGACAAAAGTTATCAATTATCCTTTATAATGAAATCTATCATGTATCTTCTGACTTAAGGAACATATAGAGAAATTTCTGCTGGAATTTTTAATATGTGGATAAATTGAAGCAAATCTGCCCTAGATTCTGACAGCCCAATGCTAATCAGAGTTTTAACGGAGCTAATGAATTAAGTTGCCCAAATTCTGCTTAACTTACAAGTAGTTTTACCACTTACAACTGTATTTTCAAATAGCAACAGCCATCAATTACAAGTCATATCAGTCTGAGGCACTTAATGGTACGCATTTAACTGTTCTCCCCTCACACAAGTCACTTTACACTTCTTACTCACGTAGAAAGTTACAGTAGTGTTATCACTGCCTCCCAGTGGCACACTAATCCAGATGGGTCCCCTAGATTTGCTAGCCAATACTCCAAGGAATTTGGACAAAGGAGAAGGGTTTTTTCACAGATCCCTCCGACTGTGCAATCAGGCATTTCACAAGGACAGGGATGTATTTTTTGACAACTCACAGTGAGGTGAAATTACTTACCTGTAAGCATACAGGAATGTTTCCAACATCCTAAGGCAGACTTGAACCTGCCACTGAGCAGATGCTCTGTGGAAAATTAACCCAGGGGACTTACAGCTCCAACAGTTGAATACGAAGAGTAGCTGCAGGCAGCTTTGTGCCTTAGTGAGGTCAAGCACACTTTACTGTGAGAGCAAGCCTTCGAGCAAAGCCAGGAGCATCCCTGTGTTGGTTTTGCATGGCCTGGTTTTTGGTAGTGGGAGTGCCACAGAGGTGGAGCCACATGGGATAAACTGATCCAAAGAAAGATTTCAATTCATCCTGCATCTAATACCACTTTTTTGAACAGGAGCAACATTGAGTTTAAGCTCAGTCAGTTCACTAAGGATTCATGACTATCAGGCACACAAACTCGCTCCCTTCATGTCCCTGTGACTAACCCATAAGCTAAGGAAAACATTGGGAGCACAGCTGAATTTCTGCGAGGTTTCAAGAGGACAGCAGTAGTGTGGACACCCTGAACAGACAGCAGCAGCAGCACATGCCATCTGTATTCTAGTAGAAGCAGAAAAATCACTATTTTGTTGAGACACCGATGACAGTCACAGAATCAGAGAATTGATTAGGTTGGAAAAGACCTTTAAGATCAAGTCCAACTGTGAAGCTGAAGTTACTATTGCCTTTCCTGGAATTTATTATGGACTTTCAAAACAACTTCAAATGGTCTTAATACAAAACAAAAACTTCAGAGAAGCCACACAACAACCAAGCAACTTCTCTGCTTCATTTTTGCAGAGCTTCTGCTCAGTCTTCAGCAGAAGGAAACTACTGAATTTAAGTTCATTAACAACAACTAAGCCTTTGACTTTAGGGGAGGCAAAGGGCTTCTGGGGGTAATAAGGAAAATTAAAGAAGACCAATGAGACTTGCACACAATGGCTGAAATTTTCATCAGCAGAGTGAGAAGCTGTCGGCCTCCTCTTATTTGTATCAGGGGCTTTGGTTTACAGAGAAAAGGTTGTTGCTGAAAACACACAAGTTGAGTCTCCACTTTACCTTGAATAAATGCTCTAACAGAGTACAGGGCTTTAGAAACACAGCTCTGCAAGGCAGGAAGTTCATACGGAGACCAAGAATAGCAAACCCAAAGGTGCCAAGGGCATGACCAGAATCAATGAGGTTCTATGGTAACTACATAGTAAACTTGAGGGGTGAGGAGAGTTACAAAAAATCTGTATTTCATCCTCTCCAAGCACACCAGAGCAGGTCAGGACAGGGCCTGAAGTCAGTAGTACAGACAATGCCATGGAACACTACACTGCCAGCCTAAAAGTTGGAGTAGATGGCACCAAGTGTCCAGTCCTTCATCCCACTGTTCACAGTCTTAGGTCTGGTTTGGCACTTTACCTTTACTAACTTTCTTCCGAGTGCTCTCCCATCCAAATGCAGCTGAGTCTCAAATGAGAGTAACAGGGATGAGACAAAGTCTCTTCCAATTCAGATAATGGGCTGAGGAACAATACCCAGCTCTACCTAATTCAGGAAGCACAGTGTTGCAAATAGGTGTCGTTAGGAAACAGGTTAATCCAGGTCACTCCTGATCACTTTCTTGTTCTCCACGTGCATGAGAAAATAGTTTCCAGAATTAGTTGTTCCACCACCTTCGCAGGGTTTGAGATGAGGCCCCTTTCAACTGAAATATTCTATTCTACTCCATTCCATTCCAAAACCTATTCTGCAACAAGCCAAAAGCATTTGCCCATACCAAAACGTAGAGTCATTCAGATTTATTGTGCATGAATCTGTAATCATCATGTGTTTAGGCAATGTGTCAAAACATAAGTCATACCTACCTTAAAGGCATTTAACATTTCTATTTATTCCATGCACACAAGTGTAATAGTAAAGATAACTTATGTGGAATATGCTGAAATCTACACAAAATGCTTTCCTACCTCCAGGCATAATCTGCCCAACATCCTGCACAGTTAACACTGACAACTTCTCCTCTGTATCCACTCTGATCACTCCGAAACTCAGACAATTCATGGATAACACTGCTTTTCCTGGAGGGGGGCCACCCAGTTCAGAAGGTCTGGAAGATAGAAAGTTCAGTTAGATATGAATCAACAGACCAATATTGGTGATATGGTCACTAAAAACATTGTGCTGGTTTCTCAGGCTTGGAAAGCTTAAGAAAAATAATTGTTTCTCACTTTACAGAAACAAGAGTTCAAGACTTATATCATAACTAAATGAAGAAAGAGCTAAACCAAAACTCTCCAAAATTTCGAAGTTTTTTGTTTCAAGTTTTCTTGAAGTCGACTTTCTGAAAAAGTACATTTTGATCAGAACCAGTATCAAAAAATTCCAGCATATCCCATCTATACATCTATTAATAATTAAAGTACTTCTGTTTCTCAGACCATCCCTTGCTATCTACAGAAATCCAATGGTATTTTTCAGACCAGTTACAAATATTTTTTTTAATTTTAGGCCCCTGTTTACAAGATATCATACATAAGCAATTAACTGAGCATTTACCATCTTCTTCATCCCAAATAACAAAGTCTTGTTTCAGGGCATTTTAAAAGGTCCTCCAATAACTTCAGTGAGGATGAGACCTCACTTCCCCAAAGAAGAAAACGCCTTCTGCCTGACTATTCTTAGAAAATATTAAACCTTTTAAAGAACCCAAACAAAAGTCACCCATCCTTCAGTGAAGGAGATACCTGTGAGCTTCATACTTCCTCTAAGTGTTTGGGCATCTCTGTGTGGGTCACGGTATTTTCTGACTATCATCCTAACATGAGATTCCCCATCCCTGGAAGTGTTTAACACCAGGCTGGACAGGGCTTGGAGCAACCTGGTATAGTGGAAGGTGTCCCTGCAGGGGGTTCGAACTCCTTCCAACCAAAAGCACTCTGTGATTCTATGACATAATTCAATAGTCAAGAAAAGCTTCAGTTCACTTCTCAGAAAAGGGAATTACCGCCGAATAGCAACAGTTAGTGCCTCTGAAGAACTAGCACAGGGACAGATTACTTCTGGTCTCAAACCTCTGGATTGAAATACATTCAGGAATGCATCACAGGAAGATATTGACCCTAGAAAGAACAATCACACAATTAGAAACATTTTTCTAAGAGCAGGAAAGCTTGAGCTGCAGAAATTCAAAGTCTGTGCTCACTCTCAGCTCAGTTATATGAATATTGTCGCATTCACGTACAAACCAAATATGCTTTCAAACTGTCTGAAAGACATTCCAGTTTATTATTAGAGAGCTGATTTGGAAAAAGAACTCCTAGTGACTAACAACTACACTGAATGAAATTCCCAGCTGCATACTCCTCCTCTGGCAGCACTCACCAGCACTTACTATAACGGAAAGTCCTTCAAGGATCAGAATACTTTGTCACTAAGGGTAACTTTATGTCAACTTCTACTACAGCTCCTATCTGACTGTTTCTTACAGAGGTCACAGCACTTAAAATCAAATATCAAATGCTTCTAACATACCTTCACAACTCTACCAGGCCACTAGCACTTGGCCCAAAGCAGATTATATCTATATTTGTATCTCTCAGGTATCAGTTCAAGTCAATTCATGGAAGAGTATAGCACTAATGAAAACACGAAGTTTTAAAAATCAATTTACACAGGAAAATATAGCCAAGAAGTGCAAACAGCAATGAAAAAGCAGTGGCATCACTGGCACACAAACAGTGTTTTGCTACAGAACAAACTGCTTAACTCTCCAAGCATCAGCTCTGACATAGGGCTTACAACAAACAGAATCTTGGCAAGACTGACACTCAGGAAACGCATCCATACTCACATGGATTGGCTCCATCTGCCACTATTAACATCCGTAAGGAGCTCAGGCTGACATCTCTCTGATCCCTCTGAGCCAAAAGTGACCAGTGCATATCACGGGATTTTACTACAGCTACACGGGCTGGAAATCAAAACAATAATTATGCTGCACGTGCAGAACAAAATAAAGATCAGTCATAAAATTACATAAGTATTCTTGTGTATTTACACAAATTTATGAAACTACACACAAAATATATGACATTACAAATGTAGAAAACAAATACAAATGCCAAATATTCAACTACTATAATACGTGTATACTCAATGCCTCCAGATGGACTTGATCACAGAATTAAAATGCTTGCAATAAATTCAAATACTGAGAAACAGTTTCTTTAAAGGTGTCTCAGAAGAAGCCATCAACATCACCCATCAGTGAAACTATTAGCACACAGAATACTGAAATGGGGTACTCAGTGGCATACACAGACATTTTGCACAAACAGTTTAATTTGTTTTTAATAACCCAAAAAGAGACGGGTGAAATAAAAAAACTTCTAGGGTACCTTTGTATGAGCAGACTTTCTGTATCCAGGAAAGTGGATTAACCTTCATTAATGCATAGGGAATACTGATGACATGCATCCTGTTCATAACGCTCTATGAGAAAGAGATTCAAAAATAAACTACCAAGTGGCTTAAAAAATATAGAACATGTAACAATGCTTAAATAAACTCCCCCATCATCACAGCTACAACACAACTCTTACAGTCAACTGGTAGTGAAAACTGTGCTTATACGATATGAAAAAATAAGCTACACAAGTTACTAAAAAAGTAACAGTTTACTCTGAAAAATATAAATATTGAAACAAAAACCATTTGAGAGAATTGATGAATTTATGGCCTCATTCTGATACCAGTACACTACCCTTGAAATAAGCAAATTGCTGCAGTTTTTTGCCTTTCTTGCAATACTCACTGTTAACACTCCATGCCAAAGGCCAGCCTCTCTTTTGAAATCCAAGACGTTTGTTAGTGTTTCAGCTGAAAGTGAAGGAAAAAAATACCACATTTAAAAAGCACATTTATAATAATACTTAAGAACTACAAATGTTTGTTAAAGCAACTCTGAAACTTCCATGACTGCTGAGAAACCAAAGCTCTGTTGCCTATAACAAACAGGCCACTTAAGCTCCAAGTGGCTTGTTTTACTTACAGCAATCATCTTTGAATTATGATTACTAGACTAGAATATTACAAGGTATTTAAGACCTCGATTCATTATAATACCTCTTCCATGTGAGTTTGTAACATCTGCCAAAGAACTATGCAGACTGAAAATTTAGTCTTGAAGCAAACTTCTTCAGCTGAACTGAAAAAGTTCATCTGTATTTGAAAGAATTAGATCCAGTAAGAAATATCACCATGGCTCTAATAAACTTTCTTGAGTATCTTCTCTGAGAAATTTGAGTATCTTATGTGATTCAAAAAATGAAATAAGAATCAAAGATTTTAAATCACTGATTCAACTGGATTTTCGAGAGATATCTTATATTGATTAGGTAAAACTTGCTTATCACCGATGTAGGATGGATGTATGCAGGAAAGTGCTTGGTTAATGGTAGCACAGATTATGCAGATTGTCAAAACCAAGTGCAGTTCTTGGCTGTTCATTGGAAGCATGACTGCAAACAAGCAGATCACTCACTATATTCACATCCCTGGGGAGATGTTGTTTCGTGGGACATGATTAGCCAAGAGGAAGATCCCTTTCTTGATTATGATTTCACAGGTGGCTTAACTCTCTTTCACATATCACACCCATTATGAATGAAGAAGTTTGTCTTTCCCTTTGCAGTTGAAGCTACTATTCTGTATCCAAAGTTTTCTAAAGACAGCGAACACGATTACACAACATAAATTGTCTGAAGATGCAAAGCTGTCGGTATCATTTTAAAGTTACACGTATCTAACTTACCTTCTGAATAACCACATGCCTGAGTCAGTGCATGACAGTGTGCCAGCATGGAGGCATGAGATACAGTAATGCCCACTGTGCTGCCCTCTTTACTTGTTTTGTACTGAGAAGAGAAAGTGTATGCAAGCATTAGATTAACAGCAAAATAAAAAAAAATTACAGCAGTGAATACAAAAACAAATCCAGCTTTTTTTAAGTCAAAAAGACAGCATAAAAATATATTTATGTCCACAGAATACCCTAATATGGTAAAAAAATCTGTTTCTCTACTCCAATTAAATTGTCCTGGGGAACCCAAAATGCTGATTATCCCCAATATTAACCTGACTCCACACAGTCTCTCAACTGACAGTCTGCCTGGCAGCCTGATGGAAACAATATTGTTTCACAGTTTAAAATATTATAGCCATCTCTTTTATTGTATCAAGAGTTTAAAGGAAAAAACATCACATAAACTACAATAGAGTAACCATAGAAGTTATCGTATTACACTGGATCACCTCGATATAAGCAATCTCGCTGCTGGCATCCCGGACCTGCGGATGCCAGTCCTTGGCTGGTTTTGCCAGATGCTTCCCATCAATCACAAACCAAATGAGATGAGGCCAGCCTTCAAAGATAAAGAAAAGTGACTGTCACCACAATTCCAAAAATCAGAGTTTTTTCCCCAGTATTCAGGGATAATGACAGGAGGCAAGCAAAAGCAAAATCCCCCACCTGAGAGGAAGAAACAGCACAAGGCACTGCCATTACAATCAAGGCAGTTCTTTATGTGTAAGAACCTTGCAAGCAAACCCAAAAGCTGAAGTGTGACAGCAACAATTAATTTACCTGCTTTTTAACCCACAAAAAATAAACCCACACCTTTGAACGTCACCACCTCGCCAGTCTGAGCTTTCGGGAGGCCTTTCTGACAGGCATCAGTGGTTAAAGCTAATGTGACTCCACAGCTGCCCAAAAGAAACCCAATCTGTTGACTGCCAGCATCCTGTAGAGACACCAAGTAATAGCAAAATTACAAATAACAAAGCTTTTGGACAGTTTTTTATAACTTCTTCACGTTTAGAAAACATTAAGTCAATTTATATCACAGGGAAAACCAGAAGTCTATCCCATAAGACCTTTAAATGACTGGGAAAATTTAGTTTTGCTTAGTGCCAACTAAGATTTGGCAGCAGATCTAGTAAGGAAAGCAGTGTCAGAAGCAATGGTTGTACACCCCTCCTCAGCCCAACAGGGGTGTTCATAAATTCTGCTAAACAGTGTCATAGGTTAGCAAGCATAGTCCCAGAAGGGATGTCCTTGCTAAGGGGTGCTTACAGTTTCCGCTCAGAACTGATAGAACCTATCAGCTGGCCAGTTTGAATATGGACAATTCTCTAAGCCACTTAAAGTTGTGACCACCTCTGTGATCCACATTTAAGAATAGGCAAACTCCCCCTCCAAAAGCTCTCTCTCGTTTCCGGTGCTGGGACAGGTGGCTGCGGGCCCCGTGTGGGGGACAGTGGGCCCGGCCAGGCCCTGCTCGGGCCAGGCCGGGCCGGGCCACAGCCATCCTGGAGCTGATGGACCTGTTCCAGCCGTGGAACCCCCCCACTGCCTTGCCGTGGGCAGCCGGAGTGGCTCGGCTCTCCCCCCTCTCCACTGCGATAAGAAAGATTCAACATTCCAGCTGCAAAGCTGCAAGGCCGAGGTGAGATTAACCCTTTTCATTGCTGTGAAGAGCTGAAAACCCTAGGGAAGAGAGAGAGGAGATGCTTAAAGCTGAAATTCTGTTGTGAAGCTATGATATATCAGAGTATCCTGTTGTAATTTCATGAAGATCTGGGGGGTGGAGCGTTCAACTCATAAGCAAAAGCACCTGCACTGAGATAGGCAGATGCTGACGCAGCTGTAATTTCATGAGAAGTTTGGACAGGGAGAGATGGACCAAATGAGGACTTTTGCTCCAAACGGGAAAGGAGAAAACCTCAGTCCCTAGAGATGAACCAGATGAGGACTTTTGCTCCAAATGGGAAAGGAGAAAACCTCAGTTCCTAGAGATGCTCCCAGAGATAGTCCTAACAATGAAGATGAGGAAGACCCTTTGCTCCCAGGGAAGGAGAAGGGCCTCTGTTTTTGTTTCTGAACGGCTCAACCTTAAAACTGTACCCCAAAAAACTTCAAGAGTGGACCCTCGAACGTGGGAAAACCAATTGCTATCTGTGTGTGACCTTGAACAAGCTGCAAGTCGGGGGAAGGGACTCACAGGCAGGCAGAGAGACTCCTCTTCCTAAATGGACTGAACAATATTTGGAAGTGGGCGGCTGTCTCGTTGTGATACTGTTTTCATAGCATGAGCAAGAAGAGACTTCTCTTTCTAAATGGACTAAACAAGGTTATTATGGCAGTGGTAAACAAACTGAACATCTTATGGGTTGTCTTTTCACATTGTCAGTGGGAGAAGGGAGGAAGGTGGGGGGAGGAGGAGAGTTCTGAAGGTGGTATAATTTTTTTCTTTTCTTTTCTCCCTTCTTTTAAGTCTGTTAATAAACTTCTTTATATTCTTTCAAGTTTGGTGCCTGCTTTGCATTTCTCCTAATTCTTATCTCACAGCAGATAAACAGTAATGAGTATTTTGGACCAAACCACTACAACAGAAAACTGGTTTGATGCTGTTTCTGAGTCCTGACACACTGAGGAGCAGAGACTGTAGCTTTTTAGCTCTTGCCTAATAATCTCCATGTGTGTAGGATTATACCTGTATTTCCAGTAACTATGGTGTTTCTGCTTGCCTCATTACTCAGCATGAGAGCTGAAAGACAACCTTTCTCTGATATACTCAGAGAAACACTTCCACATGTATTTTCGAAAATAATTAATTAAAATTATTTCTGCAATTACATATCCTAAAATACTTAAATTACTAGCTTAATATTATTCCCCCTTTCCTTAACTAAATATTGAATATAAATCCAAACACAGAATGTACACTGAACAGTCCAGCTGATGCTTTCTAAAGAGCAGGCTCTGAAGGACCCCATGTAAAGACTGTAGGATTTAGATATACACTGCATTTATTTATCAAACCATAAAAATGTTGAATGAATTTGCCTACCTTTCTTGTCAGTGGAACTTCTATTGGGACAGGAATAAGTTCTGCCAGGAGACATCCATAAAATGCCACCATAAACATAACTGGATCACTATTAGGAAATACGAGAGCTACCTACAAAAATACAGTAAAATAAGAAAATGTATTTTTTTTTTGTCATTTGGCAGAGAGGGGGGGTTGCTTTTTAATTTGTGGAACAAAATTTTCACAACAATGTACAGGCTTATATATAACCAGAAACAGAAATACTGAGTATTGGGACAATGTATTATTTAATGATTACTTCACAATATATTATTACAATATTTTATTACAAGGCTTTCTTCAGCTAAAGCTGTTCCTCACTATTTCACCCAGAAGAACCAATTCCAACAACAGCCTACCCGGTCTCCAGGCTTCAGCAGGGGCTCATTCTTAGTGGTTAGCTTGTTTAGCAGGGTATAAGCTAACTTCAAGCTTCGACTCCACAACTTGCCTAAAGAATAAAAAAAGAAATTAAGAAATAGAAACTAAAATTTTAACACTTAATTGGCAAATCTCAGTCCCTCACACATGCACTAAGCATGACTGTATCAGAACAGCTGGCAGAGAGTCCAAGTACAATTTAGAACTTGGCTCCTTTTGGTTTACCTTTTCCTCTTTTTTTAAATTTTAAATGTAAAACTAAACATGATATTCTAAACAACACTCAAAGCTCCACTGCAGAGTAATTACATTACTGCCACTGCTCAGCTATATTTCCTGCATCTTTCATCTGTGAGAATGCAAACAATAAAGTTTAACATTCTAACATACTAAACAATGAAATGCTGCAGTGAGCTATCCTGAAGGACACAGTAATTTTCCCCAAAAATGCAATTTACTATAAAACTTCTAGTTCATTAATGCAGGCAAGTTTCACTTCCCACCATCAACATTCTGATTATGCTCCTGAGCTATGTATGAGTCTTCTCTATAAGGCTGTGCCAGAAGACGCTAAAAGGGAATGTCTCCTCTGAGAAACTGAAGAGTGCCTTATTAACCATCTGTTTCTACCTCCCAGTTTACACTGGGCTAATTTAGTGTTCTTTTATGAAAAAACCCCCACAATTCTACAAGATTTACAAATAGCCAATTGGAAAGAATCAATATGTTTTACAATAAACATTTTCCCTTCCTTAACTTCTTTAAAAACACTTTCCATATACAATGAATTCATAATTTACATTCCTGCAGCAATGGCAAATCATGTGTTATGAGCACAGGCAGTCCCTCAGAAGTCAGGCAAACTGTTGTTCCACGATGAACACCTAACTCCTCCTCACAGCTGGCTTCATCACGTACCATAGGTCAGGGTATAAATCGCTTTCCCAGTCGTATCCAACGCCGTCAGACAAGGGGCTTTGGGCTGGGTGGTTCCCCAGCGTTGCAGGGCAGCCAGCAGCGAGGGGGGCCAATTGGTCACAACCCCCAAAGGTTCCCCTTTAAGTACATTCACTTGATTTCCTTCAGGCTTTGGTTGATTTGGGTCAGGCTGTTGCACTAAAACGGGAGCACAGTAAAAGGGAAATGTCAATCCGTACAAAACATGTAAGTTACACTTCACAGACTATTCTATGAACCATTCACCTCTTCCTCACAGCTATCACTACTTTTCCTCTGCTTTATGATGATGCAATGCTAATCATCTGTTGACTTCCCAAAAAGCAGCGATCATCACTTTAGAGTTGTGATTCCACATTATCAAAGGACCAGAATTTTAATCTCTAGCTCACTTCTCTCTACTTTGGAAAGCTGCTGCTTTCTGCTGCTTGTTCTCCGCATCTATTTCAATGAAAGCCTCCACCAAGCCAAGAAGGGTTATCAGAGACAATGGCTTCAGTGACATCTGGACACTGATTTTTGCTGCACTGAATTCTCAACAGGCAATGAAAAATGACGCTATGCCTGTCTAACAATATATTTTTTAAGAAAGGCCATCTGTTAAAATCCTGCTCCAAGCTGCTCCAGAAAGTGAAGTATCTTGATCTTAGTGAAGACCTGGTTGGAGTTAGCTAACACTCAATGTAGACAACCAATAAAATGAATGGTTCCAAGTGATGCTTTCCACAATTACATGCACCTTAATGGAAGTTCATCTGGAGAAACTTCAGCAAAAGACCAGAATCACAAAAACATTGTATCTTACAAGTATCAAACCAACAGTAGGGGAAATCTAGTAGTAGCTGCTCAGAAATGTCACACTGAGTAAGGACAGCTGAGTTAAAGATTATCTTTCACTTGTGATAACATATGACCTTTCTCTCTCCACTGCATTAATTTTACCAGGACTAGTTTTCTATTGAGAAGAGAAAAAGAAACCAACACTAGCTAAGAAGGATCAGTTCTGTCGTGAACCACTTACGCAAGGAGTAAAAAATGTATCTGAAAGAAAATTAACCTTCTAGCAGTTCTTCAAAATCATCCACAAAAAACTCCTTCAAAGGTGGGCGCTTTGGTCTTTTCAAGGTATTTAGCAGCTGCTGGATTTTAGAGGACACTCTGCTATTCACTGGGACACCTGCCAAATGGAAGAGATTTATTATTTATCACATATTAACCAAAATACACAAAAACACACAACTTCCAGGTGGAAAAGTCATTCAGGACGAGCACCATGTTTGGAAGAAAACAGCTTTAATCAGCAAGAGTTTCCACCATGGATTTATTTGCTTTCAAACAATGCTGTTCCTTGGCTACCTGGCTGACACAGACACCTTCTCACACTTTATTTTAGCTTTTCAAACCACTGACCCCTTAATGAGATTTCAACTGAAACATGAAGAATGTCCCTTTCTCCAGGAGTTTAGGTATTTATTACACTTTAACATTAATTCCACTTTGAAAGCATCAGAATGCTTGGAAAAAATGAGTCAATCTTTCAGTATTTTACAGGGCTTGTAAAAACAATCACTACACAAAACATGATGAATGCTGATTTTCATTTGTGTATGTTAAATTAAGTGTAAATACATGTTTTTATATTTATCAAAATTTAAAGCTATAATGCAATATAAAATTAAGATGCATATAAAGATGTATATACAAGGGGACACAGATGGAAAGGTAGGAGGTCTATAACGCAATCACCATCTGCAGTTTCCAGAATGCTGCTGCTGTAGCCTCTGGGCACTCCTCGCACAGATGCGACCTGCGGGCGCTCATGGTGCAGGTATTCCACCAGGCCAGTGGTCACATCAGGTGGGGCAGAGTGGTTCTCTGCAGAAATGCAAGACAGATACAGGAGCTCATCAGGCACCGTAAGAATCAACATAATCAAAATTGCTTCTTACATGAAGGCACTTCACAAATCCTCACATACAGGGGCTTGAGAACCTCCTTACAACCTGGAGGCAACAAGCCTGCTTTGCTTGGAGCTGTGACCCATTTCCTGGCTGCAGAGCAATGCTTAGGGAACGTCACAGAATCACAGAATGGTTTGGGTTGGAAGGGACCTCACAGCTCACCTTGTTCCCACCTCTTGCCACGGACAAGGACACCTTCCATCAGACCAGGTTGCTCCAAGCCCTGTCCAACCTGGCATTGAACACTTCAGGGATGGGGCAGCCACAGCTTCCTTGGGCAACCTGTGCCAGGGCCTCACCACTCGCACAGGGACGAATTTCTTCCTAAGCTGAGTCTCTCTTCTTTTTTAATTTAAAACTGTTCCCCCTTGTCCTATCACTTACTGCCCCTGTAAAAAGTTGTTATCATCATTCCAAGACTGTAACCTGGGTTATAGAATGGTTTTGAATGGAATGGGTTAGGAAATGGCAGTATTTTTGAGAAGCGTTTGAACAACAAACAAGAATAGGAGGCCTGAAATAGTCAGAATCCTGATGAGTAAAAATAGGAATGCAGCAGGGAAGAGCTGGAGAAAACCCTGCTGCCCAGGGCTGAAGGAGCTGCCTCTGTAGACACAGCCCTCAGAGGACCTCAGCATGTCACAAATCTGCCAGAGAAACAACAGGCGGAGGGAGACCTAGGCAGTGCTGTGAAATACATACATTATCCCCCACTCTGAGGCAGTGATCAGCCCCAAAATAGCAAGTGCTTATAGAACTGGTCCCATATTTCCAGAGCTGACACACAAGCCACCAGTCCAACTCTTAAGTGGTTTCAGAGGGATCACCAGGAGAAAAATTTAACTCCATTCCCATCCTTTCCAATGGACAGCACTGCAATGCCAGTGTTTGCATTGCAGAGACTAAACTCCTTTCATGTGGGTGAGGTACATGAAGGAGAAAAGTGCTACTTCATCTCCCAGAAAAATGCCCTGGAATCAGTAACCACAAAGATGACAACTGCATAAAGCTGACCTTTATAACCATTGCACAGGACCTACAGAGAGCCCATGTATACACCTGCCTCATGTATATGCTCTCACTCTGTTCTGTGTATTTTTGAAGTTGCTTTTAGGGTGATTTTTTTTCCCCCCCCCTTGGATTTCCCAAAGTCCCAAACCATGGGCTTCCTGCAGCACACAACTTGGCCACAGAGACAGGTGTATCTCGTTCCCGCCTGACACACCCTGCAGGGACTAGCAATGTCTCACTATGTATAGAGAAGGAATAGGTTCAATTTTCAGGATTTATGCTCAGATAAAAACCACATTAGCTTAATTAATCATTTTGGCATTTTATTAATAAATGCCCATGAGACCACATGCTATTAGTTTGTATCATCCAGAAATACCATGGCACAGCAGGGTAAGAGAAGTGGTGAGGCGTTAAAAAGTGTGAGCAGACTTGTGACTTCAGGAAGAAAAGTTAATTGGATTCAGACTGAAGGACCTTTTCATTAGTGATGACAAGACAGAGATAAATGCAAAAGAGCAGTCTCGAAAGAAAGAACATACGGGATATGACAGAGAATTAAAAGCCATGATGATCTGTATATTTCTAGCTGCTCTAAGAGCTAAGGTGGGAAATACTCCGCAGTTGATATGGTGACCTTGAAAAAAACCAAGACATACCACCAGCCTTATTAATTAAAAAAAAATAATTTCACAAAAGAAAAAAAAGCCCCCCAAGGGTTGTGAAGGGTTGTCCTTGCTGCCATTAAGTGAAAGACAAACATCTTTAAAAAAATGCATGCTCCTATGTGACTCCATAAATACTGTAACCTTGCACTTCCAACACTGCAGCTTACTGCCTGGGAACTCAGTTTGAGCTCACTATTAAAAATGCAGGCTGGAGAAGATGAGCTGCAAGGGAACCAGCTGCTAAATTTAAATTCTCCAACATCTCAAAACCGTGAATAGCTATTCAGTACACAACCAAAACACAGAATATTTCAGTAGGGCATAGCAATTAAGATATGTAAGATGCCTTTCAGATTGCTGATATCAGCATACTATCTGAAAAAATAAATAAACTCTTCTTCTATGCTCTAGGACAAATCAAAGCCCCTTTTAAAAAGTATGCAAGTATTTATCGAGAATCATAAAAGTTTGCCCTGCAAGAAGTGAGTAAGTTTTCATACTCCTGTGAGCTAGGAAAAGTACAGACAGACAGGAAAAATGTCCCAACTGAACTGATACTGGCCATGCATGAATGTTACCAACCTAGGAATGAAAACTGATAGAACACGGCAAGCATTGCAGAAATGAGGAAGACCATTCTTATGTGAAAACGCACCTGGTTTTTTTTTTCAAAGGCACTGGAAATTTTATCTTTACAAATATTTTTAATAGATCAGCTCTTAATGATCCCTGAGCTTCCTTCTTGATAGATACTATAACTATTTATTTCCCATTAACGAAATTTTAAGCCTGCATACAGCTCAACATTCAGCTGCTTAAATGCTGGACTCTGAACTCTTAATAAGGCCTCGATTTTGCACTGTTGATTAAATAGTCCTGATGGACAAGTCTATCTGGCCTGGGGCATGAGACACAACAAGATGCTGTGCTGCATATTGTGTATCTTGCAAGTTTTTACAGCTATATTAAGAATTTCATCAATCCCAATTAAGCTTAAAAGGTTAGCCATAACTGACTTTGCAATTTAAAGGAGTTAAACATGATTTCTATTAAACCGTAATATGAAATCCAGAATGGCTTAAAGTGAAGTGGTGATGGATTACCCCTTTCTTACATCCACCAAGGTCAAAAATAATTGCGGATTTCTCATTATTAATAAGCTTGGAAATGGGAATATGAAAAAATAGGTTTCTTTAAAGGTTTTGTACAAACAGCAAAAAAAATTCCCTAATGATTAGTACCTCTGTTTTCATAACTTTCCCAAATACTCTGTGTGTTTTTCAGTCTTTTGGGTGCTTACCAACTGAATCATGTCTGAAATACACAACCTGACATTGTTTAGGGTAAATATATATAGATTGGAAAGCATGCACCAAAACCAGGATTCCTTCGAAATTCTGCTTTGGAATCCACTAAAACTGAACCTTAGTTTCTCGGTAAAGCAAGAATTTTACCAAGAAGAATGCACATTCAGATCTCATGAACAACTGGCTTGGGTTAAATACATATACATCATACCTACCTCATCTGTGAATTGCACATTTTAAGGCTATTCACAGGTATCTCCTGCTGAAGACCTCTGTGTTTAGCCCTGCTTTGGGATTTGTAATCTGATTTTATTCCAACCACACCGGCAGGTTTACTGACCTATCTGGGTGTGTGCCATGAGATCTGCAAGCACAGTGGCAGCAGTGGTGGCAGGAGCAGTATTGGAAGCAGCAGCAGATTTCCCTCCAGGATGAGATGAGGTGGAAGATGCAGAGGATGAGGTGGAGGAGCCCTGAATGACCCGGTTAAGCCAGGGCTCTACGTTGGAATGGCTCTGGAACGGAGTGGAGCTGATCCGCCCTTGCCGCCGCAACGAGCCCTCATCTTCTGATGCTGACGATGTGTCTGTGGTTAAAATAATGATGACAGGCCTGTAATGTGGGAATGGGAATGACCCAGCACCAGGAACATGGCACTTGGCCCTGTTCCGTGTGCTCCGCGCAGCATTCTCACGTGCTACACATGAGGGGTGTGTATTAAAGGAATGGGATATTCACACACACAAATATCCCTCTTGCTGCCATTTTTTGGGTTAACACAACAACTTCTACACATTAGGGCCAGAATACACCTGGAGCAAAGTTTCAGTTACCTCCAACATTTGGAATGACATAAGAGTCAAAACAGGCTTCTACCTCCAGTGGAGGCTCAGCGAGCATCCCATCCCGTCCCTATTCCACTGAGAAAAATATTTCTGCTCTGAACAGTTAAATTTTATCTCATCACACCTGAAAAAAGCCCATTAATTTGTTTGTTATTTCCTTTTTTACTCTTTTTGAGGGGAAGGGAATTCTTCACTTTCCAATTCTTCTGACAAATTGTTTTGAGAACTGCATCCTAAAAAACCACGGTGTTCTGAAGTTCGATGAAAGAGTAATTACAAAGCATGTATTTTAACCACATAAACTGAATATTAATGAGTAATACACAGAAATGCTTAGTAAAGCGTCTTTTCATTCTACATGTATATTTGTTGCTGTTTAAAGTCTGACAAAGGGCTCCTAATTTAATTCCCATCCAGTTATTTACAACTTTCCAGAAGTTTCCCTTCGGCATGCAACCTTCCCTTATTTATTATCCATCCAACAACAAATAAAAAGGTCATTCTAAATATCAAGAAAATACATCCCTTCTGATTTTGGCTGAAAAACAAAACGTCTTATTGCAGAAAAAAATCTTGCCCTTGTAAAGAAATTGCTGAATTTTAATGACTTTATCTTTTACATGTTTTATATAAGACAGGGTGTCTGTTACTATACTCTAAGAGTCCCAGACGTGGAAATCTGGGGTGGGTTACATCAGGAATTCTGCAACCTTAATTTTGGCTATTTTCTTAATCCTATGAACACGTAATTGTTCAGCTAGATACAATTCCATATCAATTTCTTGAAGCGACATAAAAAAAAAAACCTACTCCTCATCTTGGGCAATGCATTTCAGTTACCAGCTCTTTAATTTTCTGATTTTTAAGAGTATGTGCATTTCCAATAGCTTCAAAATAGTTTCTATTAGCAGTCTGAAATCACAAAACCCAAAACCCATTTAATAAGAATCCCATTTAACTTGATGGCATTTTCAGAGTTAAAATTGTTGATATCTCATTATTTGACCTCCCTCATCAAACACGACAATTTTGAATGAAAATACCCAAACAAAAGATCTCTGAGAAGATCCAGCTGTGGTGCATCCCCATTGCCGGGTCCATGTCTCATGTGATATTTCTGGTCTGCTGCCACATTTGGAGTTTTTGGCAGCTGACTCCATTTGCTCCTGGAGAGAAGCCAAACCTGTCCTGTATTGCTTGCAACCTTTCCTTTCTTTTAGGCAGAAAGCAAAAAATAAATAATTCCAGGAATATGGAACAAGGTAGGATTACGAACAGCCAGGGATTGAAAAAAAACCACCAAACCAAACCACCATGTTTGCAATTTATAATCACTTCAGAGGAAGAAATAAAACTACAGAAAAAGCAGGTTTCTCACAGAATACACACTCTGATAATATCTCCTTACCCAGATCCAAGACAAATGAAATCTATTATTTCTAAACTTTCCAGCTGTCTTACATGAGTGGAGGTGAAAAAATCCAAACCCTTTAAATGTACAATATTAACTGTGAACAAAAGTGAAGGATCCATGGTAAAAGCATTCTAATATCAAAACATAAATACACCAAGAAGCAGCAAAGTCACCCCAGTAGCAGCGGTGGCAGGGGTTAACCCATAGATCCTGGTGTGTGGTGACAGAACAGTGACAGAATACTGTGTGCTTGGCTTCCAGCACTTCCTGGCTAGGAGCTGACCCAAGACAGTCACAAAAGCCACCCCTCTTTGAGCCAGACTTGCATGAAGGCTACAGCTCCAGTTCTGATCACAGGAAATCTGTGTGGGAAGGATCAGAGACTCAACAGGACAAACCCAAAAGTACGTTAAAATTTTTGGAAGGATGACTGATAAAAGCAGTTCCTTTACAGCCAGCCAGGAGCTGGATTTCAATCTAACATTGTGCTGAGAACCATGGATTCACAGAATGGTTTGAGTTGGAAGAGAACCTAAAGGTCATCTCATTACATCCCCTGCCATGGGCAAGGACACCTTCCATTAGACCAGGTTGCTCCAAGCCCTGTCCAACCTGGCCTTGGACACTTCCAGTGATGGGACAGCCACAGCTTCTCTGGGTCAGTGCCTCACGAACCTCAGTGTAAAGAATGTGAATCTGATGCTTCCTTCCTGGTACCTGATGGTAGCAGTTTGTAACAAAATTTCAATTATTAATACCAAAGCATGCTTTAATTCCTTTAACTCCTGCCAAAACAAGGACTTAAGGCAGTGGGTGAATGGCTCAGGACTAGATGCTCGGCACTACTCAGGTTCTTTGCAACTCTGGATCCTTCTTGCTGAGCTAACTTTGCAAATAAAGGCAGGCCCATAAAAAGACAATTATTTTTATGATTTGATATAGCTGAAGAAAGTACCTAGAATATTTTTGAATGTCCTGGTTCCCCATGATACAGAACTCATCCAGTGGCCCATTCTCTTATAGAGATAAGGGGATCTCATAACACTTTTTCTTAGAAAGAGCTTGACAGATTCTAGAGGCACTTAACTCTTCATAGAATATCCTGAGTTGAATGAGGAATACTGAGTCCAACTCCAGGCCCTGCACAGGAGCACTTCAAGAATGACACCATGTGCCTGGAGTGTTGTCCAAATAGTTAATGAACTTCAGCAGGCTTGGGGCCATGACTATGTCCCTGTGGTGGTCACACCACCAGCTTTCAGCTCCTATTATTTAAGGTGCTACTGCACCCTGCTCAATCCCAGTGTGAGCACACTTGGCTTCTCTGCTGACCACCTGCACAGGCGTGTTAGAAGATGACACTCCAGCAGCACAAACACAAAAACATGCAGATCTCACGGCATCATCTTGCTCTGTACACACATGTACAGCATGGAGTATAGGCTCAGGGGCATGGCCAGGCATGTGTTCCATTTACACACCACCAGCTGTTTTTGATCCTATTATCCTGCTGTTTTCCCCACACTTATTCCTCTCTAAGTCTGCCCCTTTGCCTGTCTGCACTTCCCTTAACATCCCATAACAAGACTCATGCAGTTCCAAAACACTCTTGCCCTGCATCGTATACTGTGTCCCTCTGCGTGTTCCCCCCAGTCCAGAAGGTGCTCTAGTTCTGACTGGTCTTGACGGGCTTCACACCTCGGGCTCTCCAGGGACAGGCCTGGACAGGGTGACCCTTCTCCGAGTCCTGAACTTGCCTTCCTGCCTGCTGCTGTTCCTGACGCTCCTCTGGGCTTGTGCAGATGGGTCTGGGACAGGCTGGTGGCTCCTGGGACAGGGCATTATTTGGACTGCCCCAACTGCCATGCCCCACACTCCTCTGCAGGTGTGCAAGGTAGCTTTTATTACATAACCTAACATTGTCTCCATAGCATCTCAGCTTCTTTTTAATAGTCACTCATTAAAAAAAGATACTTTAATGAAAATACTTATCTTCTAGGCAAAAACATTAAGGGTCGAGAAAGACCATATAGAACACAGAAGATTTTTGTTTGTTAACTAATGAAATAACTGGAGAACCCACAAAAATAATACACTTAAGTGTGTGACTAGCAAAGAAAAGTGGAATTCTCTTTAAATGGGAAGAACAGAAAGAAGAAATAAATCTCAGAAAGCAGGAGAGCAGCATACCTGAACTCTTATTTTAGAGGAGGGGGTTAAGAACTAGAAATGATGAAGAAGGGCAGTAGAGGTCAGTGTGCTTCTGCTCCTGGGCCACATTACAAAAAACAAGAGGACGTCCTCAAAATTAAACATCTTAGGAAATCCCTCTTCTCTGTATACAAGACATTGGCCTCAAACCACTTTGCATGCTAGCACAACATGTTCCAAGATTTTCTTAACCTCCAGAAAATTCATTGTGAGACAACAGAAGATTACTTTTTGCCCCTAAAAATTAAAGAAGACATTCTGCCATAACCAATCTGAACAATCATAGCATATGATTTTCTGACTGTTTTAATCTGCTCACCACTGAATAGTTGAAACCATCTGATGAGTGCTCTGCAATTAATGCAGCAACTTAATGCTCTGGTATTTTCTTCAACTTTTAAAAAAAGAATCTTCTGCAATGTGAAATGAGGTATTTTCAGCTCTGATATGCTTGCCTAGATTATCTCCTCTGAGTGAGATGCGATGCAAGAGAACATTCTTAATGTATAAAGGGCACCTGCTCACTCTATGACTGCTTTCATGTGGACTTCCAGCAGCTACAGTATCTCTAGATGAGACACTAAAAACCATGAGAAAAAACATCAAAGCATAAATCCAGCCAAGACCTGATTATTGGGAAATACAGCCATGATATAGAACTTTAGTGCAACCTACTAACAACTTAGGACAGGGACACTTTCCACTATCCCAGGTTGCTCCAAGCCCTGTCCAACCTGGCTTTGGACATTTGCTGGAATGGGATACCCACAACTTCTCTGGACAGCTCTGTTAATTCTCTGTGTTCACTCAACATGTACCTGGAGGGGTGTATGTCTCTACTGAAGAGTGCACCAGGACAGAGCGTCTCTTCGATGGCATAGGCATTTTCCTCTCTTTATATTTTGCAAGTGCTGCTTGTACTGCTTCAGTGTGGACATCTATACAGAAAACAAACAAAAAGGTTAGAATTCAGTTAAACAGGAGGACTGAATCAACACTACTGCCTCCCGCTCCAATCCAGTGCAGAGGCAATGGTTTCCAAAGCTAAGGGAGGATATAAGCAGGGTCAAGTTGACACATTTTCCTCATGAAATCAGCCCAAAAAGGCTCTGTGAGTAGCACTTTGGAAACCCCCCTGAAATAAACACTGAAGTTACAGAGTACCCAGTATGTTAGTTTTGAACTATGAGTTATTTTCATTTGGAGGAGAAATTTCAATGCAGATTCTGTAAATTCGCAACAGCATTTGACTCCTCATCCTCAAAATCCAGGAAGGGAAAAAAAGTACAAGTACATGCATACTTGAAGGTGTCACAAAACAATGCAAGTAATAACAGAAAAAAGAAACTAATGGAATCAATGATCTTAGAGGTATTTTCCAACTCTAACAAAATTCTATGATTCTATATGAAGAATTAGGGAAAAGACACATACAGCTTTCACTTTCCTGAAAGCAAAAATTACCCTAAGAGGCTCATGGGCTATATTTTAACTTTTGTAATTTTTAAGCCAAAACTGATATTCAAGCAGAATTCAATGTTCAATCAAGACCTCACTGCAGATAAAATTTAACATATTCTAGTAATTTTTCAGCAGCTTTTTCTTTTTGACATCTACATTTCAATGGTGTCAAAAGCTAAAACTTACGCAGGAAGAAAATTCATGAGAAGTGAATGGATGTTGAGGAGAAATGAGGCAGACCAAAAATATACTTTGACTTACCACCTGAGATTCACACTCAGGAAAAGCACAATACAACATGTATACACTTAAACATAGTTACAGTGGGCTTGTTGCCATTTAGGAATGGTATTCTCCAATTTAGCCTTCCCTCTAAAAACACTTCAAGACAGGCACTGCTCGCTCGCTCCCCCCTCTCCCTCCTCTCTGTGGTGGAATAGACAGGCGAATTAATTAGAGGCACAGATCATGGGTCAAGACAAAAGTGATTTACTGAAAACAGCAATGAGATATGAAAACGAACAGTAACAGCAAGACTAATGACAGAGGGTACAAGAAAAGAATTGCTATTGCTGAGTGTGGAAACCCCTGTCAACAGACAGAACCTGAACCAGGACAGAGCCCAAAAGTGAGTATATGATTATGCATTGGGCTGACCACATTTCCTCTACATGGAAACTGCTGTACAAGATTTTCAGAATTTAACTATTCAATTTGAAAGAAAATACATATTCTTTAGGTAAATATCCATCTATTCTTTTGTTAAAATGCAAATATGTAACAGGTAGACAAATTTGAAGGTATGAAACTATTTGTAGGTATGTAAGTGTGTAGGACAGACGTATACTTACATGACTTACATAATATACAATGTAATGTAATGACTCTGTCCTTGTACCTACAGGGGTTTACCATGGTGATGACTACAGGTAAAATGCTGTATTTTACAGTACTTTTTCTTTTTTTTTTTTTTTTTAAATTTAAAAAGTACCATTTCTTTACTAGCCCTGAACCCCCCTTTGGTCATGCTCAGCACAAGGCTCTTTCTAAAGAACTGTCCCCTTCAGTCTGGTCAAATGGATTCTACAAAATCACAAGAATCCCTGAGCATATGGTCCCAGACACCAACCAGCTCTTCACAGCAATAACGTCACTTTTCAGTCTGCAATTCCCCCCAGATAATCTGTTCAGAGCAGTACTTAAAATATGTATATATGCAAATATACTATGCAACCTGTGTGTTCCTACAAGACTCAGGAATGTACTAAGCAGATGCTTATCTCAAAGAAGAACTTTTTGTGCAATTAACATGGGAGGTTCAAATATGATGTTGTTATGAGAGAAAAATATTAAGAAGGAAAAAGAAAAAAAAAAAAAAAAATCAGTAAAACCTCTATCCTTTAATACAAGATTTTTTTTTTTGTCCTGGGCCCCGTCAGATTTTTGCTGCTGTACTTCACACCAAGGACTTAATAATGGATGTTTTATAAATTAAAAATTCCCCTTTTCTTATGTCTGCCTGCCTCCCTCTCCATTCCCACATCTAGGCTTTTTGTCAAGTCTTGGTTTCTCCTTATCCTTAGTTTTAGCTGTAATTGTCAACCAATGAAGTTTATTCCCACGGATACCCAGAAGCAAACCTTTTATGTCCCCAAATTCCAGAAACTTTAAGCAGGATTCAACATCAATTAAAGGTTGTTTTTGCAGCCTTAAAAGTAGGGGCAAAATGCCCATTCTGCAGGACACATTTCCTTGGCAGAACTTCCAGTCAAAACCAAGCTGAAATGTTTCTAGAAAGAGACAGTAACTGTGAGATGCAGTCACTTCCACCACGCCTACCATCTACATACAATTTAAAAGACATTTTTGTTACATCAACATCTCATAGTTAGCAGGGGAACATAAGTCGTTTTTCTCCAGAAGAGGTCTGCCAAAGAGCAAAATAACACACAATATTTGTAGCCTGCATATAAATACATTAAGTCATTAAATAATGTGGCAGATAAAAAATGAAAGCATTCTTAGAGAGTTGTGCATTTTGGGAACGGAAAGGCCTAGCTGGAGGCAGGGGAGTAATGGGGCTTTTTAACAAAGCAGAGCAGGGCAGGTCATAACATCACACAGATTTGTGGCAGCAAGCATGAGAACTACTTTTTATTCCATTTCCAGAGGGCAAGATCACCACCACCTCCTCCTCTAGTCCTAACTCCCACCCCCAAACCTGGAACAGACTAGATTAAATTATAAAAATGCAACCAGGAAACAGTCAGGATGAATTTTTATTCTGTTCCATGTTTTATTTTTACAACGCCAATTTAACTCATCATTCCTTCTATACTCATTAAGATTTATTTCTAGCTAGAAATCTTTCTTATAATATCTTGTCCTTGGACAACAGCTGAATAGGAACATCCTCTCATGCAAATCAATGAAGTAATCGCTTTCACTTCCCTGGAACACTTTGTTCCTATTCCACTTTTGCTTTAAGAGCTTTTCTACATGATGAAACACATTTCAATAAAAGAAGTAAAAGGAATGAAATTATTTTAAAGAAGCAGAATGCTTAGGGTACAAAAATCAATAAATTAGTATAAATTAAATTTTAACTGGATATTGGAATTGCAAAAAGCAGCTCTCTACCACTGTCTGTTACTTAAATTCTTTAAAATTTACTGTGAAAGTGATTCACCATGTAAGAACTGTGGAGTTCAGTTTTCTTTAAGGAATTAAACACTCATAATCAAACCAAATGTGTCACATTTTTGAGAAAAGGGAACACAAATGCTCAACAGTGATCACTTGAAGTGATGAAGAGCAAGCCCAGCGTTTCATTAACACAAAGAATATATATATCAAAGTGAGGAAAAAACCGTATGCTGCCATCCAAAAGCAGAAGAAAAAGTCTTGGAGAAGTATTTCTAAGCTGCACTTCATTAAGCTGCAAACAACCATCAACAATTAGTAACTGATTATAAACATTTTCTCCTTCTGTTGTAGTAAACCACACAATCTTCTCTCCCATTCCTCATACCTATTCTCATTTTCTTTCTTTCCACATGTCCTTAAAAAAGGATAAGGGAGAAAAACTAAAATAGTTTGTGGACTATAAACACCTAAACTCTTACAGCTCCTACACTGTCCAGGTATTAGAAGAGCATTTTTCATTCCCATTTGTAGCATCTGTGCATTTATCAGCCTCTGATTCTTGCCCCTGCCTTAGGCACAGAAGGAAGAATTTCTACAGTCAGTTGAAGAAAAAAATGACATTTATAAGCTGACCAGCTGTCCCTGCTGCTCATGGATTTCAAAATACCAAAAGGTAAAGCAATAAGCACTGTCTAGATGGGATGGGGAGAGGACCCAGAAAAAAGTAAAATCCATGGGTTGAGATAAAATAATAACTGAAGTAAATTAAAATGTAATAATAATATGGTGATGTTCAGAATAAAAGTAATAATAATAGAATTAGAACAAGAATAATAAAATATGAGCATTATTCTCATTGTAAATCTAAAACACAGTACTGTACCAGCTATTAAGAATAAAATTAACACTATTCCAGCTGAAGCCTGGGTGACAGGCTTGTACTTATCAATAGTATTCACTGCTGGAATGTTTTTGATAATATTTACTGTTTGAAGACAAGTGTCTGGGGATGATAAAAACACACCGTTCATTTAAATACACAATTCTTCTGTGAAACTGTTAAAAAAAGTGCTTAAAGACAGTAAATGACAGATTAATTGCATAAAAAGACAAAATTGTTTCACTTCCTTGTTTATTTTAAATAATTTATGTTGACGGTTCTGAAGAACCTGTAATAGCTCCAGAAAGAGATCCTGTTCTAGGAAAAGTGGCATTCTCCCCTCATCGACTAGTCTTGAAAAAAGACATAGGAGAACTGATGAGATTTGAAGAAAGGAAAATAAGAAATAAAGACTGGAAGGAAAGAAAAAAGAAGAGACAACACATCCTCTCCTTCCCACAACAGTCTAAAGAATAAATAAGCTGTGAGATTGAGGGAAGGAGGCTAAAGCTGGTTATCCCTCACAAGAGGCAACATGCGTCAGCACACAGGGAAGTTGAAGAAGTCAACAATATCTACCTCTTTGTTGAGATAAAGAAGCCAATCACTAATGAAGTAAATCTGAAGAATTTTTTTTTTAATTACAGAGGTCAAAAGGGAATAGATATTGGCTTCTGAAAGCCATATCTACATTTCCTTGCACAGACCTAAATAAGTTCTTTAGGTAAATATCTTTATCTTTAGGTTTAACCTAAACCAAGTCAAACAAAACCATCACTATTTGGTTTTGATACCATCTGAGCACATTAAGCCTTGTCATCTATCACTAATGGGAAAAGAAATCCAATAATGTGTGTTGTAACTAAGATCCTTCCAAATTTCCAAGTGAAGAACTTGTTCTAGGCAGGAATATTTAATGAAAAATTCGTTTGGGGAGCAGTGATAGGAAACCACAGCAGGACATGGCAGTCCCCACCAAGAACTACCTCCCAAGGATTTCCTGCTGTAGTTGTGCTCTTCTTGCAGATTTTTATTTCTGTTAGTTTAACAATGGCACATCTTACTTTAATTATTGTCTATAATATAATTTCCTATAATGTATTTTTATAATTTAATAATTATTTTTTGTATTTTTAAATAAGTCATTTAGCTAATTTTGACAGTATGCAATATTCCCTGACATTCAGGAGTTTCTTCTCTGTGTAGCTGAATACAGGCATCTTTCCCAGGAGTCTGTTCATATCCTCAGAATATTTAAGAAGTCTCATTCATCACTCAATTAACCCTAAGGAATGTATAAGGCACATCAGCTCTACCTCTGGAGTAAGGTTTTACATAGCAGCAGGGCAAATAGGATGCAATAACTACTCTGCCCAAGCAGTGGCAAGACAAGGTGACCCAAGACCAGCTTTCTGTTAAGGATGTGCAGTGCATGTCATCACTTGCACTTCTCATCCCCAAACCCAAGATGCGGAATTACCCTGGACAACAAACAAAAAAATATCCAGCTACAAGTCCAAAGGTATTTAGGAGAGAAAAGCTTCCAAACACCTGTTTCTCCTCACTATTGTGACCAGGAATTTCATAGGGAAATAGGTGTACTTCAACCACCTGAAAAGTAACAATAGGAACAGGATGCAATGAGGATATTGGTATTTTCACACAATTTTCCAAAACAGGTTTGTCACTGTGCTGTCCATTTAAAGTGAAGTAGAATATCCATTGTGACATTTCCCTTTTTTGTGCACTTGCTTTAAACCAGGAAATATTTGAAAGAAAGCTACAATAAATATATAACCTTCCTTTAACAAAATAACCCAAACAAGCAACCAAAACATCTCCCAAATTCACACACTGTAGTCTTCAAACTTTTTAAGTAACTCTTCTACAGACTGGGAACCCAATTTTGTTTTCTCAGCAAATATGAAAAAACTGTTGAGCATAGTAAAATTCACAACAAGAAACACATCAGAAGGCAGGTCTACAGTCTCTTTCCCTTCTAGCATTTCCTCCAGGCTGGATTCAAACAAAACCACTCATGCATCGAAACAAAAAGATACTTGAAAGACATTCATTATCTGTTCCCTTCTTCCAAAGCACTTCCAGCTTTCTATGTAGGTGCGGGTACCATTTTACAGGTATACTTTTCCTCTTAGGACATGTGATGCCTCAGCTACATCTCTGTCCCTTACCGGATCGGAAGCGCTCATCCCTCGAGTTAGTGGATCGGGATTTCTGCTGTTTTGATACTGCAGCAGTGGCTTGGGAAGAGCCGGACACTCTGTTCTCTGCTTGCAGGGATGGATCCACACCTGAAACACAGTTTCATTTTAGTACAAACTCAGCTTTGCAAATATAACATCATGCTCCCCATGACCACCCTCAACACTTACTCACAAGTTCAACTGGTGCAAGACAGTAGCTTTAGAAACAGCTCATCTTCTACCTGTATTTTAATTCAATTTCATCTATGCCCATTTAACACAGCAATACTCAGAAGATTCACATTTTACAAAAATGCTGCAATTCTCTAATAAAACCTTTGTAGATATTAAGGCAGAATTACTATCAGCTTCAGCTGTCTAAAAGCTCCTGCTGTAGTCTAGGTTGGCTGGGTGCTTCGTATACTCCTGAAATGATGACAGACCTTCCCAGCCCCATAGAGGGTAACAAAAATAAGAGGAACTGAACCATTCTCTAGTTGTTTGCTCTGCACCTGATTAGAACAGCACTCTAGATAACCTAGAGCAGTTGCTTACGTTTAGGCTGGCTAATGTTCAAGAAGATGAATCTCAATTTTACATTGTAGCACAACAGGAAGAAAAATCAAGGGGGTGGACAGTAGCCATTAAATATCTACTATCACTTCCTGGTCCCCGAAATGAGGAGACTCCCTGCTGGCTCTTGATCCATCAAAGACTACATAAATTTGGACTAGGAACTTCCATTTGCAATTTTATTACAAACTTATACATGTAATGTAAAAATTCTAATGCAGTTGGAAGGGTTTTTGCACAATCCTAATACAAAATTAGCTTAGTGCTGTATTTTAAAATAAACTTTCTTCAGCCACGTAAGACCTGCTGCATCAAGTTCACTATATTTACTCAGCCCTTGTACCACACAGGGCCAAGTATATCTTTCATTTCACTCCTTCCTTCCCTTAAAGAGCTTCTGCTTTCCTACCTGCCCCCAAGTCTTTTGAAAATAACAAGTTTTGGAAACAACGTATTTGAAAACCACATTCTCAAAATGCAAATATTTACTGAAAGCAGCTCCCACTGAACTGAAGACATCATTCCAGAGGAATCTGGGCCAGTTCCTTTGCAAGCAAAGATCTTACTTTAACAAGTATGAAAAGGTTCCTCTCTCTCTCTCATGGGGTTTCTGTTCCGTCCCCTTTGTTACAAAGTGAGTACCAGGAAAGAAATCGGCAGTTACTAACAAATCTAGCAATTATAAGACATTTTAATGAAGACCTTTCAGTAAGATACAGTCTTTACATTAGGAGTGTAATTGGATTAAGTATCCCAGTTCTACCTCAATTGATGAACAAGAACTTTCAAATACTCTATTTAAATATAATATCCTTAGGGAAGGTGTTTTATCATCTTCAGGACAAGACAAGTTACTATATACCAGCTTTCTTGGGTATGTGTTAAGACCTTTGGATGAATGCACTCCATAATCCCCTTCCCATCCCCTTTGCAGCTAACAGTGAATGCCTCTGGATGTTGAAAAGGCAGCCTTGAGCTAGACATGGGTTGGGGGTGGGGGGGGGGGGGGGGTGTGGGTGTGTGGGTGTGTCTGTGGGAAAAATGAGGCTAAATAATAGAAAAACAAAGGAACATTTAATAAATCACACAGATCTAAGTTTTTAGAAATTAGTCCAACTCCAGAGATATGCTCCTCTCTTTTACAATCTGTGATAAAGAACGAACACATCTTCACCTAGTTTTTCCTATTTTCCAAAAGTAAAGCCTTTAAAGCAGATGACAGAATATCTAACATCAACTGCATTTTCCAATGGGATAAATGGAGACAGCCCAGCAAAGAAACTAAAGTGTCCTCAATGGAGCAGAACAGAACATGTGCTTACCAATATACAGACCTAACATTCCTTGAAACACTTAAGCAGAATTCTGTTTGTAAGAGAAAAACAAATGTCACCTTCCAACTGAATTGATTCAACAGATCTGATAGAGTGGTGAAAACACTACAGAATTCTATTCCACATTTCATTTGAACACAAGTTTTCTATAACCACAGTTCAACAGTCATGGGGGATTTGTTGATCTGGAAACAATAAACAACAACTTTAGATTTTGTTAAAAAGATTGAGGCAAGTCATCTCCTTAAGCCTGAGCCAAGCAAACAGCCAACGCAAAGGGATAACACGATAACTATGATGGTACAAAAGAGAACAGGCAGCTGGGCTGGGAGGGTCCCTCATCTAAAGCTGCTTGTGAAATTTTCAGAAAACAGCTTATCTACATAATTTTGGCGTGATCTTGTTAAAAGAAACCTTGGGCGAAAAAGATAACAAAAGAAAACCAGAAGGGTTTTTTTGTGTGCCATTTCTTTTCCTCCAGGAGAGTTGTTAGTTGTAAGCAGAAAAAGAGATTGCTGTTCTTCCCAATTCCTTACTCTTCCATTTGCAGTCTTGTAGTAACTACAGAGCCTTGAGATCAGGACTTGTAAGAGCCTCTTTTCCACTTTGTGATCCCCTGTGAGAGGAAAATAATCTGGATAATGAGCTAACTGTGTATAATCCATCAGCAGATGACAACCTGCATGCGGGATGTCCTGAGTCACATGCAATCCCAGCACTGCTGTTTGGCCACACCAGTACTGGGGGCAGGAGAAGCAGGGAAGAAGTAACCACATATAACAATAGGAGTGGCATGATCAACTCCAAAACCAGAACACTCTCCTCCTCCCAAGACTAAGATCATTTTTTTGTGAATCAGAGTTATTGTGATGAAGTATGTATCAATGATTCTCACAAGTTTCCTTTAAATTAGGATGAAGTATGAAATCCTTGGCACTGTTAGACACCACAACTCAGTTTCTTCAGATTAAGTCTCCCTTCTTGCTTTCTCAAAGAAGGTTTCATATCCTAGTGCAAAAATACGACCAATGAATCTGAAAAACATCATTTTTTGGTAAAAATAGTAAGATAGTGCATCTGACTCTTAGGCTACACAACTGTGCGCCAGTAAAATCGTTCCACAAGCTTGGTGAGTTTGTTCATTTATTCTCCTAGTACGCAAATCACTAACTTAGCCTTCAGCAAAAGCAGATGCGTAATTAGGCTACACAAACTTCCACTCACACCAAAGCCTTTACAAAATAACATGTGAAAAGACATATACTAAAGGCACTTGATCCACTACCACTGCATCTTGTCCGTTTTTAACTTACCCAAAGCTAGCAAGAACGAAGTCATCTTAAAGAGGCTGCTTGTTCCAACTAACTGAACAATTTGCTTCTACAGAATGAAATTAAAGCTAATATTTGAATTATTACTGTATTTGTCCATCCACAAGCACTGGAGAATCAAGACTAATACTGGCATTTCTAGCCATTTTCATTTTTACAAGCAAAAATGATTTTACTATAAGAGCAGTGAAGAGGTGCCAGGACCAGAAGATTCTCTGCTGGCATCACTGGGGAGGATGCACAGCTAAAGATATCAGGTAGGTAAAGATCAAATTTTCAAAACATAATGTATTAAAGAGCTCTGTAGAGAGGAGAGGGGAAGAGGGAGGCCAAAGAAGAAACTCCAGACTCTTTGTACATTATCAAATCTTTCTGCAGCTATTGAACTGAGTCTGTAAATAAGAAAGGAACAAATGACAGCAGCCAGGTTCAAAGCACAAAAAGACAGGAAAAGGGGTATGACAAGGTGGAAAATCCAAAAAGTGGAGGTCTGGCTCTGGGTCAATTACTGACTATCCAGTCCTCACTCATGTTCACAGTTCAATGTTACCATTCTTTACTGTCATAACCCATCCTAGAACATATTACCTGCTGTACACACTTTTGTCTTCAAGATCCAAAACGAAGTATTCACACCTTCCAGATCAGAGGGACTGAATAAGGGTCTACCCAATGTAATTTATTACCCAGAATAAGGTATTAGAAGTTCAAGAGATTAAAAATAATAATGATAACAAAAGGCATCATACACATGCACTGTTTGACAGTCTTCCATGATTCTGTAACATTCTCCTCTACTCAAGGAAGTAAATTCCAGCTCATAAGCTTCCACTTGAAGCCTATGAAACTATTTTAAGGGCATTAACACTTTCCATTCAAGGAAGCATAAAACAGCAGCAAAGAATACAAAAGCATAGAATACACTTGTTATAAATTCAATGAACCAAATACAAGCCAGGATTTGGATCCAACTCAGAGAATCCAAACACTGACTAAACCATCTCAAAGAAAATTCCCACAAGCAAGAGACACACTTATTTAGACACTATGACAGACTGGTAAGCAGAAGACCTACCTGGCATTAGCTAGAACTTTAATTTCTCAAAATAATAGTCCATTTTAAGCAGCAGTTCAAGAGGTGCTTCACAAGCAGCCCAGCACTCCTAATGCAAAAGGATGTACACTGAATTTCATGAAAAGGCACAGAATAGCAATCTCTTGATCTTTGGAGAAACTGTGAGCAATGAAGCTATAAACTGCTTTTTCAACTTGCCCATGTGAACACATTACATTTTCACATACCTCATTCAAACCAATTACACCAAGATCCAACCAAATTAGCCAATTAAAATTTGGACGTACTTTGATCATAGCTGTTATACCCATAGTATAAAGTAGGAGTTTTAACCCCATAGCATCAAGAAAGGTACTTACATGTTTTTCCTATAAACTATCAGAAACTATAAAGCTTTTGTAGACTCCAAGACACCAGAGTAAGTTGCACACTCCTTAAAATGGAACTAGAGGTACAAAGTGCTATAGGGCATGTAAAACTCATCCCACTCTAACTGAATGAATGGCTGAAGTGCCCACAAAGAAGTAAAAACAAAAATCACAGTTATACAGAATCACAGAGCAATCCAGGTTGAAGGGACCTTGACGATCACCTGGTCCAGCCAGGAATAGAAAGTATATTATTCCTGGCAGCAGCAGAAACATTTTTCAGAGACATAAAACTATGAAAACGTAAGAAAAATAGAAGTATGGGACATGCCAGCCTCAATGAAAACTAGAGGAGGTTCTATCATCATTTTCCTTTAAAATGAAAATTTGAAAATAGTAACATTTCAATTTTGCTGGAGCAGAAGCACTAAGAAAGAAAAGAGAAGAAAACAGTAAAAGAAAAAAAATTTAATTAGAGTGGAATCACTCTGACACCAGAGGAGAAATGAAGTCACTCACCAAGGTGTTTATCTAGCACTAACTAAATCTAGTGAAATAATTTCCAAGGACTGCTCTGTAAAGCAGCACCAGGACACTAACTGCAGTTGCAACCTTACACAGCAGAAGAGGCAACTTAAAAATAACCAGTAACACTGTAAAAAGATCAGTAAGAAATCAGGATAATCAGGAAACAACCATCACAAGGCAAGAGTTTTACTTGAGGTGTTAGGAAGCTTAAGACCATCACCTGCCCATCAGGACAGGATACTCACTGTAAATGCTATATTTTATCATTATTTCTGAATGTTTTTACACTCCAGCTCTACCCAGATTCAAAATCACCCTCTGCCATGTATCTGATGTTATCCATCACTCAGAAGCTTCACCATGCAGCATGCCTGGTTGCCTACAGATATAATTAATTATTTCCTCAGAGTTTTATCTGTAATTTGCATGCAGAGGTTGACTGAGGAAACCAATTACGGACTGTTAAATATTACTTCATTAAAATAATTAATTACTGTTTAATGCTTGCTATTACTCAACACTTGTTTTTGATTTTGCACAGTGCATTTGGTTGGACCAGTGAAAAATAACTCATTCTAGTTAGTATTTCCACATAACTACACAGTTTTATGGTTGTAAGCAAAATCTTTACATTTCCACTAATTCTTCATCAATGCAGATTTAGAATTTTAGAACACAAAACAATCTACAAGAATGAGACTCTTGAATCACAAGATGTTCTGCTTAATTTTCCTGCTAATTGACAATATGCTTTGCAGCCACTTCTGTCTTGTTCACCAAACCCTCTGCAGGGTTGTTTAACACTGTCTGGGTAACGATCTGGCTCTCCACAGATTCAGCTACAGAGTGCAGCAAAACACAGCCCAACCCATTTTACATGGTATTGAAAGAGCAGGAGCTTACACATGATCAGTTTGTAGGTGGCAGTTGATGAGGTGTAACATAGAAAGTTAAACTTCCAGAAATCAAACCTATGAGCATGCAAGTACACTTGTAAGACATAAAGCTGTAAAAAGACAGTGGTCCTGGGGATGATCAAATCATAGAGTAAGAACTCATCAAATGTAAAATGCTGACATTCATCAGTCTGCAAAACCTTGATGGATAATGAACCTTATGAATCCTACCAGGAATGCTGCAATTAAATTGTTAATGATAAAAAAATTTCTGCACGCTCAAAGCCTTTGGGACTCCCACACACTATTCTGAGCCATGCTGAAGCTGTGTCAATTAAGCAAACTCCAAGCTAGAACTGGGTTAATGGAACATATGTCAGGAAACTGAAACAGGCAGTTAGCTTCATGTTTTAAGCAAATTTTATCTTTTTGCCAGACCATCATTCTTTGTGCTCAGAGGCAGACAGCCTATTCATTTTTTTTAGCGTATTAAAGCTAGATTCCTGTCAGCTTAATGCTAAACTAGGCAGAATCGTAAAAAACAAAAATCAGGTAATCTGGTATTGCTTAGAAAATGTGGTATCAAGCAAGTAGGACAAACCACAGGATTCACTGACTCATTAAACTATTGCTTAAGGCGATTAGCGAAAATATGGCTGAACAAGGAGAAAAATCTTTAAGCAGCTGAAAATCTAAACTTACTTTAACAAGTATGGCAGACCAAATACTGGAGTTGTCTAAGCTATGTTTGAGACCTCAGTACTTGAATATTTGCGCAAACAGCCTTCTGAGAGCTGAGAAGAAAAAAATATAAAGTAAAACTCCACTGTCAATAGAAAGGAGTGAAGGCAGAGTAAATCAAAGGTGATCAGAGATTAAACAAGAGACAGAAATCCAAAGACATGACTTTCTAATCAAAGTGCATTGACAGAATATTTCTAATAATTGTAAATGCTCAGCCAAAATCCATACCTTGCCTGGTCTCAGAATCTTTAACTAAGCTGAGTTAGAGGACAGGGTACTTTGAACAGAAAACTGAGACAGTTCTTTCCAGAAAAATGGCGTAAGGAGGAGAAGATGTGGCAGGTGAGGCTAGAGCTTGCTGCTGACTGTCAAAGTCATCCTAAAAATCCAAACTGCTTCTTTGCAAGGAATGAGCCATTTTAAAGAGATGAGTTTGGTTCTGCTTGGCCTACAGAGATTATAAATTTGCTAAGGGAAAACTTACATCTGTTCTTAAAAAAAAACCCAAACCCAAATAAAAACCAAAGCCACAAAAAAGAAACCTTTGCTAAGAACCCGCATGATGAAACATCAGATTACATTCTGACTGTTCAACACTGTCTCAGTTTACAGTGTCTCATTATTGCTTCCACTCACCTTGGTTTTCTTCTCATTTTTCCTTATCTTAAAATCTGTCAAGATACGGAAAATTGGGGGATTATAGAATACCAAAGCTCAGTGGCAGCAGAACAGCCCTAACCCTGAGTGATTTCAGTGTCCTAGTAAAAAAATAAATTAAAAAAAAGTGGGGCACTTGGGGTTTTGGCTGTGGATGATGAATTCTGATAATAACCGGCTTCAGAAATAATAGTTTATAATAAAAAAGTCAGTACTTTGAAGAAACAGAGAGGGTGAGGAGGCGTGTGGAAATGGGGTGAGGCACAGGGCGAATGCAAAAAACCAGCACATTAAAGCATGAGAGTGATGGCTACTGAGCATTTTCATCGAATGAAAGCAGCCAACTTGCTTTTAGTAATAACTTAACTCATTTCTAAAGTTATCTTAAAGTCTCAGATGCAGGTGTCAAACTGAAGTTTGCTGACAAAAATGTTACCATTTAACATTTTATATAAAACTATATAAAAAAACCCCTCGTATTTCAGGCTTTTACATTGCTCTGCACTTCTCTGTGACAGCCATTTCCCACTGCTGGTTAGATGCCATACCACACACTATTATAATTCATCCAGTCTATTTAGTGAGAACTTTTCCATTTTATATTTTCACAGATTTGGCACAAAAGTGTAACTTCCATGCAGTTTCTCACCTTGAATTAGTGGTATGTACCGTGCTAATAGCTTTGCCCTCTTCTTTTCATATCCTTTCTGAGTGATGTCTCCTAAAGAAAAGAAGAAATAAATACATGTTGTTTGGAAATTCTACATTTAAATCTTTGCATCAAGCACATTCCGTCAGCAACATTCACATTCTGTCAGGTGAAAGAGTTTAACAAAGCAAACTATGCAGGGAAAAACCAACCAAAAAAAGGCATTAATTATATATTTGGATTCGGTCTACCTCTGTCCAGGTAGAACACCTTTTACTCAGTCAGATTTTACACAGAAAAGTTCTTACTCTGTATTTTAAAATGATTCTCAAGTACTTTCCTTAATCCATAAGGGCAGCATTTAATTTTTTGCTTAATATTCTCCATTTCCTCAAATATCCACCTCACCCCTGTATCAGAGAACACTAACAGACACAAAGACACTTCATTCTACCATCCCCAACCTTCATCTAAGTGAATATGCATCATTTAAAGCTATTGACACTCCACCAAAACAAGCAATGGGAGTTCAAAGACATTGTTCAAAACAGGTAAGAAAAACAAATGCACATCCTGGAGTGCTTCAATTACTGCAGGTATTTCAAAATGCAATCCGCCTCTTTTTCTTCATAAACCCATGTAAATATTATATATAAAATTTGGACACAAGACAGAAATTACCATTTTTCTTGAGCAGAAAAAAAATTAGTAGAAGAAATACACAGAAATATTATATATATATATATATAAAATTATTATATCAAAATGAGAACGAGATCAAACCAAAACAAAGCATCACAAATACCCAAGCAGATTTGTCTGCCTAGGAATAGATGAACAAAATGACAAACTACACTTTTTGTGAAAAAAGGAAAAGGATATCAGAAGAGATGCATCATTTTCAGTTATGGAGAAAAAAAAAAACCTGTCCAACAGACAAGCAGCATCAGTAAGAAGAACAGGTTTTTTTAAAACCAGAAGTAATTTGTAAGATTAAAGCTCAGCAAATTCTTTAAGGATCAAAACTGTGCCTTACACAAATGTGCTGTACTGTAAGCTCAGTGAAGACATCAATTTTCACAGCTTCATAAATGCTCCACATAATCATTATCCCAACCCTTTGCACAGTTCAGCCTCTGCCAGGTACCACCCAGCTGCACAGGTAAGCCATGGAAGCATTGATCAAAAGGCAAGGTTGAACAGAGTGTCCCATTTAAACCAGAGTACTTCACATGCTGGCATCTTGCTGCACTTGGAAATTCTTTGATTTTGCTTGAATGCTGACTTGAAGGACTTTCCTTGAATGAGGTTAAGCAAAGGACAAAGTCAAAAGCATCTCTGTCACCTTCTGCAGCGCCATGGCAGGTTAGGCTGTGCTGCCCAGCCAAGCTGGGCTTTGTTCCTTTCTCCAAAGCCTGGGGGTGGGCTCTTCCTGACAACTGCTCCCCCCTTGCCCCCAGAGCCTCAGGGGGATTAACCCATCATATGGGCTTTTTGTGATCCCTCATTTCTTCCAAAAAGAGCCGCTTTGCCACATCTGGTACGCCAGGGCCACAGCTGCTGTCATTTAGCCTCACTTTCTCCTGCGTTACTGGATTACACAAAAGCAATCTGAGGTTCCTCGGCCTCCGCAAAGCAGCTGGGAAGCCTGCATAAAGCCAGACACTGGGCTGAGCTGTTAGAGCTCTGTTTGGAAGAGATCTTTACTTGAAATATCTGAAGTATTGTAAAATATATATTGTAAAATATGTCAGAGGTGCCAAGAAAATTAATCTAGACAGAGATGAAAGTGTTAGCATTTCTTAAAATGACCTATAAAAATGTATTCATCATTAGTGCACACAAGAATCTGTCAGGTAGTTACCCTCATTCTGCCCAGGCATGGTTCTATTCCACCATGTTAGCACTAGACCTAACAAAATTTTAATGCCAAATTCACTAAATAGAGCTGAGAATGGATCTGTGAGAGCCTGGCACTTGCTAAAGATATGGAAATGGCTCCTGGTCCCCAGTTTGCAGAGGTCAAGAGCAGAGACATTTCTAAATGAGCCAACTGTGCATTAAACGTGGATGAACCTAACCACTGGATCAGCTCTGCAAGATGAGACCTTTAAGAACTGCACTGTTTGGTAAGCACAGTCACAATTGCAGGTCCATCACCTTGGCAAATCACTGCAGAAAGCTTTGCCAGTTCCTTCAGGATAAAGTCAAGGGCATGAACATTGGCTTCTGCCTGCAGAGGTGGCTCCTGGGTGGTTTGGAAAGGCAGGCAACTTCCAGTCTAAAACAAAATTCACATGTCATCTGTGGAAGTATTTAAAGCACATCCCCTGTGTTTCTGGGATAGGCTGTCACTATATTTGAAAAGTTGGTGGAGGTGGAAGAATCAATTCAGCAGACATCATTGCTAATTCTACGTCTTACACAACTTTGTTTAAAAAAGTCCCTGAAGATGAACCAAAGATCAAAATACATATCTTTTAAGATAAACTATAAAACCATTGGAAAATATGGCAGAAGGTTAATAAAAAAAGGCAGAAATTAAAAAGTCTAAAGAAAACTGGAAGTTGTTTAGGACATAATTTCTCCATTGCACACCTGTGAGCTTCAAGCTGGGACACACACAGGTGTGCCACCAAAAGATTCTGCCCATGACAGTTCACAATCATTTTTACTTAACCCACAAGCTTTAATCACCACCTAAATTTGGGAACCAGACCAACTCCTCCAAACTTACTACTAGTACCTATTCCAAGCCGTGGTTACTTGTTAAATGTTCTCCCAGACACTACACTGGTGTAAATCAGGCAAAAAGCCAAACTGATCAACAGGCAATAAAGGAACTAAAAGATGAAAATTATTACTTGAAATTAAAGAAAGTTTTGGATCTCCAAACTATACAGCTATCAACACTTGCTGCCATCCCTGAGATATGGGCTCTGGTAGGTCTGTGCCTACCACATCTGGTAGGTCGACTGATATCTTAATTTAGTTTGCATATGATGAGCTAAGTGAAGTGTGAAAACATCTTGATTGGAATCTTTCATATTACAGGAATCTATTTAAAATGGAAATGACATCTGATCATTTCATATGGTGATGCATTTGACTAAACCATTAGAAATCCTATTTCAAAGATCCTATTTGAAACATCCTGAGAGCATCACAATGCCTTTGAAACAGTATTAGAAGTTTAGCAAGACTTCACTGAAAATGTATGTTACCAGTAATTCTTAATTTGCAGCAGGACTTGCATCCCTTTGAGGGAATTTAAGTTATCAAAGAACAAAACCTGTCTGGTGTTAAAGCGGCAGCATGGAGATCTACAGCTATATAAATACAGAATTTCATTAAACTTTTGCACATACAACAGAATCATTTAAACACCAAGTTCTAGACACTAAGCAAATACTGACTAGCTATTTGTATGTATCTTAATGATAGAAAGGGAAGGAATTTGACCAATATGTTAATACCAAAAGATTTGTCTTCCACTTAGCTCACAATTACACAGTGGGACTATATTTTACAATACCATTAATTGCCTAATCAATTATAGAAGGCATTATCAAAACGAATAAATTTAGTTTAATCGAGCCATTAGAAATTTTGCAATTGGCAAAGCAATGCAAAGTAACATTTAGAATTAGAAAATTTGAAATTAGAATAAGAAAATTCTGATATTTACATATCACCTTTTCACATTGAAGTTTCAAAGCAGTTGCAGGACAAAGGCACCACTTATATTTTACAACTTTAAAAAGCCAAGGTGGGTGAATCCTACAGTTCAGAGAGGATGTGCAAAGTCAGTGCATTCCAGGTCATTCTGTTTTGTACAACCCACACTTGTGAACTGTGTGTGTATGTAGGGAGAAGCAAAAACTGCTCCTTTTAAACTCTGGAACTGCCTGGTTTAAACACTTATTTGCTTCATCTGCCAGGAGTCAGCATTTGACAGCACAAAAGAAGGTTAAATAACTGGATCACAAAAGCAGCCTTAGCAGCAGTTTCTCAGTTAAGCCGAATGAATGAATTGTTCTTCCACTGCTGCAGTAAATCCTTAAGCTTGGTCCACAGGGAGACAGGAAAAGCTCCAACTCTACCACTTCCCTTCTATGCTGTTGGAACTCCCTGCAGAACACAGACACAGACTGACAGATGCCAGCTATATGTACACCTGCGGGTGAACAACATCTATCACACCAAGTATCGCTCCCAGTTCTCATTATGATGGAGATCAGTAACGTTGCCATCCCCTTTAAAAAGCTGAGGAAAGCTACACGCATGGGGAGGAAGGAATGAGAATCCTCTGGCCCATAGGGAATGTACTGTCTACTTCCACAAAAGCCAACAAAAGAAGTTGGAAAAAACCAGACTAGGATTGGTCAGGAAGATCAACGGACAGGATCTTTTAAAATTCAAGCCAAAAATTATACTCTGACATAGTTATTTTAGTAAGATTCCAAAGTGAAAAGCTTTAGAAAGAATGGTGTATACATGCAATGTGTTCCCCATCACGAAAATGCTATTTCAAAACAACCAAAATCTCAGTGTACTATAGAAATGAAAACACTCAGAGTTTCTGTTTGTCACTTCCTAGATACATCAAGGATAAAATACCAAAGTAGAATAACTGTCTGACATGTAGTAACCAACCACTATAATGAATGAGGCCAGAAATAATTGCCTGAACCAAGTCATTCTATGGTATCCCCAAAAAATTCCATGAAAACTGCCCCCAAAGATGCAAATCTAGAAACAACCAGGTATGGGGAAATCATAAAGAAAAGCCTTTACAAAGCAAAGTTTCTTTTCCTTTCACATCCTTCACAGACTCATTATATATGGCATAGTGATTAATTAACACAACGAAGATACTTCAGACTATTAAACTGGCATGAAGCTTTATTTTTATGGTGTGTTTTTGGATGCCAGCAACATCGATTTTTTTTTCTCCTCCCTCCACTAATATGCCAGAAGTTTTATCCCATCAGCCACAGATATTTTACAGGCAACAGCACTTCATATTTACTACTTGCAAAAAGCTCATATTCAAACTTTGGTAGCAACCACAAAGATCACAGTAAAGGTGCCATTTAGGCATGGTGCACCATGCTAAAGACTGAAGCAGCCTGATTCAAAAATCCATGACCATGGAAATATCTAACTCATTTATGAGACCATGAAAATGATTGAAAAACCCATCAGCAAACCCCAAAACACTCAAACAGCAGCACAACATTCAAAATTCATAAAGTATGTTAAAAACATACAAAGAGAAGGTGTGTAACCAGCAGTGTCTACTCCATACACAAGTTATTTCAATTTGTAAACTATGAAGCTTTTTCAATGGATTTCTAGGTCTCGGTTTCAGGTTTGATTAGTTTCCTGACACGTCATTACCATGCCCTCACATGCACTGTAAAGCCATGCTTTTAGAGAAAAGATTTACAGCTAATCTTGAAATAACTGGGGTCAGGGGGTGTGACTACTGGGCAAAATTTTATGGTAAATGCAGACACATTGACTTCTTAAAATAAAATGCTAGCATATCTAAAAAAAAATCAGCTTCATCAGTATTCATGTTAAAGCTACATAAATAACAAAATATAATTTTACTAAGAAATCAGACCTCACTAATATATTGGATGCACACAGGTCATCTGACATGATCACAAAGAATCAGATGAATCATTCAGAGATCCTGGCTGACCTACAGAATGATAAACTGGAAAAAAAAAAAGAAACCAGCTGAATTATTCACAGAAGGAGGCAGCAAAGCAAGCCAGCTGGTGCAGACAAACACCCTCTCATGGCAGGAGAAAAAAACCCATCAATCCATATTAGCACCAGAACAGTTCAGTGCTTGCACACTTGGGAAGCCCCAGCATGGGTCCCTGTGGTGGCTAAACTTATTTACAATTTATTTCCAGTTGCAACACTAGTTATTTAAGTGTATTTTCTGATGCACTGGAGCTCTCCCTGAACAGCAAGAACAAAACATTGGCAACAAAATGTTGAGCAAGGAGGTTGGAGCAGATGACTCGCTGTGGTCCCTTCCAACCTGGCCCATTCTGTGATTCTGTGGTTTCTGACAACTGCACCTTTTTCGTTGTTTATCTGGTTAAAAACAGCCAGAGGAAAGCCAGGTTTGGTATCTGCAGTCTCAGATGCTCAAGCCCCCAGCCAGCACCTGTTTGAGGTTGAATATAACACGCTGGTCCCAGGTTGTTGCCAAGGCAGGGGCTCATCAGCGGTATTTTCTGTAAAGTAAGGTTTGTTAAAACCTTACTTGTGAAATGCATCTTTATCACAACAAAGCATTGAACACAAGAATAATTTTTAAATTGGCTGCTTAAGAACAAAGCATGTTAGGAAGAAAAGGTGAACCAACTCCAGTACAAACCAAACATGTTTCTATAATGTCCCAGGCAGTGATACCCATAATCAACAGCCTGAAAAATACTCTTTTGCAGTAAAATATCCTTAGTTACCAACATTAATGATGATCTGGAAGAGACAGGTTGGCAGTACCTTAATCTTTGCAAGTGCTGTTTCCCAAAATATGCATATGGATATGGATTCCGTCCTGCATCTTTTGGTCCTGTATCCACATATTTGATGGCATTGCCTCTAAATGTCCTTACCAAGCTATTTGGTTATTTACCTTTACTAATCCTACTGTAAGATAAGAAGTATTTGATTGTTAATTGCATAAGAAATATAAAGTGCCTTTAACTGGACCAAACCTGAGAAATCTACTAAAAATGCTGCCATTTGGGAGGGGGTCACATTTATAGACTCAGAAAATGGTTTGGATAGAAGGAACCTTAAAGCTCATCTAGTTTCAATGCCCTTCTATGGTCAGGCACACCTTCCACTAAACCAGGTGATTAATTACAATTTATAGTTATTACAGAATGAGTGTTATAATACCCACTATTATCAAAAGATTATAATTTACAATTACGATGGTATAATTAATATAATTTATAATTCCCTTGTTAAGGTCATATCATGCAACTGTTTTTCAATTAATTCATAGTGACTTCTAATATTTCCAGCTTCTTACTATCACATCACTAACTCCAACACCTCTATGTTTTTCCAGGATTCCCCCATGGGAGTTATTCGCAGAAGATTTTGGTCCATGCAAAAAAGCTGGATTTTCAAGTCTTCCCTAGTCACACAGACCTACCTCCTCCTGTCCTAGGATATGCTCATCTATTTCCTGCCAAATTACACCTCTTCTTTTTTGGTGGCCCATTTCTTACTTTTTTGAGTCTGGGAAACAGACAGGAGACAGAAAAATACAGTAAAGTTTTCAAAAAATCTGGACTAGAACAACCATGAATGTCAGACAGGCAACTCACTTCAGAGGTTTTCCTTTTCCTTCTCTAATGTGTGATCTCTCCATGTCCACACCATAGAGATTCATCGAGGGCTCAGCTCAAATCTGGTGTGCAGCTTTGGTGCTGTCATTAATGCCAATGCTGTTGCAAGATCACTTAAATGTGCTGAAAACTGTCCATCGTAACAGTGGCTGAGTAGGGGTGAAGCAGCAGAACTGTGAGAAACACAGGCAGGGAGGCAAAGGGCTTGGATACATGAGGCAGGATGGCAATGGGAAGACAGGGACCTGCTCCCTTTTGGATGCCCCAAAAACAACTGCTGAGGACACATTCTGCACCAGGCCCCTCAAAAACCCACAACACAAAAAGCTTCAATTAAACAAAAAGTTTCAACAAAACCTAGTTTCAAGGAAGCAACAAAACACCAAAGTTCTTCCACTTGACTCCACATAGTTCTGCCTTCCTCAAGCTCTTCCATTACAAGCAGCTCTTCCCACCACAGCTCCTTAACACTGAGCACTATTAAGTAATTACTAATCACTTAATCACCTGGAATCTCTTCATTAAAATAAAAAGATTGCAAGCAATTCCCTTAAAACAATATTAAGCTACAAACTTTGGAAAGTTCACATATTTGATGCCTTAACAGTGAAGCCCAGTACAAAAAAGCCACCAATGCAATGCTACCCAGTACTAACACACCACTCTGAGTATCCAGAATGCAAGCTTAGACAAACTATTACAATCACAAAGACAAATACAGGACTACAAAAATATCAGATTTAAGCTTATTCATTCAGTCCAACAAAGACCCTCGCGTGCACGTACTGGGAAAATCTACATGGCTACATTTATTTTTCAACAAGACCTGTTTACTCATCCAGTGCACCGAAGAGACATTGTTTAATAAACAGAACCTTGAATAGGTATCTGTTTTGGTTTTTAATTCTTTTGCCAAGAGAGAAAAGGCTTCAGAATGCAGGAGCTCATGAACAGAAGGTCATGGATGAAGGCACAGATTGGCAGTACTTGTGAAGGTGAAGTCACCACCTGTTTCAACTTTTTCATCCTAAACCAGAAAATCCGTACTTGTTTATATTCAAAACAGTCCTATTCAGACATGTCACAGTATGAAAAGTCACCTAATCCTAAATTCAGATTTAGTCTGAGCGTGGATTTATTTCAAATTACCTCCAAGATCACCAGCAGCACCTCTTGCTGGTGCTGAAACCTGATGAAGCAGCAACAACCTGTTGGATGCTTGGGACTAGATGCAGGACAGAAAGCAGGACCACTCAAGAACTTTAAAATCGAACCAAGCCAAAAAAATCCCAAAAAACCCAAAGCCAAGAAGAGAGGCTACTATTCACATGGAAGTCAGTACCTTCAAAGATGTGCTTTCACCTTGTATAAAACTGCATTAAAATAGTCTCAAGATACATGCAGAATCAAGCAAGCTACTGGTAAGTTGATTTTTACTCGATCTCTTGCATTTAAACGGAGGCAACTGGAATGAATATAAAAGTCTCCATACAAGAAACTCATTAGCAATGAAACTGTCTGAGTTCAAAGCACAATAGGTTTTGACACTTGTCTCCAAAAGCCTCAGCACTATTGACATTATCCTTCCAAATGCTGTGCTACAGAAGCACTTTCTCAGACGATTGAAAGGTTTTGTTAACAAGCAGCACACTAAACTGCAGTGGTTTATTATTTATTATTAAAAAATTAATTAAACATTAAAATGGCCAGAGCCACTTCAGCAAACCTGTGAGTTTCAAAGGATTATGCTAAAGGGCTGCTTGCTTTTTCCATTTCTTATGTGACTGTTTCAATTACCAAGACTTAGACAATTTCTGCAATAAATGGAATACACCAGCATTTTTTAAATTTACACCCCAAATCATATTTAAATTGTTTGAGTAATTGGTTTAAACATTCCTGAGACAAAGCCGCTCCTGTTCAGGCATCTACACTACTTTAGACTGGCATAAAGAACTCCCTACATTGCTAACACAGAATATGCAGATACTCTTAGAGTTAAGGATTTCAAATAGCTATAATCAGTCCCTTCATTTTAACTGATGATCAGAAGACACTTTAATGGCTCTGCTGCATTTCATAAACAGCTGTGAATTTTAAATCAATTAAATTCCTGTTAATCTAATGTCCAGAAGCTGCTGATGTGACCTGTACAAATGCTGTTTCACTTCCTCTGCCCATTCATCTGGACCAGGCTTCTCAAGTTCCCCAGTCCTTCTCTCTCCAGTCTTGATTAAGACCTGGAAAAGAAAAAAATCACTTCTCTACCATGACTTCTATTAATTCATGAGCATTTTGATTTTTATTCCTGGAAAAATTAAGACTCTCCAGCTATCTGGTAAGAGAGCTCTACATCAGTGTGTATTTGAACAAGATTTTGCTTTTGGAAATGCAACTCCTTTCCCAAGAACACTGTCTTGGCATACCATTTTTAACAGCTCTATTTTTCAGCCAAAATTCTGCAATTTTAAACTTTCCAATACCTCCAAATTGCAGAGCTTTTCTGATTTTTATATGTGTTTTCCTAGGATGTGCTTTGGTCTTACGAAAACCACTGAATCCCAGTAATCCTATATTCTCTACAGCTGCATGGATAAATCCTCCAGTGCTTCAGAAATTAGACATTCCCCCAGAAGTTTAGCTTCTCTCAGGAACACAGGCATTCTAGTTTTCCTTAATTATCCTGTCAACTTTTCCAGTGTACATGACTTAACCCATAAACCATGGCTTTAAAACACTCTAAACCTGACACAAGTGGATAGTAATTTCAAATTCTTATATATTTCTATTAGATGCTCAAGTGCTCTTTCAACAGCTTGACTGAGTTATTCATACATTTATAAGGTAATTTTAGCTCCCAAATTCTGAAAGATACTTAAAAAATTTAAAACTGAAAGCTTTTACAGTTGCTATGGTTCCCTCTCCCCAAGATTCTAGAAAGCCCCTAGAATAAGACTGAAATCAAGAAATTCTATTCGTGTCAGCCTAATGCAACATCCCTAAAAAATTCGACAAGTCACTGCAGTTGGGAAAGAAAAAAGTAATTTCAAAGTCAGTAATTCTGCATGCAAATTTTCCTTAAGATCCTGTTATTACTTCCTCTGTTGTGAGCAAAAAAAAACCTAACTATGAAAGCCTCTAGTAAAGGCCCTTCCTGCAGAAGCTGGAAATCAGCAATGTTATTAACATGGTGTCAAGATCCAGTAAGATCTACTGAAAAACCAAAGGAAGGTTAAAGGCAGTAATGCAACATTCTTCCTTCAAATTACAGATTCTATGTTTATGCCTCACTTTCAACAGCCCTCAGTCAAGGACCTGCTCCTCAGAATCTCTAATAAACTCAGGTATTCAAGACTCTCCAGCAGTGCCATGTGAAAGCCCAGACATCAGAAACTTTCTTGAAACACGTAAAAAATTCTGAAGATGAGTCTCAAAGGCGTAACACCAATTCCTATAAAGTTGGCAACTGAATTTCCTTTAAACCTAAGTTTTCCTCAGTCTCAAAATGCAACCCACTGGCATTTACCATGAAACACCAGTGGTTTAATTCCACTAAATACATATTAGTTCACTGTTATTAAAAATGTCTACAAACTGACAAACATGCAGAAGTTACTACACTATCACCAGGTTTATCATCTGAAGGTAGTATATCACCATGATTTTTTGGGGGTTTGGGTAGGGGGGATGGGGTGGGGCAGGTTATCTCCCCTGGTCGCAATGTAAAAAGCATTGTGCTTACAGAAGTATCTCTAATTAAATTAATCCAAACCATGTTTTGCTGAATATACTTTTACTAATTACAAAACAACAACGTTAACTTCAAATGAACTGCTATACCGTCCTACCCCAAAATTAGGCAATGTTCTTTACACAGCATCAGGTAACAATTTTACTGCAGTCAGTCTCCCAAATACAACACCCACTGATGAGGACCACAAATTAAGTTCTCAAGTTTTGCAGCTCATAGCTTCCCTTCTAAAAGGGCACTGAGAACCTATTTCATGTGATGAACACAATTTTGATAACACCAGTACTGCATGAGTAATCAGTCTATCCCACAGTCCCCTTCAATCACCCCAGGGAATTATCTCATTCTGATTCAGAACCTCTTTATTTTGCAGTGTCAAAACATTGCTTGTTTGAACACAGCAAGGCTACCTCTTGTCATGAGTCAGTTTATTGGGCTTCCCAAACTGCACCAGATGCACCAACACGCGATTGAAGCCCTGCAGAGCACAGCTCCAAGTTAAGTATAAAGTGTCTATCAGTTCACTACTTACAAATATTCACTAAAGAAAGGAGAATCTTCCAAAAAACCTTGGGGGTTATTATTAGCGCTGAATACTTTGGACAGAAATGCATAAAACCAAGAAAAGGCTCTTTCCACAGTGAGGAAAAATCTACCTGTTTGTAGCACAATAGTGGCTAAAAGGGCCTAACCCAAAAAGGGAACAACCCAAATAAATGGTACAAGCAACCCTGATACAAGAGCTTGCCCATGGAAGATGCAGCGAGGTGCTGTAGGGCACAGAAAACATGTAATGATCACAAGAACAAGTTGTCAGTTATTAGCTACTCACAAGTTTCTATGTTTAAAATGATTTTTCATTTTCTCCCTCTGGATGTAGACCAGGGAACGCTGGTCCTGCCAGGAAGAAGGATCAGCAATACAGCAGTTATGTAAGTACATACTCAGCCACTGAGTTTGTCAAATCTAATTTATATGGCTTCCATTTTAAATAGAAATACAAGACTATTTATTTCTTACTACTATCTACCATTTTCTGGTTTCACTAAGCATTCTGCTACTCCTCCTCTGCCTCAAACTAGCCTGTAATTACCTCATCTCAACTACCCTGCTACGACTGCAACACAGACTTATCTCACAGTTTAAGACCCATACAGCTTGCTAGGATAAAAGTAACATATACAAGGATTTATACATAGCCATTTTGTAATTTAAAATATGATTTATAATCTTAACAGTAATTTAAGATTAGAATATGGAGCCAAAGCTACAAGCAAATACAGAATATGCGTGTCAATGAAGGTTTTTGTAGTTTTGTGGGGCCGTACCACAAGTTACTTACATTGTAAGTAACAATAAGGTAAAAATCAAATAAAAACCGGTTTCACTGAAAAAGGAAAGGGCAATAACCATAGTGATACCTTTTGCAGATCTTCATCCCATGGTCTCTGGAGCAGCCCCTGCCTCCTGTAAACACCTCTGTTACAGGTATTCCCAGCACCTGAAGTTCTTCTCTCAATTAGCAGAATCTAAACATTTTGAAGGCCACCTGAAAACAACTTCTGCTAGGAAGGGAAGAGACTCATTTGCTAATGGTCAGTCTCAGGCACTGATAAATTGAAAAAATCAAATCAGAGCACTGTCAATATCTGCTAAAACCCAAATCTGAAGAAAACTACAACCTTGCATTTATTTAGGCAATAGTTGCTGATACATCTAATCCTGGCTTCACAATTGTGAAAAGTCTAGAATCACAGATGTAATTTGCTCCAACCACTAAGTTCACCAGAAGAGTTTCCTGTTTAAAAATACCCAATTCCTTAATACATTCCTTCATCTGTAGCACAATCACACTGGTTGATTACTATAAGTAATGCTTTTAAACAGACTGGTTTATCGAATTATTCATGAAAAATAACCCAAACCCTTTCTAACAAGGAGGCTGTAGATGGAAAGTGAGCACAGGAACAATGCCGACCATCACCTTGACTCCTGCTCAAACTGATATGTCCAGTCACGGTTCTGGATCTGACCACCACAGAATACATTGTTTCTCAGTTTCCCAGACTGCTCAAGGCAGACAAACACATGGCAAAAAAATACATAAACCCACAGCAACCAAACTAATCCTGACCTCACTGGTGTTTCTGTGTACACTGTTAAGTGTAGCCCAGGAGTCAACGGAGACTATGCCGAGTCAAACTGGGAGGACCTCCAGAGTGAAGCTCTTAACATACTTGCACTAGACCAAGGCGGGGGAGGGAAGGTGGGGAAAAAGACCTGTAGGCTCCTGCCAGGAGTGACTCTGGGGTCATCTGCTCGACTGTTACGAAGTTGCAAGGTCATGCACTTTACTACACGGACATCTAACCCAAGGGCAGTAGAAAAAAAGGCAAAGAGCAAGAATGAGCGTCCCCCTTTTAATTCCTACAACATGTACTACACAACCTCAACTAGCTAGTTTATAAAGTTTAAGCTTCTTAGTGATTGTTACTTAGCAAATGAGAGCTCAGGCAAAAAAATTAGAAAAGATGCTCACACCTCAATTTGCTTTTCTCAAATACTGTTTCTGAAAGAAAAATGAAGGGAAAAATCTTTACTGAGCTGCCATCTCTGAAAACAGTGAATATTCTTTGCAAGCTGAAGTAACTCCCACCAAATACAAATGATACACAAACATGAAATGAGAAACTTCAGTAATTTTGTCAGACAACACATAACTGCCAACAAACATTTTGCCCCAGTGGTCGCAACACCTTTTCCCTAACCCTACCAAACCCTGGGCTTCCACAATATGGCCTGTCTGACATGCTTTCTTTGCAACCTCACATTCTGGCACTTTCTTAACATTTCTTACTCCTTATAATGTAAGGCAGAAATCTCATAATGTGGGACTTCAACAGAATTCTGCCTTAATACACAGGCAGCTGGTACATATGGAGCTGAAGCCCCTCTAGTTATATCCAAACCACGTCCCAACACAGGTTTTCATTTCTCCATAAGCAAATAACTTTTCAAACACTATTTGATAAAATGCTGAGTTGGCTGGTATTTTCCCCGTATCTGATGAATCCCACATCTGTGGGACACAAACATATTGATTACGATTTATGGGTGCTTTCATACTTCAAGTTCTAGGACAAAATGCTGCTACAATCAGCAAGTCCAACATTTCATTTGAGGCTCGATCCAGGACAGATTGAAGGAACAGCCGTACAGACACAGCCAGATGCTGAAAAAATATATTTTGAGTATGAATTCATTTTGCAGCTAAGCTGAAGTACTGACGCCCTCTTTTACTCTTCTGCCCTCAACCCAATCCAGCTCTGAGGCCATCTGGCTATAAGTAGGGAAAAGGAAAAATAAAAACTATTAAAAATTTGAGCCACAGTAAATTATAACAAAAAGCCATAAAAAAAGATGATTTGCCTCTATCTTCATAATATCACAACACCAGCTATTAGTAACTTTTCAGTGTCCATAAATAGCAAATCCTACAGGAGGCAGAATTTTGTCAGACATCACTGGCATCCAGCAGAACTGAACAAAAACTCCCTGCCAGTTGAGGGATGAGGCCCAACTGGCACCAGGTGTTGATATTCTCTTCAAGTTCTTAAAGGGATGTACACGGAGATAATCAAACAGAAACGTCTTGACCTTTAAAAGGTAACAACAGACATAAAAGATTAAGAGCTGCTTCTTTATTCACTGAATTGTAAATTGCAGACACGGGCTACAAGGCACAAGTTTCCACACAGGAAAACAACAACAAAAATCCACAGAAGTTTAAAATCTTTGTGTCCTGTTGAGCACTGCTGGGGAAACAACAGCTTGAGAAAGAACAAAGGTCACAGTAAACCAGTCAGAAAATGATAGAAGGATATGATGATGATTTGGAGGCTTTAATTATTCAGTCACACATTTCAACTTGGTCCCCTGAATTCTGCATTGCAGAAATGCTTTGTTTGACCTTTGCACAGGAAAATCATATACTCAATTTTACTGCACATCATGGTGGGGTAACAGTTGGACTCCATGAGCTCAGAGGTCTTTTCCAGCCTAAACAATTCTATGATCTTTGAATTTGGGTCTGCAATCATCAATTCAAGAAAACTCAGGCAAATACGACATGTTTCCTCAAGAGCTACAAACCTTGTGCCAAGAAACTGTCAAATACTTCGATACTTATTCCAAGGTAAGTCTAAGGGTTCTTAATAACCAAATGACTGTTATGTAATCAAGAGAGACTGACATGTTTCCATTTGCATACAGGTATATTAAAGTGCGTCTTTCAGTAACAGAACTGGATGATACATCCATAACTCACCTGCATGAAATGTCATCAAGCAGGCACCTTCTTTAGTCCATGAGATGCCATAGCCAATCACATTTCAGAAGAATAGTCTATTCCTTTCAAAAAACCAAGCTAACCCAAAGGAAAAAAATCTCCCCAGCAGCATTTTAACTAGGAAATGGAAAAGAAAAACTCAATTCATGATCTCAAGATTGGCAGAGCTTAATTTAGGTTTAGGAGAACGAAAGGGAGGTAGAACATAGGACAGTGTTCAATGCTAATTTTATAAAGGTCTATTTACTTCATGAATGTGCATTTATAATTTTAAGGGATGCTTATTTTTGCACCTGGAAGAAAATATATTTCCTTTAATTTTCTTAATGTACAGGTTGCCATCATATTCTTGTTCCTCACCAGGTTTTAACTTTCCTTACCAAAGCAACATAGAAAAGAGTAACAAGATTTCTACTCAAACACAAGGAAGAGATTAATTTAAACACTTGTTAACTACAGCAGAAATCCAGAAGACAACCAAAAAAAGCCCAAACCACCTAACTGGTTGAGTTTGAAATTCTGCTTTGAAAGGAAGGAAGGTGATGACCTAGCATTCCCAGTTTTCCTGGTTCAGATTCTTCTGTTTCCTCACAGTGATAAAGGTAACAGAATAGTACATTTAGTCCTTTTATCTGCAAGCCTTTAAGTGCATCACCATCACTCTTAAGCTGGAAGCCAGAGCCAGCAAAATAAGACTGGATGTTCTTCTGCAGGTCCTCACTGCTGTAGCGGGTTGAGTTTGAAACCGGGCAGAAACACCAATTAAATGTAGTGGTTTTGATTCAAAATATTCATTATTTACTTATTTTCCTTCTGTGAGATAAGAATTAGGAGAAAAGCAAAGCAGGCCACAAACCTTAAACAGTTGCAGTACAATGAAAGAGCTTTATTACTAACAGAATTAAAAGTAAAGAGAAAACAACAAAACAAAATTAAAGTAAATTCCCCCCCCCCCCTTCTTTCCAGCACTTCTCTCCTTTTATCCAGCTCACACAAGGGATAACAGAACATGGGATGTTAGTCAGTGTTGCAGTTCCTGAAAAGTCTCTCTCTTATGCTTAAGGAAAAAAGGGTTTTCCTTCAGTTGCACGTGGTTCCCAAACTGCCACCAATAGCAGACCCGCCCGGAAACAAACAGTCTGCTATGTGTAGAACATCTCTCCCATGAAGAATTTCACAGTTCTTTCACACTACAGAACATGGGCCATCACATGGGGTTATTCATCTTTTTAAGGATGAGTTATTTTGGCCTGCACACAGAGGCTTTCCTTCGCCACAAGTCTCTAACAGCCTCTTACTACTTCTATATAGCCTGGCATAGGCACTCTTCACAAACTTCATAGGCACACGTTGATTCTCCACCCCCCCCCCCCATGTTCTTCAAATGGATTAAAGAGACAAACAGTTTGTGGTATTACAGTTTCTTACCACGGCATGCAAGAAGGTTTCTTTTAAGCTGCGCGCCAGAATCGCGGCACCGCCCTCTTTTCTCCCATCGCCATGCTCAGCTCCGTCCCACGTGACTCACTTCTCTTTCTCTCTGACTCTGAAGCCGCCATGTTGAAGAGTGTTCTTGTTCAGGCTTTACGGTGGAGAAAGCCTCGCTCCCTCTGTGCTGCTGGCTGCGTGGTGTCCTCTTCAGTTCAGCACGGAGTGTGCTGGCTGCAGACAGGAGGCTCTGCCGGCTCCCGCTGGCTCCGCCGGCTCCGCATGGAGAGGAGAGGGACCCGCCTGTCCCCAGAAGCCGCGCTGGATGGTTTTAGCTGTGAGCAGTCCATGGCTGGTTTTAGCTGCCTGTGGCTCTGGGACAGTCCCCCTCAGTGACCCAGGGTCCGTGCCGCGGCGTTGGGAAAGGGGGAAAGGGGCAGTGGCCCCGGCCCGGCCCAGCGGGGCCGGGAGGCTCGGAGCCCCCCCACCTTCCAGCAGGCGAGCTCTGACCAAAAGGGGAAGTCCCGCCTTTCCGTGCGGTTTAAATATGTAAATTGTGAGAAGCGTAATTGGTCTTAAAGACTGTCCATCAACTCAGGGTCAACCCAACACAACTGCTCACAAAATTGTTTCATTAGAAACAGCTAAAGGTAAGAAGTGTAAGGATGCTCTCAGCTGAGACTAGTTACCTTGCTTATCCTCCTATGTTCCAGAAGGCAGGGAAGAAAAAAAGGGAGAGAGGGGCAGCAGAATAATAATGATGGAAAATTAGTATGATGGGGGAGCAGGAAAGAGAGCAAAAGGGAAGGCACATTACAGATGAAAACCATTGCCAATTGTATTGTTCCACTGCAACATTGTTCTAACATGGTGCTAATATTTTACCTCAACTCAACAAGAGCCCCTTAACCAGCTTCTCATTACCTTCCAAAATAGAGGGGAGAATTAAAAAAATCTCCTCTGATCATCCAGCACATCAGACACGGCAAGAAAAAGAAAATGGGTCAATTTATTTTACCCTCCCAATGCAGAAAAGTTCAGAGGACTCTTGGTACCCAATGTGCGGCCTGAGGGAATTGAGAGGAAAGGGTGAAAAAGAAGTAACAGTTCCTGGGTAACCTATTTTTTGTGTGCTGAATATAGAAGCCTCACTAAGCAGCACCATGTGGTCTAGCCTACCCTGGTTTGGTTAGCACATGGCTGTGGCTCTGGGAAGGGGGAAAGAGGCCTTGGCCAATTGGCAGCGTAGAGGAAGACCAGTCTGGGCTGCTGAAGAATGGCAAGACATTGCCACTCAGGTAGAGAAGCTACCTGTGAAAGTCTGTCATGTGGATGCCCATGGCTCCAAGAGTTGGGCTAATGAAGAACACCAAAACAACGAACACATAGATGAAGGTGCGAAAATAGAGGTGTCCCAGATAGATCTGGACTGGCAACACCAGGGGGAGTTGTTCCTAGCTCGACGGGCCCATGATGTCTCAGGCCATCAGGGCAGAGATGCCACCTATAAGTGGGCACGAGACCGAGGGGTGGATCTAACCATGGACAGTATCTCCCAGGTGATCCATGATTGTGAGACATGCGCTGCAATCAAGCAGGCCAAGCGGGTGAAGCCTCTGTGGTACGGTGGGCGATGGTCCAAATACAAGTATGGGGAGGCCTGGCAGATTGATTACATCACACTGCCTCAAACCCGCCAAGGCAAGCGCTATGTGCTCACAATGGTAGAAGCCACCACTGGATGGCTGGAGACCTACCCTGTGCCTCATGCTACTGCCCGGAACACCATCCTGGGCCTTGAAAAGCAAGTCCTTTGGAGGCATGGTACTGCTGAGAGAATTGAGTCCAACAATAGGACTCATTTCAAGAACAGCATTATTAACACCTGGGCTAGAGAACATGGCATTGAGTGGATGTACCATATCCCTTAATCATGCACCAGCTGCTGGGAAAGTGGAGTGGTACAATGGCTTGTTAAAAACCACCTTGAAGGCACTGGATGGGGGAGCTTTCAAAAATTGGGAGATGCATTTAGCAAGAGCCACCTGGTTAGTTAACACCCGAGGCTCCACTAACCGAGCAGGCCCTGCCCAATCTGAGCCCCTTCAAACAACACACAGAGATAAGGTCCCATCCGTACACACAAAAGGTATGCTAGGAAAAACTATTTGGGTTAATTCTGCCTCAGGGACCAGGTTGCACCTGGTGGGTGATTCAGAAGGATGGAGAGACAGGATCACTCAAGGGGAGCTTGTTTTTGGGTGAACTGCCTGTCACACTGCACCTGTATCTAGATCTAGATGTATATATGTATATAATCAGGATAATGCATGTATGTATATAGTTTAAAAGTTTAAGTGTGATATAGCATGTTGGTATGGGAAAAAATTCAGGGTGGATAATGCTGGAGGTTAGGTGTTTTTTTTGGTTGTTTTTTTTTTTTTCCCCTTCTCTCAGGGAATTTTCTCCCATCTGTTGCCTAAGAGATGATGATGACTGATACTTGAAGAGAGACAAAAGATATAGCCATGGAGGAGGGGGAGGGGTGCAGCTGGCTGCACTCTCCTAGCTGAGGGGCTTTCTCTTGGGAAGGGCAGAGATACCTGAGATTTTGGCTGGGGGGTCAGGGGCTGGGCTCAGCTCCTCGCTTGCTCTCTCGTTCTTGGATCGGACGGAACAGTTGAGTTGCTGCTACCTCAGGAAGAATTCACTGCCACCGCGGAGTCCAGCCCAGCACTGCTTCTTCTTTACCATGGGTGAGCCTCTGCTCGTAAGAGCAGCCAGTGAACTGGGACCTTAGTAACACCCGATCACACTGGAAAGGACCCTCACCATCTACTTAGGTGCCTCAGGGGAAAAACTTGGGACCTTGACCCCCGAACCCCTCCCCCTTCCCGGAGGGTGTGCCTCCCAGCTGCGTGCTGCAGCTGCTATGGAGAAGCCCAGCTGCCACTGCCCAGCTCCGCTGTTTCTTGCCTTGGGCTTTTTTGCTACACTCTAACCCAACACCCCATGCCTGCCTGACCCCTGTGACTCCTGCTAAGGCTGCAGAGTTCCTGCTACATTTTGTTTTCCACCCCGGGGTGTGTCCGCCTCTGCCGTTCCAGCTGCTGCTCCAAGGTTCCCGCTACAGCCCATTCTGCCATCCTGAGGGGCATCGAGATCGGCTGCCCCTGTGGGTTTGTAAAGGGAGCCCCTTTTCCATCCCTCCTGCCGGCTCGCCCGCCATCACCCACATGATGAGAGAGAGGCGCTCGTGCCACAGCGCCCCCTGCAGGCACGGGGGAACCATTGCACCCCCCCCGCCCGGCCGGGAGCCACCAGCGCCCCCACCGGCTGTGACCAGAACTGCACCCAAGGGCAAGGTGCCTGACAGCTGAGAGAGGCTGGCACTGGGTTTGTGGGTTTGTTTGCTGTCGCTGCCGTTGTGGTTGTTTGTCTGCCTTGTTATACATCCATACACACACATATATACTTATATACATATACATACATACATATATATACACACACACACATACTAATAAAGAACTGTTATTCCTTTTCCTGTATCTTTGCCTGAAAGCCCCGTAATTTCAGAGTTATAATAATTTGGAGGGAAGGGGTCACATTTTCTATTCCAAGGGAGGTTCCCACCTTCCTTGGCAGACACCTGTCTTTCAGAACAGGACAAGGACTTTGAACTCTTAACACCTATGTTAACTGCCATCTCTCTTAAATCTCTCATTTATGAATTAACTGTACTGCGAACATAGCAAGGTTTGGATAAAAACTCTGCTGTAGCACTTTCCCATAGGTGAATGAGTAGTGACAGTCTGTTCCCTTGCTGAGGAACAGGCTTTTCACTTAGAAAAATGGATCCCTTGTGTATGGTAACCGTGAACCTTGCAATGGTAACTACTCCAAGCCACAAGACTGTTTTGTAACAAATAAACCAATCAATAAATCAAACCCCTGCTTCCCTTTGAACACAGCGTGACTCTTTAAGTCACAAACTGGACCAAAGGACACAAGACAGCCTGAAGGATGTCAGCCAGGTGCCCAGACCTTTGCCGGGTGTTAACATGTGAGAAAAAGCTTTGAAGACTTACTCAGTTCCCATGGGCATTTGGCAAGCCCCAGGTACTATCACACAATTAACAGTTTGTGTTGGAGAGCCCAGAAATTAAGCAAGAAAGATGCTGCAGGTCAAGTTTCACAGACTGCCATCTGTCTCTCCAGTCATGACAGTTCTTCCCACTAACAGCCTCAGATCATATTTATTTTCAAGTATTTCCAAGACTTCCATAATAGAAAACTACCATTTTAAGTCCAGAAAAAACTTAACTCCCAAATACTGTGATTTATCGCAAGAAAAATAGGTGCAAGTGTGTGTGGGTGTCTCTTCCTCACCTGATTTCACATACAGAAATTTAATACCACATCGGTACTATTGGTGTAACAAAAGCACCTAAACTTTTCAGCTCTGAGCACTACCTTTATGTTTTATAAGAAAGGTGTTCTGACCAAAATAAAAGTTATTCTTTTATCAACTTATTTTTTAAAAGCCCAATCAGACTAATTACAAAAAGTATTTGCTGAAGTGTTGCTGGAATATTTGCAGTAGCCAAAGATGTCAGACATTGAATGCCTTTACTTTTTTCAAGAAATACTTCATAGCTGGTATCTTCTTCCGCTCAGGAATTACCTGCAGTACCTCAAAATGTGCCCAAAACCCTCACAAAAAAACCCCAAAACAGTAAAATCCTAGAGAAAGCTTCCCTGTCACACACACAACTTCTTCCTTTCTTAAATGGGAAATAAAAAATTGAGATAAAAATCATATGAGAGTCAGCTTTCAGTCTAGGCAGATGTAAACATCTGAAGGGGAGCCAGAGCAACCAGTCCACTGACCACTCCACGTGAACTGCATCCTTTGCCACTAAAGCCCAGCCATGCGCAGAAGAAACCTATGAGCAATGTGGCAGGAAGTGGAAAATACTCCTCCCCAAATCAACTGAGAAATAAATGAGGTTATAATTAAGATTGTAAGCTACATGAAATACTTCTCTAACTCAGAACTAATCCTGCAGCCTTTTTGATAGAAGTCATTGAGAACAGTGTTCCCCATCTGGCATTCGGTGCAATAATGGAATAGATTTGAACTAGCAAAAAAAAATCTCTTCAGCCTCTTTACTGTAGGTAATCTCTGTTTAGAGTTTCAGCTTAGTTCATAGAATCATTAAGGTTGGAAAAGACCACCAAGATCACCAAGTTCAAAGTAAGACCAACCTACAAATTCCTAGCGAACAGAAGAAAACCCAAATCCACATACTTGATGTTTCAAGCTGCATCAATTCAGACAAAAAAAGTGTTGTACCATTCACATGCCAGTCAAACTCCACCTCAAAGTTGGTACAACTGTATTTTTCTTCCCGCAGTTTTTATCCAATTTTTACTGAACACGAATCCTGTGTTGTGCATCCTAATGGTCCAGACTAACTGGATCCAGATAGCAACAAGCACCAAAAATTTCCAAGAAAAGAAACAAACCTAGTCATATGTTCTTGTAAGTCCCTGAACTGCTGGCTGAGGGCACTGCCGCCACCACCACCAGACCTAGAAGACAAAGCCAACACAAGCAGGCACCAAGTCCTCATTACTATATCAACACATTACAGAGTTTTATCTTCAACTACTTCTCCGTATCTTGTCCTTAGATGATCAAGGAACAAGTGAGGCATCTTCCTGCACAGATAACCCAGAAGAAGTAAAAAACAACCCAGTTCCGAAGTGGTATACAAGTACATTTAGGTACATAAAAACACATACAAATATATGATGCACTCTCATGGAACAAGTACAGGCTTTAAAATGCACATTAATGCCTTTCCTACAGAATCTCTACTTCAGATTAGAATTTTTTTAAGAACTGTTTATAACCTTAGTTCTCTTTCAGAGCACAGAAGAAAAAACCACATCAAACCCTCAAAACAAACAAACAAAAAACCCAACCAAAACCCAAACCACCCGTGTTTTATAGTTACTAATAAACAACCTGAAGTACTGGAGCTTCACAGCATCTCCAACATACTCTGACACAGATCCTGCCAGGCTGATTAGGGAACTCTGCATCTTTCCATTACATCAGAAAGCTGCAGCATCTTAGAGTCTTATGGTAAGCAAACCTAGTCCACAGATCCATCAGCTGAAACACAGCTTAGGTGTTAAGCATGGTCTCAAAACTGTCCTTATCTCCCCAAAAGGTTGTGGCAGATCTCTTAGTTTTTTTTACAAGATTCACTAATTTTTTTTCAACAAGAAAGAAATTAGCGTTGATATAACAAAGCAACACAGTAGCATCATAGTAGGGTCACTTTCTATCCCCAACTATTATTTTTCTAGTACATGAAGAATACAATATCAAGCAAGAGATTAGGATCTTGTAAAGCAGGAGGATTCATAACAGTGCACATGACTGGAATTGTAGCATGAACTGGCACTCCATGCCCATCTGTCCTGGGTTGCAGTGTATTCTATTACCATCCTCATGAGCTGTTGAATCAAGTGGGGCAGTGTTTCCTTGCCTCCTCCCCCCAGACTATCTTTCTGTTAATGGCCCATCATTGCTCTGACGCATGACTCAGAGATAACTCCCTCCGGACTATCTTCTGTTAATGAGCATAATCAACACTTGGCCTCATGACTCATTACCCCCATTGTGAGATGCTCCACCCAGAGGGACGAACCAAGCATTCCATCCTGGGTATAATCTGAGATTCTGAACACCAGAATCCCTTCCACTGGATTTCCAGAGGACAGGAGCTACACTGCCACCACTGGACCTGAGGAAGAGCAGACCTTTTTTCTACAGGATCACCACTTCAGAGGACTGCTACCACCACTCTAACAGGGTGTCAGGTTGTATCTTGACTCTGTCAGTTGGAACCAGTGTTTTAGTTTTTCCTTTTCTTTAATTTCCCCATTAAATTGTTATTCTGACTTGGTGCCTCCCACTGGTTTGTTTTCAAACTAGTACACCATCCAAAACTCTTCTCAGCTGAACGCTCTACTTAAGATTTTGAGTTGTCTTTAGAAAGTACCAATGTGCTCATGTCTCCATTCTTCTCTACACCTAAACACAAACACTTTACCCAGCTTTTGCTAGGATCATCTGAAGCAAAACCAAAGGAGGAGATTAATCATCTTCCTGACTTATTTTTTACAGGTGAAAATAATATAATCAAAGAGAACAGACATCATTTCTGCCTCATCACAACACACACAATATTTCAATTAACAAAGTACACAGACAAAGCAGAAAGGAACTTGCTCTCATGTTTCTCCTTTTCTCTTTCTCCCTTCACACTTCCTCTCAGATGATGGGAACATCCACCCAGGTACTGACCTTCTCTAACTTGAGGCATACTCAGCATAAGAAATCTTATATTGCTATTCCTTCCTCTCCAAGTAAGCAAGCTCTGAACATTAATGACTGAGAGCTCCATTAAAAGCTGTTCATACAAACATCAAGCAATGGCAGGATACAAGCATGTAACATACTACCAGATGTTGAAGAACTACTGGCAAACATTTTTCAGTTTAGGAAAGACAGAGAAGGGGTCACATCTAAGCTCATAAACTACATCTTCAGAGTGGTCAAGAAATTCAAGCTCACATTACCACTTTATCCAATTACTCCATTATTCCAGCGGCTACACAGCAACACACATTCCACATCAGACCCACAGCACTAGGACAGTGTGCACTCACTTCAGGCATCTCACAGGTTTAACATACTGCAGACCCACAGTATTTCATCAGTTAAACAAAGACACAGTCAGGAACTACACAGCAGAGGAGCCAGTCCCAGGATATCCCTGCAAGTGTCAGCAGGCACACAGGAAGAGCCACTGTACCCAGCATGGCCACAGAGCACATGGTCCCAGCTCACACGCAGGAACTTGTCTTGCTTAAGCAACAGGGCATGCCAGGTACTACTTCTAACCGCGCCAGCAGATATGCAGCGACAGGTTACACCTGGACAACAGTCACCCATCCTACATTTCTCCCCTGCCTCTGCACCAAAGCTTCTACACTGGAGGTGAGGACAGCACACCTGTGAATAATTTCCAAAACTGTGACCTGAATCAAGCAGCACATTTAGGCGTAATAGCCCCAGTTTTGCCCACCTGAACCTGCTGATCTGAAAACCACAACATCTAAGGAGCATGCTGAATGCTCCTAATCCCAAAACCACAGATGGTATTAACAGGTTTTTAGCTCTTCTATTCCAGAGGGCAGCTTGACAGTGTAACTGGGGAAAATGCAATGAGCAACTGCTCCCAGAAAATGCTGCCTCGGTCACCTCCCCCCCGGCATGCCCTCCTGCACCAAGTGCCTGTACCTGCCTGTCTGCAGTACAGGCCACGCCAGAGAATCAGTATGCAAACAGTCCTTCCCCAGCTCCTTAACAGATACCACGACTAACACCCACAGCGATCACAAAAGGGTTGTTATCACCAAACACTGACCTGGAGGAGGAGGGGATGTCTCCTTCTTGGGGCTGAAAATCCATCAAATGGTCACAAGTGAACCTTTATCCAGCATTGCATATTGTCACCTCTGGGCTCATTAATGCTTCAAGGGCTGGAGCCCCTCTGCTCTGGAGACAGGCTGGGAGAGCTGGGGGTGTTCAGCCTGGAGAAGACTCCAAGGAGACCTTAGAGACCCTTCCAGTGCTTGAAAAGGCTCCAAGAGAGCTGGAAAGGAACTTTGGACAAGAGCCTGGAGTGACAAAACAAGGGAGAATGGCTTCCCACTGAGAGAGGGCAGGGTTAGATGGGATACTGGAAAGAAATTCTTCCCTGCCAGGGTGGTGAGGCCCTGGCACAGGCTGCCCAGAGAAGCTGTAGCTGCCCCTGGATTCCTGGAAGTGTCCAAGGCCAGGCTGGATGGGGCTTGGAACAACTGGTCGAGTGAAGGTGTTCCTGCCCATAGCAGGAGGATGGAACTGGATGAGCTTTAAGGTTCCAGTCTAAATCATTCTGTGATTCTATTAAAATGGAGAAAGCATCACCATATTCCTGCCTGTACACACACTGAAGCACAAAAGTTAGCAATTAATGATACAGAGAGAGAGGTTTAAGGTTTTAGCTACAGTTAGGAACAAATATTAAAACTAAAATAAAATAGTCTTTCTAGAGTATCGAGCTGCACACTAACGGGCCATTTGGAAGCGCTCGTGAGGGGCCTCCACAACCGCTCCCAGCGCCGGCCGCAGGGGCCGCGGGCGGGCGGTGCAGCCGGGGGGATGGCGGGGGACGGCGCAGGCCCGCCCGAGCCCGGCGCCACCGCCGGCTCCCGGCCGAGGGCTCCAGCGGGAGCGGAGCCCAGGCCTGCTGGGGGCTGCGCCGAGGGGCGAAGATGCCGCCTCCCCCAGACCCCTCGGCGGCACCGCGCCCGGGCCGCCCGCGGCAGCCACACGCGGCCTTCCCGCCGTGCCCGGCCCCACAGCCCCTCCGCGCCCCGAGCCCGGCCCCACTCACCCTCCGACAGCTCCAGCTCCAGCTCGGCCAGGCTCTCGCGCACCTCGGGCGGCAGCGGCACAGCCTCCAGCGCGCAGCCCCCACGCTCCGCCGCCATGGCGCGGGCGGGCGAGCAGCGAGCGGGCCCGGCGGAGCCACCGCCCAGCCCTGCCGCAGGTGGGGCCGGGGGCGGGCCAGAGGCGGGCCCCGGCGGTCCCGAGCCGGGAGGCAGGGACGGAAGGAGGAGGTGCCGCCGGCCCTACCGCCCCGCGCAGCCGCTACCGCAGCCCGAGACGCGCGGCCCGTGCCAGGGGCGGGAGGGGGCCGTGCCGCTGGGGAGGGGCTGCAGCACGGCCCGCCCGCTCCTGTATCCAGCGCTGCCTTTCTTATTCCTCCTTCCCTTTTCCCACCCTTGTCATTGCCTTCGCACCTGCTGTGCTGAGGTCCCTTTCCTGAAAATACCGAAACTGCCCTTTCCCTCCTCACTTCTTCCTCCCAACGGAAAATAGGAACTGTGACCGAGCCTAAGCCCACGGGGCCCACCCAGCCCACCGAGTGTTCCAGGATAGGGCATGGACATTTTCATGGCACAGAATGCCACTGTAAGAGCGTGGATATAAAGTGGTGCCTGGCCCTTCACAAAAGAAAAAAAATTAAGTGTATTTTCTAAAGCCAACCACCTCTCAAAGGGCACTAGAGACCAGCAGGAAGTGTTTGGGATGGAAGGCGTGTTGATGCAGTAGCTTTTCCCTGTTCAGCTATAGGTTCCAGGGTGCGTGTGTGGCAGGACAGCAGGGCCTGATGTTCTGGCATTCCTGCAATCTCCCAGAGACTTCGGCAAAGGCAAATCCAGGACCTTACTAGTGGTCCTGACCCCCCAAACTGCTCTGCCAAGTAACAACTTCCCTAGAACTAGAAAATAGGGAAATCTGGGGAATAGTTTTCTGCCAACAACTGCTTCTGTCCAAAGCACCTCTGGTTTAGGATGATTGGGTTCAGGTTGGGGCTTCCGATTTCTCCGCTCACATTACTGAGGTCAGCACGCACATCACAGGAAAGCATGTCCCATGTGGCTGCCCTTCCGAGGGCACAGACACACCACACCAGCACTAGGAAAACCATGCTGCTTAAAATGTCATCCCTTACACTGGGCAGAGACATTTCTGCTTCCACAGACAGCCCTTCAGAAAGCTGTCTGTAGGTACTGGGGAGCTAATGGGAACATATTACCTATAGTTCAGATCCTACTGGGTTGGATTCCTTCTCTGCAGATTTCTTTTGTGAATAGGAGGCTGCAGCATCTGCCCCTTATCCCCAGTTCCAGCCTGTGTTCCTTGAAACAGTGACTGCCGAAGGAGACTCTTGGAGGGGCATGTAAGGTGAAGCAGGGAAGCACTGACTGCCACAGAAAAGTTCCTCTGAGTGCAAAACCCTGCCAAGGTTTGGGAAGAGCCCTGCATATTCTGGGACATAAAAAAAGCCCCTGTAGATTGATTTAAAAATGTGCCAGTGCAAAGCCAAATTCCCTTGAAACAGAACTGGTCCCTATGATGTGCCAACTATCCTTTAAAAGGTAGTTTTAATTATCCACCTAGAAGTGCCAGATTTTAAAACTAGGCATTAATTTGGATTTGCAGTGTCAGTACTGACACTAGATAACTCTGAGCACAGGCCCTCAGGCCTCACAGCTCTCCTGCTTACTACACTCAACATGGAAAATCCAGCTGTGAGTGTGCTATTACAGATTGGATTTAGTGCCAGTTCTGAACTCTGTTTTAGAAATGCATTGCTCCCAAAAGAAGATCAGCTTGTGTTATGCTAAGCAAAAAGGGCACCAGCACCATTCAGTGTGTGCAGTCTGACAATGCTGCATCAAGTGTTAGGAGTCTTAGACTGATTTTTTAAAGAAATATGATACAGTCACTGAGCCAGCTTAAACTTAGCTCAAATTGGTTTGGAACTCTGGACAAGTTAAGTTACTGTTGCCAAGCTTTTACACCAAATCAGGTATTGTTTGTTCACAAACTTAAAGTTAAGCTCTCTTAAATTTATGCTCAATCAGTTTAAGGGTTCTCCTATAGCTGTCAGAGGGTAATAAATCTGTACACGTGCCAAGATCTCTCTCTACCACATTTTTTTCCAGAGAACCAAATGGTGATCTACCTGACAGATAAATAAGACTTTACCGAGACAAAAACAGTTAAATAAGTAATAAAACAATCTCAGATGAATGCCAATATATAATTCTCAATACCCAGTAGAGAAAAATCTTTTAACAGGCTGCAGGAAAACAATTTGCCTCCAGAAGAGATTTTTCTCATGCTCCAAAGTTAACCACCACATCTGCTTTGAAGGTAGAGATTTCATGTTTCCAGAGGTTTAAAATACTTTGGTATTATAATTCTTCCTATGCTTTTTCTAAAGAAATACAGAAATATCACAGAAAAGTCTTATTCAGCATGATACTTGAATCTCTCTCATTTTTGCCCTGAGACATTGTGACTGGAAATGGGTGTACCATTTCCTCTTCTCTGACCAGCAACTTCATAGACATTTGGAACCACCCCCCTGAAGGTAGCTACAGCACAAGATACCAGAGGGAGGATCACTTACATTAGACGTAGACAGAATTCACAGGCGTTGTTTGGTATGTTTTGCCAAAAGTGCATAGAGTTAAACAAAATTATGGGCCTTCTGAACTAGAAAAATGAAGCTAAAAGTGTCCAGAGTAAATAGGACAGACTGAGGGAGGACTTACGTACTGAAAAACTAGAAGAGCATACCCTAAATTCACAGAGCGCTACAGGTATCTTTGACATTTGTGAGTATTTGAGCGATTCCTTTAATTGGAATGATCCTACAGAAATATTAAAACCCAAACAATTTTAGGAACAGCAAAAGAAATAAATAGGCAAGGTGGAAACAAACAACCACACAATGTAAGAATTCACTAATAAAATGCCATTTTAATAACTTTTTTTACAAGGAATCCACCTATACACTATAGAAAAATAAACACCACGGAGACTTTTTGCAGCTTACAATACAGCAATGCAGGCACACTTCAGCTGTTGACTTAATTTCACATGAGAATGTAAAACATTGTTCTTAGTGAAAAGTAAGTCCCTCTTAAAGTACTAAAATATAATAAAAAGAATCATATAAAAATCGGCTGTAAAAGCACTGCCCTTTATTCAGTTGCATGGGAAATTGCAAGTGCCTCTGTTGAGTGAGGACCAACACAGAGGAAGCAGGAACTTGCAGGACAGATTTCATAAGCCTTCCCATCACTTTTTCAGGTTTCTCTGATGAGGTGAGCCTAGCACTTGCCCTAAATTAAAAAAAACCACAAATCATTAGAAAACTGCTTGTGTTATGAAGCAACAGTGTACAGTTAGCAGCATGTTATTTCCTCAAAGTACTTCATAAGAGCTACACTGAAAGCAATTCCAATTTTCACAAGCCACCTAGGAGCAATCTAAAACAGGATCTGAAAGCCTAAACATCTGCCAAAGCAAACCTTCATACTGTGGGACCAGTGCTCCATCACAGGCCTGTTTTACCCCCAGTGACAGCTCAATTCTGCCACTCCTGTAATGATTCTGTTGCTGGGCAAGGTCTTGCCACTGAGTAGATGTCCTGAAATTCATTAGGAACTGAGAAATCATTTGGCTGCCAGCACTGTTCTAAAGATTGCAGCATCATTCTGTCATGCCTGACATTATCATCCTGGTAACATGGAAATGACAGAAATTATATGCACTTTCAACAGAAGTGCTCTTCATGGTGTCCCAGCTGTGGAGTACTTATTCCACACTTAGAATGAAGCAAAATGTGTTATTTCCATAAAGGCTGACATGTTTCCAGTCTAAAATCTGGTTATCTATCTGTATCAGCCATATAGCTGCAGTATTTGGAAAAAAACCCCAAACCAAACAAACCCACAAAGTCATGGTAATAAAGTAGATTTCTAGGCAAAGTCCTGCTGAGAACAATGTCAAAGTTCCCAAACTCTTAAGCATTTCAGGATGATGTGATGACAGTTTGTGAGTTCCTCCTTAGGACAAGGTGTTTCTGTGCTATAACCAGGTACAGAGGTAACTAGGTAACTATGTATCAAGGAGGTAACTAGACTGAATTAAACTAAGTAAATTCGGTCTAGAAATTAGGCGGAACTGTTTTAAATAGCAAAGCTAAGTGCCACTACAACCCTTTGTGTGCTCTTTGATCAATCTTAGAAATAGATGGCTGTATTTACCAGCCTCCAAATATTTTTTTAAAATCTGTTATGAACATAAGGAAGTGATACATAAGGGAAGCATTACAGTTTGTGCTGCAGAGAAAGCCCTGCTCAGCTATTACAACAGCTCTGTTTGACTTTAAAGCAAATTAACTCTATCCACAGCTTCATTTAAATTGCAACACTTGCTTGTTTAGACTTGGGAACAGGAGGGGGCCAGAAATCACATGAAATTATTCAACCTTATCTCTTTCATTATGAACTTAGAGAAATGCCACACTTGGACTAGTTTTAGATATGATTCAGAGAGGTTCCCTTTCAGAGACTGACTTAGTTGTTACCCCCCAGTAATGATAATTATTCCTTAAAATGATGCTCTTTATTGGCAATGTGTACAAAGATCCTTGCAAAAAGCAGCCCAGACTTGCAGGAGCTGTGAGGGGTAAGAAGGTGGTTCCTACCTGGCTGCACCCCTTCCAGCCTTTGCTGGATCACCTCCAAGCGATGGATATATTCTGTGAGTGATTGTTCAGGATCCTGAGGTGGCACAAGGGACTTTTCTGGAGCTGAACTTGGGGACAGATGCAATCTTAAAAAGAAAACAAATTACTTTCTCATTCTCATGCTATACTCTCAAATATATCCAGAAGTTACATTCATATAGGCGGGAATTCTGGGCAAAGAAAACTGGAACCACCACCACCCCTTCCATCAGTCTAGCTGTTCCTGGAAACAAGAGCAGCAACAGGCATCATTTAACCTACCTTGGATCCACATCAGACCTGAGCCACCACTAATCCAGTCACACTGAGCACCAGTCAGGGCTGCTGTTATTAATACCCTGTTCCATACCATACAGGTGACTTTTCTTGGCAGGGATGTCAGACCCAGACACACGCCATGACAGAAGAATAGGGTGGGGTAGAATTAAGTCTTTTGGAAGTGCTTGCAGGTCTCAGACTCTACAAAACATTTTGTCAAATTCCATGCAAACCAGAAGACTACCTGGCTGTTGTGACAAGCACAGTCTGTCCCCTCAACGTTAAAAAAAACCTACAATAATTTGAAGCATCCCCTGTCTTTGCAGACTGACCTGTTGTGTGAGCGGGAGGAAGATCGTGGGGAGAGGCTCATGAATCTTGCAGCACAGCTGGTTCTGTGGCACAGCCCTGTGTCACTGTCCCGGGTAGGGGGAGAGCTGATGGGAATAGCTGGGGGCTGCTGCTCTTTCAGGACTTCTGTTCTAGCACCAGAGGCTGTGGTAAATACGAAGGGTTAAAAAATATGCACTAGGAACCGTTGAGAACAGGCTATCAAACACATCCAAAAAACCCACGAAAATGACAGCAGAGTATACGGTTAAGTTTGGTTTTAAATGCAGGTAAATACACTTTCTACAGCTACCTGCTTTTTTGGTTTGCGTGGGTTGTTTTTTTTTTTAACCATATTTAACAGAATTGTGATGCTATTTTGTAGTGAAGTAGAAAGTTCAGCATTTGAGGATTCAAGTTTCTTAGGAATCACACAACAGTGGGTTTATGTACAAAGTTGGTGCTTTCTTTTAAAATAAGTATTTCCAGCAACTTAGAAACAGTGAAAATTACATAGTACCAGCTAATGAAAAAAAAGCACTATTTAATCCAAATTTTGTTTAGCGTTGAAAAGGCACAAGTAATGGAATATTACATTAAGGGCAACAGTTCCTCAGTATTGGGTGCTGCATTAAGATGTTTGTTAGAATTTTTACAAAGGCACTCCTCAGTAACTCAAAGGAACACTCACGTGTTCCTCAGGTAACTCAAGTCCTTATTGACCTGCATCAGACCATCTATCCATCTACTCTACAGATGGACAGTGGCAAAGCAAACAGATTTTCCCACTTTGGTTTTGTTTTTAAATGAAACACATCAACAAAGAGAAATTATGAAGAAAACAATGTATTTGTCCAAACACGTACCTGTGTTACCTCCTATACTGTGAGAAATGCTTTCACTCTGTGTGCTCTTCCTGCCAACTTTGTTCCACTTCTTCACCAAAAACTTTAACCTTGGTAAGAAAACAAATTTGAACAACCATTAAAAATAAGTAGAAATGTGTTAAATTTTAATATTAAGTTATTTGTTGGTATAGAACATATTAGCCAACATAAGTAACAATTGTTGTGGGAATGATGGGAGAATTCTTCAACTTCAGTCTTTGGAATGCTGGCTTATCCCATTTTACCCTGCAACAATCCTTGAACTGCTGAAAAGACTTGCTTGATTTGGCTCTGCTCCTATCTCCAGAGAGCTCTTCCTACCTGAGAGGAGGAGTTTGGAAGTCACTGCAGGAGTCTAGAAGTCCTGCAGCCTTTGCTGTTATTACGGTATTCATGTCAAAGACTCTGTCATCTCCTGACACAAACTTGCTAGTAATCATTTTTACTAGACAAGGAAATTGCTCAGAAATAACCACCTATTACATTTAAAACTGATTTTTTTTCATTAAATGGGCTTAAAGCCATTGGGAGATGGCATATTGTCCCATGTACAGCTAGCAAAACCCACTTGGTAGTGACAGAGCATGACAGAATCACACCCAATAAAACACACGCTACTGGATTCCAGAGAGAACCATCCCTGACAGATCGCATTCTGATACAAGACAGACTGTCCAGTGAGATCAAGGAGATAGAAGTCAGCCCCAAAGAACTTCAGATTGTAATGCTGTGCACTGGTTCCCAAATATATTGCAGCTGGGCATCACTCAAGTAGCTTTTTCATAGAATTATGGAATGGTTTGGGCTGGAAAGGATCTTAAAGAAGCCCACCTTGTTCCATCCTCCTGCCATGTGCAGGTACACCTTCCACTATACCTGGTTGCTCCAAGCCCTGTCCAACCTGGCCTTGAACACTTCAGGGATGGGGCAGCCACAGCTTCTCTGGGCAACCTGTGCCAGGGCCTCACCACCCTCACAGGGAACAATTCCTTCCCAATATCCCATCTAAGTCTACCCTCTTTCATCTTAAAGATTTTTTTTTACAAATCTTTAGTACAGATCAAACTCAGCTAAGAAGTCATGCTTGAACCAGTTCTGGAGATTGCTCCTGCTTAATGTAGGATAAGCCACAGGAACTATCAATTTTTTAAGTTTCCAAGAAAACATCACATATGAGAGACAGGGGGTGTTTTGGCTTTACCTTGAGATGGCAATGATGGCTCTGACTGCACACCTGAACTTGGTGAAAGGCCGGGAGTGTGATCCAGAGAGCTGCAGATCTGCAGGAGAAGGATAGATTCCCATGCGAGCAATGAGAGAGAGAGTTGCTTGCTCACAGTCCTGAAACCCCCCAAGCAGCAGCAAGAGGTATTTCTTCTGATAAACTAGAGCCTTTCTAAAGCTCTCTGCTCGAATGTACTTCCGATATAATCTCTGCAACTGTAGAAAGAAAAAAAAAAAAATTAAAAGAAATTCAAATTTTCAGTTACTGTTGCAAAAACCCAGCCACAAACAAGGTGTCTTCAGGTCAAATGTCCAGACGGAGGACACAAGGGCAGCCAAAACAATTCTGTACGTTGCTAAAACCCACCCAAATTTGCAGCATCAGACTTCTTTAAGTCTCCTGAAGGTTTTCAAGCAAAATGATCATACTCAAAACTATAAAACAGTTTAACTCTTTAATAAAGAAAATAACATCCACTTTAAAAAAAAATTAGCCAGAAAGTATGGTGGGAGAGATGCCTACCAGACTTGAATACAGCCAAGTGTCAGAAAAATAAAAAGTATTAAGATTAGTCAGCAGGGATTAAAAATGAGTGTTTTCTATTTTCATGCTTAGACAAGAAACCCAAGTCTCCCTCACATTTAAGAGTAGAAAGAAATTCTAAAGATCCAGATTACTTTTGATGCAAGTTCCTGTCTAACACTGAGAAAGTTCCAAAGGAAGTTCTCCTTTGGGGAAAGTTTCTAATTTAAAATAATATATCAAACTATTCATCTAGAAAAATCAACCTTTTAAAATAGCAACTGAAGATTACAGCAGTAAGTGAAAGATAAATGCCATAATCTTACAGATCCCTTTTTTCCCAGCAGATCAGGTTGAAATGACACCTCCTGGCTGTGGCACTGCTGGCTCTCCAAGCTCCAGAGAGCCCCTTTGCTGGCTAGTCCCTTAATTTTACCTTAGGACTGGAAGTTTCTGCCACGGGTTTGTTTTCAATTGCAGCACTGGCTTTAGCCAGCTGGGATTCCGCCTGCTTCAGCGCATTCTGCAGTGTGGTCCTCTCTTGCTGCCAAGCCTCTCTTTCCAGCTCTTGAACAGGGTCAGCACCACCTGTAGATCTCATCTAAAACAGAAACCAAAAGGAACTGAGCCACGATGGTTTTGCACATTACTTCCACAGTCAAACATCTCAAACCAAGTAATAACCCAACTTTATGACAAATTAAAACATAGAAACAATGAGCCTGAAAACCATCAATGGCATTCAGGTGTTAAACAGCACAATAGGAAACTGAAATGCAGGAAAAGCCCTTTTTAAGACGTAACAGATTTTTGTTCATCAGGCTACCCCTTCTCTGATCGGCCTTACAGGAATCCTTTATATCCCAAACCCTTTGAAATGGAAACAAAACATCTGACTTCTACATCCACAGGCAGCACAGAAATTGTGAAGATGCCTGTGTACGTGCAAACACAAGCAGCACATACAACAAAACCAAGTTGTGAAGTAAATTCTGAAAAATCACACATTCAATTCTGAGAGTCCATTGTCCAGAGAAGCTGTGGCTGCCCCATCTCTGGAAGCAGGGGGTGGAACGAGATGGGCTTCAAGGTCCCTTCCAGCCCAAACCATGCTGTGATTCTATGAAATTGAGTTTTGTGGTAAGTCATCTCTTGTAGGAATGAGACCCAGGACTCCAGCTCCAATTCTTCATGGAAGTTCTGCCTTCATGACCCTCTTTGTACCAACTACAAATTTACTGGTCAACAGTTATATCAGTGCATGATGCAACAGATCACAAAAGAAATAAAAGATCTTTTTTTAAGGTAGTTGATGTTTTATCCCTTGAAATGAAATTTATGCATTAGAGAAGCCAGTACAAACAACTGACCCCAGTTTCTCCTAGCAACTTATTTCAGTACAATTTGTAGTATCTGAAGGAGTTCTACATGACTCATCAACATCCTTGACTTCTACTACACCATTTGGCAGCTGATTGACCAGACAGCTCCATTTTGGCACAGATTTTCCATGCTGACATTTTGCCAGGTGCCCTGTCCGATACTCCCTAATTTATCACAACTCAAGGAGGAAGAAAATTCCTTTGGTCTCTTGAGCATGTGGTTCAGTACCTTAAAGGAAGGAGAAATTCAGGGAGGAGACTGAAGGAAAAGGTGATTCTGGAAAAAAAAATAAAAAAATCAAAGCCTGAAAAGAGGGCAGAGAGGAGGGACTGTTTGTGCCCACAGAAGAAAAGCTATCAGGGTGGAGTTTTTGCTCTAGAAAGGCATGTGTAGTTAAAGTGCTCTACTGAACACTTTTTTTGTTAAACAAAATTTAAGTCAGGAAACTTGGGCTCCTTTATTTTTGTGTGGTTAGTCTCTGAAGGAGGGAACTCTGCTCCAACAAGAGTTGTGTACAGCTGACAGCTCTAAAGGTTTGTGAGAGGAAGGCTTAACCAAAATAACCCCATGAACTTGGAGAACAGGCTGCATCCCCCTCCTCAAGACTGGAGATGATCCATTTGACAACCACCTGTGTGGCTGCACAGGTGACAGAAGGAAAATATTAAGTGTATTTTGTAAGCAGGTAGGCATAGGGAGAGCTGCAACATGCCAAGGCAGCTTGTCACACATCAGACTTGTGAACAGAAGATATAAAAACCTTTTCACATATCAGACAGTCGTAGATCTCTATTGCAAGAGAAAGACATAAAACTGCAAAGTTATCTGGGGAATCAGATGGAATTTAAAAGCTATGCTTTTATGTATTTTGTATCAATAAACCTTAGCTCAAGTATTTGGTAATTCCCTGGGCTTGCGTAAAATATTTGCAATACTGCAAACATGGGTCAGAACAGCCCTCCTGAGATTACAAACCACTATGGTGCTTTTTGAAAAGTACTTGGCATTTTGGTGAGAAACAAATGTCTCTGGATGCAGAAAGAAGCTACAGCAACACATCCCAAAGCTTCTGATCCTTGGACACATTACATATCTAGGAAAAAAATGCTGTTAGAAGCAGACTCTAAAATACAACAAAACAGAGTTGGACATTAAAATATGTTAATATTTTCCTTACCTGAGATCTAGGAGAAGACAATAAATCTGATTTTAGTTCTCTTAGTGTCTGCAGTAAAGAGGCTACAGCTTCATCATTTGATGCAGACCAATCATTAACTGTTCTGTTAGACAGAAACACCTTTTCAGTATTGGACTGATTTGTAAGAACGTTAACACACATTTAATTTCTTCTTCCCACTACATGACCTTTCAGTTCTGAGGCTTTACGCAATATTTACCACACAAATTACCACTATGAATACACTGAGAAATTAGCAAGTTCTGTTAATTTTTAAGAATTAAAAGAGCACAGGGCTCTCAGCCATGACCCACACAAGTTAAGAAGCAGGATGGAAAGCAAAGCAACTAGTTTATGAACTCACTTATCTAGAATTTTATATATGAACTCATTCAGGTGCACAGCCACAAAGAGCAACTGCTGCCTTATCTTCTCCAGCTGTTGCTGCTGCTGTTGCAAGTGGGGTTTTTCAGTTTCTTTTGTCACAGGCTGTTTGGCACTTCCATCTTTGCTTGAGGTACACAAGAGTTCCTCCTGACAATTTGGAGGATTTTTTTCTCTTTCTTTTAATACTGCCAGTATTTCCTGCAGTTCTTTAATTCTTTGTTCGTCCCTGTGGTGCTGCCGTTCCAAGTTTTGCTGTTTGAACAGAATAAGTAGTAGTTAAGTGCATCTTATACATACACACTTATGTAAGTGTCATCACACTTAATTAGCATATCCATCTGGGTGTTCCTTAACTGCCAGACCACTTTTGGGGGAAGGCTTAGAGCACTGCTTTCCAGGGCCACCAGGAAGCCATTTAATGACACTGGAGTGTCATTAACTGTCTCCATCCAAAGAGAAATCCAGGGTGAAACCAATACTGTCACAAGCCACGACTGGGATCCTAGCTCAAAATAAGGGCAGTGACATGAAACTTAGTTTGGTTCCATCCTGCATTTAACCCATATTCATCCCCACCTGTGAACAACCAGCAATTCCCAGCACACACAAAAATTTAAAGATCAACTTCCGTCAACAATAAACCCAGACACAATCCCTTGAAAACAGCTACATATGAGAAAGAGCTCATTTAATGCATTTTTCACAATGCTTTAACAGAAGGAAACCTTCCAACCAAAGAACATCATCCAGGGGGTTACATCCCAGTGTGCGGCTATTTCAGTGTAAGACAGAGCGTTCTCACCAGTCTCTCCTGATCTCTCTGCCAGTCCTTCTGTTTCTGTAGCTCTGTCTGTTGCTGCTGCCTCCGCTCTCTCCCCCTCTCCTCTTTCCTGTTCTTATCTTGCTCTTTCAGCAGCTTGAAGAGTGACTGCAGTTGTTCCCAGTCAGCTTTCAGCTTGGCCTCTCTCTCCCTATGGGCCTCCAAGGAACGGATCACATCTTGCTTTTGTGCCTGAAGAGACTCCAGGGTGGCTCGCAGTTTTTCACTGACCTCCCTCTCCTTCTGGGTTTCCTCGCAGCACATCTGTACCTCAGCCTCCAGCTGCCTTTTGGACAGGATGGCCTTCTGGTGCATTTTCTCAATAACAGCAGCAAGCTCCATAGTTCGGGCCCTCTCCTCTTCCAGCTGGGCTTGGAGCTCTCGGATGAAGGCTTGTTCCAGCAGCGACTCCCTGTGCTGACAGGAAGCACCTTCCTTCACTCTCATGCTCAATTGCTCTGTCAAAACACGCTCATGATTCAAGGAATCCAGGAGCTCCAATGAACGATTTTTCTCAGCATCCAAGTTTTTCTGTAGCTCCCGCAGTTTGGTCTGTTCCTGGGACAGCAAGGCTTCGCAGCGGGAGTGCTCGATCTGCAGTTCCTTGCGGAGGTTATCTGTTACTGTTTTCTCGTGCTCCAAGGACACGACCAGCTGGCAATTCTGCACCGACTGCACATCCAGGGCAGCCTGCAGCTCCTGGGCAGAGGGGGCAGAACACATTAATAGTCCAGTACAAACACTCATTTGTGGGGCTGGCTGGTATTTAGCAATTTTCAACCTCCTGTTTTATCCAGGAAGATATTCAAGACTTAACTAGAATAGTTCAGGTATTAAAAAGTTTAATTTAAAATTACAAGTGTCAGAAAAATGCTCCCTAGCAATCTGCCACCAAGCAACAAATCCAAAAATTATCATGTTAATGTATCTGCCAGTACATTATTTCTTCTTCAGTTAGTAAGACCCTCATTAGGACATCACTACTCTTTACATCACTCAGTCCCATTAATAAATAACATCTGAAACAACAATAACCCAGGTTGTTTTAAAAAGAAAAATATAAGCCGTGAGAGTAGATGTAAAGCTTCAAGACTTGGCAGCCCATCTCTTCAGAGCACAGAGTAGAGACTGATAAAAATAATGACAGAATGGTCCAGGCTGGAAAGGACATTAAAGCTCATCTCATTCCCACCCCCTTCCATGGGCAGGGACACCTTCCACTAGACCTGGTTGCTCCAAGCCCTGTCCAACCTGGCCTTGAATCCTTCCAGGGATGGGGCAGCCACAGCTGCTCTGGGTAATCTGGGTGCCAGGGCCTCAGCACCCTCACAGGGAAGAATTTCTTCCTTATATCTAATCTAAATCTACCCTCTTCCCCTTTAAAATCCATCCCTAGGTCCATTTTGGGAGCCAGCCTTTCTTCAGAAAGTAAGGCAGAGACTGAAGGGGAAGTCACAGGGCACTGCAGACAGTCAGAGCTGGCACTGCTGTCCTAGTAGGGAGGTCTACCCTGCCCTCCACCTAGCCAGCACCATTTCTTATCTCCTAGAAAGACAGGTCAGATGCTAAATGGCAGCAGCTTTCCATAATGGGGCTTCAATAAAGATTTGTGAATGCCAGACTAATCTCTCACACAGCTACCCCCGGGGCAATGCACTTTTCTCCTGGCCTTAGCTACTCTGTCCTCCTTGCATGAGCAGATTTCTGAAAAGGTGGAGGAGGGTAGCAGCACATCCTAACCATGCAGCAGTTACAAAAATCCCAACAAGAATCACTCACAAACCTAAACACCTGCCAGGAAGATGAGAGGAGAAGCCAGACTACAAGGAAATAGTCAGAATTGTGTTTCCTCACTTAGGGAATTTAAGTAGGATTGTCTGGAGTTCTTTGAGAGAGTTTAGTTTTGGGGTTTAAGAAATGGTTTATGTTAAATCTTCCTCCTTTTCCATTCACTGTAGGCCTTTTACAAGCACTGAGTCATTGCTATTACAGTCTTGGAGAGAAAGCTGTTCACTTGTTTTCTGTTCAATTTAGAAGGGAACAGGATGACTTTGGTTAACCTCCAAAAATACATATTATATGGAAAAGGCTCCACTTAGTCTCTGCCAAACCTATTTATCATTGGGTGGTTTTCTTTACAATATCAGAGATCATACACCTCACATCCTCATGGTAAGTTTGCTTTGGGATTGAGGGTGCAGTTATACAGCTGTAGAATCTGGCTGGCCCTACTCAGCAAGGGGCAGTACACAACAGGGGAAAATGGGAAAGCAAAAAACAACAAGATGATGTGGGGAAAAAACCCAACACGGCATTCAACTTCGGTTTATTTCTGCACGTGCAATTAATGAAAGTAACTGAAAGCTTTAACTCTGTGAAAAAAGCAGCTATGCACATTCAGAGGAGGTTTGGGGGTTTTAACAGTTACTAAACAAAAAACAGTGGAAGAGAAGAAGACTGCACAAATAACCTGCTAGTTAACATCATGCCCCAGAGGAGCTGGGCATTACCTCCATGGCCTTTGTCTTTTCTTCCTCTGCTTTCCTCTGCTGACGCTGTTGTTCCTCAAACCAACCTCGAAGCTCAGATCCCTTCAGCTGCTCAGCCTGCAAGTCTTCAAGTGCAGCTGCCAAATCCTTTTCTTTTTTTTCCAATTCAACACTGCAAAGTTCAAAACGGCATTTCTATGTTCAGAACAGAACATCCTTCACCAGCATCGCAAGCAAGACATTTTGGGTTGGTTTCTCTGAGTTTTTCTATTGATTTATTTCTTTAAGGTGGCCTCTGTTCTTTCTAAAGACAGTCAGTTTTCAAGTCACAGTTAGCATCTAAAAACATTTACTTCCTTGCGAGCCAAGCTAGAATTGCTCGATTTAGTAACAATTAAGAGATAGAGAGAAGTTATTTATCCTGGCAGAGCAAAGCCATTGTCCTGTGAGAGGAAAGAAAAATACTGGCATACACTAAGAAGGAAGTGAGAAAGGAACATACCCAAGATGACAGAATTTAGTAAAGAAAACATAACCCTTAAAAGTGAGAGACCCTAGTTTTCCTCCCTGTGTTTCAAAGTGCTAAGCCATTTAGTATAAAGTTCTTTAGACCTGCTGATAAATCAAATAAATGAATAATCTACTTCTCACCGTAACTGATTTATTTCCCTCTGAAGCTCTTCCAAGGATTTCTGCAACCTTTCATTCTCTCGCTTACTTTCAGAAAGCTCTGATTTCAGGGATGCTTTTTCCTGACTCAGGAGATCACATGTTTCAGAGGATCTTTTCTGCTCCTCAGAGAGGGTGCTGTGCAAGTCACTTACAATAGATTTTTCCTCCTGAAGCTTATATTCCAATAATTCAACTAGGATAAGAAAACACTGTAACAGTTATTTATATTACAGAGACCTTGACAATATGATATCACTTACACTAATTCAAATTAGGAAAAAAAATCAGCTGCATTGAAGTGTTCTTGTCTGGAGAATTCGTTTCTGTTCAAACATGAGAGAAATCAGCAGAAGGATGCAAAACCACTATGATTCTATCATTGTGATGCTCCGTAAGCAGCCTGTTACTAAGGGATTTTAAACCTCATTAAACAAACTTATCCACTTACGGAAACATTTTATGACAGGAGTCACTATATAGAACCTGTTTTGCCAGCTCTGTTGAGGCAAGTGACTTAAGAGAAACAACTCTCCCTAAATTTGGAGGTTCCTGTTTGATATGTACTTAAAAAATAATTAATATACCTATGTCTACAGTATTATGTAAATAAAATTAGCAATAAACTTCTGGATTTCCAGAAAGCTTCCCTCTATTGGACTAGTGCATGTGCTATTTATAAGCTTTTAAATGGCTGAATCCTGAATAACAGTGAGGGAAAAACAAAAACAAGGAAAAAGCAGCATTTTGCTTTGAAAAGAGATGTTTATTTTTGACCATGGTCACTTGCACTTGTTTCTTTATTATGTAAAGGGAACCTGCTGTGAAAACCAAGGCTGCTTATTTAGTCAGGAACATGGTTCAGCAGTGGGCTTGGCACTGTTTATGGTGGGACTCCATAGTGTTAAAGGTCTTATCCAACCTAAATGATTCTGTGATTCTATACTAGCAAACATATAAATAAACAATTCCCTGCAAACAAACAGGGGTGTTTTACTGTCCTTGCTGGGTTTTCTCCATGTATACACTACTTCTATTCTATTGCTTTGGGTTATTTCTCTTTGCTTTTCACAGATTTGTCTCAACTACTGATACGAGTAAGAACTAATGCTTCTTTGCAAGACACCTTTTTTTGCCTTTTATATTTGAGGCAAAAAGGAACTGATGAAGAAGACAGAAAGAACTGACAAAGACAGTAAGAATTACCTTTCCTCCGGAGCTGGTGTTCCTGTTTGTTCCCATGATCTTCAGCCTTGGTAAGGGTTTCCTGTAGCTGCTGGAGCTTCTCCTGGTTCTGAAGATGTGTTATGCGGAGCTGAGCTTGGAGGTCCTGGATTTCTGAGAGCAGGCTATTCCGGTCCGAGGAGAAGAGGTGCTCCACAACCATCTGCCTCTGCTCCTCCTGAAGCAAACCAAGGCCTATTCAAACTACAAGGCTATTTCCATACCTTCTGCAAGGCTAAACACTAAGGAAAATCTTGCAGTACAAGTTTTGTACAGAAGCACTCAAATTACCAAGTTCATGCCGCATGTTAATGCAAAATGTTAGCATTACGTAAAGAAGAAAAAAACCCCACTTCACTTGCCTTGTTGAGTTTATACATAACAATTACGACAACCCAGAACCTAAATATTATTGGCAAAAAGCCTCCAGATTCAGAGTGAGTTCAATATATACCCTTTGCAAGAGAGGTCTGTGAAGTTCTAGACAAATGGGAAGGAGGGAAAGAATTCAACCAAGTATTTCCTATTCACTGTCAGAGTCTTTCTGGATGCCAGCTAAAATAACCAATAGGCTTTGTAACACCATGTACAAAGTTCAAGAAAAATGCTACCACAGCAGAAACTCTAAGAGGTACTGATCTCATGCCATCTGCATTAACATACAAGATATAACAACAGAAACAATAAAACTGGAAAAAAAAAAAACCCTTTAAAAAAAATAAGAGAATAAAGAAGTGATTTTTGAGCAGAACACTCTAAGAGCTTTTCATACTTGTTGTTTCATTATATACTCCAGCTTTTCCTCTAATGAACTTGCGTCACCAGATGCAGGATCCGAGAAGTGAGATTTCAAGTCAATTTGCAACACACTTCTCTCCTTCTCAAACACACTCTGTACTGCTTGCAGAAGTTCTCCTCTCCAGTCAGCAGCAACACTTGAAGTTTCCTGTTAAAATATATTTTTTTAAAATGGCATCTCTCCTCTCTCGATCTCTAACCCAATGTCTTTCATATCATAAGAGTGTATCTGTTAATTTAAGCACTTTTAGAAGTGTTTAAAGAGTACTGTCCCTTACTCCTTAAACATATATATACACACAAGCCTCATAACGTATTATATATACAACACACATTTATATGTATAAAACCTGGTTACCTTGCTTTAAAGGGTATTTTATTTCCATACCTTGTCTCCTCTATCTGCCACCTTGCTGAGGTAATCCTTCAGCGACTGGATAGCATCTAGCAGGGATAATTCCTCCTTCTGCCAGCCCTCCATTGCTGCTTGGGTCTGAGGGATGTTCTTCAGCTCCCTAAAACCAAAGGGATGCTCTGACAAAGCCAATATTTTGCAGCTCTCCTCATACACCATCTTCAGCACAGTCTGAGAAGGAAAAAAAAAAAGATAATATCAGGAAACAGGCATCAGCATCCTGGCAGTGTAAGAGTAGGATGGGATAGTACTAGACAACAAAAGTAAGGTTTCTGTATCAACACGCTGAGATGCAATTAAGCATAATTACTATTTATGCTAAAGGGCTGTACTTTACCTTTGTTTCTGAAACATTTAGCTAACTTTCCTGCGAATAAATTAAATTCTATCAAGTCTGAAGCTATGTTACTAAACCCCAGTGATGCCAGAAAACTGAACTATGTATTTAGACAAGCTTGGCTTAATTTTGTAAATTATGTACAAATAACAACTCCCAAAATATATTATTTGGCCTGACAATGTCAGAGGAAACAATTTCCACTGACATTGTCAGGCCAAATAATATATTTTAAATAAATTCCCTGTTCACAAATGCACAGATGTTTCCTGGCCTCTTTTCAAGGAAGGTCACTGGAGGTTTAAGTCCTTTTCTTACACACATCTCATCAGAAATATCCCAGCTTCCATGTGGAGCTGTTCCTCATTGCTACTCACTCCAACAACAACACAGAGTACTTTTATTTAACTCTTGATATTCTTTCCTTGCACTTTTTGAATTACTTTTGAAGCAACTTGAGCTGCTTTTCTGTCACTGGAATCAAAATAGTGATTACCTCAAGAATCAGTGAAAACCTTCAGTAAACATTAACATCAAAAGCACAGTAAACTGTTCAAACTAAACATTCAGTACTGGAATATGCACTCAGATCTTACAGCCAGTAAAGTCTAGACTGATGCTCCTCAAAAAGAAACTAAAAAAACCAAAAATCTTTGTTTCTTAAGGTAAAATAAAATTCACCTCTTCCATGAAGGCTCTGAGACTATGCGTTATAGAATTATTAATTTTTTAGACACAGAATCATAGAATGGCTTTCAGTTGGAAGGGACCTTTCAAGACCATATCTAGTCCAACTCTGCTGTGACAGGCATGGGGAACATCTTCTATTAGTTCAGGCTTCTCAAAGCCCCATCCAGTCTCATTTTGAATGGATTCTGGGATGGACTTCTAGGGATCCACCACCTCTTTGTGCCAGTGTCTCATCACAAGAAATTTTTTACTTATGTCCAATCCATTTCATGATCTTACTGGGCAGTGAGGTGAGGCTGAAAGATCAGTAGTTTCCAGGGTGCTCGTCATTATGCTTTTTAAAAATGGGTGCTATGTTTCCCTTTTCTCCAGTCACTGGGGACCTTATCTGACTGCCGTGACTTTTCAAAAATGATGGAGAGTGGCTTGGCAATTGCAAGCGCAAAGTATCCTCAGGACCCTGGGATGCATGCCTTTGGGTGCCACAGATTTACCTATGTCCAGGTTCCTCTGGTGGTCTTAAATCTGATCTTCTCTTACAATATGAAGGACTTCATTCCTCCAATCCCTTCCTCATCGAAATTAAGCTTTTCTTATAGGTTTGGCCAGCTTATTGGCCACTCTTGTCCCATTTGGTCGGGCGAGTACCATGAGCTCCCAACATTTCTGGCTTCTCAAAGGTAAATCCGTGATCATAAAAATGAAAACCTTGAGTACTGCACCAGCTGCACAGCGGGGGATTCACCTCTATCCTGGTCCCCTTCCTCTCACTGGGAGGATAGAGAATATTACGCATGGTCCCAAACCTTTGAACTGCCCTGTTACAGTACTGTTAGACCCTACACGGGTGATAATCTGTAGGGCTCACTCAGCTTGGCAGCCTCAATGATAACACAAATACAAGCTGCTGGTAAGCAATAAACTTCTCTAGAGAAAGTATCAGGATGGCAAGAGGGTGATTCAGTGCGTCTCAGTAAAGAATCTCCAATTACTAACACCTGATGTGCTTTTCTGGTAGCACTGGTTCTAATGCCAGCAGATGGTTTCATCAGCTTTGCATGTTTGGCTTTTCCTGAACCATATCAGTTATTCCATGTGCTCTTCCTGCTCCAACCCTAGAGCATCATGTCCCTTATGAAGGCAGATGGATGGGGGAAGGATCTTCCTTCTGACTTGAGGAATGATAAAGGCCCAGTCTCCATCTTGTGAGTTACTTGTGCCAGTTAGCTTGAGTGAGTTTGAATTCAGGCTTACCTTCCCCTTGCATAAGTCTTCCTCCATTGTGCCGAGCAAGCTGAAAGAACATGCTAAGCATATTAGGAGGCAGGATTCACTTTCTAAGAAGGGTATTTCTTCTAGTTTCTTATTACTTAAGAACTCACTGTAACCTCCTGTATTCTCTCATAGATGAAAATTTCTCCCTTTCCACAGCTGGAATTTTTGAAATGGCTGAGAGCTTGTTCAGCAAACCAAAGAGTTCTAGACATACACTTTCTTCAACTACTCACTGCTCAGTCTTCTGTATATTCCTCGTGTTGCTTGAACTGGCTCTGACATATCCCTGCACACCTCACAATGGTGTTTCCACAGCTCTCCATCATATCAGGATGACAAGAACAGGCAGGGGAGCACGACATCAGCCAGCTTTGGTTGCTTCTGAAACAACTTTCTGTGAAGCCTCCAAGGCAAACCCATAAAGCAGATTAACCAGTCCTTATACCCCCACATTCTAAAACAGCACCAGTGCTGTCCCAGCAAAACTAGTTCAATTCTAGCAAGTACAAGCAAATGTCAGTAATGTTGTCACAAGAGATGCAAGGGCAAGAACCATAATCAACTTGAAGTTTAAGCCATTACAGAACAGTTTTCAGTGTAGATGTAGCAGCTATTTTTTATTAGCATTTAATTTTTGCTGTCCAGTTTTAATTTGCTGGTATGCTCATATTAATCATACATTACCTTCATCTGTGGTGAAAGTATATCCTTTTCTTTTGTTGATTCCATAATATCTGGAATCATTGCCTGGTATTGCAGATAAGCCGTGACATTGGCATCTAGACGATCTGATGTTTGTAGCTCCTGCTTTAGATTAGCTACCAAATTTGAGCTGGTATCTGAAGGAAGAGACAACCCCCCATCCCCAGAAAGTGTTATAAATATGGAAAGAACTTGAAACTAGAACAACCACTTGCAAAATAACCATGATTTCTTCTGCTCGTATGAATGCAGGGTTAGAGTGGGTTGGCTGGTTGAAATCTTAACTAACTTAAACAAGTTAAAAGTCAGTAAGTTGCCCTCAGAACCAGAAAGAGTGTTGTAGTCAGGACTCACTTAAACCCCCTGCCTCTTTTCTGTATGTAGAGATGAAAGGGTAAAAGCAGGCACAAATATACATATATATATATGTATTTTTTTAAACAAAGAACCACCTGACAAAGGCATAGCTTTCCAATAAAAGACCCACAGTAAAAGAAAATGGGAGAAAGGAGAAACATGTTTGAATACTGAAGTTAACAAAAGGTAAAAGGAATCTACAAAGTTCAACTTACTGCTGCCACATCCATCACTCATCGCAGATGCTCTTGATCTTTCATAATCTTGTAAATCAGAAGGGGTTAAAGTCAGACTACCAGCTTCTCTCATCTGCTTGAGAATAAATTTTTCACGTTAATTTGGTTTTCTGAACCCAGCTGTTGGTTTCTGCATTTATGACAACTTTGTAACTAGTGCGGATTTTAGCAACTGCCTCCTTGATCCAAGTGTTAGAGATGGCAAATACCACGGTTAATGCAACACTGGGGCTCTCTGGCAGCCATTCCATCTCAATTTTTTCCTCTTTTAATAGTCTTAAGAAAGATACATGTATTTATACTTAACCATCAAAGCAAGGCACAAAAATATACAGCTAAAGAAAAATTTTCTGAAGTACAGACTTTATCTTCCTGTGAAATTACAGAATAGACAACATGTAAGTATATGTATACAATATATATAATACTGTCAATAAAAAGAAAACCCTCTGTTCTCCAGTTTTAAAAGTCACTCTCACACTCTAACACTCTCACTTCTAACACTCAACAACAGATTGTTGAAGAAGTAGGGAGCTGTTACAGTACACTGAGTACTGTGGTAGCAAAGGTTTTACAGATTTAGCTCAACTACTGGCACATTAAGTGTTATCACAAATTTATCAGTTATTATCACAGTAAGAGAGGAACTAATAATTGTATGCCCAAAACTTTAGTGGACCTATTCCCAGCAGTGTGTAGGTTTCTACTACTTGGAGCCCGTGGCCCCTCAATGATCCCAAGGGGACAGAGCTGAGCAGTCTTGTTTAGTAAGAGTTAAATCAAACATGAAATATCACTTACCAGAATCTTCTTCTCCATATCTTCATCATCATCATCAACAGAATAGGTACTTCCAGAGAAAGCTGGAGATTTTCTATCTACTCCCACTGCTGCATCCCCACTGCCATTTTCATCAAGGTTAGAATATCCCAGTGATACGGAATTATCTCCTTGCAGGGATGACCTTGTGTGTACAATTTCAAAATCTGTGTTTTCAGCTTCTGAGAAGGGTGTCAGGTGAAGGACTGGTTGAAGTTCCATGCTTATATCTTGCTTTCTCATGATCTCAGGCGAGCTCCATGAAGACATACCTGCAATTAAATTCTGGAAATCTTTTGGAGTCTCTTTGTCTATGTTCCAATTGTGTTTTGGTGAATCAGGAGTTTGATGAATTTCCAGTATTTGCTGGCAATGCTTTTTCAAATCTTGATCCCCTTCAGAGCTGTGGATCATGTCCAACTCCTGGTGCAAGGCATTTTCTTGTAATTGCTTAATCCGCATTTTTGGATTTTTATTGTGACATGTCAAGTCAAACATAACTTCATCTTTTTCCTATAACAAAATAACACATTAATTGTTTAATGGAATTTGAGTATGATTACAAACTGAGAAACATGCACTTAAAAAAAGACCTGTTAGAATTGATTGATTTTTCCTTCAATCACTTTAAGTAATTTCAAGACAAAAATCACTCTGATTCTGTGACTGAGTCTAAATAATGCACTATTTGAGAAGACATTTTAGTTTATTTTAAACCTGTCAACATGGAAATTTCATTTCATCCTCCATGCCTGTTAGTTTGTCAGATACAGTGAGTAATTGTTATCCCTCTCATTTTAGACCATCACCTAAATCCTTTTGTGTTAATCATCCCTCTTAATCATCTGTTTTAAGCCTAGTGCTAGCTGCCAGGACTTGACTCTTTTCGCTGCTCCTCCAGCTTTCATTTTAATACATTTCCTAATTTTCACATTGTTTCCACTTTTGAACCCAAACATAACTGCAGGAGAGGTTCTATGCTCCTCTAAGAATGCTGTGAATATTATTACTTTTTCTAATACTAGGATGAACTAGATCCATAGAAAAAGTCTATTGTAAGGAATGCTTGAAAACATGGTAATTTATTCACTTTGATTCAACATATTCTCCAATTTGATAATTATCCCTCCTCAGCCTACTTAAAAACTTCTAGCACTTAAACCTGGAAATACATATACTGACATATAAACATCAATTTAAACATTTCAGAGTCTGAGTTTCTACTTGAAAAGTGATTTTTAAATCACTTAACTGCCCCCAGAATTCCAGCATTCCCTGATATCCTTCAAAGTGTTACCAATTCTCTCTTCACTGGATCCTAAATTACTTCTGTTTTCTAAACAGGGATCTGACAATCCCTACCTGTATAAGCAACATGGTCCAGCAGCCACTGGATTGGAAGTCTGCTGCCTAGTACAGACACATTCCATGGTCTGAAGTATACCAATCTGCATGGGTCATTCAACACTTTTCCCACCTGTCTCCTTTTCATGAGAGATTTCTGGGACAGACCCTGAATGTACAGTGCCACCCAGGCACTGATGGCAGCGCTCCAAACTTGAACTTCCACGCAAATAAAAATATAAACACCAGGAATGATCACATGTTCTGCATAGCTACTCTCTTCATTTCCATTTTAAAATAAACATGTCATTATACATAGCAATTATCCTATCATTTTTTTAAGTAAGTCAACTACCTTGGATGATTATTATATCATACTGCCAAGCAGGGCCCTGAAATTCCACATAAGTCTGACACGGAACGTTTTTCCTCTCCTGTGTGCTCAAACTCTTCATATAAGCCCTCTTAACTAGCACTTATCACCTCTGTAAACCAGCCTTTAAAGACAGTAAATTGGTGTATGACAGATTTCTACAGCTCTCTGAAAAAAGGGGTAATCTGAGTCCTACTGCTTTCTAAAATTGAATGATTTAATAAGAATTTAAGACAATTAGGTTACTTGGAGGAAATGGTTCTAGGAAAAACTCAGAATAATTACAAGAAAGAGTCACAGTAAATAAGAATTTCTGAAAAGAAAAGGAGACATGATGAAGTGTTTTCAAGTAGTTCTCCAATACAGCCATGAAGGATGGCAAACAGTCTTGGTAGCTAATGGTGGGTTCATTGCTTGGCTTGCAGATGCCCACCCTCTCACTCTCCCTCCTCAACAGATCAGGAGGGAAAAAAAATAAGCTGGGAAGAGCTCACAGGTGGAGAGAAAGGAAGGAATATAACCTAGTAACTACTCTCACAGGCAAAATAAATTAAAATGGGGAAAATGTATTCAATCTATTAATCTAGAAATAGATTATTCTTAAAAATCTCCACAAATAATACTATTAAAAATCAAATAATGTACCAGTTTAGCAGTAGGGGAAGCCACTACTCCAAATGACTGATCAATATTGGCTTCTAATTCCTCCATTCCATTTTTAAGGGCTACATCTTTTCTTTTTCTCTGGCAGAATGGCTTGAGAAATTTAGTCTCTTCATGATCTACTTGCTCCTTCAGCTTGTAAGATTCCAACTGTGAAAGAACTTCAGCTCTTCCCAATCGTAAGGCTTCAAGCTCTTTCGTATGGGCCTTGCTTTCACCTTCCAGTTTTGCAGTGCTCCCTTGAAGTTCCTTGATTTCTCTCCGATAAGCTACTTCTTTCTGATTCAGGGCTTGCACCTGGAAATCAAGTCTAGAAACTTCTAACTGAAGACCGTAAACATCCTGTGCCTGACTTGCATCTCTCTTTTCCAACTCTGATTGGAGCTCTGCTGCCTTTTCTGTTAAGTACTGCAGCTCAGTTGTGTCAGCTTCTCTTTGATCTGCCATTGTCTTAATTTGCATCTGTTTCTCTAGAATAGTTGCTTCCCTTTCTCTCACCTTATCTTCAAGTTCTTGAACTCGAGATGTAGTCATCTTTGTCTCAGCCTCTCTCTGAGACAAACAAGTTTGGGAAACTCTGTATTCTTCCTGAAGTGCCTGGTGCTGGATTCTCAGGGAGGTGAGCTCTGAAACAGACTGCTCTGATGACTCTCGCAACTGTTGGCATTTTTTCCCCAAATTTTCCACTTCTGTTTTGTGCTGCAATTCCTTTTTTTCCAGTTGCTGCTGCAGAGCTTCTTTAGAAGCTGAGACAAGCTCCAGTTCCTCCTGAAGTTCTCTCACTTTGGAGAGTAGTGATGCATTTCTTCTGTTTGGATCACGATCACCCTGACAATCTACCAGTTCCTTCTTCAACTCATTCTGAAGGTTTTCCACTGACTGTCCCAATGCACCTTCATAGAAATAATCTTGGTTGTCACTATCTTCATGACATACTGGTCCAAATTGTGCCAGCTCTTTTTGAAGCTTCTCAATTACTCCATGGAGTTGCTCCACCTCGTCATCCTTGTCCTTGCGCAGCCTCTCCTGGTCAACACGAAGGTGCTCAACCAGTGATCTGAGTTCTTCAATTTCAGGTTTTTGGTCTTCTGCAACCTAAGCAAAAGGATAAGGACTGAATATTACTGTATGTAGAGAATTATTATTGCACACAGTTTATATTTCTCATCTGAATCACACAGGCATTAAATCACACATTTAACAGCAGGAATAAACACACATTTCAGCTGGTAACTTTTCAAAATAATCCCTGCTTTCCTAAGAGAATTATCAAACAGATTTCATTTACAATAAGAATCTGCACACCTTGCTTCCCCCAAAAATCAAGCAATGAACATATAGTAAGCACTCTTACTTTATTCTCCAGAGCATTCTGCAGCTCATACTGAAGTCTCTTCATCTGCTCATTCAAGTGATCGATTTCTTGATTCTTTTCTTCAAGCAGTGCTTGTGGGAATGACAAAGCTGAGGAATCACTAATACCCAGGTCCTGACTTTGCTTCACATGAAGTTTTGTTAGATCCTCCTGACCAGAAAAAACAATCATCTCATTAGAAAGGACTGACTTTGTCTCTCAACCTAATGGCAGAACAGAACTAGGGGCTTTATTTAAACATTCTCCTCTTTACTGTAATGATGAACTCAGGGACACGACTACAGCTTCTTTGGGTTTGCACCACTGTGTTGGACTGCCCCAACCCAGAAAATAACCTCAGCTTTGATTTAAATCAAATCACTGTATAAGATAATGCTATGAGCATGAATCGAGAATACTGAGGGGGCTTTGGTTCTGCAATACACCCAGCATCAGTTTTGTAAAGGTAACGCAACGTTCTGCTGGCAAGAGAAACAACCCAAACATCTGTTTACAACATCATGAGATGAAGACTTCAACACTCTCAAGAAAGCAGGTCTCTGACATTTTAGGCAGTGCACTAAGGCTAAAGGAACCTACCTTCAAGTGTGCATTCTCTGCCTGAAGCTGGGTGATGTTGGAAGTATTAAGGTTTTTTTGTATCTCTAACTGCAAGTTCAGCTGCAATATCTCCTCATCTTTCTTGCTCAGGTTATCTTTATATTGTTCTAGTTGGTCTAGCAAGTTTGCAATCTAAAAAAAATATGCATAGTTGTTTCAATTAAGTGCTCTAAGATAAAACTTCATTTATCGTATTATTTAATGGCAAAAAGTAACTTCAGCAAATTCAATGATTTAAACTAATCAACCTGCATTAATAAAATATCTGATGTAGCTTTTGTCGAGGCGGATATAAAAGCCACACTAGTCATAATCCATAGTCAAAAGAGGTAGAAAGATTTTTTCTTTTCTCTACTGCTATTCTTATACCTCTTCACAGTGGCTGTGGCCTAATTTAAGACTGGCTGCTTAGCAAACAATGACAAGGCTGCCTAACAAACAATGACCATTCAGGCAATAAACAATCAGCTATACAAGCAAAAGTATAGTTGCTACATATTATTCACAAGTTCTTCCTTGTACACTCTCAATGTCCCATAACAAGAACATCCTTTCCTTGTGTCCAGAACATCTTCTCTTATTAATTATCATCTTGGCCTTCTCTGTGAGTTTTACTAAAGCTGCAAAATTTCATTGTAATATTCTCACAGGTAAATTCTGTCTGGTTTCAGGTCTGACTCTGTGAGATTGTCAGTCCGGCTGTCAGTCTCCTCAATCTGAGACATAAAAAGAGAGTGAGAAGCTTGTGTTCCAGCTCCTCATCTGCAAAACCAAAGTACTACAAAGGTGGATTTCTGTTTTCTTTTTTAAAAAAAAAGAAAAAAAAAAACAAAACAAAACTATCTGCTCACAAAGATCCATTAATCTGTATTGTGAACGATCAAGGCTTGACTGATGTCATTTGATGTAACAATATGAGACATACTAGCATTTGATGTGCAACAATGACAAGCAGCCAATATAAACACCATCCTTCTCCTCCCAGAAGCCAGAAATGAGCATTACAGTGCCAATCCCAGTAACACAGACAACAAAGAGATGATTCAATAACCACACTTTTCTCTGCAGTGTAATGTTTTTATCATCTCTTGCCTTAATGGGTAGCAAGGTAATAGTGGCTTTGGGGATTATGACTGTTGAAATAAAACTTCATAAGAGAAATGGGAAGTCCATCTGTAAGAAATTAATTTTTATTATCTTCTATTGCTCTTGAAAGAATGGTGTAGACTGAAGGATCACTCCTGTTTTTCTTCTTCACATGAATGGTAGTAAACACTACCATTTAACTGGACTATGTTTGTATATCACAGATATTATAATAATTATTTAGTAACAATATAAACATACAGTGGGGTTGTGTATGCATCTATACATGTAAATCCAATAAAAGTTCCAAATGTTGGGACCAATTTCTCTGTTTCTTCTTAGCTTGACACAAAAACTCATCACAAACATTCTCTCAAAACAGATTAAATTACACCATTGCGGGTAATTGCCCTTTCTGGTCTTAAAAGAATTATCCCTGACTCTCAAACAAAAACTTATCTACCCACTTCAACTCTGGAAGGAAAGGAAAATCAGTTAACAACTGATACTGATCAGTCTCAAAGTTATGTGAATAATCACAAGACCATTTCCAGCAGGAAGGGAGATGGACACAAAACAAAGCAAGAAAAAGGAAGGTTAGTTGAGGCTAAAGCAACTCAAAGTCTGCAGGACTTTCCCAAAACTCTCACCTCTCTCTCCTTGACCTGAAGTGCTTCCTGCTCTGCCTGTAGCTGCTCCTTCAGCACCGGAGCAGAGTTGCCATCCACTGGGACTCGGTGCCTCGCTTCATCCAGTTTAGACTGCAGGGCAGAGATCTGCATCAGGTTGTTGTACTGCTGCTGTTGCAATGCCTCTTTATCCTGGAAAATGATTTTTTTAATGTCAGAATTGCTGTTAATATACAAACCTACCTAACCAGGACAATCCTGCCGAAACACTTCATCGACCCTGACACACCCTGTACAAGAAAAGTACATAATCCCAATGGCCTATAAACAGGAATTCAAAACAACTGAATGTTTTTACCCCTTTATTTTTTGTAATCCAAGTTTAAAACTTCTGAAAATTTAGCATTCAATGATAATTATACTTTCTCAGTTACACAGCATTTTATACATTTAAGAACATAACATCTTGGCCTTATAGCCATTTCCAAATTTCTTATGATACCATATATGTGCCAAACTAAATTTGACAGATGGACACAATTTAAGAAATTAAGAGTTCTGGGTAGATCAAAACCTAGTCATAAATACATTAAGTTCAGTCAGATTGTGATAAAGCAGGACTGAGTTTGTCCAACCTGTGATCTGCCAAGCTATGGTGTTTTTATTTAAAAAATTCTTTTTTGATCTTCCTTCTCTCACAGTCCTTCTCGAGAGCTGGGTCAGTCCAAGGAGGGAAGGTTCACTTGGGAATTGTCCAAACAATTGATGCCTTTTCCTGGTCTTAAAATCAAGAATCAAACACAGTTAGAAGAGGAAAAGGCATTTTACCTTGGTATTTATTTTAAGGATCTTTAGGTGCACTACGTCCAGGTGGAATGCACCAAAATGCACCCTGCAATCCCCCCCCAAAAGATCTGGTATAACATTATAGGTCTTATTAATTAGCATATCTATCAAAGATTTCCCAATGAGAGGCTCAAGTGAGCCCCCCTCCCCAAGGAGCCTTCCCCTGGATGGTTCTATCTTAGTTTACAGAATGTGTTCTGGAGAGCACCTTGGGGTCTGGGGCACACTGATCCCTAACTACTTCTAAGCTTCTAAAAAGTTTAGTCTCTCAGCTTGACAAACAAGTCTAAGAATGTAGCTAAGTCTAAAAAAGCACTAAGAATACAGAAGTTGTAAAAAAGGTATAATAGGGGTATAAAAGAAAAGGCAAAAAATCTTCATGGCATCACAATAAGCCTACATATCTGTACTTCATACAGTAAAGCTGGACAAGAAACCTAAGGCAGTAATTCCCTCTGCTGTTCAACACTTACTCTGCTCATAGTTTAATGCACATATCTTTAATATGTTGTTTTAGACTCATTGTATGATTTGTAAAAAAAATACATAAATTTAACCATCTTCTCTCTAGTTCAAGAGATCTAAGACCCAGAGTACATAGCTAGCATCTTCTGATTGTAAACTGAAAGTAGTAGCAATTAAAAAAATAAAAATAAATTGCAAAGTTAATACCGTATCACAGTATCAAAAGATAAGGGAAAAACGGAAATTTTTCTTGCCCTCACATGAAACCTGTGATATCAACCAGCCCCTCTGGCAGCTCCTCATGAAAGAACACACATAAAACCAAAACCCAAGCAACAGCAGAGCCTCTTTTTTTGGTGTTTTTTATCAACTAAATACGGTACCCAAACCACACTGATCACTGACCAAAACTCTTCAGCAACAATGTGCAACCCAGACTCCTGCAGAAGTGGGCTGCCTTAGCTCCCGTGTCCCTGCCTTTCCTGGACAGCAAAGCTGCAAGTGGGCAGTGTCAGTACAGCCCTGCACACAAGAGTTCAGTTCCTCCTGGCCTTCTCTAGTTGCCACGTCCTGAGGTTGCTACAGTGACCCAGCAAAATCAAGTGGCAAACCAGGCAAAAATCAGGGCTGTATATAATGCACCTTCACTGTAAAACGTTCTGGGTGGTCATTCACATGTAGTCTAATGCGGTGTCTTCTTCAATGAATCCCAAAATCCACAGGAGAGCCTACTCCCTAAATTAGCCCCACTTCTTAGGTCTCAAGCAAAAGGACGAGCAACGCCCCCAGCACAACCCTATCCAGGAGCTTCAATGTTACATATCAGCAACATGAACCACTGAAAGGAATTAGAGCAGGATAAAACAAAGACCTGCTCCATGCACATCACAGCAGGGCAAATGGATCTGTTAGCTGTGACTTTACTCAGTATTCCCACTGTTCAATATTCAAGACATTCTACTTCCAGACCTATTTCTTATTTCTCTATCACCTGTAATACATGCATTTTTCATATGTTGGAATTTGGGGGACAATAAAACTCTGCAATTATCATTCACATCAAGTGTATTTTTACAGAAAAATACCATGGCATGTAATTGTTGTTAGTGCTCCACTGGAACTTATTAACTGCACAAAATTGCTTCAAGACAAGCTATTACAATGCTTACAGGTGGCAAAATGAATAGTACAGCCTAGTTTAGATTGGATTAATTAGTTTCTCAGAAAAAAAAAGAAAAACCAAACTCAAGAGTTTGGCTTATTTAAGATATTTACAAAACACCAACTGATGGGGACATTCAGACAACTAAAAGAATATTCTGAATTCACATGGTTAAAGAAAGCCTGTTTAACAGCAAGCCAAGACTCCAGAAGAAAGAGAAACTTGCCGACAGCAAGCAGCACCACAGTCTCCATCCACACCAAGGCAGACAGAAATTAAATGGGCATGGCTTTTGTATGTTTGGATAAAACCACAGAAAAAATTCAGCTGGGAAAGGTCTTTAGAGTTCTCCAACTCAAAGCACAACCAACTTGGCTCTGCTCAGGCAATTCTTACATCTCCCAGTCAGAGACACCACTGCAACTCTGAGCTTCCTTTAAGGAGTGGCTGCCTCCAGTGTGACCACTTCCCCCTTCCATTTAATTGGAATTTCCCTTGTTTATACTCGTATCTTCTCATCCTTTCATTTGCACCTTCTAGTCTGACTCCACCTTCTTATAAGCCCATATTACATGACTGTAGACAACAAGATCTCCACAAAGCTTTTAACAATACTCAACCAACGAAAATTGTTGGGAGGAAACAGAACATTCAGTTTCAGATAGAAACTGCTTCAGGTAGAAGAAGTTACTCAGATGTTTGGTAAATTTTGCTAAATGGATTGAAATTCTTAACTCTAGGCTGTGATTAACTCTGTAGTAGTAACAAAGCACTAGAAGTTTCGGACTATGGCAAACAGATCTGGCTTCAAAGACAGAGCAAGAAGGGGTACAGATTAAGATAATTTCATTTTAAACACAGGTACTTTACTGAAGACCCTCAGTGTTTGATATTCAGTAACACTACCTTCTCAGAAACTTCCAGACAAGCACAAGAGTAGCTCTGAAGCAGCAAACACGACAACTGTCAAAAGCAGCCTCTATACCAGGGCTTTGAGTAAGCCTTACTCAAGTCCTGTAAGTAATACCTAAGGACACCCTACTTACAAGTAGTATGTAAGTCTTTATAGTGGACTTAAGGAGTTTGTAGGACCAGAGATTATTTATAACTGTGTGTCTTGGTTTAAAAGACAGGTGTCTGCTAAGAAAGGCAGAAGTCTCCCTTGGAATAGCAGATGTAACCCCTTTCCCTCTGAGTCATTATAATTTTGAAATCAAGGGGCTTTTTAGGCAAAGATGTGGGAAATAGGAATAACAGTTCTTTACTATTATTTATCTATATGTGTATAACCAGTCAAACAAACAACAGTAACTATGGCAGTAACAGCAAACAATCACAAACCCAGTCCCAGCCTTCTCGGCTGTCAGGCCCTTTCCCCTCGGGTGCAGTTCCGCTCGCAGCCGGCAGAGGCGCTGGCGGCTCCCGGTGAGCAGGGCAGGTGCGATGGTTCCCCCGCGGCTGCAGGGGGCGCTCCGGAGCGAGCTCGGGGAGCACGCGGCACTGGTGCCCTGGGATCCCTGGGAGGGATGGAACAAAGGCTTCACAAACCCCCTGGGGAGCCGATCCTGGTGTCCGGCCGGACCCTTGGGAACAGCAGGCTGGAACGGCAGGGATGAGCACAAATCCCGGATGGCAGACGAGGTGTATCCAAACGGAGAACCCCCTGGAGGCCTGGGCAGGCAGGCCGAGCAGGGCTACAACGTAGCGAAGGCTCGAAGCAGCGGCGGGGCAGGGCGGCCACGGCCCGGCCTCCAGCGGGGCAGGGAAGGTGGGCCGGGGATCCTGGGGTCTTTCTCCGCAGAAGGAAAAAAAACAGCCGAGGAAAAAACAGCTTCCCTCTCCGACGTTAGGGGACCGAACTGCCCACACACCCAGGTGAAAATAAAAGAGTAGCCAGGTGCACCCCACCCCCAATGGGTAGCTCTTTGTTTTCCTCAAGTACCCAGCAATTGTCCTCCTAGCAACAGTATGGGGGGAAAATTCCTTTAACAGAAAAAAACCTAGGAGAACTCCTAAAACCCCAACACCGTGGCTGTAATGTGTGCCATTAATTCACCAATTTAACTCACCACTGAGTGCCAGACAGCATCACAAACACTACTGACAACCCCCATAAAGCCACTGTCATGTAATGCCAAACCCATTTATATAAGGATTTAAAAATCACCTGTTTCAGTTCAGTTTCCACTTTCTTCATTTTCTGCAGCTGTTGTTCCAAGCTGTGTACAGTCTTTGAGACCTCAGCACCACTGAGCTTCAGCTCTTGGATCTGTGCCACCAGGTTTTCTATCTCTTTATCACGAGCTGCAATTTCTTGGTGTTTTCGCTCCTTTTCTAGTAACAGTTTATTGTAATCACCCATCTTCTCTTTTATTTCTGCTTGCAAAGATTCTACCTACACAGAATTACAGTATACAGATATTCAGGCAATATGAACAAATTTCCTTCCAGTTGAAAGCGAGAGTAATTTTGTGTTAAAGCAGGTTTTACTATAGATTAAAGTAGTGCTAAAATCCCAGGTGAAAATAAAACTAAATATGCATAGAAAGTATGAAAAAGTTAGCTTTCTGAAATCTTGTTTTCCAAATGCAGCAGCTCTTAGATACACGTGTGATTACTCTCTCAACACTTGCAGTACTCTCATGAAGCACTAGATGAAGGTATACTCTCAAAGGAGCCTTTTGGTGGTGGGGGCTAGTTGGTTATGAGATTAAAAACCCACCAAGATTACATGAATTATTAATAATAGCTTTGGATTTATTTCTGTAACCTCAGAACCCTCTTCCAATATTCCAAGGAATTCCAGTTTAAAGGAAGATACCAAGAACTGAAGGATAAATATGCAATCAGAGATTTCCAGGAGTCAACGTAGGACAAGTACGTCTTTTTCCAAAAATCATTTAAATATGAAGAGGATACCCATTTTGAATTTTAGCTGCAGGAAAACAGTCATTCATTCATCCCAGTAATCAAGGTGAAGGCAAGGCTAGGAGCTTTGGTGTGATAGATAGACTACCTCAGGGTGCAATAAAGTCATTTAGCATAGTGAAAGCAAGCTCAGGCAGGGGAGCAGTGGGAAAGGAGAAATAATTTAGTCAATACCCATGAGCAAGGAAGATGGGATTTTACAAAATAAATGTTTTGTTCATCAAAAAGTGTCTGAATTTATGCAAATCCCACTTCAACATTATAAAATAAAAATTCTTTGCATTAATATAGATCTTTACATCTTCAAAGTATTGTGCAGATATTACTAAAGCAGCAAAACATGCTTGAGCAAATGGAGAAGAGTCAAATTAATAAGCAGGTAGAGTGTAACAGACTGGTTACAAAACCCGAAAGTTTTGAACATTACATTTTCAACTGCTTACAGGCACAAACATTTCCTTGACTGTGTACGGATCTTACTCCCTTCTGCTCTCATCAGCAACTAATCATGGCTAACCATAACACAAGCCTTACAGTAAAGCTTTTGGGTATACGCAAATCTTCTAGAAGTCTAATCTTTCGAATTCTACAAAATTTTGGCATCAGAATCCCAAAACTATGACACTTCCGACATAAAAAGCATGTTTATAACACTACATTGCTAGAAAGCTGGTGCTGCAATCCTGTAGCTGAGAAAACACTTTTATAACCTTCACTCTCACAGTGCACACTGCAGCTCCCAACAACCTGTCAACACTCTTTGTACAAAATAATCCCACTCACACATACCTTGAACCTAGTAAACACCAGAGAGGGAAACTTGTTGTAACTGCTACATGCAGAAATCAGGAGTTCACTTGAGCTGATTTGGTTTCGAGTTAAGCACTTACTGATGTTACAGCTGCATTAAAAAAACTGAACAAATATTGACATTTCCTGGCACAGAATGCCTGCATACCTCACCCTACCCGCAAATGTCACTTAGTTACCATCCTTGTGTGTTTTTCTCCAAGTAAGTTTTCATCCTTTCTGAGAGAGGTTGCAAAGCTACAGCATTGATTTTTTTTCAGCTATGCCCTCCAGCATGGAAAATTCATTCAGTGGAAATTCATTCATATCAAAGATACAGATGTACACCTCTCACACTGAGGTACACAGTTCCATAAACTATACATAAATAGACAGATGGAAAGGAAATTAAGTAGCTTACACATTGAAGTTTTGGTAAGAGCCAGGCCACAAACAAAAGTTGAAGGCTAAAGCACAGTTTTATCATCACCATTCCAGTATCATTGTTTCATGCTCCAAACCTCAACTTCTCCTTTCATACCAAAAGGCTGTTTCAGTGAATAACTGCCTGTAACACCTCTGAGCAATAAGCCAGGAGAGCTAAGTACTTATGTACAGGAAATTAAATTGAAAGCAGTTCTTCATTCCCTGCAAGAATTCTGCCACCCTAAAACCTGTATCCTTAGCTCCAAGTCATGCTGAGTCATGCCTTGACATATCAAGAGGAGGAAAAAAGCTATAGCATATCTAGAAGGGATTGAAAGGAAAAGAGACATTCATACTGTTTTCCATACCTGTAGAATCAATTCATAGTTCTGTATAATGTTCATTTATGTGAAAAAAAACCAACCAAAAGAAAAAAAAAAGCAAAAGTTAATTTTTGAAGCCAAGCATCAAACAAATGAACATGTGCAAAAAAGGACTCATTTATAAACTTAAATAGGATGAGGCATGCAGACAAAGGACATCTCTATTACAATTGTTATAGATTAAAAAAATAAACATATTTAGAACCCAAAAATCATTCCTCAGAAGCACTTCTTAGAGCAGAGTGTCTGTAGCGTTGTCCTCCTTAGTTCACTTAAATCAGACTCAGAAACTTTAGTGTAAAGCACATACAACAGTTCTTTCCATCTCTATAACAAATAATGTAAGTGCACCCTCATTGCCTAAATGTAGTTCAATCAGCTGGGGAAAGATCTGCTCTCTGCATAACAGAGGAAAAAAGTCTCCCAAGAGCTAGACCCCCAAGAACAAACAGTTTTGGTATTTAATTGTAATAAACAAACTCCTTTGGCCACCAACTCTGATTTTACTCACCCTATGCTCTCTGGACTGTCCTGAAGTCTGTGATTTTGCTGACAGTTTTAACTGTTCTTCCAATTTCTGAATTTCCTGCTGAAAATCATCGCGTTCATGTTCCCTTTCTATGGCTTGTTCCTGTAAACCCAGCCAGAGAGAATCAAAATATTTTTGAAGATTTCATTACAATCTTGAGTACAAGAATAATTTGGGGTTTGTTTTTGTGGTGAAGAAACTGTTAATTTAAAAAATAATTAACTAATTATTAATAACTAATCAGGACTACCTTCTAGTAGTCCTGAAAGCATGTCTACAGTTACAGGGAATAAAAAAAAAAGAGAAAGCACCTTTTTGACTGCAACGTACATATAAACTACAATTATCAATTAATAAAAAGGAAAAATTACGCTGCGATACTACAAAAAAGGAATTGAAAATTTAACTTTTTTTTTTCTTTTATGAGACTAGAATACCAAAGTCTTAATTTCAACCAAAACTGAAAACAGCCCGTTTTGGGAACCACCTTCCATGTCTCAAAACCAGGATGAGAATTTATTACCTCCAAACCCATGAAAATGTGGTCTCTTACTTACATCCATGAACTGCCGCTGATTTTTAAGCTGTTTTTCAAGAACTTCAATTTGCTGTTTTAATTCAGCAACCTCCAGTAACTGTGTAGCCAGATCTTGGTTACTGTGCAGCTGCTCTTCCAGTTCCACCTCCAAAATCTTCATCTGAGAGCGTAAGTTGGAATGGTCCTTTTCTGCCTGACACTGAAGCTCAAGTTTCTCCTTTGACAAAAATTCTACTTCTTTGAGTAAACCTGAGTAAGAACACAAAAATAATAAGAGCTGTCAGTGCAGGGTACAAAAGTCAAATGCTTCAGATGAGACTAAATTTGGGTATTTTGGACACCATCAAAACAAAGAAAAGTATTTATTCCTGAGGTGGGCTGTAAGAGACATCCTACACTGCTCTACCCTAAATCCTTGCCACCTTTCTGTCCCTAATCTCTCCTTAATCAAGCCATCCAATACAGAATTCTCAGTTCCTCTAAACTCTCACACCAAGATCCTCCTTAGACATCCAATATCCAGTCTTGGGCCAGTTTCTCCATTACTCCTGCCTCATGCCATGTTGGATACTGCTGCTGCCATCGATACTGGTGAGGCAGCACCCAGTCCATCTTTCTAGTGGCCACTGGTGCCCAGCCTGACCCTGAAGCCAGCTGCTATGAAAAAACAAAATTACTGTATTTCTATGAACCTGAGTGGGGATTAAAACCCAGAGAAAAATCACGCTTACTGAGAATCAGTCCAGTTCTGAGGTTACAAAGGGAAGAAAACACCTGGGAAAAAAAATGGCACATATTTTCCCTATGCAGACTGCAAAAGAAATACCAAAAATAGGGAAGTGTACATCGCTCAAATTATTTAAGTTACCAAGAGTTGAGTTAAATTTATAGCTACAAACTGCATTTTCAATCAGTTGGATACACTGAATACACTGTTTAGGAGACCAAAACTGAGACTCTACTGTGAACACTCTTGGAGAAAAGCTACTTCAATGTCAATATAGTTAGTAACCTGAGCATAAAAAGAAGTCTGTCTATTTTGTAGCAAAGCAAGGTCCTGCAAGAGCTCATGGTTTTACTTTTCAAAGGTTCCATTATTCACCTCAAATGTTTTTGGTCATAGGTTAAAGGTAAGTCTATGATCCAACAAGGACCTGAAGAAATCATCCAGCCCAATTTCCAGAACAGACAATTCCCTTTTTGAAGTATGACCAACTCAATGGAAGTGATTTCTAACCTAATTGTCATTACAAGCTGCTCTTACAAATCTTTGATACCACAGCCTACCTATAACATTTTTTCTAGGGCTTCACTATCCACAGGTATTTAACGACATTTCTAGACCCTTGAAACTAAGCAAAAAATCATGAAAATTTCCATGTTTGTGTATAAAAGGATAAGTGTAACAGGCTTGGAATGATGCAACAACATGTACACTACACATTGGGAAAAATGTCACCACAGGGAGAATAATGGAAAACAACGTGCAGGGTCTGTGAAGTCTCTGGCTCTGGAAACAAAAAAAAGCTGGACAAAGAGAAACAAGGAAAGTTTGGGACAAAAACATGGACTACATAAGCTCTCGAGCTCCACAGCAATCCTGTTGTGGATTACAGCGACATTCCAACTACATTTCACTCCAAGCATTAATTACAGCCTATGTAATAACCACAGTGCAATCACTGTGCCACACTCCCTACTTTTTCTGTTATTTTTAAATAATCACAGTAAATAATCACAAGTTCATTGGGTTGTGGATGTAACTCAGGCTCTGGCAGAATGCATGAAATGAAGACTCACCCCTAATTTCTCTCCCAACCCCCTTGGAGCTGTATTGTACATACAATGTATCATACGTATCATGCAATGCAACCAAAAAAACTGCAGAAAAAAAACCAACAGTAGCCTGAATTCCCTTAGGACACTCAATCCCAGCCATAGCTGCATGACAGAGAATACCTTTTGCCAAGAGCTGGGTTTTGCCAAGCAGGAGATGGGAATAATGTGAATAAAATAGCACTCTAGTGTATTTGCTAATACATGGTGCAGAGAGGAGGGCAAGGTCAGGTGCTACAGATATTTGGGCACCCAAAGGAAGGTCATGAATGTAGACTGACCCTGATGGAAAAGAACTGGTACTTGGGGAAAAAAAGCACAAGAATTTTGCCTCCTATATCCTAAGAAACGTGGTTGATGGCTTCTTTTATAGCTTCCAGAGGAACACTAATGCTTTATGAGGAACAAAATACTGATTAGGTAACACTGACCTACAGAGTCACCTCCTCAGACAGAAAAGCAAGTTAATTGAAAAAAATAATTAGGCAAAAAGATTTTACCTGGAATAAGCAGTATTTCATAGAAAGCAGGTATCAAATTTTGGTAACCTCAGCACAATCTCTCTGACAATTTTTTAATTTTTTTTTTTTAAGCACATGTTCCCCAAGTGTATAAATAGAATTTCAAGCAACACACCAATAGATCATCAGCTCACAGATTTGTTTCTTTGTAGAGACAAACCTGCTATTTTTTTATTAATGCTACTTCACATCATGCAATTCCCCTTCGGAAAGGCCCCAGCACATTCCCGCCCACTCCCAAGATCATTAGCAAATACCAAGCTCCATTCCAAAAGAGTTTTAATCAGCAAGGCCATTCTACTCACATTAGTACTCCACATGAAAAACGGGAGGAGATGTCAGCTTTTCAAGGAATAAGCCCATGTCAATCAACTCCAAACAATAGGATTTATATTTATCATGTTTGCCACATACTACAAACAATTCCAAACCTGAGGAAGAGTACTACAGATGGCTGGGGTGGGGGAAAGGGGATGGATTTCAGGACTCGGCCCCTGCAGCAAAAGCAACTGTTCAAGTTCTAAGGAGCTGCTGGCAAGAGCTGGGGCGCAGCTCCCGGGAGAATGTCAATCCCAAAATACACCATAACCAACTCGGTCCTACATTCCCTCTCATTCAGAGGGCAGCAGCAAATTTCAGGACAGTGAGGTGGCTACCAAAAATAGGTTAAATTAAAAATAGTGTTTGAGGGAGATCTGAATGGACAGAAGGAATAAAGATACAGTAATGGGCAAGAAGGCTCAGTGCAACTTTTTAACTCTAACAGGAATTTACCTGTGTAACTTTTTATTCACCTGACTGATTTGGTTTACTCAGCTCCCACTCTCTGGGGAAAAGAAAAAGTCCAGAAACAAGAGACAGTGAATATGCAAGAATCCATGAATATATGTGTGTGTATAAATAAAATTAATCTAAAAAAACAATAGGAAAATTATATTTTGAGTAGACCACAAAACAATCATGGCAACTATGAATTTATCAGATCTAAACGTTAGCCACTCAGGAGTTAAGTATGCAGACTTCCGGAGGAAAAAAAAATTCCTCTTTCAATTTGGCATCCACAAATTTGACTTCAGTACTAGACTTTCAAAATCAGTGTATTACTATGGATCCTTCTTGCTTATTTCTGATTTCCTTTTTTATTCCATTACTAGCCTTCCCTACCATTCTACTTTCCTTTTTTCTGACCTACCAATCCATTCAGTTACATTTCTCTCATCTCCCTTAGACGTCCTTCAGTTCTTGTTGTACTTTTTTTAATTCACTGTTTTATGTCACCTCACCCTTCTTTAACTTAATTTACTCATTTTGACAGCCCACTTTGTATCACTAGAAGCTCACAGCCAGCTTGCAATCCACTCCATCCCCTCAAAAAAAATTAAGCTGGCAAATACAAAGACAGTGGCACAGTATACTTTAAGCCTAATGGCAGCAAAACATCTTTTTCCCTCCAAATACTCATAATTGAATTGAATATTCCTAATTTTGCATCACAGAAGTCGTAACCTTTTTTCTGGCCAAGATACTTATAAACCCAGTAACCTGTTGGGCCTAATTATGAAGTACTATTCCTCATTGTTAAAATTAAAAGTTATCAATTTGTTCACTCTGTTACAGCAACACAGCAAGAAAAAAAATCCACAAACAAGGTCATTACAAACCTGAACCTTCTTTTTGTGCTACATTAGCAACAGATGTTCCTAGAAATCAAAACACAGACACACGTACAAGACAAGAATAGGGCATTGTGATCCATTCCATCTTCTAAATCGCTAAGAATTTGTTCGAATACAGATAGTGCCTACCTTTAGGCATTTCATCTTTATTGTGACACAAAGCTCCTGATGACCTTGATCCATGTCTGCAGAGCTTTCTGCTTTTACAGGAAGACCCTCTCACCTGTGTACCAGTCTGAGCTGCTCACTAGGTCATCAAGCCAAACTCTGATCCATGATAGAAAGACATTGCAATGTGCCTTGACTGGAGACAACTTTGTTTTGCACTAGGAGTGCTATAGTCTCTTCTCACCAAGAATTGCTTCCTCCTGGGTTAGCTCCTGGAAGCGTTCCCGCATGTTCTCCAGCTCCACAACAAGACGCCGCTCAGATTCCTCTTTCAGGCTCAAGGCCTCTTCTAACACAGCTTTTTCTGCAACATAGCCTTCAATAATGCCTAGAAGCCAAGTCAGAATGCAAATAAAGCCATAGAAAAACTAATCTGTTGGGAAAAAACAGCTTGAAAACACGAGTAAACAATTTCTGCTAAACAATAGAAGGTGACATAAAATGGAAGAAGTAAAAGATGATTCATGTTTATACTGTAGCTAGGCTTTTGAAGTATCTTAAGGAATAAAATGTACTAGTTAATGTATTCTAAGATTATCAAGATTTTATGAGGCTGACACATCAAAAAGTGTCTCTAAATCTGTAGAATTCAAATGGGGATCATTAAGCTTTGATGGCCTGGAATGAGCTTACAACACATCCTCTGCCAATGACTGAGGTTTGAAGAAACAGAATCTTCAGAAAGTAAGAATAATTGTTAGATTTAGAGCCCAAGAAATCCAGGATACAGAAAGCACATCATAGATACTGGATGGAACAAGCTCTGAGTAAATGACACTTCAATCTCACTCAATTTCCTTTTCTTACCCTCTGCCTTATGAAGCTCTAGTGCCAGCTGGTTCTTGGCCTCACTCTCCTCACTGAGGCACTCCATCAGCTCCTGGTGCTGACTCACCACCTGGGCCGTCTCCCGATTGCAGCGGCTGAATTCTTCCTCAAACTGCGCATGGTTTTCATGCATCTTCTCCAGCTACAAGTGAATAATTTCCCCAGCATCAGACCTCAGATGTACATGCAATGTAATAATACTGCAGACATTTCAACAAACATCTTCTCAATTATTTAGTAACATTTATGCACTAAGGTCCAAGTTTTGAAGTTTCATTTTAGTACTAAGCTGGCTTTGCCCAAAACCTCTGGACACTTTGGTGAATCCCTGTACTTGCATACCAGTATTTTTGCCACAAGTCTTGCTTAGGAACGTAAGTTTCTTCACTGTGCATAAAAAGAAATACCTCCCTACAGGCTAAACTGCTTAACTCAACACTTTCTGAGCCACTTGAAATTCAAAGCCTCCTTACACTTAAATTCTTCAAGAGATTCAGTCATGTCTAATAGACAGCGAAGTCCATGCATCATCAGGTTTCCAAGGTACACCACCAGTAAGCAAAGTATGCTGGATCACAGCTGATGAGGGTCACCTAGAACCCAGACCTGCTATAGCTTGGCAAGTGCTTTAACCACAAGTTAGGTATGTCTTAGTAGAACCATCATCCGTACCTAAAAGTAAATACTTATGCATCTCATTCTAGGAGGGATTTTTGAAGATAGCGAATATATATTTCACACAGACACATATCTCTGGGTTTCACAAAATAACTGATGAGTAGATAAATTTCAGACATGTTTTTCCCCTTCAATTCTCTCTTCAATTAGGGACTTCCTTACTCAACAAACGAATTGTTGTCACACTAAATTCAATCCTCAGATGTATACAGTGTTCATGTATCCACCCCAGATTCACAGTCTAGACACTGCAAAACTCAGTATGGAAATACTCAAGTTCTTCTATGATACTAAGCGCATCTCCTTTTGTCACAATTAAAGCAGTATATAAATACAAGGATGTTTGTTTCTGCTATCTACATATTGCCCAAGCATTCTGACATTGGGCTGAGTTTTCCTGAACCCGTTTATCAGTGTTGAAAAAGCATCAATGTGAAGTGTGATAAAACCCCCTCAAAAAAACTCCTGGTCTCCTAAAGTTACCAAATGATTTTAAAATCCTAGTTTAAATCTACTTAAGGTGACCAATTTATTGCCTTCCCACAGGATCTGTTAAAAGGTTAAATACACAGACTAAAAACTGATTTCACATTTTCAGTGTTATACACAAAATCATGGAATGGTTTGGGTTGAAAGGGACCTTTAAAGACCAACTAGTTCCAAACCCCTGCCATGAGCAGGGACACCTTCCACTAGACTAGGTTGATCTGTACAAATTAAAAAGCTTTACTTGTTTAGTTGACTCTGTAACCAGTTCCAGAAGTCTCTCCACTGCAGTGCGCAAACGATGACAAATCTTCAGTATCGTTTCTTCACTTTCATACGCCAATTCAGGCTTTGAAAAAACACTTTCACATAAGTATTGGCTCAACTCAGACACCTCATCAGTCACTGGAGACAGCTGGTTGTCTTCTGTGAGAGTTTCATCAAGCAGCTCCTCTACTGAAAACAAGGAAGCTGTTGAAAAACACAGAAAAGTGACAGCTAGCCACAAAACTGGTCACACAGATAACTGACATCAGACAGTGATACGGTCCTGGACATATACTACAAGGTGAAAACTTGGACACATCAACAACTTGATGTGGAAATCAAGAGGGCTTCTCACAAGGTTTGGGAATCTTGTGCTAGACATCAAGACCTGGAACTCTGCATTCACCAAGTCCATCATTCCTGCCCTGTAACATATCCAGGCTTTTCTAACAACATTTTAGTAGTTGCACTATTAAAAGAATTAAACTGAGAGAACACTGGTAGACACTATCTTAAGTGTGAAGCAACTTTGAAAGACACAAACATTGCAAAAAGAGATACTCTCTGACCTTCACCCATACAGAAGGAAATGAAAAGGCAGTTTTCAAGAATATGAATTGACTACATCCAGGTTTGCTGATTTGTACTCACCTTTTTCTAGGTGATGGTTTTCTTTGGCTTTAAAATACTGCATTAATCCAATTTCTTCCATAATACTCTGAGTTTCTTTAGAATCTCCAGAAGCCAGACTGTCATCAAGGCAAAGACCAATCTTGTTACAGATAAGGTCCTCAATAGCTATTGTGGCCTTCACCACCTCCATAAGCAGTTTCAAAACATGCTGATAAGATTCATGCAGTTTTTCCCTAGAACAAAAGCATATTGAACACTTGAAAAATTGCATGCACTTGGTTTGAAAGACACTTTGAACCTACTGAAAACCTGACAGTCTAAAATGGGTATCTGCCATGGTTGGGCAGTTATCAGTGAAGATCATTCAGATGACTCACAAAACCCACGTTGTTTTTAAAGAGCTGGCACAGCAAAGCACCTTTGTCCTCTCCACAGGTAGGTCACACTACAGTCACAAGCATCTCAGCCTTCCGTACCTGTGGAAGCACCAGCAAGGAAGATATGTCTACTACTACAGTATCAGTGACACCAAAATAACTAGAGGTGTTCTGGCAGACCTGACAACAAAAGCTCTATTTCTATTTAGGAAAATATTTTAGGTTTAAGATTAACACTAAGCCAGTTTCCTAAAGACGAGAAGGAATTCTAGAAGCTTATTCAGCATGACAGTTTCTCTAGTCCATGCATCCCCATGACATGTCAAACGAATTCACTCTAACTGAAAGCCTCTTGGTCACAGAACCTCTCGCAATTTTTCAGCTTTTTCCAAGATTAAAGACAGTGGAAACCCCAAAACACCAAAGTCTTCATCAGACTGAAAGAAAAAGAGCAGGGAAAAAAAACAACTTGCTTTTCATGTCAGAACAGCTTGATAATTTAAAAAACCTCAAAATAATTTGCAAATAAAAGCAATATCATCAGCCCACACTATTATTTTGAGCTGGCTTAGTTTTGCCTAGTTATTGATTTCTTTATGAGAAGTGAGAAAACAAGCAAACAAAAAAACCTCAAAAAAACCCCAAGCACTAAGCATTATGTAAGCAAAGATGAACAAACCTTTCTTCCTTGGACTGCTCAATATCAGACCTCAACAAGGCTACCAAATTCCCTCCTTCTTGGTGTTCTCTGTCCCGTCGCTGAAGGAGTGTCTCCAATTCAGAGTTGGTCTCCTCTATTTCATGCTTTACAGAGGCCACTTTCTTTTCCAGCTATGGAAATACAGTGACAACACAACAAAGTCAACAATTTTGCCTAAACTTTGCTTTATAAACTCTACCTGAAAACTGGTTTCTGGAAAAATTACTTATCTCCTCATATTTATTTGTTCAGATGATACCTATACCTCATTAAAATATATGATTACATATAGATAAAAATACATATTTCTATGTATATACCTACCCCTAGCTCCAGATTTTGCTGCCAAACAAATTACTGCCATTTTGTTAGAAACTCTGTCTCATAAGTAAGCTAGAAAATAAGTCTGTCCTGGGTTGCAGTGTATTCTATTACCATCTTCATGAGCTGTTGAAATCAAGTGGGGCAGTGTTTCCTTGCCTCCTCCCCCCAGACTATCTTTCTGTTAATGGCCCATCATTGTTCTGCCGCCTGACTCAGAGATAACTCCCTCCGGACTATCTTCTGTTAATGAGCATAATCAACACTTGGCCTCATGATTCATTACCCCGTTGTGAGATGCTCCACCCAGAAGGAGGAACCAAGCATTCCATCCTGGATATAATCTGAGATTCTGAACACCAGAGACAGACATTTCCACTGGATTTCCAGAGGACAGGAGCTACATAGCCACCACTGGACCTTCTGAGGAAGAGCAGACCCTCTTTCTACAGGATCACCGCTTCAGAGGACTGCTACCACCACCTTGACTAACAGGGTGCCAGGTTGTATCCTGATGCTGTCAGTTTAACCCAGTGTTATCTGCCTTTATTTTCTTTTTTCCCCTCCTTTTATTTCCCTATTAAATTGTTATTCTGACTTGGTGTCTCACACTAGTTTGTTTTCAAACTAGTACAAAGTCAAAATATCTATTTGGGAGAAAACTGCAAGGAAAGAAAAGCATTCTTCTCCCATGCCAATTTTCTCAACCCTCATCAAGTCCTACAAGAAGAGCTGGAAACAGTAATGCACTCCCAGTCAGGAAATTCTTAGTGTTGCTCTGTTTCCCCATGTCTAATATGCCAAGAATTATACTTGCAGTCCCTTTATATACACATTGATACAGAGAGCCCTGTGCTAAAATACTACTCCAAATGCACATTTAAAATCTAGGTTGAAAGTATTTTCTCCATACCTGGATAATTATTGCTGCCTTTTCCTGCAGCTGGGCTGATAACATTTCTTGTTCCTTTTGGTGAGCAGCCTGTACCTTCTCCCTCTCCTGAATCAACATCTGCTCCTTGTCATGTAGTGATATCTTTTTTTCAGCTTCAAATTCATCCTGCATAAACCACATATTCTTGGATTTACTGAGATAAGAAAAAAAAAAAAGTCCAAACCGCCACCATTCTCCCAAAAAACCTCAAACATCCCCCAGATTTTTTCTGTATTCTTTAGACATACACACTTTACCTCTCAGAATAGTAAGCAGTAACTTACACATCAACACCTCCAAACAACAAAATCATGTTGAAACTGTGATCAAAATCAAAAATAGTGCGGCCAGCAGAACCAGGACAGTGACTGTCCCTCTGTATTCAGCACTAATGAGGCACAATTTTATCTATGAACACCAATACATTCCAAGATGATGGCCACCTATTCTTTACACAGGCAAGTCAAAAAAACAGTTTTTCCCCAGAGCAAGAAATAAGACTTCAGAGCAGAAGACCTGCAGTCACCTGAGCTGATCATTTGCAGAAGACTGACCCAGTCTTTGTCCCATGCTCTAGCAGTTAGGAAGATAAAAATGACAACTGTCCTTGACCTAGAACATGACATTTGTGGACAAAAATCTCTGAAGCAGCCTGCTTATTCTTCTCAGAAGCACTTAGAGAGTATGTCAGAGCACAGACAGCAATTCTGAATACCTCAAATCTGCTAGGGCAGGCAGAGGGAAGAAACCAAGGGAACAGGTTGGCATGAAGACAACTGCAAAATCAGCACAGGGGGGTGGGAAGGAAAAGGCTTGTAAAAACCTGTATCAGCCCACAATACAGCTCAGTCTCACACTGCAAAGAGATCCAAGCCCGTCTCTTCTGGGACAAAACACCAGTCATCAAGTTCACAAGGCAAAAAACCCAACTGAATCCATAGACAGTTGTACCAGCAGGAGAATTAGCCCTGGCAAAATTTCAACAAATAGTGAAGTTTCTGGTGTCTCAAGTGCTAATTAAGGCAGCATAAGAGAAAAAAAACCAGGGATCATTTCTGGAGTTTCTGCACAACACTCAGACCAGTCCCAGCTTCTGTGGCCTTAAGGCTGGGGTTCAGCCAAGGACAGCAGTTGCCAAAAATACCTGCAGCAGCTTTTCAGGATACACTTCTGCCCTTTGTTTCAAAAGACAGCTGAACCAGCCGGAGAGAGGTCAAATAGTCATCAGGACTATACAGAGGGTCAGAGGCAGGAAACATCTCGAAAACACTTATCATGGTGTTTATCATGGTGAATCAATGAAAGCAGAGATTAAGAACAACAGTAACAGCAAAATATCTCAGATAGAGTTCACACACTCAGTAAAAGCTTAGATAACACTGAATTTGTTTTTGCCACATACACATAGTATGTGCAGTAGACATGGGATGATAGGCCAAGGGTGCAGTCTCTGTAGACACCACGAAGAAAAAGTCTCCAATGACAAACTGAACATGTACACAAGGAATGCTGATCAGAGCATGTTCCACTGATTGTTTTGGTTTTGGCTGAAGGACACTTCATTTCCAGTTCAGGACTTTAAGACAACCCGATGGTAAAGACAACTGCTCACAGAACACTGCTTTATTTCCAATGTTGTTTTTCTCGTTCTAACATTGTGAAGCATGGGAGAGATCTCACTCAGACCGCCATTTTAGAGGCTGAAGAACAAAAATCTTATACCAATTGCTCTTTTTCAGCGAAACACACTCCCAGTGCATTTTCACCAGAGCCTACCTTCAGCTGTGCAATCTGCTGTTCCAGTAGCACCTCTGACTGACACTTCAACAGCTCAATCTCCTCCTGGAACTGAAGCTGCTGCTTCAATTTTACCTCCTCAAATTGAGCCAGAAGAGCTGTTCTCACAGATTCTACTTCAGAAGCTGATGCAGAAGCATACAGCTGCAGGCAAGGAAGGAATATCAAATATTTTAGCCACAGTGTTGGAATTAAGGAAAAACTGAAACCAAACCAAACCCATCAGGCTCAATCAAATTCTTAAGAGTACATTTGCAATCCTCAAGGTCATACAGTGCTTCTGTCCATCATCATGCTGAGTATAGAAAAAAGCAGGTTGATAAAAATAGGTAAGAAGCAACCAGGCATTACGTATCAAGTATCTCCTGTATTCATGAGGCCATCAGGTCAGACTAACAAAGTATTCCTGGCTTATTCTTTGCAACAGACACTTCCCTAAAAAAATTCAAAGAAATAAGGAGGAAAGAGGGGGAGAAAAACACAGGGAGAACATATTTTTTTAAAGATGTGATTTCCCTTGTTCAAATGGGAGCAAACATCACACATCTCTATTTAATGCAATTATCCTGAGATACAACAGAAAGGTTTGAGAGATTTTTGTTCATTTAGGGTTTTTTTCCCTACTACTCTCTCTGAGAAGAGTCACTGTAGTCATCATAATAGACACAAATCCTGTTTCTAGGATGATGCATTTGAAGACTGGATAACCATTAGAACCTCCCAGGAAACTAATGAAACTTCCTCCCCAGGCAATCTATTCTTCTAAAAGTGATTTAAGAATTATTTGGAACATCACCCAATTTTCAATTTAGTAAGTGAAAAAGCAAAAGTTAGTAATATTTTAACTTAACGTGTTCTGTGGTTATAACTGGATAAAGCTTTTGGATAAAGCTTCATTTGTGACTTCTCCTACTATACAAATGTAATATATAACACTCGCAGCTGCTTGCATCCACAGAAGTCAGATTGTATCTTCTTATTATTGGCACTGTTAAAAAAATTCAAAAAGCATCTAGATATACAGCCTTATTTCTAAGCTTAATAAAACTGAATTTACTTTATGATAAAACATGGATTGTTTTGGGTTTAGGTATTAGCAGTATTCTGACCTCTTGCTCATGTTCATGCTGTACTTTTAGTTTTCCCAGTTCTTCTTCCAACTCCCTGGAGTACTCTTCTTTATGTTTCCTAATTTCTTTCTCATGAAGATCCTGAAGCTCTTGGAGTGCTTTCCTGTGCTTTTCCTCCATCTGCAACACTTCCTCACGTAAGAGATCCAGAGCCAGACGTTTTTCTTCTTCCAGCAACTGCCTTTGATTTTGAAGAGCTGTGTTCAGATCATCCTGTATAAGCATTAATTAAAAAAAGGGGATGGAATAAAAAGTAACTACAAATATCTTTGCAACCCATTTGTCAAGCACATGTTCTGCTGTATCAAAGCTTTTTAAGTAAGCAGGAACAATATTGTTTCACGAAGGATGAGCATACAGACATCCATATACATACACTCTATAGCATTTAAATGGGTTTCCTTTTCTTATCCAGTAAAAGTTTTGTAAATCCTTACTTATTCAGAAGGATCTTTAGATTTCTAGAGATGTGGCTTAACCTCTAGAATTGCATTTACTTTGTTCTAATCACTTTCTGAAGAACTGCACAATAGCTCTACGAGGGAGAGAAGATCTGAGCCCCAAAACGGAGACCCTTCAACCTTAATTATGTTAAAAGATATACCTCATTTGTACCTTTTCCACACATGATATAGAAAACTCACAAGACTAAGCATTTGGGGCAGGAAGAAACAGATGGATTTAATTTTCAGCTGCAGTTTCACATTTCAGCTCATAATAAGGCCACACACAATGTGTCAGTGCTGGCACAAAGAGGTGGTGAAAATATCCCCTGAGAACAAGGGGAAAGGTGATTCCACACTATGTGCCATGAAATCTCACCTCCTATGCCAGGTTTTCTTTCTGACTCACCTTATGAGCTTCTTCTGCTTCAAGAGCCATGCTTTTAAGCTTTTCCATATGAATAGTAGCTAGCTCAATTTTCAAACTATTTCGGGAAAGCTGAAGCTCTTCAGCATGCTTTAATTTCAGCATCTCAATCTCCTGAAGCAGTTGTGCCTGATGCACTTTATCCCGCTCTTGGAGCTGCTCCCTGTGCTGCAGCTGTAGCTTCTCCAGAGCCTGACTGTGTTCATCTCTTATAGTCTGAATTTCAGATAGGTAGGAAGACTCCAAGGAATCCAGATTTGATAAGTGTTTAACCTCCAGCTCATCGATTTGGGCCTGATGCTTTGTCTTTAGTTCAGCAACACAACTTTCAAGCTGAATCTGCTGTTTACTTTCCAGTGTAGCTTTAAGTGTCTCAATTTCAGCTTGGTGTTTTGCCTGAAAATCAGCTGTCAGAGACAAAATCTGCTGCTTATGCTTCTCCTGTAACTGCTGGCTTTGGAGCTCCAGCTCATCCACATGTTTATTTTTCAGCTCTTGGAGAAGAATCTCTTGCTCAGTTGTGAATGTCTGAGTCATAGCTTTGTGCTCCTCCATAAACCTATATTATTTCCAAGAACATTAAGAGACTACTGTCAAAAAAGTCACTGTTTTTTAAATAATTGAACTAATAAATAAAAATCAAAGGAAAATAAATAGACCTCAGCCTCCACAAGTTTTACTTGATGCTTCAAATACAGAACTGAATTCAAAGCAAGCCACAATGATGATTTCATAGCCACATAATTAAAGGTTTCTGCAATGTCACTTAGGAGTATCTGGCTATTGCTAGGGAGACTGGCACCCCTATTAACTTACAAATACAGAGCAACATGTTTGAGAAATACTGCCATGACAGTATCTCATGGTACATACATTGTTACATCTCAAACGTGTTGTCTGCAAATAAATGAACTGTCATGAGAAACGCCTCTAAAAACATCTGTTAAAGACAGACATAAAACCACTGTGGAAGTCTATGTGGGATACCTGGGGGCTCTTCCAAACTCATCTCTCTGGGTTCTGCTTAAAGCTTGATGCAGAAGATCTGAAGTCCTGCCACTTACTGCAATCAGTAACTACAGTATTTTGCATGCAGACACCAATAACCAAAAACCAGTTATCTAAAAGTTAAGTTGCTGCTTTCAGTGTTTTCTTACAGTCATTACTTCTCCAGTCTTGTTCTGTGAACATATTTTTGGGGAGGGAAGAAGGGATAAATTTGAAGCAATGCATGCAAATACCAACATGTGGTTTACTTCCCTTAATTCACTTGAAACAACAGATGTAGGAAGGGGAAGAAAAACAGCAGTTCCAGGCATCTAAACAGAACTAAAGAATACCAAAGGTGGCCCCATCAACCTCAGCATTCAATGGTTAGCACAAACTCCATTTACCAGGAAAAGCTTGTTTACATTCATTTAAATTGTTTAAAAATATTTAGAGAATTTTTCCACTTGTATATCCTGTCACACTTCTCTTTAAAGTATATGATTTTCAGCTGTGTTGTACTCTTAGCATGCAAAACTCGACTACACTTCATTTTATTTGCTAGACTAGATGAAATGCCTTTACATGAAGCAAAATCCTACAGCAGATCCTAACAGACAGCACAGCTGTTCCTTGGGACAGCAAGCTTTACATATGTAAGTTAGATAATGCCATCAAGTGACTTCCCTACACTATCACTCATTCAGTTTAAAACAAGAAAAAGCAACTCTAACAATGAGTGAACTCCTCAGGGAAACTGACTTGTTTTGTGCTTCCAGGAGCTTCAGTGCACATTCTTCCTGCAGGCAGAGTGTGGCCTTTTCCATTTCTTTTGCCATGAGGGCTTTGGCTGCCTTCAGGTCAGCTTCGTATTGCTGCTGAGCTTTCTGCATGGCCTGGGCACCTGCAAGGCTGTCCTCCAGCTGCTGCAAGTTGTTTTGCTGCTCCTTCACCAGCTTCTCCAGCTCTAGAATTTTGGCAGCTTGGTGATCTTGAAGTTGAATCATTTCAGCTTCACGGAGTTCAAACTCTTTTTGTAAGTTTTGCTTCTCAGATTCTGCTCTGGTTTGCAGTTCTATGTGCAATAGTGATAACTTCTCTTCTGCTAGCATTCTCTGGGCCTCACTTTCACATTGCCATTTCTTCTCTTTTTCTTTGTACATATTCTCTATTTTCTGGACTTCTTCTCTTAGTTCATTTTTGTGATCCTCAGCAATTTTATATTTTACCTGTGAAGACAATTATTTAAAAGAAAAAGGAATAAACCACTAAAACCAAACTGAAGTGCATGAAGTGAATGCTCTCAGGCATTTAAGATCTTGGAAAGATTAAATCCTTGAAGTAACCCTTCCTAATGAAAGTAAGGCTGAAATGACAATTTATAAACTGACACACATTAAATTCAATGCATTATTAAGAATTAATTAGGGTTATGAAATTAAGAAAAAAATAAGGCAAAATTCTAGAATTAATATGGTACTCTATGTTGGTTTCTCTTGAGGCCACCTATCTTCTTTTCAGGAGCTCAACTTATACAGCTATGGGCAGCTTAGGTGTTTATACTGGGCATGAATAAAAATCCCTTTTAAACTTCTCCTTCTATGTTCCAGTAGCATTTTATATGTAGTGTCCAAGTTCACGACAAGGGCAGTGGCCTTGGACATAGCATGAAAGCCACATAAAAAGCACGTAGCAGAAGCCAAAGCAGCAAATGATTGCTCAGTGACAGAAGGCCAAAAAAAGACTGTCTCTGGCTTTCTCCATCAGTTTCTAAGCTTGGAAAAGGATACACATATCCATGGCTCTTTAAAAAGGGAGGAAAGGAGGACTTGATAAATAAGAGCTTCACCCATCTAATTCTCACACGCATTCAAATATGCAACAATTTAAGCAATGAATTAACAGCCAATCTAAGTTTATCCTCAGACGGAACAGCTGATTTAACATGTAAGAGTGACGGTAGCAGGTATGATTCTCTCAACTCTAAGACTTTGAGGTACAAGAGTTACACCAAAGCAGAAGTGTATTCCAACATTTGTGTCTATCCAGGCAAATCCATTTAAAGCTTTAGCTACTATCCCAAACCAGGGACTTTTAAAGGCAAGTGCTGCCTCTCCCTCCCCTTGGCCTTCCCACCAGATTGGAACTTGCCCAACTCTACACAAAACAGTTCTGTAGCACAAATTACCTTTTCCATTTCTTCTTTCAGATGCTTTTCATTCTGGTCAGAAACACCTTTTTGTTTTATAATCTCTTCCTTTAAGTGCCTTATTTCCTCTGAGAGCTCTGCAATATGCTGTTTCTCAGAGCTGGAGAGAGAGAGCTTGGCTTTGTGCTCTTCCTCCAGCACAGACACTTGCTCAGCCACCTCCACCTCCACCTCAACCTGACGTGCTGCATCTTGAGCACTCTGGAGACGCAGTTTGGTGATTTCTGGAAAGAAAAATAAAATAAAAGAAAAATCCAAGCCAGACAATAAAACGACACACTGAAACTTATTTTATTTTAACGGCTCCTATTAATGCACAGAAATAAAGCTGAATGTTGTCAGCTGTGCAATTTATCAGTAGCCATGCTAACTACAAGACAAGGAGAACCCCTTAGCTGGGTGATTTTATATTCTGTTCCATTTTATTACCACCTTGGGAATCTACCAGTATCAACACACACAATAATCATAAAACCTATGGCAAGACCTCCCTCCTGATCTGCAACAGCCAGAGGAGCAGACTTTCTTTCTGGGCAATGTATTATCAGATTTATGGAAGTTTAATCTCCTCTTTTGTACATACTATTTACACAAGGCATTTCCCCAAAAGTCAGATGGGACAAATCTCTAAACATTATAATTTAAGCTGTTTTGATATTCTGTCTAGTAGTAAAAATAAATAATTGAAGATAAGAAATATAAGTGCAAATTAAAAAAGCTCTACTAATCCTTTTAACCAACATACAGTGGAATATAATTACAACCATGCGTGTTAAATTAACTAACTAAGTTACCTACTGTTAGTCCAAATGTTTGTATGACAGTGCCCTTCTAGGCATCAAAAATGGAAACCTGATCAACTCCTTTTAGCAAATGCTCCACAGTTCTGGTAGTTTTTACTAGAGAATAAACAACTTCAGGTCACCACATCTTTGGAACTGCATCTCAACACACCCATAAGTGCTTGATGAAAGGGATTAGCATCTGTTAAATGTTCCCCATAGTTTAGGGTAAATGAATAAGTTGAAAACTTCTTCAGATAAACCTGTTTAAAGAAAAATATAAGCCACACAAGCAGCTTAATTTTTTCCTTCCCAGTATGTCAGACCATCCTACCTTTAGAATGTTCTTCTGAAAGTTGGGCACGGAGCTGCTTGAGTTCTAAACAATGCTTTCTTTTCATGGCCTCAGTTTCTGTTACATATTTGTCTGACAGGTCCATCTTTATTTTCATCAGGTCCTCTTTATACTGAAGTGCAAGGGAGGATCTCAAGGAATCCAGTTCTTGCCTGTGTTGTTCTGTAAGCTGTGGCTGCAAACAGGCAAGTTCTTCCTACAGAAATAATGGGTTAGGAAGAGATCTTTAGCTTCTAAGAAACCATTATGAGAATCTTTCAATGAGACAAAGGAAAATTCCTTTTCCAAACTCTTAGTCAACTTGAAACAAGTTGAGCAAAGATGTTGAGATCTTCAGTTACAGCAAGGTGCATGAAAATAGGGGCATAAATGAAAGAAGGGCCACAAGAGCATCTTGGCTTGAAGAGAACAAGAACAAGGACAATTACTACCAGAACTACAGAAAAGAGAAACACCATGAATTCTGCACCTGTGTAGAAGAACTGCTAAGCTCCTTACTCAGCACAAGATAACCCAAACAGCGCATAAAATTACAGAGCACCGTTTCAGCTGTTCTGCTCTACAGCCTCTCTGAGGCTGAGAGCTATTTAAAGTCGGTAATTTACAACATTCTTGTCAAAAATAATTAAACCCTACTAAACATCTGAAATTAATTTACACTTTGTAAGAGCTAGGAATCGACTTCAGTTTTCATACAGGTCATGTAAAGAACAGTAGAACTTTTATATCAAAAATCCTACCTGTTGTTGTTCGAGCTGTTGATTTAGCTGACCAAGTGCAACACTTCTCTCTTTCTCAGCAGTCTCTTCAAAAATTGTGACAGAAGAACTGAGAAAAGGGTTTTAAAGTTTAAGACTGTGATACATCATGAATTAAGTTAAATGAACTTGATGATTTATGACGTAGTACTGAAAGTAGGCAAAGAACAACTGTAACAACTGCTCAGTCCTAATAGGTTTCATGCTAACATCATCATTTATGTTAAAGAAAAATAAAATGGAAGCATGCTGTCATAAAATGAAAGGAAAAAGAAAAGATCACCTGATGTCCCCTGCTTGATCTTGACTCATTTCCAACTCTGACAGTGAATGGTTCTTCAGTTCTCGAAGTCTCTGATGCAACAAACTCAATTCTTCTTTGTAGTTTTCTTCAGCAACAATTAACTTGTTTTCAAAATAAAGTCTTAGTTGTTCCAATTCAGCTTCATGCTCCCTGTTTCTCTGCTGACGCTGCTGTTCAAACTCCTGTTTTAAACACTCTATTTCTTTTACCTGTGATGCTTGAGCCAGGAGCTGCTCTTTTAGCTCTGGAACAGAGGCAAAACCAACACAAGCACTAAGAATACATATGTTTAGGCTAAGTCATTTCGTGAAGATTAGATTTAGTTGCCCCAAATGTCAGTGGTTTAGGAATGGCATTCCCCCATTAATACTTCCATTAAAAACACCACGGGCCACTCCCTTCTCAATGGGAGTCACAAAAGGCAGAGATCACAGGTTGAGGTAAGAACCATTTACTGGAAATAGCAATGAGATAAGAAAAATGAACTTCTGAAAGACAAAAATTCCTTCCTCTGAAGACATTCTCAGTTACACTGCATTCAGAGAAACCATCCCCATGCTATGAATCAAAATCACCAACACACTGTTAACTCTCCTCATTTGCTTGCAGTCCAGCACAAGGCTGGTAACATGCAGAGTCCTGCACTATTGCTTAATCTTCACACCTGCTTGCTGTTGTAGCACCCAGAAGCAATAAATTATTCAAGAACATTTAATTTGCTCCAGGTAAAACCATCCAAACAAAACCAGCTTGAGTGTAAACTGTGCAGAAAACGAAAAATCACAGGAAAGAAAATAAAATCAATTCTGGATTACTTTAATGATGGTTTGCTACCCATTGTGTGCTCAGAGGCTGAACTGACTGGATTAAAAGAATCAACCAATAAAACAGGAATGCAGTAGAAAGCAGCTACCAAGGCAAGTTCAGCAAGCTGCCCTCCTTCCAGAGAGTGAGAACAATGGCCAGCATTGCAGCCTTTTCATTAGCCCTCTGAGAGCTTTCTTCCCCACCCTCTGTATTAAAGCAGCAGTAACGTTTTGGAAAGTTAAAAGGTAGGAAAAAAATCTCAAGAAAGGTAAGTTTTCCCAAAAGCCCAACTTTCCAAACAATTCAAGTTAGTCAAATCCCCACAGAATCAACTGAGAGGGAACTACGTTTAAAGAAGAAGGAATTCGGAGAAGTTCCTTGAAAAGAAACTACTTGCCTGGAGAAAAGCAGTTGCTTACATTACACAAGAGAAACTTAAGAAACGATGGAAACAGAGGATGCCATCCAGGAGCAACACAACTGATTGTTACAATGTGTTTTTGTGTAGAAAACCAGAAAACACACTTGTGGCATAAAAAAATTCTCACAATGAACATGCAAACAGAACAAGTAAGAGAAGAAGTGTTCAAGGCCAGGTTGGATGGGGCTTGGATATTGGAAGGTGTCCCTACCCATGACAGGGGGTTGGAATGAGATGATCTTTAAGGTCCCTTCCAACCCAAAGCACTCCATGATTTCATGATTCTCTGAAGTAAGTCCATGGCTCAAGTTTGCTTCCAAAGGGAAAAGCTGCCAGGCAAGGGCACCAGAGGAACCAAGTGACAAGAAGGGACAAGTAACAGCATCAGTGCAATATGCAAGGCAAGGCGAAACTGACAAGGGTAGGTTTTGCCTAACCACCAAAGTCTACCGGCACAAAATTAATGCAAAAAAGTGTTTAATTGTTTTGAACTGGCAGGTCATTCTTACACCGGAGCAGCAATCCCATCATCCAGCTGCCATGATTTGAATCCTACCATCAACCCAAATGCATGGTCAAATCATCACTCAAATGAAGAACAGCAGAGTAAAACAAAACACCTTTAAGATCTCACACACCAAAAGAGATCCTCACCTAGACCATGGGCCTGCATTCTGGTCTCACCATCTTCAAGAAAGAAGAAACAGAAAGGGTTTCAAAGAATGGGAATGTGAGTGATTAGAAACATGGAAAGACATGTGAGATGTTAAAGATTAGGGCTACAGAGAAGAATTCCAGCAAATACTATGAAGTCCTATGTGCTATAATTCTGTAATATCACAACAAAAAGATTAAATATTCAAGGTAAAGTCTGCCTAGATAGAAAACATTACTTATATATTGTATGACCAAACCAAACCAATTCTCACAAAACCCTAATATACTTCAAAAGCTACCTACAGTTATGTTATTCAGAAAATCTGAAATAGTATTTGAAGTATGTTACATGTGCCTCCTGTTCTAACTACCCCAGCTGAAGTCAAGAACCTCATGTTACAGTCTCAACACAAGGACAACACTGGCAGAGTCATGGTCTCTACGGGCTTTTTTTCCCAGAAGCTCCTTAATGTGTTGTACATGTCCGTGCACACACATCTAAGACATGTTATATTTTATTTCAAAAGTGTATGCCATCTCCAACCACTACACTGCAAAACTGGGTGTTTTATTTAATATACCTGGGTCTTGAAACAGAAATACAAATAGGAGCATTTTGTTGCACTGACCAGCATTTTCTCCAGTTTTTAATTACATTATTATAATTACATTATACATATAATATATTATAATTACATTATACTTAATTTGACATTTCAATAAAAAACCCTTGGTTTTCACTGATGACTTTTATAGTGTGCAGGAAGGGAGTGGGAAGGGAAAGGAAAAGCACAGGAGTAAGCTTTTCCCCACGGTTATACCATGCTTTTTGACACTGCAGGACCTGTCATCTGACACTGACTCACCTCCATCAAGAAAGAGATCATTGAGCTACAACCCACTGACACTGTGGCCTCCCTGTGTGTTTCTGGTACATAGCTAAAGTATTTTGTGTCGATAATGTGTACTTCTGTATGAAGAAGAGGCAAAAATTAAAGTGTGTCAGTTTTGAACATACCACTTAGCTCTTGTCGATTTGCTCGGGTACTGTCAAGCTGAGACCAAAGCTGCCTGATTTCTTCTTGTGACTGAGCCTTGAGCTGTTCATGCTTGACCTGAAGTTGGTCCAGCTACAAAAAACGTGTTAAAAACAAACAAAAAAACCCCCACCACAACTTGTTAAACAATTTTGTTCTCAGGGCTTATTTTACATGCAAGAAAGACTTCTGTCAGAAATAGGTGGAAACAGTGACAACACCACTCTCAGCTCCTGACAGTACCAGAGATACTGAGTAGCAGCATCTCTTAACTATTACACCTACTCCTCTGAGACGGAAGAATTAGTTCCTGATGCCACAATTATCCTCACTGGCAAAAAATAAAGCATTAGCCAGATAAAAACAAAATGTGAGAACCAGCAAATTAGGAATATAAATGCAGAGGAAGAGATGGCACCAAATGGCACAAAGGCAACTGCATTCCAAAGGTTTTGAACTCCTATGGAAACTCCCAGAGTATTTACCTGCTTCATGAGATGTATATGAAGCTTTTTCAGTAACGTCCCTAAATACAAACAGGTCACCCAAATGATATGTACACGGTCTAGTTTTTTGTTATAGAAAGAGTAATCAACTACTCTAAACAGCTAAAAAAATGTAATTTACCTCCTTCTGAAGATCCTGTTCTTTTTCTTGGCTTTTCATCTTTACCTCTTCTAGGAGTTGGTTATACTCAGCCTGCAGCTGTTGTTGTAATTTTGTGATGGCTAACTGGTGTTGCCTCTCCAATTCTATACATTTCACTAAAGATAAAAATTAGTTCTGTTACTCCATCATCCCGGTTAATGAATAACCTGTACAACTTCTGTGCAACAAAAATAGAAATGCATGTCTCTAGCTTAAACACTAGCTTTCAGGGAATCATAGATTTGCTTGAATAGTAAAGTATTTGAAAGTGAAACATTTCCATGACCTGCTTCCTAGTTCTCTGCATCCCACACTGTTAGTTAGCCAAGAGACCACCAGTTTGTGGAACTTTTGTTCCATTAAGCCTTAACTATTCATAATCCAAATGCAATTTTTTGTTAGAAAAAGCTTCTATTAATACTAATCACGGTTTTGATTAACTTGGCAACTGTCAAAACTGGTTTTCAGCTGGAAATAAAACAGCACCTCCCTTTAATATTTGCCTCACATCTCATACTCTCTGGAAAGAAAAATGCAACAATGCTATTCAAGTTTTAAACAATTTTTCATTTACAACCTGTTGTCTAGACAGTCTCATGCCGTCGTCCCAGTTTTTAAATAGGGCTACATAAATGCTTCTTGTATTTGCTTTTATATATGTTGTAAAATCACTTAGCTGTCACTGCTCAATAAAACAGCTGCCTCCCAGACCATGGTACATACTTTTAGATTGTGCGTTCTCAACAGAAAGAAGTCCCAGCTCTGCTTTGACTTTTTCCAAATGCATTTCCAGAGACTTCTGCAGTGCAATCATCTCAGTCTGATGTTTTTCAGACAGCTCTTCACACACGTTTTTTAAATGTGTATCAGACTCTAATTCCCAGTCTCTTTTGAGGGTCTACGAGAATAAGACACGCATTATATTAAAGCAAACACGTTGAGTAAATTAATAAACTTCTTTCTCCATTTATTTGTCCTTTACAATAAATGTGTAGCAGGTCTGGGACTTGTACCAGCTCTTGTTTTCAGAAAGAGACTTTATTTTTTTTCTTGTATGAAGAACAGAATTTGTACCTCTAATGCCTGGATATGTGTCTCTTCCATTTCCAATTCTATTTTCTTTCTCTGGTCAACTGTGAAATAAAATACTTATTAATAAATTTACATAAAATATTATTAAATGAAAAGTAGAAATATGGATGAGATTACAATTTTCAAACTCAGGACTTAAATGGGCAAGCCTAGAGCAGGGTAAGGTGCTGGGTTCTATCCACACCTGCTGTTACGTTACTCACTAATTCACTTTCATTTTAGAAAACAAGCATTCTAGAACTTACAGCTGCAAAGACAACCCAGAAAGTAAAGTTCAGTTTAATTAGTAAAGCCTGCTTAACTCTACAGAGAACATGATACTAAAAAGAAAAATAATCATAAAGATACAAATTCAAATGACTATTGATATTGATTTTAACATTTCACTGCACACCACTGTGAGCACAGAATCATCTCCAGAAAGATAGAATGAGTAGCAGGCAGCAGCAGCAGGTAGGAAACTTCAAATTTCTTCTACAAATGCCTAGGAAACAAGACTGCAAGATAGATGCCACCATCTGCTCAATTATCACTGACACTGATAGCTTTTTCCTTTCTAGCTCCTCCCTTGATTAATTCCAGCTTTGTGTTTGGCCCCTTTTTTGATTCGCAGGAACCCTGTAAAGGCCTATCAGCCACCTTCCCAGAGCATCAAAGCACTGTTGCCTTGGCTTATTTATAATATTTAATAATTTATAATATGCAACCATTATTTCGAGTCTTTCTATGGGAAATGAAAACCTAGATATTAAATTGGTATAAAGTTACATTGGCAAAACACACCTTAACAGTGTTGGTATTAAGAACTGCACCATGACCTCCTCCTGCTCCCAAATCCCATTGTGCTATCAGTTCACTGCACTACTGGTGCTAACAAATGGTTTCCTACTTTTAGGTCATAAAGAAACATCCTTAAATGAATGTTCTCTTTCTCTTAGGAAAGGACAACTTCCCTAAGGAAGGAATGGTTTCTAAACCTTATTTCAGAGCTCAGAGGGGTGTGATGAGCACTGCAGAGTCTAGCTGGAGGTCTGCAACTAGCAGTGTTCATCTGAATACAAGGAAAAACTTCTCTATTGTGAGGGTGACAGAGCCTTGTAACAGGCTGCCCAGAGAGGTTGTGGAGCCTTTTTCTCTGCAAATAGTCAAAACATGCCTGGACACAATCCTGCGCAAATTGCTCTGGGGGAACCTGCTCTAACAGGGGTTTGATGATCTCCAGAGAGCCCTTCCACCCCAAACAGCCTGCGATTCTGTAAATTTCTACAGTGGAGTGCTGCAAGATTCGCCTTTCTCCAGAAATTCCTCAAGCTCTGCCATACAGGTCAAAAATGGTCTGACCTGGAAAGAGGCAAATTTCCCAAACAATGCAAAGAGCACCATCAGCAGGCCTTCAGTACTATAAGGTGCTACTGCCTTCTTGCTCATGCCACAATACAATGTTATATGAAATGCAGCTCAAAGGACACTCAGCTACAGGCTCTCTCTGAGCCTTTCAGTTCCTTCCCAACTCCTTCCTAAAACTGAGAGGGAAAGCCAGGAAGCAGTCACATATCTTCTCAGAAAGATAACAGTAGTGCTGACTTAGGGCAAGAAAAACCCTGACAAAACATAAGGGATAAGAGCTCTACTCTTTGCACTGATCAAGTTCTTTAAGAGAAAGAATGAACTTTTTTTTTTCTGAAAGAAAGTAGTTCAGTTTAGCACTAATTTACAGATGAAGAACAACTAAACTTAGGGCCGCACAACTTCACTTTCATATATAAAACATTCACTCTTGCCCATGGCAGTCCCACCCGTATTAGAGGCAACACCAGCTGTCATTCACAGGCCAGCGCTACACCAAGACAGGAACCTGTGCAGGAAGAAAATACTTATTCCCCAGTTTTAATACCTAGTTCTTGCTGATACTTGGACTTAAGATCTTCTTTTTCCTTCAGATACTGTTCTTTGATCTTCTCCCACTCCAGCTGGTGACGGCTTTGCAGAATTGCTACCTCCTGAGCACGTTTGTCATTGAGCATCTCCCGCAGCTCCATGAGGGCAGTCTCCTTCTCTTTCCTCAAGTTGGACTGTGTAAGCTCCAGCTGAGAGGTGTGCATATTATTTAAGGTCAGGCGTAAAGCTTCCAGTTCAAGGCTGTGCAGTGTCTGCAGTAGAGGAAAAAAGGGTTTCTCCCTCCACTCTAATGAAATGTGCTTGCTCTTTTCATGACCAGTTTCACTTTTGACTGCTAAACCTATCTAAGTTTTGCCCTTCTGTACTTGAAGAGTGTTTCTTTGTGGCAGGGACCCTTAAAGGAACCCTTAAAATAAGCTGTTACGAGATTTGAATGTTTACAGTGCAATGTAAAAGGCTCTCCTTACCTGCCTCTTCATCTCCTACAATACCCTGTATCTGTCCACTTCCTCACATCAGAGCAGAACACAACACCCCAGCCCTTCACTGTCTATTGAAAGAATTCCTTTTGCTTGCTGATGATTATAATTTGTTAACAAAGTAAAGTTCTAAGTAATACTAGAAAGTAGAAATAAAATTCACCACTTCTCAATTCTTAAGTAAACTAACCAGTCTACCAACGGGTTGTAATTAGACCTAACACTAGACATATTCTTTCCATTTCCACTTCACATTTAGTGGAAGTGTTCAAAAACCCAAGAAATATATAGAAGAAAAAGTCAGTTTTTCACACTTCAGCTTAGCAGGAAAGCATTCCTGATTGTACTAGTAGGATAATTAAAAACTGGGAGGGGCTTAATATCCTTTATAACATTTACTTGTTAAACTTGCCAAGACAAAAAATTACAAACTTTTTTTTTCTCTCTTAAAGCCGTCAATTTAAACATCCAGTTTTCTTCAGAATTAACATTAAAATATAATTGCACTGAGGATTCTGGAGAACGCCTCTAAAAAATATCTACTACCACCCACCAAGAGAACACTCCTATTCCTTCGATTGCAGCACCACCTGAAAGAGCACACGTAATATCCACAAAAATTAAGGAGAAGGCTCCTTGATTTCTGTGTACGCTAGAGATCATCAACAGACAGGTAAATATTACATTAATCACTGCGTTTCCTGTTTTTACCTGGGATTGGAGCTGAGCTTGCTCATGCTCTGCTCTGTGTGTGGCTGCCATTTGCTGCCGGAGCTCATCTAAAAGGTGTCCCTGTTCTTCCTTGAGCTCAGCACGGAGTTTCTCCATTTCCTCTGCATGTTTAGCAGCCAGCTCAGAGATTTCACGATTGTGCTCTCGTTCATGCACCTGCAGAGAATACGCAGATGAAAAGCTTTCTTCAAAATAAGCTTGTTTACCCCTAATTATGGAACCAGAATTCTTCCCTCCTCCTGACACCAAATCAAAAGCACCATGGAAAAAAAAACAATGAATAGAATTTTGCATCTCTAAAATGTTTACACTGCTTAAAGGACAATGCAAAATGACTTTATTTTTCCAAAATAAACCCAGTTACAGCATGTACCTTTTTTATTACAGCAATCTCTTCCCTCCTTTTTTCTTCCAACTTCTGTTGTTCATCCACTTTGTCTTTTATTTCAGCATTTAGCTCTTCTATCTGAAAACAGGCATACAAACATTTGCAATGGCTACCTTAAGCATTCTGAAATCTCATGACTCCTGCAGTTATCAGGGTTTCCTACCTCTCTCTTGTGTGTCAAACTCACTTCAGTTAACTCAGCAAGGCGCCGAGTCTCCATCTTATCCATTTCCTCTCTGTAATGCTTCTCCATCTTGGATTGAGCCTCCTGGGCAGCTTGGGCAGCCTGATAGGACTCCTGCAAACAAGCCTCAAGCTCCAAATTAGCCTTTTTCAACTGGGCGATTTCTTCAGTCAACTGGCTTTTTACCTCATTGTATTCAGTAGTCTTTTCCTTTATTTCAGCAGTAAGTTTATCAATTTCTTGGTTGCTGAGGTTTATCCTGTTCTCGCAGCTCAGTCTTTCACACTCCTGTATATCTTTGATGTTTTTCATTTCAGCATTAAGCTCATGGATGTTTTTTGCAAGGTCCTCAATGATGCTAGCATTCTCTGCTAGTGCTTTTTCTGCTTTCACTAGATCCTCCTCCACATTGGATAGTCTCTCTCTTAAGGCTGTTTTTTCCTTCAACAAAAGGGCTAAATTTTGTTCTTTATTATTGATTTCAGCTTTGAGCAACTCCTGTTCTTTTAGCAATGTCTCTTCAGATACTATTTTCTGACTGAGCAGCTCTGCTGTTCTCTGGTTTTTAACATTCTGAGCATTAAGCTGGCTTTGCATCCAATCCCTTTGGCTTTGCAAAGCAGCCAACTGATGGCCAAAAAGAGACTGCACTTCACTTGTCACAGAATCAGAAGCGGTTTTCTGCTCCTGAACATCTCTCACTAACTGCTCCTGACTTCGCAGCTGCATCATCAATGTGTCTCTTTCCTCCTGGAGGTCTTTCACCATTTCTAGCCAGGTAGAGGGGTTTGACACTTGTGTTAGAGATAGCTGGCCTCCATCCTCGCCCTGCTGCTTTACTAGAAGCATGAGTTTATTTTCAAGTTCTTTCTCCTCTATTTTTTGAAGAAGTTCTTTTTTGCAACAGATCCGTGCTTCACGTTCTTCCTCCAGTTTCTCATGCATATGAGAGAGCTCAGACATGGCTTTTTCCCAATTTCGAACAGCTTCTTGTGTGTCCTGATGAGGCATTTCTAAGGCTGACTCCTGATGAAGCTGTTCAGTTGGCTTCAGATGTCTCTCTGCTAAACATGTCATCTCATCATCCTTTAAGTCACCATGGTCTCCAATTTTGTTTTGCTGCAGGGAACCATCTGACACAAACAAAACAAAGGCCTCTGCTCTCACCTCTGCCTCTTCAAAAATGTCTTGAGCCAAGCCACTAAGACATGTCCCCTCATCAAGGCTAGAGTATAATGGAGGAGATAAAAAATCTCTGCTGGGTTCTAGGAGCACACTGTTGTCTAACCCATACCTATTGCATCTGCCCTCTTCAATGGCACAGCCTTCTGAAGAGCTGGACACATAGGACTCTTCTGGAGTTTCTGTGGAAATGAGGTATTTAGCCAATATACCTTCATCACCACTGAAGAGCCCTAGTTCTGACAAGGGTTCTTTGGTCAGGTTCTCCCCTTCACTACTTCCACTATCCTTCATGATCTCTGAACTCCTAGTTTGTTCTAACTGATCCCTTGAGGAGTCATGCTGGAATTCCAGTTCTCCATGCACTGGCTCATCTCTACCTTCCAACTGGTGTTCTTCGTCCCACATCTCCTCAAGACCCGCTCCCCGCAACTGAGACATCCCTGATAAAGTCTGGTTTCCCCTCAATTTCAATAGCTTTTTATTGGAGACAATCTCTCCATCACACTTTTGCCTTACATCTATACTTTTTTCAGCCTCATAAAGTCGCTTTTCATTCAATTCCTGGATGTACAAATTCAGTTTCTGAATCTCTTCATTCAAGGACTGTTTTTCTTGTTTATATCGCTCAGCTTTCTTAGCTTGCTCTTCTGCATCAGAAAGTTGATACTTAAGGCCATCAATTAAATCCTTGTATTTAGCTTCTAGTTCAGATTTTTCCCTCTGAAAGTCTTCCTGTTGGTTTTCAAGTTTCTTCCTCAAATTTTCTTTACTAATTTCAGATTCTTGAAGACTTATATTTAAGTCAATTATTATGCCATTCAAGTTCTGAATGTGTTCTTCAGAATTCAAGGCACAGAGTTCTTTTTTTAACTGTTCAAGTTCATTTTTATATTTTAAAATAATTTCTTCTTCATAGACCTGCTTGGCTTCAGCAATTTCTCTTCTGTGGCACCTCTCCAGCTCATTCCTCAAGTTATCCAACTGTCTGCAAACGTCCTTCTCATGACTGATTTTCAGTTCTTCAATACGTTGCTGTTCTTTCACTTTGGATAAAGCTATTTCTTTTTTAAATTCTGTTATTTCCGAGTCCCTCAGAGAAAGTGTGTGCTGAAGTATAGACAAGCCAGATCTTTCAGATGTCAGTAGATCTTGAAGACTTTTAATAAATTGTTCTTTTCCATCTATGCTTTTGTGTAGCTCTTGAATTGTACCTTTCATATCCTCTTCCATTTGAGCAAGCAGAATTTCTTTATCTTTGGTATTCTTAAAAATAAAACATTACATATAAAATATGCCATGATTTCATTTCCTTAAGCCTCATGCTTCTAATTTACATTCATAAATAACAATGTTTGAGTTTAAGGTTTCTATTTATAGCAGTACTAGTTACGTTCTTAAAGGAAACCAGACCTTAAGCTGTTTCTTTAATGAATGTTAGTCATCACAATCTCTATGAATTTCTATATAAAAATACTTTTTTCATGGTTATGTCACTACACAGATTCAAATTATCACCAAATTTGAAATAAATTTATATTAGAACAAAAGGTACGTTTTTACCTTTTGAGAAGACTCCAGCTGTACTTCCAGGTCATGTGCTTTCTCACGCAGCACCTCCAAGTGTGCATTTTGCTCTCTGAGACGATCCTGAAACAAGCACACTTGCTGCTGGACTTCTTCATTTTTCTTGAGACTCTTACTCCTCAGTATCTCAGTAACCTGGACACATAAAATGTACTCACAGTCAGGAGAAAGTTAATATCCAAACAACTCATACACAAGACTCACTGTAAGCATAAAATACACTGCATTTACAGATTTACCCTACATTTTTCATTCTCAAGGAATAAAAATCATCCTAAAAAGGAAGACAACACTTGTCACGTTTTAGATACTACTACTTACTGCAAAGATGCAAATGTTAGATAATTCATCTCTAGGGAGAATTATCTAACATTATGAACCTATAAATCTAACATAATGAATCATACTGAATTCCTCCAATATGAAGCAGAACTTCCAATGGTCTGGACATGCCATTAAGAGAACAGAAACCAATCTTCCCTGCAAAGGATTTATAGATCATTACTAAAGGTTGGTTTTCTTCCTCTCCACATCCCTTCAAATAAAAGGAAAACATTTCCTCCCATCAGAGTAATATAAAATATATTTTATTTATTTTTAACATATTTTTCTCGAGATGTTGCAAAAATCAAGGAAGAATACGTAAGACAGTATTAGTGCTTTCATCTGTTTTCAAAGTTGATGTACTTCCACAATGTGCATCCTCTAACCAGACTTATTTAGAATATGCCTGAAATGCTATTTGGAGGCTTTATCTTTGTCTTTCAATGGCTTATGGTGCAAATCCCAAACACCTGTTGAGTAGCCTTCACTTTTACCACATTTTGCTGTTGCAACCAGAATTGCAGATAGAAAGCAGTATTTTTTGTTATTTTACAAAATTTCATTTAGCAGACAGTTTACTTTCAGGGCATAAGCAACTCCTTTAAGATAATTCCTGGACTAAAAAGTCTCAGTTTTTATTTAAAAAATTTTTTTAAACTCCTTCCTATCCAGACCTTTAAGATATGTAATCCCACATAGGGAAATTCTATCCTGCAAACCTGAAACAGTAACTACACAGAAATATTTCTCTTTGTAATATACAAGGCTCCAAGGACAGCAAATGCATAGGTTCAGAGACAACTGCCACTAGAACACTGAGCATGACCAAAAAAGAATAAAGCACTTTTTAAAATGCATTTTAAAGCAGAGAAAGGCTGCAGTACATCTCATTATCCAGGGATTAGCTCCATGATCACCCTGTTGCACTGAAGCAGGTTCCTATGTGTCACAGGGGCTGCTTCAACCATGTTCAGGTTATTTTACATTTCTTTCTTGGAGCCAAGTCACATTACCTCAGCACAGCAAGTTTCTGTCTAACAGCTGAGATGTTCCAGTTGCCCAAGCGGAAACTCAGAGATTTATCTGGCAAAGGACAAATGATGACATGCAAACCAAAATTATGTAGCAACAGTTGTGTACAGGCCACAAACCACTTGTGGCAGGACATTCCCCTACCACAGAAGTGCTTATCTTCTCTGCCTATCAGCTGGTGCAATAGCTCAGGGCATCTTCCCCCCTCACATAAATTTGCTAATTGGTGAAATATCTCAAGTCGGACATCGTCTGGGGGTGAGATATTTCTGGCACTGGGGAGGTGGCATTCCCAGCTGACAATAACATCTTGCCTTGGGAGCGAGATTGAAGGAAGATAAGCTTGAATTTCTGACTCACAGACACTAAACTACAAACTATAAAAACTACACCAAACTTTCACAAAGCAAAAGTCTTCTGCACGCTCCCTGGAAATGTGTGGGGCTCTTCCCCAAAGATGGGATGCCACTTTTTGGTTACTCTCTCAGGGGCTGAGTGAAAGGAACCTGTGCACTCCATCAACAGCTCAGTGGTAAGTTACATTAACTCCTAATCTATCCTATTTATTTGCTAGCTATAATATAGGAACTTTTATGTCGTGCAGTGTTTTATGTAATCTACTAGTAGTTCTTTGTTTTAAGCTGCGTAGTAAGTAACTCTGTTTAAGACCATTTGTCTGTCAATCTTCTGTCTATTCAATAAATAACTAATTTTATAATAGACCTGATCTGCCATTCTTAAGAACTTGTGAGCCAGCGTGGTTTAGGTGTGCATCACCTGAATTTAAGGGCTGCCAAAAAGCTGAACCTAAGGCAGGGCTTGTCTAATGCTTCCACTCAATCCATAACACCACTAACAACATTGTGTAAAATTCCCTAACAAGGGTTTAAGTGATGAACAAAGAAGTGCAATGACCTCCCAAAACATTATACAAGCAAGTGGAAAATATGAGGCTATATTTCCAGGACTTCTCCGTAGCAACCAGGAAAAAAACCCCTGCCTCGCCCTGAAATAATTTTCACTGCTGTATTACAAACTGAACTATGAAGAGCTACATCATCAGCTCAATATTTATACATTCATAGTCTGAAGTTGTTCTTGTGGTCTCTGTAAGGACATGCAAATTGGAGGAGAGGCACACCTGATGTAACTGGAGCTGTAAATCATGGATCTGACCAGCCACATGTGAAGCTTCTTCCTGTAGCTCATCCCGATCTTTCTTGGCCTGTTGAAGGCAGGTTGTTAACTTCCTGATGATTTCATTCTGCTCTTGAACCGTAGTTTCCTACAAGGGTCACAAGAAGTGCACTTCTAACATTAAAATATTCTTAACATATTTGGAAACAAGTAGGTTTTCTTAAAGCAAAGTTGTTACAGAGTCTGTAGATACATTTCAGTTTAAACCAACTTAAACCAAAGAAATCTTTGTGTCCAAAGACAATGGAAGAGGAGCCTTAAACTGATTTCAGAGACGACAAACCTAATCAAAAGTGATTTTAAAAGCAAATTATGGGATACCAGCAATGAAACTGGTATTTTTACTTCCAAATTTGTAGCTCTTACTGATGTAAAAAGCAATCAAGTTTTCAAAAAGGATATAATGAATATTTAGTCCCCCCTAAATTGCTTCCTACCTGCCAGCAATTCCCTTCAGTCACGTGAGAGGAAGTTAATGAGATGGGATACATTAATCCTATTTTATGTTAATCACATTTATCTTTTCAATTTATTTCTCACCAACAAGAAATGTCTTTGTTTCCCCAATCCTAGAATGATAAAAAGAACATATAAAGGGGAAAGTAACTAGTCTTAGGAAGCACCTGGTAACAACTCACCTTTACAAAGAACTGCTAGAGAAAGGGAATTCAAAATATTATTTTTTAATATTCTGGAAGAGGATGCTGCTTTTTGCAGTACATGTTAGCAAGGTGAAGTACTTCTCACTAAACAACAATAGGTTTTTGAGTCTTGCGGCCTAAATATTTTTAGGATTAAAATAAGGTAGTACTATCCCATTATCCAATTCTATGAAACATACCTGAAGCTGCATAGAATCATTGTACTGGGTGAGCTGGTCCTGCAGCTCATCCATCTGCACAGTGAGTCTTTCCACTGCTTCCTGTTTCTCCAGCAGTCTGCTCTCCAGCTCAGCTATCCTCGCCTGACACATCTGAGCATCAGCCTCGCTGTATTCTGCAGCAGAATTTATCCTATCTTTCTTTATAAAAGAAAAAAAAAAATCATTTATTCACTAAAAACACCATTTCTGGTTTGTGATTAGTCTGAAAACAAATTCAGCTTCAAGGTTAAGTCCGGAGCAAATTCTACTTTAAAAGTAATTCAACACAGGGACTTTGTATCTAATAGAAACATTATATATATAAAGTCCTTAATGCTTAAAAATTTCAAATTAAAAATGATCATAGATAATACTTTTTCATGATACTTTAAGGCACAAAAGTAAAGTAAGAGTGTTGTGATTCTATAGCACCAAATGGTGGCAATATGCCATTTTGGCGTGCATTGGGATTTAAATACCTCCAGTTGTGAGGAAGGAGGCAGAATACTACCAATTTAAACAAAGCTTTTACATCCATCTGTGCTGACTGGAGAACAGTCCACCCACAGGAGAAACAACAGTACAAAGGTCTTGAATTAAAATTAACTTTCTGTGGTCTCTTAGGAGCAACATTGTTACAATCATCACAGAGGATACAGTCTTTTGTATTTTATTTTAAATACTTTTTGGTTATATTGTATGAAACAATTAAGAATGAACCTATGTATCAATTGGAAACATTAAACACATCCGAATTTCTCTTGGCAAAGTCTATGATTTTAAAAAACCCAATTTTCTTAGCAACCAATTTTCACAGCCAGTAAATGTACATACAGAGAAATGCCTGTTTTATATCATAAAATAGTGAAATCGCATCAGATTTATCATATTTGATAACAATGTCCAATTAATAATTTTAGCAACCAATTATCACAGTTGTCTTTCAGCTCTATCCAGCAACTTTTACTAAAGATACATCCTTTCACACTTACTTCAGTTGCATGATTATCCAGTGGCTCCCAGCTAGACAAATCAGTGCTGCCCTGGTAAATAAACAAATAAAGTAAACACTACATCATAGCTATTTTAAATAAAAATAAGGAAAAACAGAATTATTTTGGAAACACCTTAAGCATGAGCCAGAAAGGTCTGTGTTGTGAGAGACTGACTTTATACTAAACGCAGCTGGTCTTTCATGGTGAAATGAACTAAACTGCCAAAAACAAACGAACAAAATTATTATAATGTCTACTTAAATTTAGGGCTAAGCCACAACACTGATTCAATGTTGGATCCTCTGCTGTTGTAGCTGGCAAAAATTTGAGCAATCTTTAATCTACTAGTAAAAATTAGTAAACTGACAGGAGATTATTTAACAAACATGCTAAAACCATTCAGGCAATCACAAAAGCAACACATTCTTCTGCCACACAGATTTAACATAGCTTGATACCTTGAAAGATGTTTCCCTCTCACTAAATTCACAAGACCAGGATGATGATAGCATTATTTGGAAAAGGCAGCCCACAGCTCTCCCTGTGTTTTGAATGTTCTTGAAGTAGTTCCCAATGATTACTGTCTCCCTGGAGGTACCCTCTCCAGATAACCTAGAATTCCAGTTGCTTTACAAACCAGCTATTTTGACAAAAGCTGCTTAGCAGCAGTACGTGATTTTTGTTTGTTTTGTTAATTTAAGTTCACATGAATGTAGAAAGGACACTGCTGTGGCTGAGTGACAAAACACTATGTTTTTCCTCAGAGCAGACACTCGTGTGTAGCTTCATAGAAGCCTTTGCAATGAAAACATTATGTTGAAGATATCCTGAAAGTATCAGGGATACCCTCACAACAGAAAGCAGGATAACACATGCAAATTTTATCCCCCATCACTGCAGGTTTGCAAACACACTAGGTTGATGCTGTTGTGGTATGTTGTGAAAACACATCAACATCTGGAGAGATGCTTTTGGTGCAGAAGGCACCAGCTCCCCAAAATTCTTTCCACCGAGAACATGACTACCTTCAGAGAGTCATCAGTACAAAAATACCGAAATACATCAGACACAAGCAGAGTCTTAAACAAATCTGTGGAAATAACATCTATGCTGGCTTTACAATGGCTACTAAGAGCTTGCTAGAATAAATTATCATTTTTCATAAAACATTAAGCATATTTGAGCCAGCCAAGTGATACAAAAACAAATTAACGCTGTGCATTATAAGGTCCTGGCAGTATTTCATCTGTTGATCTCCCAATCCAGATTTGCCATTTCATGAAGTCACAGCCACATAACTGTAAGCCTGTCCAAAGAGAAGTCCATGGCAGTGAAAAGTTAGAGACTTTAATTTAGCAGGCTAATGGCTCACTGGGAATAACAGCTGCCTAGGCCATACCATGGAGATGTCTTACTCAGTAAATGAGATCACTGCAAAAGAGTGAACTATTACAAGTGAAAATACACCAGCTGACTTACCTCCCAAGGGCAGTTAGTGGCCAGTGCCAGTGAGCTAACAGTCAACTGAGTAAAACGACCACGAGGAACACTTGCTACCTGCAGACAGAGTGGAACGAAGGCAAGGAATAGTAAGATTTACCTGTGTCTCAGTTGTTGCCTCCGGTAGGTTGGTGTCTTCAGCCTGACACTCTACGCCCTTCCCAGCATCTCTGGCTGCTACTGGGTGCTCTTCCTTCGGAAGGTCATGCGCGTGGACAGCCGAGCCCTTCCTCTTCGCCGCCTTTTTCTGCGACTGCGAGATGTTGCCCTTTGCTTTTCGCTGTCTGAAGTAAGCAAACTGTGCAGGAAAGATTGCAGGAGGTACAGGGAGAGGTAAGCAAGGAAAAAGTAGCAGGACCACAAGATTAACACAGTCATGACTGATAGAGTTCCTGTCTTGATAAAATACATACATCTGCAGAAAAACTGCTTTATCTGCCTACTTTCCACACATTCACAACATACCGGAGAATTGTGCCATTAAGCAACAAACCTCACACCAGCACTAAAGGCTCATTTCCATACTAGAATCAAAGTTTTACTCAGTGAAACTTTGTGTGTCAATGATAATCCAAAACTACAGCAAGACAAATTAGTAAAGGAACCAGTTGTCAATATACTAGAAGCATTAGGAAAAAATAATAATTGAGCAATATTTCTGCAAGACCAGCAAAAACAAGAACCCCCTTGTCATGGTGCCAAAACCAGCACACCCCTACAAATACATCTAAACAGGTCTTAGCCAGCGTAAGCTTTGAGGTGAGGATTCACTTCCGTTAATTTTAATGCTCCTTCCCTGCCACCCCCCCTAAGAGAACACAGCAAAACTTCCTCGCCAGAAAGCAGCCTCCAGTACATAAATAGAAAATCAATTAAGCCAGGTCATTTTAATTTCTTCTGTTGAAGAATCAGATGCTCTACTTTATCAGGCTATCACAGCTCTACAAAGCCCCAGGGACTTGTAAAGAATGTCACTGACAATTTATTACCCAACTCTCTCTAGCACCTTAAACAGCTTAAAAAGGATTATTGTTATTTTCAACTCTAGTATTGTGTTTAGGCAGCATTTCCAAATAACATCTCTCCCACAGCATAAATCCAGACACCCTTCTCATAAGGGAAAAGCCTTCTTCAAGGTTAAAACCACATACTATGAAGTGCAGTGTTAAATCCTTGTGATGAGATAAAACAGTTAGTTAACTGATGCCTGGATGTAAACATCACTCCCAAGTACTACCTGCAATACATATGAAAATCCATTCCTTGACAGCTTGATTTTCCTGTGAAACAGCCATCTGGCAGAAAAATCTTGTCCCATTCTTCTCAGTTTGTGAAAAGGACCTAGTTCAGTCCCCACTCCTTATAGGAACTTCTACCTGACAGCTTAGCTACTCAACAGGTGCACAGTTACACATCTGCTACACCCAGCAGACCATTTAAAAGGTATATTTGCAGAAAGACATCGATTCCCTACCAGCTGATAAAATCCTTATGTACAAATAACTTATTTTTAAGATTATCTTACATAATTGCTACAGTTAGTAATACTGAAATGCAGATTAAATGAAGATTTCCAGCCTTGTGCCTTTCATAATAACCAAAATGAACAGACCATAAAGCAGCAGTGAGACACAAATACTGTCCTCTGAAATCAGGGGTCAACCCCAGCACTTACTGATGGCAATGTATGTCAAAAATAGCTATGGCACTAATTAACCTGATAACATGGGGACACCAGGCAGGAGGAAACCTGAGGAAAAACGGAGAGTAGAGGAAACTGCTGAAGCAGGAAAAAAGGGAAAACAGGAGTAAAACAAGCAGAAAAGATGAAAGGCAGAGAGAGCGGGCACTACAGAGAGCAGTTACTGATTCATGAAGTGAGACCAAGTATTTCACATTAAAATACTAAAACTTGGCATGACTGAACACCTAAACAGTATGAATTGTTAAATGCACAGGTCAAAGAAAACAAAACTTATTTTGTCCCATTCACATGCACTAAACATATAAAATCATAGTACATACCATGCAAAAGTATCTAACTACACCACAATTTCATGAAACAACTGGACTTGGTGGAGTGGCTGGATTCAAACATGCTCCGGATTTATGGGAAAAGTTTTATTTAGAGTAATATCGGGTTTCCAAAGCCTTTCATCAGCTACATAAATTTTAGTGCCATTGTCAGAATCTCAAATTTACAGACAGCCATCCAACATGAAGTAGTGAGTGTGAATGTGAAGAAAGCAAGACACAACTGCCTCTGCCCCATCACAGTGAGGTCCTATCATGCCCCTTTTGATTGACTTAACTATCCTTTTGCTTTCTAGAAGCACATGAAAAGGTAAAAGCTTTTCTTTTCGCCAAGATGTAGAATTGCCACAGGAACCCTGAGAGCACTGTCCTCTACAGCATCCCAAGCAGCTGTTGTAACACAAGAACACCTTTCTACAGGCACCAATGCACTGCAACCTCATTTCAGCAGGACCAGTCAGTTGAAAGTTGATGTATTACTTTTTGTGCTTCAGAAATTAGTACCAAAACCAACACCCAGAGAAAATGGAACAGAGCAGAAAACCACATCAGCACCAAACACAAACAGGTTGTTCAAATAAACCTTAGTCCAGCTCTTGGATACAGCAAACACAAGCAACAACTGCACTTAGACAAAACCCAGAAATATTTTCTAGATCTTCCTCAAAATGATGAGGCAGGAAAACTTCCTGGAAAACCCGAACTAATTTTTCAGCTCCTAACTGTAAAATGGAGGTGGAGCAAAACTTCTTACACCTGAGGTATGGCACAGAGAGCCCTGCAACTAGAGGCACGGGTGGCCAACATGCAGACTAATTAACGCAAGGTAGAAAAAAAACCAAGGACAAAAAACCAGCACTGAATAGTTAGGCTTGTTCTGTTTCTCAGTTACTACCCTGGCTATCAGTATTGCATTTACTAGAAACAAGAATCCGAGGTACCTGATACAGTCAGTACTTAGCTGCCAATTACAATCTCCAATTAATACAACAGCTGGCATTATCATTATTATTAGGTGATAACTCAAATGCATCTCAACAATGGAATTTTTATTCCTATACGAAAAAGAATAATGCAAGTGCTGGTTTGAAAAGGAAAACGTTTAAATCACATTTCTTTGCCAAGTCATTGCTTAGCAGACTAAAATATAAGGATGCTAAAGATAAAGTAAGTCATTTTTTGGAAGGTGAGGCAAAAAGCCCTCAAGAGTTCACACCTCCAGACTGAAGCAGTATCAAACTGCAGTTACATCACTGCACAGGTTGCTACAACAGCGGCCGCTCACATACAAACCAGCCTCGCTGCCGTCCTCTGCTGTCAGGAGCACCTGTGCAGTGATGTGTAGAGACAGTTCAGGAAGATCTGATGGACACTGAACACTTCTGTGTCAGACCAGAGACGGCATCACCTTAAGCTGCTCTAGGCTGCACCACAGGAAGGAAAACCTGTTCTTGCTCATGGTTCTTCCTCCCTTTCAAAACTGCACTGTATCCATGAGGAGGGGAGCACAAAGAAAACTAGAAATAAGAATAAAAAAGGGGAAATGTTATCTGGGTGGCTTTTGGAAGCTGCCTAGTGCCCACAGTCTGCCAGCCAAGGAATGGATCTCTGTGACATTTTAACCAGCAGAGGAAGCACTACATCTATCTCTGCATCTCTAAAACCCTTCCTCTCCTCTCAGCATACTCTATGATACCATGCAGTAACAACATTGATGGGTCTGCTAATAACGTTGGGGTTTTTTTTAATGGGAAGAGAGAGATTTAGCACACAGTATAAAAAACAGTAAATGCAACAGTGGCTCTGCAGGTATAACTTGAAACAGTTTTCCAACAAGTGGGAACTAATAACTTATTTAAGCTAAGTCTGTCACATTTTTCTAATCATAAACAGGTCCTGCACCTAGAACTAATTTATGTTAACAGAAATGTTAACACAGGTCATGCCACACTAAGGTAACCTTTTTTCAACCTGAAGAACTCCTGCTCTCAGAGTTCTCTCTCTTGAGCTAATCATGCAATTGTTCTCCAGCAGAGGATTGTGTTCTCACAGCACATAACAAGGCTGGGAAGGTAGGCAGATGAGAAACTGCTGAGCAGGAGCAGGCAGTGTGGAATCCATCAGGGAGGGCCAGGCCAGGGTTGGAGGAGCTGTACTGCCCATCACCAGGCTGTTGCTTCAGCACAGCTACAGCTACAACCCTGCTCCCTTCCAGAAAAGCTCTTTGATTTTCTTGTGCACAGCACTGGCGGGAAGCAGCTGAAACAGAAACACAGCAGACAGGACAGCTCCAAGCCACCTCTGACCCCACTAGCCAGATATCCAGACAAGTAACTTGCAGAAAGGGCAGGATCTGGAAAGATCTGATGGGTCCGAACTTCCCAATACCCTGTGCAGCCTCAGCTATCCCTGTCTAGCTATAGCCCCCATTCCAGTCCTACTGGAATGGTGAGAACAGGGGAATGCTGTAGCCACAGACTGGCGAGCGTTATTTAGCAGGGACAGTCAGAAGAGAAGTATGATAAAACCAGCTCAAAACCCAGCAGAAATGCTGAATTAAAAGGAAAGTAACCAGGCATTTCCAATCAGCTCCTTGAACATCATTAACAAAACAAAGCAGAAGTTTTTATCTAACGGGGTTAGCACACAACCAGTGTTAAACACATGGCTGCAGGTAATAATGACTGGGAGAATGTTATCTTTATATACGAGCGTCATCCTGTGAGCTCTACACAAGTCCCTAAAACTACACGCAAGTGAAGACACCTGAATGCTCCAAGTTTCTGAAGTGTTTGCTACCGGCATGACTAGACACCAACAAACCGAGCACAGCTCCCTGCTAACCCACCTGCGGACACACAGGAAAACGAATGAGCCAACAGAGTAATAAAGCAATACCTGTTCTTTGGGATCCTCAACTGGAAATGCAGTATTCCCACAAACAACTGAATCCTAGGCTAAAATGGGAGAGCTGGGAAGAAAAAAAACCAAACCAAAACCAAAACAGAGCCTCAGGGAAGGCATATGCTCTGCTGTCAGCTGCTCTGTGTTCACCCGAGGTAATGTTTCTATGCCTGTGTAGTGGGATGGGCGCCTCGCAGGCAGCCTGCACTCAGAAGCATCGCTGGGCACGACTTCTCCCGCAGAGCCGCGGTGCCAGGGGAACCCCACCGGGCTCCGAGGACAGCCCCGGGCCGGCAGCGGCCCCTCAGCTCCGCCACTGCCCTCACCCCGCGCCCAACTCCGAGTGCAGCCTAGAACCCGCCACGGAGAGAAGAGACCCGGGCGGGCTGAAGCGAAGCCGCCTCCCGGCCTGCCAGCCCCCTCAGCGCACCGAGACCGGGTCGAGCGCAGCCTCCGCCCAGCCGGGACCCCTTCCCCCTCACCTTTGCCCTGCCGGCCTCCACCTTGCGCCTCCGCACCTCCTCCTGCGCGTCCATGCGGCGGTCGGGGGGGGTCCGCGCCCCCCGCGCTGTCACGGCAGCAGCGGCGAAACTTCGGTCATGGCCGCCCCGGGCCGCTCCCCACCCGCCGCCGCGCCAGCCACACCGCGCGGGGCGGAACTCTGCGCCCATTGGCCAGAGCGACTGACACAGCGCCGCCTCTGGCCAATGGTGACAGCCTTCGTCAGCCGGTCTCCGCCCACTCGCGCTAAATGGCCCCTGGGATACCCCGGGCAAGCCGGCGCGAGCCCCGGCACCACCTCTTCCGCGGCAACCACCAATGGGAGCGTCCCGCGCTATTTCAAAAGGGCCGCCGGCCCTGCCCAGCACGGGAGGCAGCCAGTGGGAAAGCGGGGGCTTGGAGGCAGCCAGTGGGAAAGCGGGGGCTTGGAGGCAGCCAGTGGGAAAGCGGGGGCTTGGAGGCAGCCAGTGGGAAAGCGGGGGCTTGGAGGCAGCCAGTGGAGGAGGGGCTGAGGCAGCCAATAGGGCGCGGGGGCGGGGCGCGTCCCGGGGGTCCGCGGCTGCTCTCGCGCCTTTTCGCTTATTTATAAACTTTGAGAAAACAAACAGATTAATGTTCATTGGTTCTAAGTTGCATGATTCTCTTCAGTAATCAGTATGCTACTCTCTATTGCTTATTGATTTGTTCTTCTTCATGCTAATTTGGTCCACATTCTTTAGTCCTTTTATCATCTTTTTCTCAGACAGGGAGTCTCCAACTTTCCCAGCATTAATCTCCTCTGGTGTCTTCTGGTTACTCCAACGTCCTTGAAGGGCCAGAAATTTAAGATCCCAGATGTCGAATCTTCAACTCCCTTTGGCTCTGCTTATCAAAGCTACAAAACTGGTGGCTTCTTTGTATTTTGAAGTAATTAAATTATAAAAATACAGGCTTTAGTGAAATCTGTTACTCGGACCAGTGTGCTGGATTTGGCAAACGTTAGAAAGCCCTTCTGCATCGAGGGCTGAGTTACGGTTATGCTTTAACCCATTGCAGAGGTTTCTGGGGTACAGTATTTTTGGCTTTCCCCTTCATGAACAATTTTACTCTTCTAAGGAAGAGTGGAAGTTTCAGTGAGCAAACCATGCTCATGTTAGATCTGATAGGGAAGATGTGTGCTAATGTCTTTACAAACAATTCTATGGGTGAAGTTACGGGTGTTAAAGTCTTTGAAATGGATCTTAATGTCTCTACTAACTTCAAGCAGCAGATTTGTTGCAGAGCCCGGACAGCCTGACTCCTGAAATAGACAACGGTCTGCACAAGCCTGAGTTCCTGAACTTTGGGGTAAAACAGTAGGTTTAAGGGGGGATATGTGGTAGGCGGTTCGGGGAGGCTGTACCTTCCCAGCACCTCAGCCAATGGGGAAAGGAAAAGGGCAACGTGCGGCCCGGAGTTCAGGATGAAAGGAGGCTGCGCCCTCCAAAACCCTGAGAGAGAGAGAAAACCCCGGGGGCGTGTGACCTGGTGGACTCTCTCACTTTACTCAAATAAAGTTTCAGGACTCTTCTCTCTCCTTTCTGGACACTGGGTTTTCATAGCGTGACTTCCATACAGATCTGACACAGGATGGGCTCCTAAGGCTAATTCTGGTCGTCTCCTGCTTTGTCAGCTCCTGAGGTGTTTGTTTTTCCTGGTAGTACTGTCACGCTCTCTGATTTCATAGCCAGGATTCTGAGATTGCCAATACCAAAAGACAAAGTCTGAATTATAAAATTTCTTAGTGAACACCTCCAAGGATCAGGCAGCCACAACGTCTCTGGGCAACCTGTTCCAGGGCTTCACAGAGAAGAACTTTTTCCTAATATCCAATCTAAACCTACTCTCTGTCAGTGGGAAGCCATCCCCCCTTATCCTGCCACTCCAGGCTCTTGTAAATAGTTTCTCTCCATCTTTCTTGTAGGCTCCCTTCAGATACCGGAAGGCCACAATTAGATCATAGTTTCTCTTTTCCAGACTGATCAATCCCAATTCTCTTAGCCTTTCCTCATAGAAGAGTTTCTCCACCCCTCTAATCATCTTGGTTATCATCATAAAATCTTTTAAAATTGTCTTTTAGTACTCATAGAAATTAAAATTAAGGGTATAAAATATCAAAATCAATAAAAGACATCAAAGAAATGCAATACTGGTATGGACCTCATCAGGTTATCTACTCCATTCTTGTATCTGAGGAGTCCTACAATAGTCCTAAAATGTTCAACACATTTGGTTTTTTAATTGTTCGTAAACAACTTCTGTGAAAGTTTTTTGTTTGATAGCTGCTCCATCATTTCCCTTAGTGGCTAACTAAGATTTTTTCCCCCCTGTTTTTATCAGGTTTTCCTCTTCCTCATTAAGCCAAATGCCTGCATTTTTCCAGACAGAACCCCCCCACCTGACCCCGTTCTTGATTGTATCCTCTCATTTACTTAAAAATTGCTGGCCTGTCTTCTGCTCACCATCTACTTACTAATTAAACAAAACCAGTTCTTTAAAGTCTTCCTTAGAACCTACATTTTGTAAATGCATCCTTTTTATTTTTTTTCCCTGGACTTTCTTTCCCTCTTAAACCACCATGTCTAAAAATAGGCACAGTGTTCAAACTCTGACTTCAGCACTGCTAAATAGAGTGGAATAATTATGTCCTGTGAGGTGCATGTAACACTCCTGTTATTCCTTTGTAGGATTAAATTTGTCTGGTTTGGCTCTTTTGAATCCTCATGCTCAAGTCTGATCCCTTGTTTGGGATTCAGTGTAGTTATAGATCCCTTTCAGCAAGATCTTGCATGTGGCTGGCACGTTCCTGGCACGTCATTAAGTAGCAGGCTGTAAGATGTTCCAAGAGTAGGGATCCTACTGTGACCAAGGCATCCATAAGTGTGGGAAAAGAGAGAACCTTTAGCAGCTTTGCTGGAAAGCAGGGGGTTGTTTTTGCCTAGTATTGAATGTCCTCTGGGATACCTGTCACATTAAGCAAAAATTTCTCTTCCTTTCCTGTTTAGTAAATTCAGTTGCTTAACACTGCTGCTGTATTTTTAATGGAACACTTATACCTGGTTCTTTTTGTCAAACTTTCTTGTAACACTCTATTCATACTGCAATGAAGGCTCTAGAAATTTAACTTTAGCAGCACTGTACTAAACCAGTTGATGGTAAAACAATCAGCTCAATATTCACCAGCAGTCAAAAAGGGGTGTTTTTTTTTCCCAGCACACTATACTTACGCAGTGTACAGGCATAACTAGGCTTATGCTTTAGGTTAAGATAACTAGGAAACTCCTTGTCGTTGCAGCTGCTCAGATGAAGGGGTCAAAGACATTAGAGAAAAATCTTGTTGGGGTTTTAAAGTACAGAAATGGACTCAGAGTTGTTTCTCAGGAGAGCTGCTGGCAGGTGAGAGGGTTTTCTGTTCTGGCTTGTCACTTCTGCCATTCACCACAGAGCCCTGCCAGAGGAAGCTGAACCCCAGCTCTGACACAGCACAGCTGTTTTTGGGATCCCTGCACCTCAGTTTCCCTAACTTCTCCAGTGACTGCCAGCCAGTGTATTTTTAGGGACGGGCTGTGTGGATCACAGCTGAGAGAGGTGATCTGTACTGCTCTCATACAGCTTAGGAGCATCTCTGAGCTGCCAGCAGTGGCTCTGCTGCAGTTTTGCTTTGGCCTTCGAGTGAGGAAGGGGCTGTAACTTATCTCTCCTGGGAGCAGAACTGGGCTTAAAATATGATACTGAGAAGGAGTCTCTGTTATTTAGCTTTTTTCTCTTGCCTTGGTTTTCATTTTATGGATGTCACTGATAAATGTCACCCTGTTTTTATGCTGGTAGGGGTTTGCTGGGAGAGGGAGATATTCTGTGGGTTTCTTGGAAGATGGTAACCAAAAGGATGTTACACCTTAGCCTCTTTACTCTTGAACTTACCCAGAGGTGAGTTCCAGCTATGCTCCTTCATTTTTTTTAGTTACTGTGGGGTAATGACAATTCATGTAAAGGGCTATGTCAAAAGTTTGCAGACCCCTTACAGTGGGATAAACAGGTACCAATCAGCAAGATCATAATCTGACCCCTGGCACTGGGCTTGTGTTAAAGAACCATTGCCTTTATTTCTTTTTTTCTTGTCCACTAATGTGCTGGGCATTTGCTTTATCGAAGGTACACAAGCTTCTCTGCCTGGAGATTAAATTGTTTACGTTGTGTATTGACAGTGCAAATTCAGCAACCAGGTTACAGGCGCAAACCTCTGAGCTAATTAGAAGGCTCTAACAACACAGAGGCCAGGTTTAGTAACGCTGCGAGGGGAAGGATAGCAACCATTAGGAACAGACAAATCTTCAGTCTCAGTTGCCCTCCTGTGAGCATCACAACCTGCCACACAAAAGTGTGTTGAGAGAAATGGCAGGAAAAGCTGTGTCTGTGATGTTGTGAATGCCTGTACTCACTTTTGTCTGGGAGTGAAACTGAAGCTTTTATCTTCTTCTCTCAATTTATACTCATCTTGTATTATTGTCTTTTAATAATGGAATTATTCTTTGAAGATTGTGGAGGGAAAAAAATGAGCACTGAAAACCTATCTGCCTCTGTTTAGCTTTTTAACCTGTTTTTGCCTGCCTGCTCTTCCAGAAGACAATGGCAGATCCTTCAGTGGTGGATCACCTGACACGACTGAAACTCAAACTCCTAGAAAAGGTAAGGGAATAATTCTGCAGTGGTCACCTTTTTTATGCTTTTTGCTCTTGCATGTTTAAGCATTAACACAGTGCTTTAAAATAGTATAACTCTACTGAGATACACTGAGGAGTGGTACTACTTAACTGTCACTTTCTTAAGTAACATTGTGCAAGTTTATGTGGACCTACAGTAAATTAAATTGATTTTGTGGGAGATGTCACCAGTTAGCTTAAAGCCAGTTTGAGCTGTGACAGGCAAAGTTTAGGAGCAAATCGTGGGTAAAGAGAATCTCAGATTGTTTTAAGGCAATTTCATGTCTGCTTTCATATAAGATGTGTTGCCTGGTCAGACCTTTGCTGAATCAAGAGTCCAGATCTTGGACTATCAGGCAAGCTCAAACTGAACATTATCAAGTTCTTCATATGATGCAGCTCTCTTCCCTACAAAATAAATTATGTATATAACTCCTGATTCATGATGCTATCAACTTTCAGGTCTGGAATAGCCTGGACAGTTGGAAGCATGACTATTCTTTACTGTAACTAGATTTGTAGTGAGACATTTCATACTTCTTTAAGAACTACCATTTTTCTCCATTTCTGCTCTATTTCCTCCATCCCAAACCTGTGCCATGTTTGGAAATCCTTGTGAGCTTTTCTGCCTGACTTATAACCAGTTCTGGTTATGGTTCTGCCAACAGAGACTAGAAAATGAACAGGAGAACCTAGAGAAGATGGAGTTGTCTCTCCTAGCTGCAAGTAAGAGAAGCATTTTTTCTAATTATGGGCATACTTTGGAAAGGGCTTGGCTATGTTCCCAGGCATGAGTTCCTCAGGAGATGATCCCCTCTCCTTCCTAACAGCTGTGAGCTGACTGCTTTTTATCTTTTGAATTTCTTCCTGACCAAGGGAAGTGAACAACCAGCTGAGCACTAACATAAGATGACTTCCTGCCCAGGTATCCTCTGCAGCCTCTCAGCTGCAGCTGCTGGCTCAGCTGGAGCCAACTGATGGTGATCCAGTTTGTCCTAGCTCTTACACCTAGGAGTGAGCCCCTGTTGTAGTCCAGCTGTTTGCCTGGTTTTGGTGATCCTGAAAAGGCAGGAGGAACACTTCATTTCTTTGCATGGCACATGCACTGTTTATATTATCTGTGGATTCAAAGCTACCAGTAGAAGCTCAGTGATATTTCTAGATTGTACTCTGGGCTCCTTTTCATTGATCTGATGCACAAATAGTTGGAAACGTCTAATGCTGTGGCCAAAAATTTTCCAAAAAACCCTATAACAACTTACAGTTTCAAAATACGAAATGGTGCTTTCCAGGGCAGATGCCAGGCATGGCTCCAAAGTACCTGAAAACATTCTTGCTTATCTTCATTACAAGCAAGTTCAAAATCAACCACGTGTGGGACAAACTGCAAAGGAAGTTGACTCAGAGCAAAATAGAAACAGAAAAGTTGGCTTTCAAACCTGAGTTTGTTTTGAGCTGTTACAACAAACAGTCATCCTCGGCATGCACAGGGTACATCTCGAAACTTTTGGGCTGAAATGGACTCCTAAACCAGGAGGTTAAAAGGGGGCTTTAGAAAGTAATCTAAAGAGCTTATTTTCAGAGAAGGTGTTTTGCCTTTGTAGAGCTGCTGAACAGCTGTGACTGCACATGGCATAAAGTCATTATCCATACACGTATTTGACAAGAAAAGTAGCCCAAGCCTTTTGTGGAAGAACTCAAGCTATCTAATAACACATTTTCCACATTATTATCATAATACAGGTGCTGTAATAGCTCTGTCTTTGTGATCCTTTGAGAAGATAATGGACTTTTCCTCTTCCAGGGAACAGACCTCAGGATATGCTCCAAAACGCCCTGAGGCGAAGGAAAGATCTGCTGCAGGAGCTTAGGGTAAGAGCCCTCTCTGGCCAGAAGCAACAGGCAGGGCCCAGTTACCTGCACATCCACTGCTGATGTAGATTCAGTGTTTTCCTGTCCTTTAGTTCTGGGGCTGGGCAGGATTTAGTACTCTGCTGCTTTGGAATATAAAGGCTGGGCCAGCTAATCAGGGAGAGGGCCTGGGGAGCAGCTTGGCTTCCCTCACTACAGCTGTGGAAGCTTGCACCTGCTTCAGGTATTCAGTGGGATGATTCTGTTTGTCCTGAACTGCTGTATCATAAACTTTCTGTGCCAAAATGCAAAGAAGGGATTTTTAGTGCTGCCGAAGTAGGGACAATAGTAATTGTTATTTATTCCTAGTTTGTGGAGGGTACCAACTATTAATGAAATGTTTTCCCAGACTTCTGGTGGCTTGTTCTGCACAGTTGGTTTTTTTTTTCCAATCCTTTTTTCTTACTCTTCCAGATCTGTGGGAAGGAAAACTTTATACTTACGCAGGCACTGGCAGTGCCCTACTGCAGGTTCCCAGGGGCTAATCCCATTTAGTCCAGAGAGCATAACTATACTGTCTGCCTTGCTGTGACCAGATTTTCTTTACGAAAATACTTGATTTTGAAGGATCAGCACCTTCTGGAAGAGCTTTCACAGCCACCTGCACCAGCTGGAGGGCACTGCCATAACCACAGAGCTGCCCTCCCACAAGTCTACCAGATCCCTTTTCCAGCTTCCCAAGTGGAGCCACCAAGGATTATCCAGCAGATGGTAAGGATTGTCTCCTGGAAAACACCACTAGCACTGTGCCAGCCTGAGCTGACAACCATTTGGGACCTGTATGGAATTCCTCCTCCCACAAAAAGGGAAGAAATGCCTCTAGCTCTTTTACGGGACCCTTGCTGCCCTCAGCAAAACCTATGGGGAAATCATCTTGCAAATAAGGCCCAAAATTAACGATGGGAATAGTTTACCCTTGGAACAAGATGGCAAAAAGAGTGGCAGGGCTGTCCACGCTCCAGCCTGGCCATTCAGCCACTTTCTAATGCACATCGCTGTCTGCTCATGCAGCCCACAGCCTCAACAGCTTCTCCACGAGGATCCCAGAGTTTTCCTGAAACCTAGGCAGATGACAGCCGTTCCCATAGACAGGGGTGCTGGCCAAAACCAACCTCGACTTCTCCATTTTCCTTCCTGTTCCAGATGCCAACTCAGCCTGCCACCATCATCCAGCAGTTGCCTCAGCCATCCCCTCTGATCACGCAGATTCCCCCAGCCCAGCCCTTTGCAGCCCCCCGCTCTGGGAACATTAAAGAAGGTAACAAACTCTCCATGTGTCAGCCAGCTCCTGTTGCCAGGCCTGGAAAGGGCAGGGCAGGTACCATGGCAAGTGGAAGGGGGCATGGGACGGTGTCCAAGCTAGTTAATGACGTGCTGTTTCATGAGCTGGTGGAGCTTTGGGAGTTGTACTCCATAAGTGGGATGGGTACCAGTTGTGGGAGGCTTTCAGGCAAACTCTTACCACTAAAACTAAGGAAAAAGGAACTACAAACTCAAGGGAAGATTGGGAAAGCAACACAGCTTAACTCATGGCTCTGAGTAATATTAAGAAAGTCAAACTCATGCACATGGATGATTCCAGAATTAGCAAACAGGGTTCTAGAGTTTGGTTTTATTCTTTTGTTCCTTCCTGAGATGCTGTTCAGTCTCCTCAGGCTTTTATTTGTGCCCTGTGTTTGGAAACAAGACAGAACATCTGAAAGTGTTGTTCTAAATATAGTGCAATGCCAATAAAAGGGTTTGTTTCTAAACAGAGGTGGGTGCTACTCTGAAATAATACATGAACTAAAACCTGGGATGACTACCCTGGCTCAGCCTTCAGCCAAAGGTTCATCCCATACAGGAATCCTCAGTCATGAAACCGCAATATTTCTCAGCTCATGCTTCATCTAAGTGTCTGGATTTTTGAATCTGAGTTTATTTCCATAACCAAAATATTCCCAATCCATTCATGTTTTCTCTGATGCTGCTACATGTAAACTACTTCTTGTATGATCAGTAAAAAGGAAAATGAGAGTTGCCTTCATTATTTTTTCCCTTCTTTTTTTCTCACCTCTCCCTCTTCACTTCTCCCCAAGTGAATTAGTTATACTGCACAAGTCCTTTGGAACCCAAAGGAGATTTGAGGTGCATGAAATGACAGTTTGAGGGTTGGGCTTGATGATGTTAAAGGTCTTTTCCAACCTTTACAATTCTATGAGTCAGTGGACTCTCAAGTTGGCACTGCAATATCACATAAATTTGAGGAAACCACTCACATGGAAAGCAATGATCTGGGGCTGAAGCAATGGAGAGCACAGCCAGGAGCCTGTGCATGCTGGAGTAAGGGAAATCTGCAGCTCAGCTCTTCTCCATTCTGCCATTCAGCATAGCTAGGGGTGTGGGCCTGCAGGGGAAGCAACAGACAGAAGACAGTCAGCAGCAGCTTTCTTGTAGAAGGGAGGAGAAACAGGAAAACTGGTATGAACAATCCCACTCACAGACATTAACTTTGCACTTTCTGGGGAAATAATGCCAATATTCTTCATGTGCCCCTTTCAGCTGCTTTGCCTTGGTTGCAGTGACCACTCTGTGTGCTTGAGGGCACTCCTTACCACGATGACTCTGCTGCTTGTCAGTCGTGGATAAAACTCTTTTCCTCTTTTCTTCTCTTCTCTTCCCAGATATGGTAGAGATGATGTTGATGCAGAATGCTCAGATGCACCAGATCATGATGCAGAACATGATGCTGAAGGCTCTTCCACTGACAGCGCTCGCACAGCTTGGGGGAGCCAGCTGTGCCGTGCTCCAGCACACGCAGCAGGTAACAACACCCCATCCTGAAGGGCATCCTCACCCACACCAGGCCATGGCTCATCATCCTGGGAGGGCACAGGGCCTGGCCAAAACACACAAAGAGCTGGGAGAGCCAGAAGACTGTGGAGGACACTGCACCTTAGGAAAGATGACAGAGGAAGAGCATGCCCTGATGCCCACCTTCCTCTCCAGGCCATCCTGTCATTCTGCATTTCCCTGACATTGACTGATGGAATAAATTGGAGGGAGTGGGATCTGAGTATCAGGTGAAATCTGAAGTCACTGAGTGTTTTTGGACCTTCTGTACTGGAACCTGCAAACTCTTCTCCAGACACATTCCAAAGGTCTTTCCCAAGGGGTGGCTGAGTGGAACTCTGGGCCCTCAGCCAGGGACTCCCCCATGGGGGCACAGGTTTCTGCAGCCACCCTTTGTCTCTCTCCAACAAGGACCTGCAGCTTGCTGCTCCCCTGGCCGTGAAAGCAGACAGGCCCAGGCCACCTGTGGTGCACCACCACCACCATTACCCTCCCATGGGGGTGTTCCCAGTGCCCCCCAGGAGCTTCCCATCCACATCCACAGCACAGCACTGGACCGGCAGCTCTGCCCAGCCTATGTAAGTAAGCAGTCAGCTGTGACGTGCACTTGTAGCCCTTCTCCCTGCCCAGGTGGGGTGGCGAGGCAGGTTGTGGAATAAATGTGGGGATCTGACAAGGATGTGGATCACACAGATCCCCCACCCTGCCATGCTGCATTTCTCTGCTCTGCAGGGGCTCTCACCCTGCTTTTTGGGTCTCCCTGTGAACCCAGCAGTCACCTGCTAAATGAGGTGGGGGGAAGTGTTTTACATTCAGGCTAAGGTTCCCAGCAGGATTTATGTTCTTAAAGCACTGCTGAGACATTTGCTAATCAGGAATTCCGGGGGAAATAAACTCAAATCACCAGCTTAAAAAATGGCACAAAGGAAGGGGAGTATCAGAAATAATGCTGAGCCTTTGCCATAAGCTTGTGCTTGCAGCTGAAGGGGGTGAGTTTCAAGCGCAGAAATGGATGAACTTCTCCCCAGGATGCTCCCGGATCCCTAGAGCCCTTGAGCTCTGTGCAGAGGTCACAGCCAGCTCCTCCAGGGGCTCATTTGCTTTGTGCCTTCCTCTGAGCTTGTCCTGCTTGGCTTCCTAGGTGCTAGAAAGTTCTTACATGCTAAGGCTGGTGAAGAAATGCTCCTTGCTAGAGCATGGAAGGGTGCGTGACATGGGGACACACTGTGAGAGCTCAACTTTTATTTCTGTGCCATGGCTCTTTCAGAGCCTTAGTGAACAGGACAGGATGGAGGCAGCTGCAGCCCTGGGCATGGGTGACCTGCTGGCAGGGGTATCTGTACAGCCCTCTTTAGCAGAGGATTTGAATTCCTGAACTGATTATTTACCTAATGGGATTATAAGAGATGAAGATTTCTACCTATTTCCCTTTGACATGGGTTTGTAATCTGAACCAGTAAAGAACTCCTGGCTCCTGTCAGAATCAGTGCAATTCACTGTTTGCAGAAATCAGTAAAGGTCTTGTTGTGGCCTTTAAACTGGTTCTTCCTCTTCTTCAGCTGCCTTCCACCACAAGGTATGAGACCAAACACATCTTTTTGCAGCTGCAGCACTGCTGGCTGTTACTAAACACAATAACCCCATTTTTCTTGTTGCAGGTGGCCCACACACTGACAGTACATGATCTTCTGCAAGTGGACCGTAGCCTTTCTAAAACCAATAAAATCCTGATGTTCTTCCTCAGCCATTGACACGTCTTTTTCTTCAGCAACATAAATCAAGCACTTTTCCCTCCTTTACTTTTCCTATTAGTTTTCAAAGGGCAGGCTTTAATCCATGCCCATGCTATCCTGTTCTTTTTAGTTTTATTTATGACTCCTTAAAAGGCTCACTCAGAGTTTTTATCAGGCAACACATTTTCATGCTCTCAGCAGTCGGATTTTGCTTAGTACAGAAAGATGAACAATGATTTTGTAGCACTTTTTCAATATCTTCCCGCCTTCTGTTTTTAAAGTGGAGAACATCAGTACACTGGGTTTGCCTGGTGCAGTTTCTGAGTGAGTTTGATTAAGAAAACCCAGGGACCTAAATTTTGTTTGGAATGAAGGAAAGATAGTAACTGTCACTGGTGGAAGCTAATTGTGTGCTGTCTGTGTTCCAAAAACAACTAATGAATAATTTATTTACTGTGTAAAACCTACCTTGCTCTTTCCCCTCTCTGCTCTGTTGTCTTTGAGATTCTTACCGCTCTCTACAACTTCTCACTCTCTACAACTACATGAAAGAGGAAATGGCCTCAAGTTGTGCCACAGGAGTTTAGATTGAATATTAGGAAGAAATTCTTAACAGAAAACATTGTCAGGCATTGGAATGCCCAGGGAAGAATTTGAGTCCTGCCCCATCCCTGTAGGTCTTTATTAGTCATGTAAATGTGGCATTGAGGGTCATGGCTTAGTGGTGTGCTTGGCAGTGCTGGGTTAACAGTTGGACTCGATGTTCTTAGAGGGCTTTTTCTACCTTAACGATTCTATGAGCCAAATCTGCTGGTGCCTGGCAGGTTCAGCAATAAATTGTACTCAGTGATGCAAATGTCTGCACTTTCACTGTCTGCTGTTTAATTATTGTATGTTGGCTCTAATTGGCTTCCCCCTTTTCAATGCTTACTGTGGGCAGCATTGGCTCAGCAGAGTATTTCCTCCCAAGGATGGGCATGTGAAATGGTGCCTGCAAAGATGTTTCCTCACAGCCTCATCCAAGTCCTGGAAAGCTTCTGCAGAGCAGGCATGGACCCTCTCCTAAGCATCACACCCCAAAAGGCCTGAGCCACGCACAGCTTCCTTGGATGAAAAATGTCTCAAAGATGGGACGAGGCTCCTGGGCAAATAATGTGGCTCACATCCCACCCTCAGGAGAGAGTCTGTGAGGCTCCAGAAGTCACTCCACATTGTCCCACCAATGCCTCTGCAGCTGCAGCCCAATGAAGCACCAGCAAATGCCTGGCAGATGCAAGTTCTCCTCCTGCTCTGTGTATGTACCTTGGAGACTGCAGGATTGCTCTACAATTTCCAAAAGAGGCCTTTGGATAGAGCCTGACTGAATAACACCACGTTCCCATCTCTGCACCTCTGGCTCAGCCAGGCTGACTCCCTGACAGTCTCTGGGCTGGGAGTTAAACTTTAATGTGAAGCGGGGAGAAGAACCCAGGCGTGACTCAGCCACCCACATTCTCTCCCCTCCCCTCCCCACTGGCAAGGGCAGCGGGACTGGGGAGAAGCAGAGGGATCAGAGACGGAGCAGGGATCTGAGACCCAGGGGCTGACCTAGTATGGAGCCCTGTGACCCACGAGGGAAAAGAGTTGCTATTATCGGTGGTGGTCTGGTAGGGAATGCCATTTAGCTGCTGCATGACTGTGTTTGCTGGGGAGCTGGGGCTGTAAAAGCACTGCTTGAATGTGGGGGTAAATGTTTTTCTTAAAATGATTCCTCTGTCAGATGACGGGGTGTTGCAAAGGGTTTGATTGAGTTCCTACTGTGGGAGGCTCCTGTCCTTTTCTCAGAGGAAGGTGTTTGGGCGGTGGTGGAGCAGTGGTGCCCAGGTACACTAAAAACCAGTCCTTGTTTGGGGTGCCAGGTCCCACTGTCCCTTGGCTGAGTTTGGCTGTAACCAAATCTCTAATGTGAAATGCTTTGCAAGGACTGAGACCAGTAAATGCCAGGCTGAGAGGAAATGCCTTCCTCTGCCCACTTTTGTTTGGGAATGGTTTTTATCCACTGCTACTTGCAGAGAGGTGTGACACTAAAGGCCAGGTGGATGGGGCTCTGAGTAACCTGGTCTAGTGGAAGGTGTCCCTGCCCATGGCAGGGGGTTGTAACAAGATGGTCTTTAGCATCCCTTCCAACCCAAACCATTCTGAGAGTCTGTGATTCTATGACAGCTTGGGGCATTGCAGCACCTACATCTCTCTCTCTTGACTTTTTGGACATTAGCTTCTTGGAAAAGAGTGATGACAGAAGAGGCTGTAGTTCTGACAATTCATAATGGAAATTAAATTTTAGAAGTTATTTAAATAACAAACAGGACATATTTATACTGTTCTCCCTCACTGTGTTCCCAAGGGAATGCTGCAACACCCTGAATTCTATTGAGGAAGGTAAACACAGTCCAGAGAGGAGCTGTGAGCTTGCCCACACCAGCTCCTGCTGTCTCTGGCTGAAGAGGTGAACCCTGCTGCACTCAATTGCTGTGTGTAAACAAGCCTGAGCTTGGCATGACTTTATAAAAAGAGTTTTGATGGGTGGCTTTTGTCTTGGAGACTCTGCAAACACACAGGGCTGCCGGAGGACTGCTCTTCAGTAAAAAGTCTTCTAAGGTTCTTGGTCAAAAGATCTCCCTGTTTATGCTGAGCTGCATCCCCATATCACTTCTTTCCTTTGATGCATCTCAGTAGTGACCTCTGAAATACTTCATCCACCCTTCCTGATCCTTGTCTTGTAGGTGGGTGCATTAAATGCCTGTTTCTTTGCTAGACGAGGTTTCCATGTTGACGTTTATGAAGCCAGAGAAGGTAAGTTCAGCCTGATCATTACTGTGTGAGCTCACTGAAACAGTAGGAAAATAATTAAATCTGAGAGTGGCAGTTTGGGGATATTATTTTCTCTCTCCCCTTTAGCTCCTGTGGTGGGGAGGAGCATTTATTTGACGTTCATCTTGTGTGGAGGGAACCCACCCTTTTGCTACTAAAATGATGCCCTTTTTATGTTCTTGGCTTAAACACTGATTCAAATCCTCACCTTTGAAGCTTGGTGTCTGCAGGAAGCATTATAGTACAGTGCTGGGTCAGAAGGAGAGATGGAGCCTCCAGATCCACAGGGCACCACAACAGAGAAATTAGGATTTAGAGTGAAGATGCTGGCTGAAAGGCAGAGAAATTGTTCATCTTCAGTATCTGACAGCTGCCAGACAAATAAAACCTGGGCAGAGGTGGCAAGCCAAGTGGCAGGGGAGAATGACACCATGGAAAGTGAAACTCAACTCAAGTATGCAGTGAAGGGAAGGAGGAGCCATGCCTGACACATCTCTGTGGTAGCTCTTCCTCCCCTAATAGAACAGGCAGTTCTGCTGCATGGCTTACGGTTGCTAGAAGTTCCACAGTTTTGAAAAGCCTCTGATTGCTCTTACCTGCCTTCTGAATTGGATGGCTCTTACTGTGCTATTCCAATTTTTGGCCCATTGCTTACACTCTCATACATGTTGGGATGAAGAGGCTCTGCCCCATGTACTGGCCAGACAATCCAGGAAGTCTAAATGAGGCAACCTGGAGGAGGAACAGGCCAATGCCCAGACATTTCCATCTGATCAGCCATGAAGAAGGTGACCTGCCAATGTCCCAAAATTCACCAGTCTGTGGGCCTCAGCAGAACTGCCAGGCATTCATTGCTCAGCCTTCTGCATTTAGAGGAGAAATGGCTCTTAATGTAAATGGGCCCTCTGGCTCATGGGGAGTTGTCAGGATCCAGCATTCCCTTTGCAGCACTTGGCTGCAGCTGCTTCTTCCAGGCTAGAGGTGGCACGGAGGATCCAGGCTAGACTCCCCCCTACCCCACCTGCTGTTGCTGCAGGTGCTTGCAAGATGTTCCCCTCACCAGGCTGTGCTATCAGTGCCTCCATAACCAATTGCTCCTCCCACGCAGATATCCGAGTGGCCAGCTTTGCCCGTGGCAGAAGCATTAACTTGGCCCTGTCTCACAGGGGACGCCAAGCCCTCCGAGCTGTGGGGATGGAGGAGCAGGTACCCTGGCACGTTCTGTTGGCGGGGAGGGTCTCTGTGGTTAAAACACTCTTGCCCTGTCCCAGCCAGACGTCTTCCACTGCAAACCTGCAGCCTGGCTCTCCCCTGCTCCACAGCACATCTGCCAGCAGTATCTCCCCCACCCCAGGCAGCTGCGCTCTTCTCCTGGCAGTGGGTGCTTCCCTGGGAGACCAAACAGCTTCCAGTGTTTACCTCCCTGCCGTGCTCCCCTCCCTCCTGGACATGAGGGCAAACAGGGCAGGAGTAGATGGACTCCCAAAAGAGCTGATGCAATAAAGCAGGATGCAATAAAGGCAGCTGTCTTCCCCACTGACATGTCCAGATTTGTATTTTCCCACAAAACCTTGATCTTTGGGCTGATCCCTGAAATCCATCCACACTGCCTTCTGCCCAGCACGCTTGGCTGGGAGCCCAGCACTCTTCTGTAGGGTGCTGGCTACCATTTAACATCCAGCTGTTGGGAGTGGTGGGATCTCCTGGTCCCTGGATCCCTGCAGAGGAGCCCAGACTTTGGCAACACATATCCCAGTCCCAGGATGTAATTTGGCTGTCATTCCCTTGCCCTGTCAAGCACTCTGGGATTTTTCATATCCCTTCTATCCAAAAACAATTTCCCTCTGATTTTTTTGAGAATGAGCTTGTAAGTGATCTCAGTAAACTGTAGTAAATTGACATGACAGTCCTGTTAAATTGGGTAGTGATTTGGAAATATGTGAGGAAAGAGCCCCCCATTCTTCCTCGAGTGCAGTGCTTGGGCGAGGGGATGATGCTAAGTAACTTGTACTAAAAACCCACAGTTGTGGCCAGAAGCCTGGGTTGCATTCCTTTCTGTTTCAGATTGTGGCCAAGGGCATTCCCATGCGGGCAAGGAGGATACACACACCTTCAGGGAAAAAATACTCTATCCCTTATGGGAAGAAGAACCAGGTACTGGAGTTGCTTCTCAGAGCACAAGGGGTCTTTGTTAGCATTTGTATCTCTGTGTTATGGACAGATCGTGGAAGTGGGAGAGGCTGGAAAGAATGAGGGAAGGGGATTGTGTGGAGGGGAGGGTTTCCTGTCTGGCCACGCAGTGTCCTTCAGCAAAGCTTTCTGAACCCCCTGTTTGTTTGCCTTGCAGTACATTCTTTCTGTGGACAGAGCAAACTTAAACAAAGAGCTGCTGACAGGTAGGTTGTCACTTCTGTTTGCGAATACTTCTAACACACTTTTTGCTGGGGATTTAGGGTTTGCCCCATGACCAGAAGACTTTAGGCCCCCAGCTCCCTTACCCAGCTCTCAGAAAGTGCAAGCCTGAACTAGCAGAGGAAAACCTGTGCTGTTTCCCAGCTAAAGCATGAGACACCTCCTCAGCCTTGTCACGGTTTGTGGCATTTTCCATAACCCCTGATTGTACGGAGACAAATAGAAATTGGAGCTCTATGGCCAAGTATGTAATCAGACTAGACCAAATTTATGCAAATTTCCCACTGACTGCAGGTACGTCATCCCATCCTGAACTTCAGTGGAGTGATGGTGGAAAGTAGTCACTGATTCATGTCATTGTGGGGAAGAAAAAAATCCTTGGAGGATTCCTTGCATTTTTCAAATAGTTTATACCATAGTTGACCAGTCCCAGTGTGCCCTGCCTGCTGGCCCTCATGCAACACAGCAAATTACTTGCTGTAACAACAAAAATCCCTATAATTTAGGGATCTCTTGGAATTACTTTTTGTGGTCACAGTAAACCCCTCTACCTTTAGTTCTTTTCTTTTCACAGCTTCTGAGAAGTACTCCAACACTAAACTGTTCTTTGGACACAAGCTCCTTGGGTGCAATGCAGAGCTGGGGACATTATCCATAAAAAGGTAATCCCTGGGTAAGCGTGGGATCAAGCACTGTGGTCAGTTAGTTTCTGCTTAATCATTCATAAAACCTCAAACAATTGAGCAATCTCCGTTTTGAAACTACTGTGCAGGCAAAACCTTGTGCCAGCTTTGGAAAGGAGAGACATCAAGGCAGGGCTCATGGGGAGACTGAGAAAGGTTTAAGCAACTCACTAACCCCACAGCCTGGCAGCAGGCACACATTTCCTGATCTGTGCAGGGGATAAAAGTGCCAGTATCCATAGCACTGGGTTCAGGGACAGATTGCTCATCAGGGAGGGCAGATAATTGGTGATGCCCCATCCCTGGAAGTGTTCCAGGCCAGGCTGGATGAAGTTCTGAGGACCCTCATGTTGTGTCTCTGCCCATGGCAGGGAGTGGAACGGGCCCAGCTTTATGGTCCATTCTGTGGTTCCATGACCTTGTTTCACAGTCTTTCACAGAAGTTCTGGTCCTACCCCTGATTCACCTGGCAGATGCTGCAGGCTCTGCAAAGCAGCAGCGTTATCCCAAAGGTGCCTGCTGTATTGCTGAGTAGCCCTGGCAGAGTTATGTTTTTGATAACCTACAGGATAATTATTTATCCTAATGCTGAGCTTCCCAGGCAGTGAGAGCTGATCTTCCCTCACCCTAGAAGATTATTAACACATTTTGCAAAAGGCAGATCCTCTGGGCACAGTGGTGCTGGGCTGGCCTGGAGTTACAGAATGATTAACCATAGAATCATAGAATGGTTAGGATGGGAAGGAACCTTAAAGATCAGATTGATCCAAGGGACTGTCTTGCTTTTAGATCTGACCAGCAGACCTTGGAAGTGACCTATGATCTCATCGTGGGGTGTGACGGAGCTTTCTCAACAGTCAGAAAACAGTTCATGAGGCAAACGCGCTTTAACTACAGCCACGAGTACATTCCTCATGGCTACATGGAGCTGACCATCCCTCCCAAGGATGGAGATGTGAGTGTGCCTGTCCCAGGGGCTGCTACAACCTTCACAGGTTGGACATCCCACCCCCTTTTCACTGTGGCTCTGCTATAACAGCTTTGGAAGAATTAATTTCTCACCTGGGGTTCAGGCAAGGGATTAAACCTTTCCTAAGAGAAGGCATGGATCTCTTCCTCTTCCAAAAGTGGGGTTGGTACCTGCATGCAAAAATCCTAGAGAGCCTGTCTTGGAGTGGTGGGATTAACTCTGGTTCTGAGAGGTCCTGGGGGTATGGGAACATGTTTATGAGGACACCAGCAATTGCAAAGCATCAGATTTTTGCCCATATTTCTTACCCTTTTCTCTTTCCCCTGCTCTGTGTCTCCCTGAAGCATCAGGGAGCAGAAAGGGGCCCTGTAGTTGTTGTGTCTTCCCATGGGAGCTGTCGTGCTGGTGTGGAGGGGAGCCAGAGCCTGGGCTGGGGAAGCTGAGCAGGGCAGGGCAAGGATACAAGGCAATTTTCTTTCTCTTTCAGTTTGCCATGGAACCAAACTACCTCCATATCTGGCCAAGAAACACCTTCATGATGATTGCACTGCCCAACATGGTGCTAATCAGGGCCATGTTCTCTTGGGGCACAGGATGGGGCTGGTGGGGATGAACTGGCTGTGGTGGCAAGGATTGGGAGGGTTAGGAGCCACAGAATAATGGAATAACAGAATCACAGAATCAATTAGGTTGGAAAAGACCTCTGAGATCATCAAGTCCAACCTATGACCCAACACCACCTTGTCAACCAGACCATGGTACTGAGTGCCACATCCAGTCTTTCCTTAAAAACCTTCTTGGACAGTGACTCCACCATCTCCCTGGGCAGCCTGTTCCAGTGTCTAATCACCCTTTCTGTGAAGAAATTCTTCCTAATGTCCAGCCTAAACCTCCCCTGGTACAGCTTAAGACTGTGTCCTCTCTTCCTGTCCTTTGTTACTTGGGAGCAGAGCCCAACCCCCATCTGGCTGCACCCTCCTGTCAGGGAGTTGTAGAGAGTGATAAGGTCTCCACTGAGCCTCCTTTTCTCCAGGCTGAGCTCTTCCCAGCTCCCTCAGCTGCTCCTCATAGGTCTTGTGCTCCAGATCCTTCACCAGCTCTGTTGCCCTTCTCTGGACATGCTCCAGCACTCAATGTCCTTCCTAAACTGAGGGACCCAGAACTGGGCACAGCACTTGAGGTGTGGCCTCGCCAGTGCTGAGTACAGGGGACGAATCACTTCCCTGGTCCTGCTGGCCACACTGTTTCTCATACAAGCCAGATGCCATTGGCCTTCTTGGCCACCAGGGCACATACTGGCACATGTCCAGAGAAGGAGCCAGGAGGGACACCCAGCCTGTGCCAGGCTTGCCACAGCCTAAAGGGGTGCAGGGCAGGGTGCTCAGAGCCAGTCCTACCTCGCAGCACCAGGTAGGTAACTCTGACACCTCTCTCTGCCCACACATCTGAGCCCAACCAGACGCCACAAACAGCAGTCTGCAGCTGCATGTTATAAACTACATACCAGGAGCATCAGGACACTGTGCCAGGCCCATGCTGGCCAGTCACACACTGTTTCTGCCTCCCCTGTGCCTGCCCACCATGAGAAAGGGGGTGGCCAGACACTCATCCCTTGCTGTGCCAGTGGGTCGCTGGGATTGCCAGGTGACAGGCTGGGCACTGAGCTGCTGCTTCAGGTGCCACGTGCTCTCTCTGGCCTCTGGGCATCTTACTGACCTTTCTTCCTGGCTGGCAGGACAAGTCCTTCACCTGTACACTCTTCATGCCATTTGAGGAATTTGAGAAGCTCACAACAGGCAAGCAAGTGCTGGATTTTTTCCAGACCTACTTCCCAGATGCCATCCCCCTCATCGGAGAGTAAGTGTTCCTGTCTCCCCTCTTCATTCATTAACACAGTTATCTGTTATGGGATGGGCTTTTCCTTGGACGATATCAACAGTCTCAGCTGTGTCAGGCAGTTTCCTCTTAAGATGAATTATCACAGGACTTCATATTAACTGAGAAACTCAGATATTCCCTGGTATGTCCTTCCTACATTGACCAATATCTACCACTGCTCACAGTAACAGGACCAAGATGTCAATGATCAAGTTGTGTGCAGAACTTAAAACCTGCAGACAAAATATCTGGTCCACGGGGGGTGAAATTGACTTCCACATTTTTCCCAGCACAAATAGCCTAGTGCATAGGCTTAGGGTTTGCATACCAAGGCTGACAGTGCCTGTGGCCTGGCTTCCTGAGCTTGGACATGGCACAGCTTGGTCTTCTCTTGTGGTCCCATACAACAAAATCTGTTGTTTTACCTAAAGGCAAGAGCTGAAGCATGATTACTTTTTGCTGCCAGCCCAGGCCATGATCTCTGTGAAGTGCTCTTCCTACAACCTCTCTTCCCGGTGCGTGCTGATGGGAGATGCCGCGCATGCTGTTGTGCCCTTCTATGGACAGGGCATGAATGCGGTAAGTTCATGGCTGGCCTGTCCCTGTTGGTGGGGTCCCCACTCCTTTAACCCACAAACACCTGGTTTTAGTGTTTAACTCCGTAGAGTTCATGGGCTGGCCTGTCCCACAGCCTGATGTCCTCTGCATTGGCAGGGGTTGAGCTCCCATCAGGATGTCCTCCTGGGAAGGACAGGGGACAGGCTGATGATGCCACCTTCCCATGGAGCAGAGGACTATGTGGGAGGGGGGGTCCAGGCACCTGGGAAAGGCAATCCCCTGGATTTCTCTCAAGACCCCTGCCAGAGGGGCCTGGAGTAAGACACTTGGTCTGAAGTTGTGGTCAATGGGACCAAACAGCTACATTAGCTAAGCATTCATGACAGCACTTCTCCTGAGTTTGTGCCTCCTTTATGCCTATTAACCCCTAATATTCCTCCCAGGGCTTTGAAGATTGTCTGGTCTTTGATGAATTAATGGACCAGTTCCACAATGACCTTGGTAAGTGAGGTGGCTGGGGAGGAGCGAGAGCAGAGGAAATGTCCCTCTGCAGCTGAGGACAGCTGGATACCCTGCAGGGAGCTGCCTGTGAACTATTGCTTTCTTCTCCCAGGTGCCTGCCTCCCTGAGTTCTCCAGACTGAGGGTGCCAGATGACCACGCGATTTCGGATTTAGCCATGTACAATTATGTAGAGGTAGGTGAGCCCCACACAGACCTGTGGTTCCATGGGCCATGCACACAGCAGTGCTCTCAGGATGCATGCGGCAGGCAGGGCCTCTGGCAAGACCCTGGCTGGGCTCTCACCCTGGCAGGCTTTTGCCTCAGAGCTCCTTGGGAATGTTACTGGGGCTGAGGAGGCACTGATCCCTGCATGACCTCCAGGACAGGCAATGGGAGAGGTAGCAAAGCACAGGGGAGCTCTGCCAAAACTCCTTGCAAAAGGGTGACTGTTGCTCTGTTGCAGATGCGTGAGCACGTGAATTCAACGTGGTTCATTTTCCGAAAGCACGTTGACAACTTTCTCCATGCCCTCATGCCTTCCACCATTGTCCCACTGTACACCATGGTAAGCCAGCCAGCCTGTCAGTCCCCACTGCCTTGAGCTCCTCCTGCCTGGCTTTGGGGTGGTGACATTCTCCTGCAACCCTCCCAGGTGACCTTCACCAGAATTCGCTACCATGAGGCCCTTCAACGCTGGAAATGGCAGACAAAGGTTGGTCAAGGGTGGTGCCTATCCTCCCCATGCCATGAGCCTTGGGAGCATCCTGCACACCAGCACTGTTCAGCTGTGGGGGCAGCTTTGGTGGTGGGATATTGCCAGGTGTGATGACTTTGCTTGGTGCTGCAGGGTCGGACCCAGCCTCTGATGATGTTGGGGTTTCTCTTTGCACTTGCAGGTAATTAATCGAGGGCTCTTTGTTGTGGGGGCAGCAGGACTGGGTGGCACCTACCTGCTGATAAAGCGTCTGGCATGGAACTTGAATTTCTGCTTGGAAGACTTGTGGGGCTGGTCCCATTATCTGAAGAATACTGGAAATCTTCTCTTTGGCACACGAGTGGTTTAAATGTAAGGGGAGCTCCCTGTAGTAATAAAATTGAAGGCACGGGCTGTTGGCTCAGCTGGGTGATGTTGTTTCTCTTGGGATGTGGTTTGGCAGCTCCTGCAGCCCCTTGGAAGCAGTTTGGCCTCTCTCCCTCTCCCAGGTGAGAGGAGCCCATCAAGGCAGAGAGTGCCCAGAAAGCCTTTCCGGGGGCTCAGGTGTGTCACCTTGGCAGCCTGGTCTCAAGGGATGTGGTGCATAGATGTGGCACTCAGAGATTATGGTTTAGTGTTGTACCTGGCAGTGCTGGTTAATGGTTAGATTTTTTTTCCAACCTTAAATCATCCCATGATTCTATGACCTGACTGGTGTGTCCCAGCCTGCAGACTGCTGCTCTTACCAAAAACAAGCCAACATTCTGAGGGTCCTGAAGCCAAAAATAGCTGCAGCCTGGGACAGTACTAGGAGGAGTACCAGACACACTTTCCTTCTTACCTTGCCTTACACCCTCATAGCCACTGCTGAAGAACACCAAAATGGCCCAAACTGACCCCTGATCTGATGTGGCACAGCCAATCTCATTTGAGGTGGTCTATGTACAGCTGCCAGCACATGGGCAGGGATGAGAACTGCTCTGCACTATTCAGCAAGTCAGTTTTGGCTTGCAAGGGAGCACCATTCAGGGCATAGATGGCAAATTGTGTAGAAAACAGTTCGTTTCTCTAGCTGGGATCTTTCCCAGGCACTGTACCTATGGAAGATGATGGCAGCAATGACAAGGTGTGGCTGTAGTTTCTCCAATGAATGCTTTAGCATTTAGCATTTAGCCCTTGCACCTAATTCTTAGCAGGACAGATGTATTTACCTTATGTATTAATCTTTATTCACATTAAACCTCTTCAGACAGTAAATAAAGATGCAACACAATACAACTCTATGCAAAGTAATCCCAAACTTAAAGCAAATAAGGAATTGTACCACTATTTCATGGGGATGACCCACAATGTACGAGCAACTGGCTGCTGTGTGTGGTTGGGATAAGTGCTGAGCTGGAGATGCTCTGGGTGCTGCCAGGTGTTTTGCATAGCTGCCTCCTGGTATGCCTGACATGCTTGGAGAGCAGGGAGATCATGTCCCAGGGGGTGGAAGAAGCTGTGGCTCCAACCTGCAGGGAATTTTCCAGGTTCTCACAGATCAGAGATCAAGTTTCATAGATCAAATGGTGGCTCCTTGCTCTGCAGAGGACTTCAAGGCAGGATGGAGGTAAGCCAAGTATGCAGAAGCCCAGGCAGAACCTTGCCTGAGGTAGGTCTGAGCAGGGAGCGATGCCAGGAAGCAGTTGGTGATTTGGGAAAAAGATTCAGTGCATGATCTCCAGCTGCTCTTCGTCACAAGGTACGGGTGGTCACCAGCCCTTAGGGCCCATCACATCACTGCAGCCTCTGGAGCGGTTGCTTGGACCCTTTATGTCCAACTCAGCAGTGAGTTCTCTGGAAATCATTGCACAGTAGTGGAGACCAATGCAGCTGGGGAAGGCATGGAGCAGCCTGGGAGCAGAACCTGCTGGAGCAGAAGAGAGACAGCAGTTTTGAAATCCCAGCTCAAAATCAAAGATGGAAGCGCTCTGTGCTCTCAGCTGGCTTTGGGGCTTGATGTCCAAGACTTCTGCCAGAAAGCAAAGTTAGCATCAGGAGATGGGACAGGAGCCACTGCATACTCCTGTGGTGAGGCCTGAAGTTGTGTGTGTTCCCCTCTCCCAGCTCCACTAACCCAACCGTTGAGCGGTGGGCCAGGACGCTGGCATGGTGCAGTCCCTCAGCCAGCACCTGACATGATGGGGGCCTCTTGGAAGAAGGGAAGAAACCATGAGGATAAAGAAGAGGGGGTGGGAGCCTTAGTTTAAGATTTCCTTAGTTTGAGCTTTCCTTAGCTTGGTATTTCCTTATTTAATAGTGGGTCCCAGCGCTGCCAGGTATTGCCTCATTCAGTAAACCTGGGGTTGACAACAGTGGTGGTGGCACTCTTGAAGAGGGGGTTATCAGCCTGGAGGGAGAGAAGTGAGAGGTTTGTGTTGGGCTGTGCTGGATTTCCATCAGAGCATTACCCATCCCACCCATCCCAGTGCCAACAGCACAGACAGCACTGGAATAAGAGCCCACAGGATATTTAGCCCCCTAAACAGCAAAATCCAGCTAGGCTGAGAAATGAGCAGTGGGGAGGGCTCAGGTCTACATGGCTGCCTCTGGAAAGGATGTCCCTTCCTACTGTCCCCTGCCCAGTGGATCCGAGTGCCCCAGAACACCCCACTGGCACAAATGGGCTCTCTTACATCATTCCATTTGGCTTTGGTCTTCTCCTTCTCAAACCGGCGGTATTCCCGGCGGTCAAGCAGCTCCATCAATAACCGCCAGATGACCAGGATCAGAACGCCAATGAGGAACACGCCGGCGATGGTGCTGCCCACGATCAGTGGGACGTTGGGGGGCTGTGGGCACTCTATGGGACAGACAGATGGTGTTGGGCTGCAGCCCCTGGCAAAGCAGTGAGGCTGCTGTGGCAGGGTTGGCAGCCTGCCTGTGGGCAGGAGGAGCAAGGATGGGATACCTCTATCAGGATCGACGATGATGGTGTATATCTCCTTGCCATCCTCCTGGACCATACGGAAGGACATCCAGCAGTTCTGGGAATCCTTTTCCCTGCATTTCCTGTCATTTATGCTCACCTCTGTTGAGTTCGTGGGCAGCTGGATGTTGGGACAGGCCTGGGAGCAGTTCTTCTCAAAGGGGCCACTGTTGAAGAACTTGCACTCCACACAGGAGCTGCAAAACAAGCAGCTCAGCTCACATCTGCAGGGGCAGAAACCCTCTCACCTGGCTTTGGCTACAGCTGGGCTCTGCACAAGCATAGGCAGGGCCTGCCTGCGCCTCCCTGGGATATTGGGGAACCCCGCTGTCCCCGTGCCCTCTCTGTGCGCATCACTCACATATATTGGCCACAGGGTGAAAGGCAGCCCGGGCATTCCTGGCAGAAGGGGGGCTGGTACTCTCCCCAGCACTGGCAGCGGTTGCAGTGGCAGGTCCCGCGGAGGCTGCACACATGTCCGCGGATGTTGACGCAGCCATCTGTCGATTGCTGGCACTGGCAGGCGCTGCCCTCGTATCCAGGCAGGCACTTGCACACCCCGCAGTCGCATTGCCCCCGTGCTGCAGGAGAAGATCTTTCAGATCCTGCAGATAGCCAGGTGACCCTCCCTCTGCCCGTGCTTGGAGAGCATCAACTGCCCTGCACCCACCGCACCACCCTCCATAGAATGCTCAAGGAGGTCCTACAGGCTGGTGTGGTGGGACCCAGCAGCCCCAAACCCTCCCACTGGGGTTATGGGCACAAAAAGGCTGCATCTCCCTAGGCATTTAATTCTTCTAAGCAGTGGCCAGTTGGAAAAGCTGTCCCAGGCACATCACCTGGGCCACCGCAGAGGGAGCCGTCGAAGAACTCGCAGTTCATGTTGTCGCACTGGCAGTAGGTGCCGTAGATGTACTTGCCAGGCACGTCGCTGGTGTGGCAGACGCACTGCCCGCACACGCAGTCCCCCTGCCCCGAGCAGATCATCGAACTGTTGTCCCTCCGGCAGCTGTGCTCCAGCTCTTTGCTGGTCTTGCCTTTGGTGTCGCACTCACAGTTCTTCCCTGTGTATCTTGAATTGCAGCTGCCACCAGAGGAGAGGAGCAAGCTCGGGTCAGTGGCCATGAGGCATGCACAGGGCCCGGACCTCCGCAAAAGCAGAGAAAATCTGGGACAGCCTCACCAAAAACCAATGACACCATGTTGGTGCTAACTCCACGGCGGAGCAGGGTGGCTGACTGGGAGCAAACCTCAGAACTGCTGCTTTTCCACCAGTCGTATTCACAACACCAAATAAATGTCCAGAATTATTGTTATGTTTATAATTTCCAAGCCCTTGCCAAGGAGATGTGAGTATTTCCTGAGGAAACCCAGTCTTTCCCTCTCCTTGTAACTGAGAGGCCATGAAGCAATAATTACACTTAAAGACCTGTGTGAACTGCAGCCAAGAAGTGGGATTTTGAGAGATTTCTACAGAAATCTGTGTCTGCTCAGTGGGTAGATTGGTGGATGATTTGATACTGGGATGGATGGCTGGATAGTTGGATGGATTGAGACCCTTAGGAAAGCAGCATAACCTCCCTCAGTGGAAGAGCCAGCTCATTGTGTCCCCTGCTTCCTGAACACAGGGGACAGTTCCAAGGAGAATGCACAAATCTGCCTCTCTGAACAAAAAAATTTGTGCAAAGCTACAGAGCCCAGCCCTGGATTGGCCCAACATCCCACTCCCAGCAATTCCCCAGCTCTAGCAGCATTTGAAATTGTGTTTTGGGTGGACAGCACGTACCTGCAGATCCCACATTTGGTGATGCCTTGCCCATTGCAAGTGGATGGGTCAGGCTGGTCATTGCAGTGGCAGTCGCAGTTGCTGGCCACATGGACAGTGAGGGTGTCTGTGAAGCCTAGCGGCCGGATGGTGAAGGAATAGTTTGGAATGCACGCCTTGGCTGTGACCTTCACTTTGAAGGTGACCTAGCGTAGGACAGGGAAAGGCGAGACACCCAGTTGTCAGAGTGTGGTATCGGCCCTAGGTTGAAGACATGCACATCCAGAACAACAGAGGATCCCCCCCATTGCATAGCATTTTGGACACTCTTGGCATTAAATTAATATAAACAGAAAGCCTGGAAGAGCACCCAAGGTTCCTGTCACTAAACAGGATGGGCAACAGAAACTGTGCAAGCTGCAGGGGGTTCCTGGTACAGGAGAACATACCTCATCATTGATCTTGACATTGTCACACTGGCCTCTCGTTTCATCCATGGAGTCCTTGTCATTATTGCACTTGGAGACATATTTAACATCCAGAGTGTCCAGCAAGGTGGAATGCTCCAAGATGATCCGCGAGGAGAGGTTCTTTGGAAAAATGGTGGAGAAAGTGCCAACAGTCCAAAAGTAGACCAAACCAAGGGGGTATGGGGTTGCAGGTTAGGAAAAAGAGCCAGAAAACACTACAGGTCAGGATCTCAGCTGCCTGGGGTGGTTCTGGAAGTGCAGGTGATGGCATTGGAGAGGTGGGAGCTCCAGCACTTACATTGTAGGCCACTTGGATGAGTTCAATGATGTTGCTGGAGTCCTCATTCAGCTCTCCCACCGCCGACTTTGGGATCATCTCACTGAGTTTCTGCCAGTGGAGAGCAAAGAAGTGAGCACTTCCTACCACATGACAGCAGAGCAGGAGACAGCAGCAGGAGACACACGCAGCTCTGTCTGTCCTCCTGGGAAGGGGATGGAGGGACCTGGACCATCTGACATATCCCCACCTTGTAAACATCCACCACCTTACTGGTGACAGCAAAAATGGGCTGAATGTTGTTTTCGGCAAGTTTCTGGACCAGCTGGCCAACAGATGGGTAGTCCTGGATGGGGAGAGGGATACCACACTCAGCACAACCTCCCCTACCAGCAGAAGAGTAGACACTTTGGGTGTGGCAGCACAAATTATGGTGATGTTTTGGTCTCCGCAACAGGCTTTTTTACATGACATGGTCTTTTCTGCCTGGGGGAGCGAGGTGGTGGGTGTTGGAGATGCTGAGCAGCCCCCAGGTACTTACAAACTCATTGCTCCTTTTGTACATGTTGTCCTCCAAGTGGCACTTGCCATCGTTGGGGGTCAGGATGCCCCCAAGCTTGCCATCCCCAGCAAAGTGGAAGCCATCATCAGTAGCAAACACCAGCAAGCGGGTCACGTTGCGCCAGCCAATCAGGTCCTGCAAGTGGCACAGAGAGTGGCCCCGGTCCCTGAGCAGGGCTGGCAGGACTGTGCCAGTGGGCGTGGCCCTTTCCAAAGGCTTGTGTCAGCCGCAGCATGGGGCAGAGGGCACGGGGAAGGTGGGTTAAGGGAGATCAGGGTTAGGAGGCTCTGGGGTACAATTTTCTCTTATGCTCTCCAGAGTGACCTGCCCTGCTGCCAAATCAGAACTTACACAGGATGGGTTTCCAGAGCCCACCTGGAGAGGGGCAGAGCCACCCGTGCGCGTGGGTCGCAGCCCTCCTGCCCAAGCACAGTTCCTGGCAGCAGGGCAGGTGCAGGACTCACCCCACACACTGCTGCCTGCATCATGGCATCCAGCCCCCCCTCTGGGGCATCCAGGTTCCCTGAGATGAACTGCTTCCCCACTTCGTTCTCAAACTGCTTGGCGTTGTCAGTCAGCGACAGGATGTGCTTGAAGGCGAAGGGAGGTTGGCACTTCTTGTCCTTATTGGGGCACGGGTTCTGCAGCTTCTCGGGGTGCGTGTTCACGAATGGCAGCACTGTCTTGTCCACAAAGGAGCCAAACCCTAGGGTAGCCAGACTGCAGTTTCAGGGACAGAGCACAGGGCACAGGGTACAGGGCATGGACAATTTACTGGCCTCAGCGTACATGCCCACGTCCCTTGCCCTGCCACACTGTTCAACCTGGCAGAGGACACCTGCTGCCCACTTCCTGCATCCCCCTCCAGCCCTGTGGCTCTTCCCAGGAGCAAACAGCTGTGCCAGGCTGGAGACAGGCTCACCAATGCGCCGAGAATGGGTGGTGCTCTCCAGCGCCCTGAGCAGCTCCCCTCCCAGCTTCTTCACCTTCTCCAGGTCATCCAGCATGGAGTAGGAGAGGTCCATGAGGTAGTAGAGATCAATGGGATACCCCAAGGCACGGCGAAACTTCACCTCAAACATAGCAGGCTGGCCTGAGGGACAGGGATGGCGGGATCAGCTGCCATGTTGTGCCAGCTTGTGCCATCACCCACCCCTCCTCTCTCTTGGAAGAAAAGGGGTGGAAATGCAGGCTGCAACATGTTGCTGTGTCTCAGGTGAGTCGGGGGATGAGTGGAAGGGCATTGTTGGCATGGGTGTTGGGAACGCCAGGCAGAGCATACCTATCCTCAGCTTCAGGTGCACCTCCTGTGGAGTCAGCTGTATCTTGTTGCTTAAGGAACGGTCCTGTGTTCTTTTGATCTCATTGCCTGGAAACTCAATCTCACTGTCTGGGCATCCCCTTTGCTTCAGCTGCTCGATGGTGTCACAGCGGATGGAGTCTGGCTCGCCGGCTTTGGTGAAATTCTGTGTGTGACGACGCCAGCAGGAAAAAAAATCAGAGGAGCAGGACGTGAACAGGCACCTTACAAGATGGCCCGGCCCCCAAACCAGGTCTCCAGGACATTGATGGAGAAAAGAAAACCTTTGATGGGTATTGATGGAGAAAGGTCATGGCTGTTGGATCCCTCCTGGCCCCATCCTCCACGCAGGACATGAAACACTCCCACAATGAAGTCAGGCAGAGCCAGGCAGGCAGGGTAACTGTCCTGATGCCTGTTAGCTGACTGCTGGGGGGTGACAACTAGACAGGCTACATGGACCTACCAGCTTCTTGCACCAGGCGCAACCAGGACCAGACTGAATGCAGTCCTTGCACGTCCCCACCTTGATCTTGGGGCACTCCATGGCAAAGGCTGGAAAGGAGAGAAGACAGAGTTGGTGTGGGGGGCTGTTGGGGCTGTTCAGACACCCAACACCAGCAACCCATGCTGGCCTGAGCCTGCCCTGCCTCTCAAACCCATGCTGGAGGCCCTGGCAGGGCCCTCAACTGCCTTGCTGTCTTTCAGCTGGGCTGGCTCGAGTTAACTCCAGATCCCAGGAAGTGTAAGGATATGGCCTTTGCACACCTCTCAATGCTGTGTTCCCGCTGCTGTTGGTCAGCATTTGGGATCCCCCCACTATTTCACTGCCCATGAAAGGTTCTGGGAAGAAGGCAGGTCGGGCTCACCTGTTGTCACCAGCAGCAGCACCCAGGTCACTGCTGGCAGCTGAAGGCAGCAGTCACGAGGCATTTTCTGCAAGACAAAAAACATTCTTGTGACCACCTGGCATGTGCCCCAGGGATAGGGCAGCCACAGTTTCTCTGGGCAGCCTGTGCTGAGATCACATTCATTAGTACTGTTGTGTCACACCTTTCCCCAGTAAAGCCCTGGAGCAAACCCTGACAGTATAATGGCCTTGCAACATGGATGAACATGGGGAAGTCAAAAAGAGGAATTTGTAAAAAGAAGAAAAAGGAATACAAAAGTACAAAGGAACAACAGACATTGCCCTTTTTAGCAATATTAGACACAGTGTCTGAAAACCAGGTCATCAGTTTCAAAATCGCTCTGATGCAGCCCTGAGTAAGAAAAGAACCACTCCTTGTCACCTGCCATCACCCCTTCCTGTGAACTTGCCATATAAACAGCCCAGAGTGACGTGGAAATGAGAAAACAAGGGAAACCTTCAAAAGATACTGAGGCAGGTTAGTATGCAGGGCTGCTCAGATCCCCTTCTGAGGCGTCAGGGTGTCCAGTCTTAGCTCATCAGCCTCTGTAAGACCCCACACCAGCTGAGGATGACACTGGTCAGCCTTGAAAGGATGTCTGGTCTCCTCCCAAGAGCAGAGAGAAGGTTTAGGTAGGTCAGCAGGTAATGTTTGCACAGCAAGGTTTGGTGCCCAGCTGTGGTATAGATTTTGAGATGTGGCAGGACTCTTAGGGTAGTGGGCACCACTGGTTATGGCAGGGGCCATCTGGAAGCCCACCCTGCCCTGGATCCAGTCTCCCTGGCAGAGCTCCACAGCCAACACTGCATGGCTACACAGCCAACAAAAGGCACCTCTGTGGCCAAACCCTCAGGGTGACATGGCCTGAGAGCTCATTCTACCACATCTGCACAAGACCATCCTGTGGCGGGTGGCCAGAGCCCTTCTTGACAAAAAGATCCTCTGCAAGTTCCTCTCCACCACCACAGTCCCCCTTGGTAAGATTTTAAGGGCATCATTTATTGTCACAGCTGCAATGTCCCTGTCTGTGTGACATGCAGTCCCTGTGCTTAGCTGGCCCAACACATTCCTGTCACCTCCAGATGCTGCCAGCAGAGTTTGAGCTTTTAGGAAAGAAAAGTGGCTCCTGCCTTTGTTTCCTGTAGAACTCAGTGACTGTGTGACTGACCAAATGTGCCTAATTAGGCTCCAGTTCTGCTACAAGCCACAAGTTCCCACACATGCTGTGAGGACCAAGCCCATGGACTCAATGAGCTCCTGCTATTCCACCTGCCCACTGTTTCCAAGTGTTTAATTCCTGCTGCCATGCCAAAGTGTGCAGTGGTGATGGGATAGAGCTCTGTGAGTTCCTCGTTCTTGTTGGAGGTTGGAACTTCCTGCTTACAGGCTCATCTCGTAAAATAGAGCAACCCTAAAACTGGATTAAAAAAAGCTCCCAAACTCCAGAAATACTGTGGGACTCTCAACACACCCCCAGTGCTAGCTGCTATCAAGTATTGTAAAGTAGGGTTCATGTTGTGGGCTGGATTTGGACACCTTTTTCACCCCCACAGTGGTTTCTTGCCCTTGTCACAAGAGTGTGAAGCACATTCTGACACTTGGAGACAGCAGCAGCAGGAAGTTCAACACTTCTCTTCTGCCATGGAGGGAAATTACACCCTGGTGTGTGGGCGGGTGAGTGCATAATGTGATGCAGGGCTTTCAAAGAGAACTAATGGGGCTTCTGCCTTTGTCTGCCTCCTTACAGCCTTCAGAGGAGGGCAAAGCAGGTTTTCAGCCTGACTCTGCATGAGCAGGGCACGGACACAGGCCTCAGCAGCATTTCCTCCAACCCCTCTGATGATCCCTTCAGCTCAATCCAGACTCGCAGTCACTACTAGTCCTGGGTCTTGTCTCCTGCATGTGCTCTGCCTGTGAAGTTGTTTTTTTCCCCCTTGTTTCCCATAAATTCAGGCAAGCAGAGGGGTGCACATAGTCCATCCTCCTGCCCTGGTGGGAAGAAGCTTTACCACCACCTTCATCCCGTGGTAGGGAGAGGGGTGCCAAGATGGAGCAACCCAGCTAAGGGCAGGACACATTGCCACCAGGCTCTGCTTCCTGGCTGCATGGTGGCATCACGGGGAGAAAGCTGCACCTCAGGACCAGGGTCCTTCTTGGCCCTGTGCTCTGCTCTTCTCACCACATGCCTTGAGTGGCTGGGGATCAAGGTGCAGAAGCCACCAGGATATGCCACCAATGGAGCATCTGCTGTAGGGCAAGATGCCCCCTAAGGGTCTGTGAGCCAGAAGATGTGAAGGTGGCCTCAGGGAAGGTGCATAAGCTAAAAGCTGGGCACTGTCCTTGCTGTCCTGCCTGCAGGCAGGGTGCAGAGCTGGGGCACTCTGGCACTCAGGACATGCTGGGGGCTGCCGTTGGGATGGAGCCAGCTGCTCTTCTGCATGGAGGAGCAAGCTGGGAGTTATAAATAAGGCTGAAGGGGAAGTGTTGATGCCAGCAGTGATCTTGTTGCTATAAGTAAAACAAGTGGTCAACAGCAGAGATGAGTCTTGAAGTCTGTTAGCCACAAGTTCCCATCAGGGGTTTGCTAAACATCTGTTTTCCCACAAAAAGGAAGGACATGCACTCGTGCCCGGTATCCTGTGGTGTTTGCACCATCCACCTGTAACGGTGAGGTGCCACTAGTGCCAATACCCATGGGTGCTTCCTCCACACTGCTAAGCATCCCTAGTGCTGGGTCACCATCATGCAGGGACAGAGATGCCAGGTATTGCACCCAGCAGAGCTGCTCCTTCCCACCCCTGCAATCTGGGCAGCTCCAGACCCCAAGCACAGAAGGAAAATGGGCAGAGTGGGGTATGGTGAGGATGGGAGAGTGGATGTCACTTGACCTGGGGCTGATCCTTCCATCACTCAGTTGTGTGATGCAGATAGATCCCACACACGTGGTCATACACAGGGCTTTCCCAGCCCATGCAGAATATCCCACTCAGTGTCCGTGTATATGTATTTTTATATATATTCTGTATATATAAACCACAGAAAAAATATAAAAAATAAATATATGTAAACGTATTTTAATATATAAAGAATAAATTGAATTAAATAAAAAAATATATGTGTGTATATATATTCCCATGTCCTGTCATAGGAAACATGGATATATTTTATATGTATTTCCTTCCAGCAGCCTCCAGTGCCTGCAGAGGACAGATCTGTGGGGTGAGCTCTCTCCCATGTGCACCAAGTCCCTACCTTGTCTGTGGCATCCCTTGGCTCTGAGTAGCAAGGTCCCTGGGTGCCTGTGGGACCCTTGCCCTGCCCTGGGAGTAAGGGAATGAGGGGATTTGTGCTGCTGGGTCTGCTGGGGTCAGAGTCCTGCTTGGATAGGACAGGGCTGCCTGCTGGCTGTCCTGCCCTGGGTAGTCTGGGAACACCACGCTCTCCAGCCTGCTGAGATCACTCGGAGCAGCACCAAAAAAGCGCAAAACCGCTGTGTGAAGCAGGATGTGACAGCTGAGACAGCTAGGATAGCAAAATGCACAGTTTAGAGATTTCCCACAACTTGCAGCAGCCCTGTTCCAGTGTCCATGCTGGCCACAGGTCACGTCACCGCATGTGTTCACATCTTTGCTTCTCACCTGCCAGGAGGCTGGGAGCTGTAGCTGTGACACTGGAAAAAGCATCAAAACCAGGGACCAGGCTGCTTTCCCTGATACCTGGGGAGTACCCCACATTCCATCTGCATCCAAAAGCCACTGAGATGTTGGGAAGGACCTGCTCTCTCCAGGGTCACATACCTGCAGAGTATGTGATGTGTGTAGCACACAGAGAGCTGGAGGAGAAGAGCAAGGGTCTCACTCCTGCTCCTGGCTATTCCCACAGGCCCACAGGGGTGCAGGGACACCTGGGAAGGTCTGTGCACTGGCATTCCAGGTGGTGACACTGTGCTGAGCCCTCCAGGCAGCCATGCCTGCCACCCTCATGCCGTGCTGCCATGCCACTTCCCTCTTTCCCACGACAACCTGCGACTGGCAGTGGGGGAGATGCCCAGAGGAAGAGAGGGTCACGGGAGAGGAGTGTGGCAGCCCACAGCCCTGGTGCTGCAGGTGAGCACACAGCCCATGCCACCCTGCCCAGTGCTGTGTGTGAGGGCGTGGGAAGAGCACACTGCACCCTCTCTGCTCTGTTTTCCGAGCTCGTGGGGTGGCAAGGAACGGGAGTTTTGGAGGTCTGGGGTCCTCCCCACAATAAACACCTGCAGTTCCAAGCTCAATGCTACCTCCAAAGTCGAAACTGTTACAAGACCACGCAAGCTGCCTTTGCAAAGGCTGCACAGACTGACCCACCTGCAGAAGGGACGCAATGCCGAGCTCCCTGAAGCTCCCTGAACTCAAGTAGCCAGAGGTTAGATCAGGAATTATAAAAAAAATGCCCTTGAAACATCAGAGCTACAAAACCCCTTTGTTGCCTGGCTGCCTCCCCCCAAGAAAGGAGGAACAGAAGCATAAAAATTGAGATGCTGTACTCGCCTGGCCTCCAGCCCTCGTCTCTGTCCCGTACTTGGGCTGGGATGAGGATGGTCTCAGCTTCTCAAGTTTGGCTGGGAAAAGCAACTGGGCATGAGGAGCTCTGTGACGTACCTCAATCTTTCCTTCCTATTTCTGTCTTTCAGTTGCAGGGGAAGAGGAAGTCAAGAGTGGTGCCTGTGGGAGGGCGTGTTCACCCAAAACCCCAGCCAGCCCCACTCAACCTGGCCAAACCCACAGCATCCGGCCTTGTGGGACTGGGGCTGGTCTCCCGGGGATACCCAGGTGCTTGCAGCCCTCCCACTGCACCTAGGAACGGGACCCACCCAAACCCCCAAGCTTTATGAGAACTTTTCACCTTTCACATCACTGTTGGGGACCAGCCCTGACCTCAGTGGGCAAACAAAGCTGGGAGTGGGGGAAAATAGTTCATTTGGGAGCTATTGGCAGCTGTTGGGTGTGGAGAAGATGGGGAGCTGGCTCCCCTCGGACTGTGGGTTGAGCTCTGAAATCTTTGTGTCAGGGTAGCCAGGCCTTTTCACGTGACAGGGGATGCAGGCGCCGTCCACTGGCAAACCTCAGGGCTGTGTGGGGATTTTTTTTTTTTTTTAAGCAGCCTTTTAGTGCTTTTGTGTTGGTTTCAGTAACTCCTCCCAGCAGCAGCATTTCCCTGAACAGAGAGGAACCCGCTCCTGGCAATTTTCTCTTAACCTCTTCAGGGCACTACAGTAAAAAAAAAAAAAATCATTTAGAAAACATACAGGACTGTAGGGGTTTTTTAAAGGTAATTAATGTGGGTCTTTGTTAATTCCTTTGTAGGTTCTCCTTCCAAGCAAGCTGATGTTGAGTCACCATGTTGCATTATCATGGAATCCCAGACGAGTTTGTGTTGGAAAGGATGTTACAGACCATCTCGTTCCAACCCCCTGCCATGGTCAGGGAAACCTGAGGCATTATAAGACACTGGTGCTGTTCACCAGCTGCTGTGTTACAGTTATGGGTTATGTTTGCAGCAAGAAAAGAGATTGCAGCGCCAGCAGAAAATTTCCAAGCCCTGATGGATGCTCTGTGGATTGGTGCTTTTATTAGAGAAGACAACAGAGTCCTGCCTTGGTTTCATCACAGCCAGGTGCAGCAGGAAAGCATCACAGTAGTCCTGGCAGTGGGGCAGGAGCATCGGAGCAGCCGATGCTGGATATGGTGGGGATGGAGCCTGAGGGAGAGCCAGCCAGAGCTGGGACACTCACCCAGCCTGGACGGCTGCAGCTGGATGCTGCAGAGCACTCCCCAGGCCTGGAGTGGGTGAGCTGTGGTAGATGAAGCTGGGAAGGTTGGTGGAGCTTCCTGCCAGTGGTGGGGGTTGCAGATCTGGAGGAAGGAAGTGTGGTTCAATGAGATGAGCTGCCGTAATTTCCCTTTTGTATTGCATGAGGCCCTGAACGAGTGGATCTTTTCTCCTAAGTTATTTCATGGGGTTTGTCCAACCGCTTTGCTTCAGCTGACTCAAGGTTGCAGGACAGGGGTGGGAGAGCTGGGAGCCCCAGGAGTTGGAATGGTGGGAGCAGAGGGTGTACCATGGGTCCTTGCAGCCAAAGCTGAAGCTCGCTGCCATATCCCTGTTCCTTCCAGCTGTTCCTCAGGCTCTGCTGCAGCTTTGGCCTTCAGCATTGCAGGTGAAAGGGGTTTGGGGATATGCTTGGTCACAGTACATATGCTCCCCAGCCTGTTTTGTAAGCATTTTAAGCTGTTAAACATTCCCTTTCTTATTTTAACTGCCTTCATTTTTATTGGTTCCTCTTTTTATTTTTACTAGCATGGATTGTGTTTCCTCCCCACTATTAACTGCAGGACTGCTGTGGTTTATGCAGGATGCACTTGAGCAGCTGGGGTGGGAAGCTGGGCATCCAGCTGGGCACTATCAGAGTGATTTTTCCTCAGTCCTTGATTTTGATGATCAGAGTTGTCATTTTGGGCTTTAGCTCCTAAATGATGCTCACCCAGCCTACAGCAGGGTAAGGGAAGCTTTCCTGTTGTTATTTTCTATTCCCGATGAACGTTAAATCTTTCTATCCCTGATGAACATTAAATCTTGTGGATGCTCCATCTCTGGAAGTGTTCCACATCAGGCTGGACTAGGCTTGGAGCAACCTGATCTAGAGGCAAAGGAGTGGGACAAGATGATCCTTAAGGTTCCTTTCAACCCAAACCATTATGTGATTCCATGTCTTCAACATCCTCTTGAGGGGAAGCAGGGGACCAGACACTGATCTCTTCACTCTCGTGACGAGTGACAGGACTTGAGGAAATGACAGGGACCTGCATCAGGGGAGATTTAGGTCGGATCTTCCAAGGTTCTTCCCCCAGAGATTGTTCGGGCACTGAAGAGGCTTCCCAGAGAATGATCACAGCCCCAAGGCTGCCAGAGCTCCAGGAGCATTTGGACACCGCTCTGAGTTCACAGGGTGAGATTGTTGGGGTGTCCTGTGCAGGGCCAGGAGTTGGACTCGATGATCCTGATGAGTTCCTTTCAGCTCAGCGTATTCCATGATTCTATGATCTTTCCAAGTACCTTCCCAGAGGCCTCTCCCTGCATTTCCTTGGTACCCACAAGGAGTGTCACTAGCTGTGCACTTCTATGGCCCAATATTGGGCCCTGGGAAACACAGTCTGGAGGGGGATGGGGAAGGCAGAGGGTGTGGAAAACAAAGATGTATTAACCAGGGAGCACCTGTTAGGGCTTGTTAAGATCAAACACACTGTGGGTCCAGGCTTGGAGCTTTCTATTCACCTTAGAGCAAGGAGAAGCAACTTTGCATTTCACCCCCTCCCGTGTGTGGAAAGGTGCAGCTGGGGCTTGGGTTGCTTTGTTGTGGTGTTCACATGGGCCCATGACTGCAGTCTGGCAGGTGTTGGCTCTCCCTAGAGGCTTGATGGGTATTTTCTACTGTTTTAACTGTAGAAATAATGTCTGGCAAGAAGTTTTAGAGTTGTTTTCTGTCCTACTGTGGCAGCCTGGTTGCTGGCTGGTCCTACCGTTACCAAGAGACCTCTGAAATCACTGGGTTAAGTAAGACTCTCTCTAAAACTGTCTTTTTAGTGTTAGCGAGTAAGGCTTTATTCCTGGCCAGGAGGAGGTGTGTGTGTGGCTAACAAAGTACCAGCCTCCACACTGACCCCAGTACAAAACATTTTTCACTTATTTATACATTATTTATATATATATACACATATACACTTTTATATATATATATATACGCGTATATATAAAAATATAAAATATAATAGATATAATACATTATAGAAATTAATGTTCATTATTTTAAATTACATAATTATCTTCACTATTTAGTGTTCTATCCTGTATTGCTTACTGATTTCTCACCCTTCATGCTAATTTGGTCCACATTTTTTAGTCCTCTTATCATCTTTTTCTCAGACAGGGAGTCTCCAACTTTCCAGGCCTTAATCTCTTCTGGTGTCTTCTGGTTACTCCTTGAAGGGCCATAAATTTAAGATCCCAGATGCCGAATCTTCAACTCCCTTTGGCTCTGCTTATTGAAGCTTGTCAGCGTTAACCAACTAAAGGTTTTGGTGTTTTAATGATCAAATTAAGAGTGTTTCTGTGAAGAAACTTAAAACCAGGCACTGCTTACAAGTAATTGAAACAACTAACTAAACAGGAGTTCAGGAAAGTTATCATTTCCAAAGCTACCAAGAGCTCTCAGCTCTTACAGGGCGTACACTTAACTTAAAACTGTGTTGCAGAGTGTCTGGGTTTAACTTAAGCGCACTGAACACACGCAGGCTGTTCCCAGGAGCCCCCTTGGGCAGGCTGCAATTAACCAGAGGACAACTGTCCGCGGGCTGCCCGTAGAGAGGCTGCCAGCACAGGGCTGCCGTTGGACCTGCCACCACTACGCTCCAGAGCGAGCAGCCGGGGCGGGCTGGCTTCAGCTGCCGAAGAAGCGCTTCCTGAGCTGCGCCCGCGGAAGAGAGGAAGGCGAATTCCCCGTAGCGCCGGACGCGCTGCGGCCGCAGCCGGAAGGTCCCGCCCGTGCGGGCGCGGCGCGGCCCCGCCCGGCCCGGCCCGGCCCGGCCCCTTCCGCCCCCCGCCGCCATGGTGGGCAAGGCCAAGCGTCCGCCGCTGCACCGCGCCGCCCCCCGGCCCTGGCCCGCCCGGGATCCGCCGCCGCTCACCGGGCCCGGGCCCAGGCCCGGCCCCGCCGCGGGCGGATGGAGCGCGGCGGCCGGGAAGGTACCGGGGGCGGGGACACGTGGGGCGGCGGCGGCGGCGGCGGCGGCGGGCGGGGGCTGGCGGCGGCCGCCTCGCAATGACTTCTCCGCCTTCCCCCTGCAGAAACGGCCGGTCCCCGCACACCCCCAGCCTGACTTGAGCTCCTGTGGGTCTGTCCTGGCTGCAGGGCCCCGGGGGTGTCTGCGGATACCTCCGGGCCTGGCCGTGGTGATGCGGCGGTGGTGGCTGACAGGATGGCGCAGGTCGCGTCTCTTCTGGCAGGGAAAGCCCTGTTGAACCCCTGGTGCTTCTGGGCAGCTGCTGCTCCCCACGCTCCGGTCACCCGTGGGAACGTGTGGCACGGGCACGGCAGGGAGGTGCCAGGAGCTAGCCTGGAGCTGCTCCAGCACTGTGCACCATGGCAGTCCTAGCGTGCTGCTCCAGTGCCGGTATCACTAGTCCGGACCAGCAGCTGTGCCATGGCAGCACCCTGGCGTCCCCGACTCACGTAGGGTGGTGACACAGTGACACGCGTATCCCAGCACTGCTGCTGCTGCTGCTGCTAGAGTCAGGCTGCCTGTGCTGCGATGCCATGGGGTAACTTGCGTGCAGCAGTGGGGGTCATTACCAACAAGCGTTGGGAGAGGAGGGGGTCTTGCAGTGCCTCCCTTCAGTTTTAAGTTTGGGCAGGTGGAGAGAAGCTGTTAGTGTATACAGAATTATTTAGGATCTCCTGTTTTCCCCAGCTGTGATATGAATACACAGTTCAGGTGCCTCCCCCCAGCCCCCTCACTGCAAGGACGCAACACCAGTAAATGTTTTTTATGTGCCTAAGCTTTCCTTGTGAGGAGGGAGGAATTGCCTGCACCAAATACAGCTGGGTTTATACCACTGTGAAGTTATGTGTTGGTGATGGTAGATATTGTTGGCTAAAGTAATAAATTCTACTAATCCAACCAGAGTAGCTACTGCAGATCTTAGGGGGGCGTTGTGTGCTTAAAGCATGATGCTGAAGATTTGGTGAGTTGCTAGTAGTTACTGAATCTGGTTAATGTCTATTGATTAGGCTTTAATCCTCTAATCTGTTCATTTGTAGCTAATCTGTATTGTTCTGTACCTGTAATAAATCTGTCTTTCCCTAAGGATGCTGTTTGCAGCTCTCCTGGGAGTGTGCACTTGAGTGAGGCGAGGTTGAGCTGAAGCAGGAATCAGTTAGGAACAGAACAGACTTTGTGAAACTTCCTTCTGTGTGGAAGAGCTGGAGGGGAGGTGGGGAGGAGCAGGACAGTAGGCTGCCTTACCTGCCCTTGCCTGCTCAAGAGAGACACCTGCTCACTACCACTGTTCCTATCTGGATAGTGCTGGGTTAGATTTTTAATTTTTTTTTTAACAAATATTGCCTGGTGGTGTAGGTACTGATTACTGCTTTATGTTTCTTTTGGATAAGGACTGGGATTTCTCATCTTCTGGTGTATTTTCTGGGTTGAAGATTGACCCTGATATCCTAGTAAAGAAGCTTGACTTGGACTCCAGAAGCATCATTTCCTCCAGAACAGGTTTGTTGTATTTTGAATGATTATTACGTTAGGTTGTGAGCAAAAACACTGGGGACTGTATTTGCAGTGGCTTTTAGTGACTATCCCAGGAAGCTCAGGGAACTACAATGCAAACATTGCTTCCTGTGAAGGCTTTTAGAAGAGGTTTGTTTTTGTTTGGGTTTCTGCATGGATGTGCTTAGTGATCCCTAGGTGGGGGATCTAGCTTCAGGCTATCTGTGGGATGTCCTCGTGCAGCCAAAGACTGCCAGGGCTGAGAGCACAGCAGAGCCCAGGCTGTGACCTGATCTCTGGGCTTTTGCCTCACCAGCAGCTGCCATTGGTAACCCAGTATTTTGTCAGCAGGTTCTCATTATGTATCAACAGTGCTTTGCTCACTGCAGGCTGACTGCAGCAAATCTTCTCCTGTCCTTTGCTGTTGTGGGGTCTGTGGCTCGAGGATTCCTGGGCAGGAGAATCTGAACTCATCGAAAAAAAGTGGGAAGAGGGAGTACATGATAGAGCCCTTTGATTTCCAGTTCCACAAGGAAATGTTCCCTTTGACTGCTCACTGTGAGACAGAGCTTTGTATCTGAAAGCAGTTTTCACTTCTAAACATCTGCAAGGTCTCAAAGCATTTCTCTGAAACTTGAATCCCAAACCTCCACAAACTGTATGTAAATGTTTAAAAAATCGCAGAAGGAACAAACTACCAGACAGAGCCTGGTAGCACAGCAAGCTGTCCTGATGCAGAAGATGCGTGTGACTCCCAAATACCTTCTTTGCAAACTAAATTAATCTCTTCTCTTCATATAGATAAATACTACAGTAACATTGTTTTCCTGTCCAGGGCTACAAACAAATCAATCACACAAGGGCTAGTGGTTGCCTGAGCAGCGGTGAGCTGCCCGTCAGCCACATTTGGGCACAGAGTGAGGAAGTGGGGAGGTTGTGTGAGGACACATTTGTCTGCTCTCTGCACAGAAACCTTGGCAAAACGTACTGTTTTTGAAACACTGGGCTCATTGTTGGTAACTCTCCTGGGAAAAGGACATGTGTGCATCTGTGTGTGCATCTGTGTGTGCATCTGTGTGTGCATCTATGTGTGCATCTATGTGTGCATGTGGACATTGCCATCTCTTTAATTAAATCAGACAGCTTGTTGTTGGGGGCTGGCAGCCTGCAGTCCCAGCCTTTCATTGCAGGCTACAGCTGTACATGTCTGGGTTATAAATAGAGCCATGCTGCTGGTCCCCGTGCAGTGCTGATGATGCAGATGTGCAGTGCCTGGCTGCCTCTCTCTGGGCTACATGCTGGCTTCCTGCAGACAGCCGTGCTGACCCCGACGCTTTGTGCTCCCGCACACTTTCCAGATGATCAGCTAAAAATAACTGTTCATTTGGGGGCTCAAAACTGCAATTCAACAAGGCAAAAAGTGATTTGATTGTTTTTTTACATCTTCCCAAGATGTTGTGCCCTTTCTTGTTGTCGCACTCTGGAGCCATGTAGAGGCTTTTTCGTTATGGAAATCAGTTCAATTTTTTTGTGTTAATTCAGTGAGCTGTAACGAGGCTGTGCATACAATGGCAGACACCCTGGAGTTAGAAAAGAGATTCTAGGCAGACGTGCGTTGTCTCCTGGCATCTCTGGTCAGCTCAGAGCCTGTTCAGCAGGAAATTCAACTTGACTCTAGCCCTCCCTCCACCTCTTCCTCCCTTTTCCTCTCAGCTTAGTGTACAGGGCAGGAGGGTAGGATTCTCCTACACACTGCTATTTTAGGATTTAATAACAAGACAAAAGCGTGCTTATCTCCCACTTGCTTTTCAAGCTCTGAGAAGGTCAAGTTGGCAGACTGTAGGTGGGCTCACACCCTATCTCCTGTGCTTTTCACAGCTAGAGAAGATTTTTTTTTCTGCCAAGGCTGCTGTGTGCCAGTTGGGAAAACAGGTATTTGTCCTACATGTGTGTGTATATCTCATATTACCCAAGATTTATTCACATTGTCCATGATTGCTGGTATCTCTGTGTTTTAGGTTTAGATCTGGCTTTATGCTGTGACTCTCTTCCAAATAAGACCTAGTCTGAGGAAGATCTTGGAATTGGGTTAGATTTTAGAAGATGTCAGCTTGGAGCTCAACACTGGTCAAAAAAGCCAATTGGCTGTTGGGAGGTAGGAGGAAAAGAGAACGCAGAGAGCATTGTTATGCTCTGTAAATAAATCCATGATGTAGGCAGGTCTTTGATGCTATGTGTACTATTGCAGGGGCAAACTAAGCAATAGCAGAGCATGGCGACTTCCATGGGATAAGGCTTCACCTGGAACAGCTGTTTGGTGTGTCAGAGCCAAAGGGCTGCAATCCTGTAGGGAGCCGATCCACCGTTGTGCTTGGGCTTGAGGGCTGTTACCTATGGTTGCCAACAAGAGAGGACATCTCTCTCTACAATTTTTTGGTCATAGTTTTCTTCAGTTTGTAAGTGACCAGCTTTTTCTGCTCTTTTGGCTGTGGTGATTTTGAGGGAATGGGGAGAAACGCGATGTGTAAATTGGAAAGTCCAGAGTCTCTAGCAGGTTATCTCAGTTAACATGAGCACTTTTGTGTGCTGGGGCTGAAAGGAATGAGGCCCCATATTCTGAGAGGATAAACTGGTGGTGTTGGTTGTTGTCAGCTGAAGGCCTGGTTTTTCTGGGTATTTCTGAGTGTTGTTGGTGCATCTGGTTGAGGCAGGGTGCCCTGTGGAAGTATCTGCTACTTATAGTAATGGTCTGTTGCTTCCTTTAGATACAAGGCTGATTCAGTGTGCTTACGATTTGTGTGAGATACCAGCACAGGCTGTTCTGGCATCAGTAATCCTTGTGGCATGAGAAGGAGAGGGTGGAACTGTAATGAAAAGCATTACCAAAATGGAATTCGTTGTAGGTGAGTCTTGCATTGTGTGATATAAAAAGCCAGTGGTCTAAAAAGGAAAGTATTTTAATATGGTAGCTCTAAGCTGTGTCGTGCTGTGAAACAGACCTGCTGGAACTGCTTTCCCCTGCTCTGCTTTTTGTCTTTAATCATTAGCTCAGCTTAATGCCAGATTCCAGATGATTTCCACATGCATATAGGTAACAAAAGCCAGTGCCATCCCTGAGAATGCTGGAGTTCAGTCCATGAGTTACTTTCTTGCTCAGTGATTGCTTCCTGTCAGTATAGTTTACTTAGCCACTGACGTAATGTAAACCAAAGGCTTTGCCATCATCTAATTCACACAGGGCCTTCTGTGACTCATGTGAGTGGATAAATCTCATTTGGGTGAGCTTCTGTAGCGTGGGAATTAAATGTTTCCTACCAAGTCAGAAATAATGGCCTGTCATATCGGGGTTGCTGCTGCTCATTTTTTTTCTTTAGCTTTCCTTTGTCAGTGTTTGCTCCTTGAAGCAAGGGCCTATTCAAGCTTGGCTCTGGCCAAGCAGTTGCTTGTGAATGTCTCTTTTTTTGGAGTGGATGATGAGCCAGTTGTGGAATGATATGAGCAATGGGATAGGTAGCTTCCTGCATTATTTTCAGCTACTCCAGAACGGAATGGTGACAGTCTGTGTTGTTGAGAAAACAAAAGTGCAACAACAGCAAGTTCATAACTGTTTGAAAAACCTGATGCAAAATCATTCTGATTTCTGAGGTTGGATTGGACATAAAGAAGGACTTTTCATTTTACAATGAGGGTGATGAGGCCCTGGCACAGGTTGCCCAGAGAAGCTGTGGCTGCCCCATCCCTGGAAGTGTCCAAGGCCAGGTTGGATGGGGCTCGGAGCAACCTGGGATAGTGACAGATGAAAGAGGGGGTTGAAGTAGATGCTCTCTGCAGGTTTCTTCCAACCCAGGCCACTCTGTGGGTCTTTGATTTTATACCAGGGTGTGAAGCATAGGGTGAGGTAGGTTGTGAGCCTGGGCAGAGGTTGTGCTCTGAAGACTGGGACTGTCTTGCAGCCTGGGAGTCACTGTCAGTGGCAGAGAGGGGCATAGAGGAGGGAAATGACAGGGCATCTGACATAGAAGGAACTCCCTTCTCCTCCTGAAGAAATGTGGAGACAATAAAATCAGGCTAAGCAGGAATTTACTGACAGCAGTGAATTTCTGGGGTCTGCAGGCTGTATACAGCCTTGCTGTCCTCCTTTCTGAGGTTCTCTATGAGTTTCTTTTGTTACCAAGCCTCCTTTTGCAGAGTCACTGACAGATCCCTTCTGGTTTGCACCTCAGCTTCTGCTCTGGAGTTCCAGATCTGCTGGGTCTGTCACCTTATCTGCTTCCTTCCTGGGCTCTGCACCCACTTGTCCAATTCTGTTCTCCTTTTGTAGCCTCCAAGAGAAGCAGAAACGCTGTGGTTGGCTAGCATTGTGTCTTGCATTAGCTTCATGCGATATGATTTGCTGTCCAGTTTTGGGTTTTTTTTAATGCATGTTGTACCAGAATGTTACAGAGCCCTTGTAAGACCTCTCCTCTGACAGCATTGCTGTTCCTGCAGTGTCTAGACTTGTGGTTACCCCTGCAGGGGATCCACTCCAGTGTGGAAGAATTGCAGCCATGACCAGGCCCCAATTACTCTTCAGGAGCTCTTGACAGGATGCCAATACTCTATGTCCCATAGTTTATTCCTGTCTGTTGACTGGATTTCTGCATGTTTATTGCCATTGAATATTATGGTTCCTCCTCTTTTGTCCTCATCTGTGATCATCTTTCCTCTGTTTTGATTTTGTGTTTTGGTTTTTTTCCTGTTTTCTGGCATATTGGGGTGTTTAACAATTGAAGGATTCAAAAAATTAAAATTAATCCTATTTTTTTTAATGAATGCATCTGTCCTGAATATTGGTTCTAAACCTCTGCTCTTTTTCTTAATGCATGCTTGGGGAATTTTCAAATCTGCTTGTGTTGGTCATTCACATTGGTGGTGTGGAAAGGTGCTGGATCCTCACAATTCTGCTGCTGTTGCTTTTCTTCAGCCTTTCATTCTGTGCTGGCAGTTGTCAGGCCTGTCTTGTGTTTGTTTTATGCAGAACGCCTTCCTCAAGCTGTTCCCCACTGTAACACTGCTCAGATGGGAAGGAGTGTAAACGGGCTGCTCCACATGCTGAGGATGACAGGGAGTGGCTGCAGCATCTCCAACATGAGCGTGAAATTTCCCTGGGAAATGCCTGTGTGCTGTGCTAGACCCAAGTGATGAGGTGTTCCTCCTCCATCTGTCTTTGTTATTAGGTCCCCAAGCTTTGGGCTGTGTGAATGTGTGGAGTGGTGAAATGCTCTCCCTGATGCTGTCAGTGATGCCCTTGGTGGTGTAGCACTCAAACCATTTTAATGTCTTTGAAAATATCTGATGGGTGTGTGGGTGCTGCCCTGGGAGGAGCAGCTGTTTGAGTGGTGTTTGGGCTGGGAATTCTTGCTTTAGCTTCCCCTTCCCTCCACCCCATGCCTTCTGCAACGTGTCTGTGTCCTTTGTGTCACCTGCACAGGTCAAGGATGTGTCCCAGGACTGAATGTGCAGATCTCAGCTTAAAGGGGAAACTTCCCTCCATAAGCTGGTGTTGCTTCTGCCATTGTGTGTGAAAGTGTTTGAAACCTCCAATAACAAAATTTGCAAGAAAGGAAAAGTTCACAGGGAAGGGAAAATGCTGTCTAGGGATTAAACTCTTTTCCTCTCCCCCAGGCCCAAGGTTGGCCACCCTGGTAGCTTGATAAAGTGACAGATGGCAGTTTGCCTTATGTGGGTAAATTGCTTTAGGTAGCAAATTACTGTACATTCCTTCTTCCTTGTCGTTCGGCTGAAATTTATTTGGTTTTTGACTGCATCATTAGGACCTGCTTTTATCTTGACAATGTCAGATCACCTTTTAAGGGCAGATTTGGTGTCTGAGAGTTTTGTAACAGTATGTTACAAACAGTCCGCTGTGTTTGAGAACAGCTGAGATAGTGGTTTGTGGTCCAAGAAGCTTCTCCAGTGAGGTCAGACAACCTCAGTCTACAGGACACCTCAAACAGATTGTGTAGTTCCCAACAACTCGCCTCAAAGCTAGAGGGTTTTTCTGTTCCTTTGGTCTAAAGGATTAAAGGCAGTGGGATCTTACTTCAGGAGTCAGATTGTAGCAGTGGTGAACAGCTGTGGGGATTTGTTGAAATGGAGAACAGAGACCTGCTGTGGTCTCTGGGAGACTGTGGAGTGGGGATCCTACTGAAAGCTAAAGACATTGCTGCCTTAAATAATAATTAAAACAAAAAGGTTAAAAATCTACGCTGCTTAATGTTGCTTTAACAATTTGTCTGTGCAGTGTGGTGCTGGCTGTGAGAATAGCTGTGGGAAGCTCCACTTTAATTAAAGTAAATGCAATTAATTGAGAAGCAGTAAATGAGTGTCTGAAACTTGCACTGTTTTCAGTGCTTTTACTTCCCGTCTGCAAATAGAGCATTTCCATGTTGTGAGTACCTTCTGCCAGATCACAGGAATCAGTTGTGTTAATATTTATGGAACTAATTAACTATATTGTTTTCTTTCCCGCCTTCTAGCTGTGGCTAAGTCTCCGTTCTTAAAATCAACATTAAAAAGCCAAAAGACTCCAGTTAGCTTGTGGTCATGGATACTGAGCAGTACACAAACATTTTCCAGAGAGCCCAAACCTTCCAAAATGTTTTGCAATATGCTCCAGGGTAGGAGGCTGTCAGTGGGAAGAGCTTGAAATGAGTCCTAGGATTTTGAAGGACGTGTCAGATCGCTCTAGTTTCTTATTATGGTTGGTTCCTTGGCTGTGCCTGCTGTGTAATGCTCACCAGTAGCACTACTGGAAGGTACGTGCCTGCCCTGGAGCAGCCTTTCCATGCTGCTGGGTGGGTGGAGAGGAGGATATGGCTTAGTGAGGGATTGGAGACTTCTTTGGAGAAGCTCCTGAGGTGCTGCTCCATGCTTTTGCAAAGCCTGCTTCCAGCCTTTGTAAAAGTTGGGTGCTCAAGCATGGTCAAACATAGGTCAAACCTATCAATGCCTTGTGCCATTCAAGGGCTTGCTGAATTTGAGGCCAGGGTGACCTCTTGCCTTCCTGGCCAGGTGTGGTGGGGCATGGCAGTTGCATGTCATGTCATGTCTTGCTCTGTGTGATCACGGTTCCTGGAACTTTAAAAAGATACTAATCTAGCCTGGTATTCTCCTGTGAAATGGATTTTAAATGGTTGGACATCCTTACACAAAAATAGATCAGCGCTGCTTAGGAGAGTACTGAAGCTGCAGCGTTACAAAAGAGGGTTATGAACTGAAATCTTTGTTTTTCCTGTACTAATGTTAAAGCTTTAACATAATTGAGTCATAAAATTATAAATTCTGCCAAGAGAGAGGTGGAATGGCTCTGCACTTATGCCAAAGGGGCCTCCCAGCACAAATTCCAGTAATGCAAACATCTCGTGGGGTGTGAGAAGGATGGCTCAACACTGCAGGAATTGAGAAACCAAATCCGAAGCGGGGTGAGGAAGCACTTGTGGAAAGGGCAGATTGATAGCTCTGGAAGTCAGAGCCGTTTCCTTGTCACCAGCAGTGGTACAGTGTTGTGTCAAGCTGTCAAATGTCTTCCTGAAATACGTGTCCTGGGAGTTTAATAGACACTCTTTTTAGAAAATTGGTAGGGGCTGGTGAAGGGTGGATGGCATGAGAGGTTTCCCTCTTCTGGGTTACCCCTTCTGACTTGTCTTGATATGTTTCTGAGGTGCAGGAATAAGTGAGCCGCCTCCTTCTGCTAACACCTCTGGGAAATGCGTACATGAAAAACGTTATTTTGCTTGAGGTTTTTTCCCACAAACTTCTATGCTCCATAAATCACATTTCTGATTTACCAAGAGATAAATTTCTGCCCTGCTAATGTGGGTCTTACTGAATTACAGGCTGTGTTACAGGGAGATCTCACAAGTTCATGTCTGTCATTCAGACCTAGTGGAATCTATAGTATTATTCTATTGTATGCAAATTATCCTTTATTCTGGTCTTTTTGAGCAATTTATGGACCAAAGTTTTCTTTCTGCTTGGGTGGAAATGCATGTATCAGCTGAAGATCTGTTTATCCCCTTCAGCATTTCAGAGTGGCACTACTGATGCTCATATGTGGCATAACTGATAATAACATCTAATTTGGGCCTAGGTTTCTAGTCAAGTGGCTTGTAGAAAGGGGTTTTTGTTGTCTTTTGGTTTGTTTTTTTTTTTTTTTTAAAGAAGCTTTTAACACAGTAAATCTCAATGTAGATTGCGCTAAATGCGGGAAACACAGACATGCAAGGATTAAATGCAGTGGGTACTGGCATATTCTGGGTTGTTTGAAACGGTAATTTGGACAGATTTAGACAGAACTAGCAGAGTTGCAAATGTTCCATACGGCAAACCACAGAAAATTCTGGAGAAAATCCTGCTGCAGAAGAATAAGCTATCCAAGCAGTTCTTCAAACAAGAAGGGACTGTGAGCTGGAAGGTACGTAGTGATAGTGATAACCAATTTCAATGAAATGTGGTGTTTGAGTCCCAGGCAGGAAATCTGAGGGAAAATGGGGCACACAGACTTGTTTCCTGACCCACTTGTGCTGTGTTTTGATTGCTTGCAGAACACACAGCGAATCAGTAGATCTGCTTAAAGAATTTTGGCTTCTATGGATGTAGTGGACATTTGTGCCTGGTGTGGCTGTGTGTGTATATGCTCTGGGCTGATTTCCCTCTGTTGCATTTTCTAGCTCCATGGCTTTTTAACTTTATTTTTCCTTATGTCTATTTTCCTCTCCAAGGTTATTTGTAAATTCAGGTCACTGAGTGTTCTTATGTAACAGGAATGGGCTTCTTTAGCATGGAGAGGACATTTCCAGCTGCTGTGGGTACAGGCTGTGTCTATACATGCAGCAGTTATTTTGCAGTGTGGTTTGAATTGAAATAACCTGGTGTACCTGTGGATAGGGAGGCACGGGAAGGCTTTTCCAGACTACAGGAACTGTGCTGCCAGAAATCACAATTTTAAATTGCTTTGTTCAGTGACACTTCAATATTTTGCTCAGCAAAGCCTCTGGCTGTTGCTTTTGATTCATGCCAGTAATTTGTGACTGCAGGGCTGGGCTTAGGTAGGGCTGGGCTTGGGTGTGCTCCTCTGCAGCTGCAGGTGTGCTTGTTTTAGTGCCTGTACCTGAGTGGGTTTTTATTTAAGGAAATAGCAGACAGATATCTAGATACTGTTTATGTGGGGTTATTATAGCTTCTTCATGTATTTTCTTCCTCTAAAATAGTGGGCGTTGGCCTGTTTGCCTGTATTGGGTGTAAGTGGCAAGGTTTTGGTAGCAGGACAGAAGCTAAAGCTGTCATATTCTGGGCACAGCCCCGTCCAAAGACGTTAAGTGCACCCAGTGCAGCCACAGCTGCACAACAATGGTGTTGGCTCTGGGAAAACATATACTTTAGAAGGAGTGGAAAAGAAGTGAGAGAGCCCTATGAAGACCAGGGGCAGAAAAGAAAGAGAGGAGGTGCTCCAGTCACCAGGCCCCCAGTGGGTAAGTGTGAGGAGGAAGGAGCAGCGGAGAGTGACTGTAATGCCATTCCCAGGCCCCGTGGACTGCTCAAGGGAGCCAGGGATGAAGAAGTCAGAATGAAGGAGTGGAGCTGAGAAGGGGGTGGGTGGGGGGGAAGGTGTTTTAGTGTTTGCTTTTCAACATCTGATTCTATTTTAATTGGCAATACATTACATTAATTTTCCCTGACTCAGGTCTGTTTTGCCTGTGATGGTAATTGGTGAGTGATCTCCCTGTTGTTTACCTCAGCCCACAAACTTTTCATCATATTGTTCTCCCCTGTTCTTTTGAGGAGGGAGGGGGCAGCTAGCAGCTGGCCAAGGTCAACCCACAGCATCACAGTAGCTCAGTAAAAACTGAGATGAAACTCAGTACCAGGTAGAACGGTTGCTCTGTGGCTGTTCCTCTGCCTTCCGTACTGCATTTTTCAACTGAATTTCTTCTGAGCATTGTGCAGATGCAGAGACACCCCTGCATGAGAACTGAATTCCTTTGCTTTTAATTGATGCTCACAAGTGTTGAAGCAAGTCATTCTTCCACGTGTCTGTGGTACCTGTATACCTGTAACAACATTGTGGCCCTTGTGTCCTGAAGGTCAGAATTAGGAACCTCTCCGCTCCCTCTGTTCAAGCAAGGAAAGGGAGCAGAACAGGACACAGCCATATACTCCAATCTGCATTCAGGGAAGTACAGAACAGATCTTGGGCCTATCTAGGTGTTTCTTCTGCCTGTCTTTGCTGTGTGGGAGGTGCTGCTCCAGCTGTGTCTGCATTGCTGACAGCTTTGTAGCACAAGAGGATGTACCTGTGGCAGAGCAGAACAGATCTCTTTTGAGAGTGTTCTTTTTCACATGTTAGATGTGCTCATTAGAGGGCAGCAGAATAACTTCCTTTTTCTAGGTCAGGTCTGTATTTTTGAATGATATTTTTCATCTCTGTAGGGCACAGAACAAAATTTTCCAGTTCCTCCTTCAGTTTTTCCTGGTGCATTAAGTGTACAAAACAACTATGCTCATATGAGAACCTTAGCCCGTATAAAGAAATGCGGAGTACTTATAGTAAAACTTGCTTGTTTGAAGCTTGGGGGGGTTGCAGGCTCATATGAGAGAGAGCTTCTCTAAGATTAAACCACAAATGGTCAGCACAGTATGTGGAAAAACAGCCAAAAGAACGTTTCACAGCTAACTTGTTATTTGCTCAGCCTAATTCTTATTTGACCTATATGTCCATATGCATTTATGGATTTGTTTGCTTCACTAAAGCTGCTGCTGCCATCTTTTTCTGCTTGAAGAAAATGTTAAAGAACCAGTCTTGCTTCATGCAAAAGTAATCTTTAAATGAGATCTGATAGTACACCCCCCACCATCCTTTGGAATGTAAATACTGTAAATAATTATGGCACTGTCTTTAAAGGCTAAATGAGGCTGGGATTTGGAGTCCAGCATCACAATACTTAAAATGCATTATTTATTATGTAACATTCATAGAAGATGGCTGTAGCACTGACTTTGTAGCCAGTGTATTTCAGGCTTCTGAAAGAGCTGTATACAAATGCTGGCTAGGAGTGAACATCTCCCATGCACATCTTACTGGTGATATTTTGCATGCTCTTGACTTTTGGAGGAGGTGAGCTGGTTCAAGACAGCTGGAATAGCAGGAAATTTTTTGGTTTTTTTAGCTTTAGAAGCATCAGCCACTGGTTTCCAACAGCTGACTGATTTTGTAAGGTCCTCAGTGGAAGAAAAGCTTTATCAACTGATCTTTGCTCCTTGGCCTGACATGGTGGAGCAGGTGGGAGGATTGGCATGGGGAGACGTAACACCTTTCTCTCTTATCCACAGTGTGTTGTGTGCTTTGACATCCTGCAGGCTTCTTTATCTCCCTTTCCTCTGCCCAAAGGTGCGTGTGTCTACCCAAAGGGGCACATCCCTCAGGGCTTTTTGGGTGCCCTGTGTTCCTCACATGCTTGGGGGCTTGGCTGCTGCTTTCTGCCCTGAATTATTTTTAGGGTGCCAGTATCCAAACTTGCAAACTGCTGAAATGGAACAGCCTTCTTGATACTGTCAAATGTTGCTCCTGGCACAGTGGCTTGGATCAGTCCTGCTTCCTGGAGAAGTCCAGATTGTGCTTTGCACTCCTGGTTTGGGATCCACTGTGTAGCTGGCATTTCTTCACATCATGCTGCGACACCTCAGCAAAGTCAGGACTAATGGGGAGCTCCTCATCAGGGAAGGAAAGCTGAACAAAGCCAGAAAAACATGAACAATGGCTCATAGCTCTTGGCAGCTCTTGGGCCATTAGGTAAAATTAATATCCTGTCAGTGGGGTAAAAATATTAAACTCAGTCTTACACCAAGTGAGAAACATGATGAGTCTGTAGGCGTGTGGATTTAAATCCATTGGACTGTGGTCCATATTAGGAAATTAGCAGGCGCAGTGCTCATGCCACAGCCTTCTTCATGCAGAGACACATTCTTCCTGCCAGCATCTTCCGTGCAACGTGGAAAGATCTGGCTTTCCTTATACAGTGAAAGTCTGTCTTCTGGGAACTAACGTGGGGATACAGGTATTCTCAGTAGGTGGTTTCTTTGGGTGTGGTGAGCCTAAGTATTGCAGATACTACTTGGGAAGGCGTGTGTAGTTGTTTTGTTCAGGGAGTACTTTCTTCACGGGAAGAATGCCAGTCCTTGATGCCCTGTAAGCATGGGGATATTGAATGAGAGAGGTGAGGGGATGCACGGGCAGTCTCAAGGTTTGCTGCGGCTGCAGTCCCAGACCTGAGATCAAGGCAATGCCAAATGTCTGGCAGCTCTGAAAGCTGACAAGGAGTGTCAGAGAAGCACCTACTCATGGTAGTTTGTTCTTTGTCATCCCCTGTTACTTCTTTTAACATCATGGGTGTTCTTGCCACAGCTCTGTGCTGGCAGCTGCTGATCTTATCTCTGTGTGGGGTGGATGGGGCTGGACCCATTTCTGCTAGTGCAGACAGTGAAAATGAGACTTTATTGTCTGCCTGTGCTGCTGGCAGGGTAGAGCATCAAGTACAAAGTGGCAGAGCCATGTCACTTTTAAAAAATTTGGCTTGCTTTAAAATAGATTCTACCAGGAAAATGTCATTCCAAGATGGGTGACAGATGCTGACCTGCAGGGTTCAAATAAAGAAAAGGGGAAGAGGTGATGGGCTGGAGAAAAAAAAAAAACCAGCAAATAGCTTCTACCTCTAGTAGAGGGGCCCAGACCTTGATTTTCCTTTTTTAAAAGATTTCTTCTGCATTTAAAAGAGCCAAATGGGTACATTGGAGTAAAGAAGCTTGCTCTAAGACCTTTTTTGAAAAACAAGTCTTGTGTGACACAAGACACAAGTCTTGTGTGAGAATCATTGTGGGCCAGACGAAGAGCTCCCTGACAGGGGGCAAGCCTAGTTTTGTCAGGACATGAAGAATGCTGTGGGAGGTGTGCAGTGAGGTGATGGTCACATGGGTCTGTTGAGGGGCTTGGCAGTGGGATGGTCCCCTGTGTCCCTGGAGCCAGAGGAGAAGCAAGAGTGGGGTGTGGATGTAGGTCTTGCCAGGGGGGAAGATGCTGTGTGAGTGTCTGTGTTGTGTAAGATGACAGAGCTGCTGATGCTGTTGGTGCCTTAGGGCTTTTGGGAGCTCTGAATTGTCAGCTGAAGTGGAAGAGCAGTTGAGACAGCACAAAAGCAGCAGCCAGCAGAAGTGGTAGTGGCAGCTGGAAGAGATGGTGAAGCAGTGTTTGAGCAGTTCCACTTACAGGGCAGTCTGCGCTCCCAGGAGGAGAAAAGGAGACTTGACGTGCTTGGGCACCACCTGGAATGAGTGTTTTCATGGGCTAGGCTTGTTGGACTGTATAATCAATATCACCACCATGAAAACAACCCCTTCAAAACCAGTAGTTCACTGTGTCATGTTTAAATGCTGGAACTAGTAAAACCCTTTCAAGGTTAAAGGGCCATTATGATCATCACATGGAGGCTTCATGCAGACACAGGATTACCTTGATCTGCCCTTTAGGGGCTTCTGCTTGGCAGCTCCAGTCTTGACCTCGTAGTGAAACAGTTACTTATCAATGGTACTCAGTTGTACAGTGCTGTAGTAAAAAAGTCATCTTGTTTCTGGTCTAGACATAAGCCTTTGAGCTGGGAGGGTTGTGTGCTCATGTGGGGGAGGAGGGGGTGCCTGGGTTCAGCAGATGCTAAACTGCAATAGATGCTGAGAGTGGGTTTGAGTTCCATGCTCACCTCAGTCCCAGTCCAGAGCAGCAAGGATTTTATGCCTTGTACTTTTCCAGGTGATTATTTTTCCAGCTCTGTTCTTCAAATAATTCCCAATTTTGAAGTTTGCTGTGTGTGCCCCTAAAAAGGGCAAGAACGGGAAGTGTTCTGCATTGCCGATCCTGTGTGTCAGTTGTTGCCCAGCTGAGCTGGGGGCTGGAGATCAAACATATGCCTGTCACAAGCTGTTTGGGAAGCTTTCCTGGGTATTCTCATCCTCCTTACTTTATGTTAGTGTTTAGTCCTCTGCATGTGCAGCAATTTCTAAAGCCACTTATGATGCAAGTGGTGTTTGAACAGACTGATCAGAATGCGACCAGATTGAGCTAATAATTCTTAAATTATGTAAATAATGAAAGTCTGCTGGTGTTATACAGGCTGAGTTGTGGTGCTCTTTTCTATGTCTAAATCTAAAATTACTTTGTATATATTGCCAAAATGGACTATTGGGTAAAAGAAATTAATATGATTACATTTAATATATGGCTGTTCAGTGATAGAAGATGTGGCTGGGCTTAGTGTTTCCTCAGTGCTTCGAAACTGCAGGTGTGTGGGTTTCATGGAGTGTAGGAGCTCTGACAGCTGCAGATGGTGGGATTAACTCCTTGACATGTGGTTGTTCAATAGATAGGGCAGCATGGGGCGGGGGAGCGCACTACACTAATCTGCCACACAGACTTAACAATCAAGGGCAAGCTCTGACATGTGATTACTTTTTTCATTTCACTGTCAATGCACGGAGTGTTGTGAGTGGGGAAACTAACTCATGCCACAGGGAGCCTGAGACCAGACATGTTAAAGAATCTAAGCAGGAGTGCCAGGAGAGGAGAATTAATCAACAGTTAAAATAACACCATGGAAATTTTGCCATGGTCCTAGAGCTCTGAGTAAGGTTCGGTGTAATTACTTCATAAAAAGAATTGATTGGAGTAGTCAGGAAGTGTCTCTAGAAACTCTCCTGCTTTTCTTTCTGCTGGTGTGTAGGCATTGCCCAAGTCCTTGTGACTGTGAATGTGATGCCAGGTTCACTGAGCTTCCTTAGCACAGGGGCAGGAAATGCATGTGACTCACCTCAAAGGAGGTATAGGAGCTCACAGCACTGTCTCCTGTCGGTGCTGTCCTTCCTTCACATTTATCTGGTTTTCAGCATTGATACCAAAGGTGTGGAATATGAGCAACAACTCAATTGATCAGAGCTCTTTTGCTTGAAAAAGATGACTGTGAGAAAAGAGGAGTTTATGAAGTTTAATCAAATAGGATTGCCACAGAGACTAAACTTGTTCCCAGTGTCTTCCGGTAAGAAAAAACCAACAGAAGATGCTGGGTTCAAGGTGGGCAAAGATCCTCCAGGAAAATGGCAGTTAAGATGCAGGACTCCTTGCACATAGTTGTTCTGAATTTTTAGTACCCACATGGATTCAAAGCAGATCCTCCAAAATAAATATCCATTGGAGGTACTACAGGCAGGCACTCTCTACCTGGGCATTACACAAAGCTGTAGTCAGGCCTGGTGTGTTCTTAGCTCACTGGTGCTATTTGCTGGTGGTCAAGCTGGACACCAGGTGTCCAGTTCAAGTCCTCAAAGTGCCTTCTGTTAATGCTCTGTGAGATGTTGGTGTGTAGCCTCTGTCTGTGGCTGGCCAGACAAGGTGAAAGGCCCATGGATGCTCCAGTGGGTGTTCCCTGCAGCGCAGTTTCATTGGCTTTTTTTTGTCTCCTGAAGCTACAACTGAAAATGGGGCAGAGGGGCTGCCAATGGTACAGCTAAGCAATGCCAAAGTGGAATTTTTTTTGTTCCTGCCCTGCTCCCGGTCCCAAATACATTCATGCAGTCACTCTGCCCCTTGGCTATTTTAGCTAAAGTTGTCACTACAGTATTTCTACTGCAATTTAAAAACTGCAATTTAAAAACTGGAATGAAAGTGTTAAGAATCTGACCTTGTACATGCTTTTAGTACAATTCTGTGTCAGACCTGCTGGAACTGAGAACAGCTGATTAAAATACTTACGGAGTACAAGTTAAACTTTGGGCTTTTTTGTCCATTCTGCCTGTAGAGTTTTTGTAACTGCCTGAAAATTGGTATGTCTTCCCAGTCTGTTTTGCAGTCATTAGTCTGTACTTACTTTCTTCTTTCCTATGCTTCCTGCTGTCCTTCAGATCCATCATGGAATTAATTGGTGGGGAAAAAAGAACAGGGAAAGAAATTTGTCCACTGCGCATGGCAGAAATTTGCTGGCAGTGCTATCTCAGGTCAAGTACAGAATTGTGCCTTTGTGTAAGGTACCAAGCATCTGCTCTGTGTTTCCTGCTTCAAAATAGGATAGCAGGTTTTGTCTGGAAAATAAGGCCTATGGCCAAGACTGGAGATGTTGGCTCCCTAGCACTAGGGAGGAGAGGAGCGATTACAGTTCAAGAGGCAAACAGGGCAAGAATATGGTAAGCAGTAGAAATGCTGACTCTGCTCCCTCAAAAAAGGGTAACTTGAGCCCAAGTTTGGAGGCCAGGAAAGAGCTGCTGTTTGGAAAGCAGAGGGAGGGATCTGTTGGAAAGGTCAGGAACTGATTGGATTAACTAGGGCAGCACTGAAAGCTCATAAAAAAAAAAAAAAAAAAAAAAAAAAAAAAAAGATGGGGCAAGGCTTTTTTTAACTTCTCATTGGTGGTTAGTCTTGCCCAGGATCAGACACGGGGATCTCCTTAGAAGAGGCTGGAACTTTCTCCCTACCCCTTTGTCCCAGCAAAGGATGTGCCTGTGCTCCTAGTATGGGCCTTCCTGGAGCCTGGTGTCTGCACACTGCAGAGTCTTGGATCGTGTGGCCTTCTGCCCAAGCCTTTCTTCTCGCCTCATGCCCATTCATAAAGCAGACCAGAGCATTGAGTCCTCTCCTGGATTTCTCTTCTGTTTGTTTGCTCATGCTACAATTCAAGCTGTGTCTGTTTATTCCCTGTAAAATTCCCCTGTGAGCATCTGAAGGGAAGTTTCTGTCATGTTTGCATCTTTAATTTTGAGGCACATACTCCTCTCTGGGTATGTGCTCTGGGCTGCACAGAGGAGTGGCTGAGGGAGTAGCACTGGTTTTATGTGTATCCTATGCTCTATTATGTGCCTGGGATCAGTTAGGAATGTGCTGTTTGCAAACACAAAACATGTAACTTGGAGGACTGTGGCAATCAGGACACAGATGTGTGTCTCCAAATGTTATGCATATCTGCTGTAATTTTTATCTTTCCTGAGGTCCCTGTTGGGGAAAGTTTAGTGTCCAAACATCTCTGCCTGACTTTTTCATGTCAGCAGCTCTCCAGGAGATGGTTCGGGCACCTTCTTACTTGTTGTGTGTGTCTGAAAGCTGCTGCATCCTTGGTGGGCTTGCACAGCCTCTTACCACCACCTTCCTGATAGTCTTGAGCTGATAGTTTTTTGTTGTGTAGTCTTGGTGGCCTAACCTTTTACCGAGATCTCCCTTCTGGGTTTTGAGGCAGAAGTGTTGGCATCCCAGTACCTGTAAGGAGTGAGCAGGAAAGTAAGAGAGGGACTGTAGTCATGGTGGAAAGCTCATTCCTGGGTTTAGGACCTTAGGAGGACAGGGGGGGCGCTTGTGCCACAACAGGCTAAACTATACGGCTGTAACCCAGTCTGCGGAGAAGAAGAGAAGGAGGAGATCCTGTAGCAGTGTTCATCATAACTGTTTAACAGACAGATGTGGGAGACACAGAATTCACTCCAAAAGCTTTTTGTTCAGAGCGTGCATCCAGGTTTCTCTGCAGGAGTCCTTTGCCAGCTGCTCCCCTCCTTTACCTTCTGTCTAACAATGGGGGCTCTTCTGGAGTCCTGTGTCTTGAGTGTGGCTGGGACATCAAAAATATCAAAGTTGTGGTGTTGTGCCCAGTCCTGCCTCTGGTCATCTCCCTTCTCCCATGCCAAATGTTGCCTTTTTTCCCAGTGGAGCTGTGGACTCTGCATTTTGGCTGGCTGTTCTAATTAGGTCCTTGGGAAGAGGCAGAACCCAGCTAAGAAATCTGTAGCTAGAAATACTAAAGGAGAAGGTGAAATAGGGGAGGAAGGAAGATTTTTGTTGATGAGCTGGTGTTAGAGCAGGTCAAAACCTGCTGTTTGATGTTGATCCCTGAGCTGCTTCTGTTTTTTGCTTCCAGGCTGCAATCAGAGTGGGAATTGGTGCTGGAATGTTTGATCAGGGAATTTGTTTCTTCCTTCTGATGGTCAGATGCGTGTTTCTCTGTGGTTCCTGTGTGTTGGGAGAACTGTGTTTGCAGGGTGAGGGTTGGGGTGGGTCAACCAATGATTTTCATGTTTCTCTTGTTTCTCATGGCTTGGTTGGTGCTGTCACTGCTGAATCTCTTCCTGTGACAGGATCATCCCCACCTTCCCATGAGGCTTTGCATAGGAGCTGGTGTGCTGTGTCACAATGAAAGAGTATCCAAATTGGGCACTCCCATCTTTGACAACAGCGAGCAGGGAAGGCCTTGGGAATACAGCAGCACTTTCCTCAAAATGCTTAGCTGGGTACTTCAAACATCCAGTGCCTAATAACTGTTAGAAAAACAAACTAGTAGAAAGCTGTAGGTACTACCAGTGCCAAATCCACTAAGTGGCCCTGTTCCTCCAGCCATGAGAGGTGTTCCAGACATTCCCTCTGTCCTTGCTTGTGAACCTGTCCCAAGGACTGGGAAGTGCTCATGTGCTCATTCATGTCAGGCTGGAATAGGGGCAAACAGTTGGCCTAGAGATACGTTGCTGCTGCTGAATTTTAACTTTTGTCTAAGATAGATTATGGGTACTTCAGACCTTGGGGCTGAAGTCTGAAATATCAGTCCAGCTGTCTCACAGAGCTCCCTGTGCTCCTGACCACACATCTCCCTTGGTTTGGCTCAGCTTATTAAAGAAGCAGGAAGCTGACCTGGGTGTGGGGCAGTTGGGTTTGTGTGCAGGACCTGGGGGAGGCAGGGTAGAAGAACCGACAGCAAATGCTTGGGTAAGTTAAGCCAAGGCTAAGCTCTCATTTACCAGCCCACTGAGCTGCTCTGGCGTTTGCCCATTGTTGTCTCTGTGCCAAGTTTCCAAATGTCATGTGTTGATACTGCCCCTGGTATTGATACTGCTTCACATTCCATGTCGATCTTTCCAGAGGAAACAGCCCAGGCTCTGTGTCATTAACATAGAAGTCAATTATGGTTGATTTTTTTTTTTTTCTTTAGTTCCATTAGAGCCAAGCAATCCAATATTGTGTTCAGTATTCCCTGGAGCAGGTCAGCACTTTGCAGACCTCTTCCCTGCTCCCCAAAGCACCCCCAAGCATCCTGCCAGCATCACTGCAGAATTTGAGAGTGTGTCTGCAATCCCTTTAGCAGTGGGTGGGGTGTTGGCATACAGAGACCTTGGAGTGGTGTTCTGGAGATGTTGCCTGTACAGTCATGTGGTGGAAGAGGCTGCCAGTTTGCCAGGAAAGCAGATTTACTGAACAGAGAATTTATTAAATTAAATCAGGGCTCCTGCCCTGATGTGTGGCCCAGCCAAGGCTGAGGGCTGCCTACCTTAGGTGTGGCTGAATACACTCAGGTTTTTTGACTGTTGCCTGACATGTTTTTTTGGAATATGTGTTTTGGTGAAATCCCAGCTTGATTATAGATGCTAAAGCACTATTTCTGCTTAATGGAAGTTTTTTTGAGGAGGTGGGGGGAGCAGAGTTGTGACATTTCAGCTTCCTTGTCCTTGAGCTATGCAGCTCTCTGGACAATGGTGGCAGGGTTGTCCTTCCTACTGATGGAGTATCCTCTCTGCTGAAAAGGCAGCCTGAGATAGCTACTTGCCAGTGTTAGAAAGGTGCATTCAGTCGGGGCCTTCCAGCAAATCCCTTTCCTCTGGTCTGGATTGCAACACACCCTTTAGATGCTAGTTCAGCAAATTTCCCGAGAAAAAACAGGGGAACTGTTAACTGGGAAGAATACTTTTATGGATCTTCAAAGGTTTTTCTAGGATTTCTCACAGTTTTGCACATGTGCTTTCATTGTATCCTTGTATTTCTGGACACTTGTGAAGAAGGGAGGGCTTCAGGAATAAATTTCAGGCAGTCTTGTTCTACTTTGGGCAAGTTCAAGTCCATGTTGCTGTTGGAATAGTTGTTGCCATGGGAGATGGAGGGATGCAGAGATCAGGCTTCGATGTTACTTTTGGGTCAGCTGTCATGTTTGAAAAGTCATAGGATCAGATTTTTCTGCAAAGCACTGGTTGGCATAAGCACAATTGCTTCTCCAATGGAAGTTGCTGGAGTGAAGTACTTGATGCCCTTCTAGCAAACTAGACTCTGAGGAAGTAATGGTAGGGAGGAATTCTCTCCTCTCCCAACTCTTCTCTGCCTTCTGCTGTGCCCCTGAGTGCTTATTCCTTCTCTACTGATGGAAGGAGAGGATCTGTCCAATCTGTGCCTTATGTGTCCTGTGGAGAAGAAAGGGCTTAGAGAGTAGGTGCTTTGAGTCACCAGGCTAGGAACAGAAATGATCCTCCTGCCTTCTCTTCTCCCCATCTGCCCAGATGGGCTTTCTGTGGACTTTGGTTTTGCTGTGGCAGCCCTGCACATTTCTGTTGGAAGACAAACCTCACTGAACATTTAATGGATTCCTGTGAGTGTCCAGCTTCCTTTAATATTCTTGTTTCTGCCCCTTCCCTTGCTGTTCCTGCTTCTCTCCTTTTTGTCTCTGCAAAAGCTTCATCCTTATGCTCCTGTCATTTGAAACTATCATTTCAGCCAATTTTGACAGTCTTCTCCTGACCTTCATGGTTCAGTTCTTCCTCCTTCACTGTGGAGACATTTGTGATGTGATCTTTCCTCTCCTCTCTGTGCTGCTGAAGCTCCTGTATGTAACTCCCACTTACTGCTGATCCTGTGATGGTTTTGTTTTTACCCTGAAGTTACACATCTGCAGAGTCTATTCAATGCAGTTTCTGGCTGATGTTGTTGCCTGGAAATACAATTAAGTATTGATCACTGGGCATTCAGCAGTCAAATGAGTTAATATATTATGTGTAAGAGTATGTCATTCCAGTAATGTTTGTTACCTACTGGCTGACACAGTGTGTGTATGTGTTGAGAGGAAGGGTGTAGATGGACCTTGGAGTGGTGTTTGCTTTCTCTTTTGCCTTTTAATAGTTATGAGTCCCTTGACCAGTGGTGGTCTGGGCGGTGCTGTTTTGCTGGTGCTGTTGTTTTTTGCCTGTTCCTGCTCGTTGTTCTCCGCTGATCATAAATTTTCAGAAACCTTACACTACCTCAGTGGCTACTGCAGAATCCGTTGGAAGCCAGGCTGGAGTAATCCTAGTTAACATCTTGCTTCCGGGGGCTTCCTGGGAAATGGCAGCACCTTGCTTACTCAGACTGTCTGTGATGGACCTGATTCAGGAGCTGAGTAGCTACTGGCTGGAAGATGCATCTCTCTCTGCCAAGCCTCCACATCACAGAGTGCGCAGAAGGATCCACCTTGTCCTCCTTGCTCCCTGGTGGTCTTCACTGCTCTGACTTCCACTCCTCCCTTAGACCTACAGAGGGGATCCATTGTGGATATGTGGCTTAATACGGCAAAAAATGTTTCTCTGCTGCAAAGTCTTGCTACCAGTTCACATTGGATTCTATCCATCAAAAGTCTTTGAAAACCTCTGGCCAGAGGCAGCTTTTAGTAGGAGCTGTGTGATTAACCTGAAACAGTCCCTGCCAGCTTCCCCTGTGCCACAACTGGTGTAAAACATCACATAGCCCGACCTCAGTGTGTGTGGTGGGAGATTCTTCACATGTCCAGAGAAGGGCAGTGGAGCTGGTGAAGGATCTGGAGCAAAAGCTTGGTGAGGAGCAGCTGAGGGACCTGGCATGGGGCTCAGCCTGGAGAAAAGGAGGCTCAGGGGAGGACCTCTTCACTCTCTACAAGTCCCTGACAGGAGGGTGCAGCCAGGTGGGGCTCGGGCTCTGCTCCCAGGGAACAGGGGACCAGAGGAAATGGCCTCATGTTGCACCAGGGGAGGTTTAGATTGGATATTGGAGAAAATTTCTTCACTGAAAGGGTGGTCAGGCATTGGAAGGCACTGCCCAGGACAGGAGTAGAGCCACATCCCTGGAATTGTTCAGAGGGCATCTGTGGTGCTTAGGGACATGGCTTAGTGGTGGAACCTGGACTGGTAGGTTAGTGGTTGGACTTGATGATCTTAGAGGTCTTTTCCTGATATCCAACCTAAACTTCCCCTGACTCAGCTCCTTGCCCTTTCCTCGAGTCCTGTCACTGGTCATGAGAGTGAAGTCTGCCCCTCTGCTTGCCCTTGGGAGCATGTTGAAGACCACAGGTCTCCCCTCAGTCTTCCCAGGCTGAACAAAGAAAGTGGCCTGAGCCACTCCTCATAAAGCTTCCCCTCCAGATCCTTTTCCATCCTTGTGACCCGTCTTTGGATGCTCTCTATCAGCTCGATGTCTTTTTTTGTATTGTGGTGCCCAAAACTGCACACAGGACTCGAGGTGAGGCTGCGGCAGTGCAACGCAGAGTGGGACGCTCCCCATCTTTGACCAGCGGGCAGTGCTGGTTTTTTTAATTTGTTTTATTAGTGTCTCTTCTTTCCCCAGCACTTGCCATCAGGTAAAGTGTGCACTGTCTTTGCTCAGCAGGATGGAAGGGCTGAGCCCTGGGATTCCTCCTGGCTCTCTTTTTCCATCTCTATCTGAGGAAGGGTCCAGCTGTAGCTCTTGCTGCTGTCTGCATCCCTGCCTTGTCAGATGATTAAGGGAGTGGTTCCTGCAGGCACTTGTTTCACCAAGCTGCACAGTGAACACTGTCTGGTTGCCTGTCCTTCCTCATTTCAATTAAAGAAACCATTCCAGATGATACAATCTGTCTGAATCCCTCCATGTCCTGTTTTTCCAAGGAAGATGGCTTTGAATGCTAAACCTGACTCAAAGAAATGAGGAAAACTTGGTATTTCTACCAAACCAATGAATCCATGAAGTATTGTGTGTAGGAGTGGGGGGGGAAGATGGGGCTCTGCACATAACAGATTCTAGTGTTTGCTGTTATTCCTGAGAAACAGCAAACAACTCCACAACTCGTTCCAGGTGCTGTCTCACACCTCCTCCTGTGTGCAGCTGGTCTGCTGCCAGTGCTGCAGTGGCACCTGACAGTGACATATTTGTCTGTCTGCCTTGGAAGTCTGTCCCTCTGTCCTCTGAGCATCTTTTATTTTGTTTCCCTCTCTTCCCTGTTTTTGTCTGCTCTCTCACCTTTCCCCAGCACCCCATCAGGCCGCTGCTTTGGCTTTGAGGGGAAATGCAGCATAAAATGCTGCCTGAGGCAGGTGTGGTTGGAACTAGATTATCTTTAAGGGTCCCTCCAACCCAAACCATTCTGTGATAAAATGCAGTTTCTCCACTGAATCCATCCATTGGGAATGTAATAACAAGTACAGCTGAGCAGAGCTGCCTCCCCTAAGGTGCTGAAAGAGCATATATGAAGGCATAGGTAAAAGAAAAAAACAGTACGAGAGGGGTTATAGGAACCAGTGCCTGGAGATGGAAAACTTCCCTAGGGAATGCCAATTTAATTGTCTACTAGCTAATATGCAGTTAAAAGGCAAGGAAATTAAGGTAGACTGATGTATTCTTGCTTTTTGCATAAATTAGAAGCACCAGATAAAATCCAGTAGTGTAACTATTTCAGATCTAGATCTTTCACTGTGTAATACTGTAGAGATACTGAACTACTGATTTTTAAAACTTCTCGAAGGACAGTGTAGTCAAAGGTAATCTTATTAGCAGGAAAGGAAAGGGTATTTTGGGGAAAATCTCTTTCAAATGCAGGCCTGCAAGGCATTGTCAAAAAGCATAGCAATGTTTCAGTATTCTGCCTCCCTTAGTAAGCCCTAAGGAGAGAATTTACCCCTTGGTAAACATGAATTACTCCTGGTCTCAGAATAAATCTCATTCCAGAGATTTGTTGCTGTTCATGCTTTTGTAGAAATGGTGTTCTGTTCTTCTCACTGCCTTTTATTGAAACTGCAACATCTGCACAAATAACTCTGGTGCATGTATCTCTGTTGCTAAAATAAAAATTTTTATCCTTTGTGAAAGAACTCTTGCCAGCTGTCCAAATTGTGCTGCAGACTCATGGGAGTCTACTTTGGTGGTCCACTTTGGTCAGATAAAGCAGGTTGTTTAGTCAGGTTTTGAATATCTCCATGGATGGAGACCTGGAGGCTGCATAACCTCCTGACAGTTTAAAAAATCATCAATATTATCCCAAAAACAAGTGGTTCAGTGAGTGCTCCTTGTCTCTTGTCACTGGGCACCATTGGGAATAATCTGTCTCCCTCCTCTTCCTCCTTTCCATCAGGTCTTAGGCGCATTGATAGGATTTCCTTTGAGACCTCTTTTCCAGCTGTCTCAGCCTCTCCTCAAGTAAAAGATACTCCAGTTCCTTAATCATCTTAGTGGTTCTTACCTGGATTAGCTCCCCCAAGTGTGTATCTTCCTTGTCCTGGAGAGCCCAGGAGTGGCTTCTTCATGCCAGATGGTGGCCTCACCAGTGCTGAACACTGAGGAAGGATCACCGTCTTTGACCTGCTGGCAGCACTCCTAAAGCATTCCAGGGCATCACTGGCTGCTGTTGATGCAAGGGCACATGGCTCGCACATGATCAACTTGGTTGCCTCAGGGCCTTTTCTGGAAGGATGCTCTTCAGCTGGTGTAGGAGTGCTTCATACCCCAAATTTATGTGCTGCTTCCCAAAACTAGTGTGAGTGCTGTTTGGAAGAAGGAGGACAAGTGGCTTGCTAGGTCTCCTCAGACAAAGGAAAGGATCAGCATTGGGACAGAGGTACTAGAGATGCTGTCAGACCAGCAGGAGCAGGGTAAGCAGGTACAGTGGATGTAAAGGAGGGTCACATGTTGCTTAGCTGCCAAACTTCTGCTAGGGCTGAGTTAAGCCTTTGGGAAGGCTGATCTTTTGGAAGTGAGGATTGCCCGTGCTCCCAGGGGATCTTTCCTCTGAGTCTGATTTTGAGGTCTTTGCGTAGCCCTGTATTTGAATATATATCCTTGTATTATATATGTATTCCTGTATCTTCCCCTGTGTCTGAATTGCAGCAGAGGAAGCTGCTTTAACTGTATGGCAATGCTTAATGCCACTGTACAAGTTCACCACTGTCTTTTCTTCAGGAATGTCTTGAGCCAGTCAGTGTTGTTTCCTCTGGGTGAGGGAGAGTCCAGGCATCCCTGGTGCTGCTTGAAGCAGCATTTGGCCTCAGCTCCACTGTCTTGGAGATGTGACTCTTGGGCTTATACATGGGTGGTGGAAGCAAAGAAAGCATGGTTGACTCTCCTCTCTTAGGGGCCTGGGGCCATGAAGTTGCCCTCAGCAGCCACTGGTGGGGTTTCTCTGCTCACAGTGTTAGGGAAGGATGTTGGAATGATCGGGTTTCTTGGCTGAGTGTGGAAAATCTGAGGCTGCTGCAGACCTACAGCTCCTTGGACCAGCTTGATTGCAAGAAGGCTTTGCCATTCATACAATCATAGACTTGTTAAGGTTAGAAAAGCTCTCTGAGTCCCACCATTCCCCCTGCACTGCCAGGTGTGCCCCTAAGCCATGCCCCCAAGTGCCACATCCACACACCTTTTGAATGCTTCCAGGGATGGTGCACTGATGCTGTAGCCTCTGCTGCTCTTGTGGCTGGGTGACCTTTTGTAAGGCTGGAAGCTGCAGCAGAACTTGCTGAGAGCTGCTGGGCATAAAATTAAATTCACTGTGGTCACGGGTATTTAAATTGTTTATGGGGCTGCACAGAGAGCAAGTATATGCCAGAGAAAGCAAAGAAAAAGTAAACTTTTTTGCCATGCCATTCCTTGACAAATAAGAATATTTGCACTGTGTAATTTATGATACTTTTGGAGAACTCCTTCATTGGAAGAAATGTATACACACTTGTTGCAGGTACATGGAGGGGGGTGGGGGGGTGTTAAAATGTCTTTCCTTGTAAGCAGACTCATTCTCCCCAAGCTGGAAAACCCTGTTTCTTGAAGGAGATCACACCTGGTCTTGGAAAGTCCGTGACATGGCATGTGTTTCCCAGGGCACCTGTTGGTGGGTGAGCTTTTCTCCATTTGTTTTGTGGGCTTTGAAGTTTTCCATGTCAGGGAGTACTGAGATCTGTTCTTTTTTCTTTCTTTGTCTTTTTCTTTGTCTTTTTCTTTGTCTTTTTCTTTGTCTTTTTCTTTGTCTTTTTCTTTGTCTTTTTCTTTGTCTTTTTCTTTGTCTTTTTCTTTGTCTTTTTCTTTGTCTTTGTCTTTGTCTTTGTCTTTGTCTTTGTCTTTGTCTTTGTCTTTGTCTTTCTTCTTTTCCCCACGGTAGGGGTTTGGAATGAGTTAAGTCTTTAAGGTCCCTTCTAGCCCAAACCATTCTATGATTTCTTTGATTCACTATGCCTGAAATAGCAATACCAAGCTCTTGGCTTAGACAAGGCATTCTGCAGTCCTTGTGGCATGCTTGGCTCAGAAATCTGGGTTCCCTGTGGCTTTTCAGCCTTGGTTATAAAAATAACCTTCAGCTGCACAAGTGGCTTTAGGAACAGTGACACACTGGGCCGCTGTCAGCATCGTCTGTGTGCCTGTCTGTGACTGAGTCTTCCGAGGGCAGCCTCTGTGTTGGGGAGGGCTGCTGAGAGCATGCAGGTGGGAAGGATGAGGACCTAAAATGGAAAAGGCCATGGGCAGAGGAGGAGAAGGAGGTACTTTTACCTTGTGGTGGGGGCTGAGTGTGCCAGCAGTGCTTAAGACACTGTATGGAAGGACAGACTTTGTCTCTGAAGTTGCCTTTCACAGCCTGCTGTGGATATTGTGACTTCTCAGTCACCTCCTGAGGGGATGTGCTCCCACCTCGAATGGAACATCACTTGTGCACTTCTGTGAGCTGAGTCTGAGCTCTGCTGCTCTGGGAGGCCTTGTGCCCTTGCTGGGGCTGCTTGGAGCCTGGGGATGTTTACCAGGCCTGATGGAGCCATGACCTTGGTGTGAGGACACGAGCTGCACTGCTGCTCTGGGTTTCCAGTGGGAAGCCAGGCTTGGAGGTAGGCTTTGCTTTAAATAACCAGGGGATCTGAAGGGGCTGAGAAAACAGATCCCACTTTTTGTAGGATGCCTTCTACATTGGGGCAGGAGGAGCACTTGCATGCTGGTGTAATTATTAAGTGTGAACAAAAATGATGTAGCTTGTTTTAGATCATGAAAAGCAAATGCTGTATCCATGGAGAAACCTGCCCTAGCCCAGCAGCAGCTGGTACCTTTTCCTCCATCACTGGTTCCCAAGCCTGCTCAGGGTGCAGCAGGGCTTGGACTGGGCAAAACCCAAATATGTGTTTTCTGTTCCCACATACAGGTACCAAGCTGTCCCTGGGGGTTCCTCTAACAGCAAGAGGACAAAGAGTTTGGATACAACCCCCTGCCTCTGTCCTTGCCACCTCCAAGCCTTGGTCACACTAGTGACCCTTCTACATCAATGCTTTTGGGAGCAGTGGAGCTGGACACTGATTGGGAACTGTGGGTGGGATGAGGGCAGGGAGCTGCTGGGCTGGCTCCTGTGGAGCATCCTCTCTGCCAGAGGACATCTTGACTGGCTTTTTGCCTGGCCCATGTTGTCCCTCAATTCTGTTCTTAGAGGAATAAGAACACCTTCAGGGTTGTGCACTGACAGCTGCCAGGTCACAGCACTGTTGCGTGTGCCCCAGGAGACGGTCCTTACATTTCCTAGGCTCTTTCACTGGACAAGAGTAGCTCACAATTTACAAGTGACACTATGTAATTTAAAAAAACAACCCCAAACCACACCCAAAATTCTGCTTTTGGATGTAGTCTGACTTCCTTCAGGAACTTGTCCCACAGCTGTAGGCATATGCTCATTCTTGCTGTTACACAACTGAGGCTAAAATTAACACATCTGTTGTTATTTAACTTCAGTTTGCCAAAATACTATGTTTTGAGCAGCAACAGCGTTACTGTTAAGGATCATCAGGGTTCTGGAAATAACAATTAATGTTACATGTTGTTTCTTAATGTCTCATAGCCAAGGTGGAGCTTTGCAGGGGGGTGCAAATACCTGGTGCTGAAGGACCCTCCTCTGTCCATGTGGCATTGCACATGGCATTGCACATTATTGAATATTTCTGCTCGTGGCTGAATGCTCCAAGTAATGTAGTTTCCTGGAACTGTCAAACCCTCTTGGTTGTGGAGCCAAACTTAAATAGTGAGATCTTGGGGCAGGGAAGCCTATAGTGTTACAGCTTGAACTCAGTTCAGCTTCTTTCTGAATGCCTAGAAAGGATAAAACGGGGATTTCTGAGGTAGGATTTATAGATATATTTAGTCTAAGGAGTTCTTTATGGAAAGTAGTCATATATATAGTGTGTGTATATATAGATACATATATTCAATTTTTATTTTTAGTCTGTGTCCTTTACCAAAAAAAACCCCTCAAGATTGCTGAAATTAAGGAAGCTATCCTCAAAAATCTGCTGCTCTGCCATAAAAGCAGGATCCTGAGGATTGCCAGGAGTAATACCAAACACTTGATGTAGGTGGCAAAAAGCTATTGTGGTTTTTTTAAATCTGTTTATATCTGAGATGTCTTGTACTGCACAGATCAGAGGGAAGAAAGAAAAAACATGTTCTCGCTAAAACGAATAATTGTCAAGTTTTACAGTATGGAAATTACCCTCAGCTCATGTAATGGGGCTTGCTCACCTTTCCTCCACACAGAGGGTTTCAAAGGGAGGTGTTGTTAAATTACCCGTGGAATGGGCTGGAGAGGGGTATTCAAACCCTTCTGATTTCACAGGAAAATAATTAAAATGGAGCTGCGGTTTGGCTTGATCTCAGAGATGCTTGCAAGCTAAATAAAAATAAAAGACTATCTTGGGAACAGTCTGTGCCATTAATTAACCAGCTAAATTCTGCCTTCACTGTTCTTCAGTGGGTTTCCAGTGGTTTTGGCACTCAGCATCACAACTGGAAGCTGCCAAACACAACTTTGCTCCTTCCAGCAGCTGAACAGCCTTCTGAGGGGCAGGCTAGGATATGGAAATTGGAGTCTAGGGAGCCAGGTGATGGAAAAGGGCAGGAACTGGCTGCTGGCAGAGGAGGGATATGCAGCTCCTTTCCTCCAGGCACCCTCTGGTCATCTGTTGCCATTTTCCCCAGCCAGCAGCAAGGTTGTGTTCCTGCCAAGAAAACAACTTTTGTGTTTCCTTAGATATTCCACTACTGTTTGGGGGAAGAAAACACCAACCAAACATGAATTGCTGTTATTAGTATAATTGGCCAGCTGGCTGAATTGGGCCTTTTTTGTTTTTTTTTCATTAACAAATGCTGCCAGGTGCTGTTTTTCCAGTGAAGTCATGAGTGTGTTTCCAGATGAGGGGCAGATCTTCCCAGCACTGCCATGGCTGAGCATGCAGGGCATCTGGGCAGGCTGGAGCAGCTGTGGTGTCCTATGCAGGCAGCCTTCTGGAGATCACTGGAGTGTGATAATAACTCCATAATATAATAATAATACTTATGTGATAATTGACTGCAAGTCATCCTTTTTTCCCCTGAAACCACAGAAATGTGGAGTGATCGGGGGTGGGCATAAGAGTTGGTTATTGGACCGTGCAATTCGTTGTTTCAGCATCTGCTTTGGTATCACAACAAACATGGTTTTAGTAAGTGCTTTTTAGGAATTTATTTTTCTGGGAAACGAGGCTGTGGAAGCTCCAGCTTCATTCTCCCTGTTTTAGAAACTCAAAACGTGGCAGTGATTGTTGGTTTTATGGAAAGGTCCCCTTAGCCCCAGCAGATTTGTTCTGTTGTTAAGAAATTACTAAAGGATGCTTTTGTTTAAATCATCCTAAAAGATCTGTAACTTCAGAGAAGTTATCCTTAGTGTCTTCTCTTTTTTTTTGGGGGGGGAGGGGGAAAGGGGTACTTTTTCTTACCCAGACTTAAGAATAAGCTAAAGTGAAAGGCATGATCTTTGGGGAGCTTGTTACTGTATTGGAATTTGGGTATTTCCAGCACATTTCAGGAGAAAAGTTGACTAAAATCAATTTTGTTTAAAATTTTATAGCACTTGCAACAGATCTCCAGTAAAAATATTTGTGATGGTATTTTACTTTATATTGGATATCAGTGCTCAACAGCTGTTTTCCAAATACTGTATTTGGTAAATAGTAGCTACTACTCTTTTTTACAAGCTGCTAGTGATCAGCTGCTCCTTAAGGCTGCCCTAGATATATTTCAGAAATTCTTCCTTGTGAGAGTGGTGAGACCCTGGCACAGGTTGCCCAGAGAAGCTGTGGCTGCCTCATCCCTGGAAGTGTCCAGTGCCAGGTTGGTTGGCGCTTGAAACAAGCTGGTCTAGGAGAAGGTGTCCCTGCCCATGGGGGGTTTGCAATGGGATGAGCTTTGAGGTCCTTTCCAATCTAAACCATTCTGTGATCCTGTGCTAATGATCTGATCTACTTACTTGTTGCTTGTTTTTTAACTCACAGCAAGGCAGGTTTGATTTGTTTGGCTAAAAGTTGGGGTGCAGGGTACCCTCTGGATCTGCCTGCAGCCTGCCTGCCATGCCAGCAAGTTCAAAAGCATCAAGGGTTGAACAGAATCTGTTGTACAGGAGCCAGGCTCCATCTCATGTCTATTCTCTTCTAGGTTTGGAAGAAAAAACAGTTCTTTCCAAAAAAGAGAAGCTGAAGCTGAGGAAGGAAAGATGGCTGCAGAGTGAGTATTCCTGTGACATGGTATCACAGACCATAGTTAGACTGGGTTGGGTGACAGTGCTGGGAGAGGCTGAATGTTTCTCAGAAACCTTCATCCCTCCCCAGCACTGGGTAAAAGTTCCAGGCATTGCTTCTCGGTGTTCAGCACCAAGACTCAGTCATTGCCCCAGTTCTACTTTTGATTTTTGACCATGTGTAATATATATGACTGCTTAAACCCTTTCTTTATCCAGAAGGGCACTGTGCCCATGTAAGTTTAGGATATTTTTCTATCTTTTAAAGCTCTGGTACAGATGTGAGTAGCTGTCTAGTAGAGCTCCTCCTCACCCAGAATCTGTGGGGATGGCAGGACAGGCTGGAGCTGAGCTCCATGCAGCCACCAGCTAATCCCAAACCTCTGTGGTGAGAGCCTGCAGGGGGCTCTCCTGCCTCTCAGTAAGGGAGAACTCTGGACACTGCTGGTTGTGTTACTGCTCTTTCCCACATGCTGCAGGTCAGTGAACCCACTTACCAGACAGTCTGGCCTTTCTTGAGGCAGTGAAATATGAGCTAAACAAATCCAGCCCAAGGCAGAAATGCTTCTTTTTCCTGTGGGAAGTGTCTCTATTTTTGCTTTGAGTGTCTTAGCACAGTAGGGGACTATGCTGTCCTACCCAGTGTAGCAGAGAGACTCCTTGTGCCACCTGAAGCTGTTCTTGGGACAGGCTTTTCTCCTAACATCTTCTTGCCCAACAGAGTTGGACGCAGACTGTGTTTGGGGCAGAGGGGTGTGGCTTTCTACTACACCAAATGCTTCCTGTGCCTGAGCTCTGAGCACAAGTTCATTAACCTGTGATTTCACCAGTTGCACTGAAGGTGTGTCTGGCTCTTCTTGGATAAAAAGCTAAGAATTTAATACCCATGAGTGTGAGGGAAACCTCCTCCCAAACAACCAGCCAACAGCTTCCAAGTGCCTTAACATCTTTCTTGGACACAGAGCACAGATGGCTATGCTAGTCAAGGTCAGCCACTTTGCAAAAGCCCAGGAGCAGGATCCTACACTGTCTTAATCCAGCCCTCCTGATGCCTTTGTAGCATCACTCTTTCCCAAGATCATGTGTGCTGTTCTGGCCCTGCTGTGGCCTCTTTCTCTTTCTCTTGGCTCTGAAATTACTAAGATGAGAGAATATGAGTAAAACGCAGAGGCTTTGCTTTGAGGAGAACACCAAGACAGTAAACTGCAGGCCAAATTTTCTGTCTTTAGAGATACTAGGTGTTAGAAGTGCTTTACAGGCACAAAAGTACCTAAAAACTCTGCCAGTTCTTTGTGGAGAAAGAACTCTTTGTCCCCAAAAGAGAACCCAGTTTGGACTGCTGAAGTTATTACTACATCTCTGTTTTCCTAAATCTGAGTTTGTTGTTTCTTCTTGGCCCAGGGCTGCTTTTGTGACACTGGATGCCAAGACCCTGGGAACCAAAGTTCAGCCCAGTAGTGCAAATGCAAAACTTGGAGCTTTCTTCCATTCCAATAAGTAATCTTAGGAGAGACTAGAGAGGGGAAAAAACTTATGTAATGCTTCAGACATTAGAAGTATGCACATTTAAAAATACATATATTGCATGGCTCCTCAGACGAATAAGACCTCATAGGAAAAGAATTTGGGATGTTTGCGCAGAATCAGGTGTTGAAAATTTTGAACACATACTGTTTATGAGCACTGAAGTACTCAGCTTCATAAAGCCAGACCAAAAAAAGAAGTAATGCAGAACAGAAAGCTGTGTTCTTGGCAGGGATTGCTGTGAGAAGTGTTTCCAATCCTGATTTGTCAGAAACATCCATGTACAGCAGAACTGTAGTTCCTGAAAAACTGTTGCTCTTTGATTCAGCTGAGTTGGAGAACAAGCAAGGCAAAGGTATTAAAGGAGCCAGCCACTGAATTTGAGCTCTGCTTCCTTGACTGTGAGAGCAGGATTAGAACCAGGATTGCGGTCTGTAAGTGGGACTGGCTGATTTTGTGCTCCTGCCAAAAATACTTGGGCTTCTGTGGCCATGCTGCCTTGGGAGTTGTTGGCCTCCCTGTGTCAGCAGCTGAGCCCCATGGCTTCTGGTACACCGTCATGTCCGCACAAGGCATTTGTAGCTCAGCACTGAGGCTCATCCTTACAGATGTCCAAGGGACTTTTGGGTCAGGTCAAGACATCTTGGAGTTCAACTGGAGGCTTGTAGCAGTACTGGGCTTTTGTGGGCTGTCCTAAAGGACATGTTCTGCTGGTGCTCATCCTGGAAGCTGCTGGCTTTGAGAAGCGTGAGCAGCTGTGGGACTTACTGCTACACCGGGGAGCCTCAAGGACTGAGGCAGAAGCCTGTGGCTTTCAGTGCCCAACCTCCTAAGACAACGAAGGAGACAGATCTAACATCTGTGGAGCTTTCTGTGCCCACACCCTTGTCAGAGCTGCTGCTGGGAGACTGGGAAACCTGGTCCTGAGAAAAGCCATCTGTGTCTGCCACTTGGGGCGGTGCTTTTCCAAGAGTCCAGTTTATCCAGCATCTGACTGCTTGCACTCCACAATGAGTCATGAAGATGGAACCTTGACTCGCTCCAGACTTAGTAAACAACTGAAATTAAGTCCATCTTTTCTGCCTGTGCTAGGAGACTGTTGTTTGGTCCCAACAGCAATGCAGAGAGGGGGCTGTGCCTGTTTAAGGCCAGATGCGGAATTGACTGTATTTGGGTTGTCCCTTCCCCTCTTGTTTCCCAATTCCATGCAAGGTCAGTGTGGTTTTTGCCGTGCCAGGACTCCCTGTGCCGTTTTTCTGCGAGCAATGAACAGTGTAAGGGATGGAAAGAGACAGAATCAGTCTGGGAATTTCACTTCCCATTGCAATGTCAGAAGGGATGTATATAGTTCCAAGCAAACACATCAATGGAGGGAATGGCCCAGCTTCATTTTCTTCATTTTTTCCCTGGTTTAAATCACTTCTGGCCTGCTGTAAATGGTAAAGCAGCCTAGCTCAAGGGTTATCTCCTGCAGGTGTTTCCCCTTCTTCCAGTAATCCCTTGTTTCTGACTCAGAAATAGAAAGTGTAAAGATGGCCAAGCAAAAGCAAAAAGCTGAAGCAAAGCGGAGAGCAACACCTGTGGTGGGAGACATGCAGCCCTTGATGGAAGCCCTGCCTGAGCTCTCTGACCTGACCACAAGTGGCAGAGGCAGGAAGCCTCTCAAAAGGTATGTGCTGTTTAGGGGTGGGCTATGTATTTCCCTGCTTCCTGTGGGATGAAGTGTCCTTTGGCTCAGCTTGTAGCTACAGGCAGCGGTCAGGAGAACAGGGTCTCATTCTCAACTCTATTTTAACCCTTCCATGCTTCACCTGACCCAAGAAAAAAAAGATGGAATGTGTCTTCTGAACCCACAGCTAAGAGGGGAACCATATTGCTCAGATGAGGCTTGGCATGAGACAGGCTGGGAGCATCCAGATGTCCTGGGAGTTGCAGGAGTGGCATGTAGGTGTCCACATTGTAATGCTGCTGACCTCACCTGATAACCTGGGCTTGTGGTGTTGCAGCCTGACATTTCATCCTTCCAGACCTTCATCCAGGCTTTCTCCTGAGGCAGTTCAAGCCCTTTGAGCAGAGCCCTTTGTGCTCTGGCCAGAATCCTTGTTGTCTTGTAATGTGATTTCGGCCAAGAGCATGGCTGAGTTGGCTGTTCCCTGTGCACTGTCAGCTCCCTCTCTCCCTATCCCCAACCTTTGCCAAAAGTCTCTCCTTTTGGAAGCCCGAGTTGGTGCCCTGGAGGTGGGAGTTTGACATGGGCTCATGTCACCTACATTGCCTCTGAGCTGCTAACCCAAAACCAGCCCCCCTTGGTACTGGCGTGGAGGAACTACAGGCTTTTCTTCCCCTTGCTGGCTTCTGGCTTCGTGGATGTCTGTATAGAAGTATTTGAAATAATCAGAGGAAGCTTTTATAGGATTTGAATCATTACAGAAAGGAAGGGTAATACTCTGGTGATTTGTCAGCAGAATTAATAAAAGATTAGATTCTCCAGGAATTGGATCTCCTGCAGGGTAAAAGCGCATTACAGGGAGATTTTTATTCTGTTTTATAATGAACGAAGGCAATGAAGTGTAATGAAGCTGGGCTGCTAACAGGGTCCAAGTAAACAGGCAGTGTGCTGGTGGTTTTGGGGGGAAATCCATCCAGGAATGTACTCTAGAATAACTTTCCTTTAGGCTTTGTCACCCTCTGCAGAGCTGCTCACCTCTGAAGGGACTGCCATGACGACTTGGTGGCATACATAGGTTTGGCAAGCCCTGCTGTGGTGACCAAGGGTTGCCATCCAGCTTGAGAAAGGATTTTCCTGAGCTTCTGTGAGCATTCCAGGGAAACTAGGACCAGAAGCTGTTCCTGTGCTGAGCTGTTAAAAATGTGGAGAGGGAGAGGAGAGGAGATTAGCAGGAGCTGATTGAATAGAGAGGGGTGATGGAGATTAGTGACATGAAGGAATGTGAGGCAAGGGGAGTAAGAAGAAAGGAAGAATGGGGAGAAAAAGGCAAGATAAGAGGATGGAGGGTAGCGTGGCAGAGAGGGAAATAGGAAGAGGAGGTCAGTGTAACAAGAGACCAGATCCTGCTGTCTTGAAGAGAAGGTGAGAAACTGTTGTGTTTCCTGACCTTTGGGGCAGATCAGGTGGGGTGGCCGTAGCCCCCAGCACCCACCAGTATGAGAATATTCCTCCTTGACCCTGCTCCAACAGAGAGGTGGGATGCAGGCCCTCTTTCTGCCCCTTGGCCTGTGTGCTGGGGCTCTGCATCAGGGCAGACTGGGGAGGAGCTACCCCATGGAGGCAGACCCTTTTCCTAACGTGTTTCTCCTGTTAACTTTCGTATCTGTGTAATCCTGAAGAACAGAACGTCCAGTTCTACCAGCAACTCCCCTTGTGCACCACTAGTCCCAAAAGCAATCTCTGCCCTTCCTGCATGTCCCTTGCTGGGCCTCAGTGCTGGCTTTGTGGTAAATCTCTGCTGCTGCTTGGCATCGAGCACCGCATGGGATGGGGTTACACCTCTGGTCTCCTTGGACTTTGCCCAGGAATAAGAAATGTGTAGAGAGATGGCAGATCTGTACCTGCTGTTGCGCATCTTCTGCACAGAGTGCATCATCCTGCATTACAGCACGTTATATCCCAGTGATCGCACTGCAGGAACCAAAGCAGGGCTGGCAGATCCCTCCTCTTGCTGAGTATCCCTGGTGCTCCCTGTAACGGATGGCTGTGGAGCTGGAGCTCCGCGGCATCAGCAGTGAACATGAGCTGTGCAGGGGTGACATGTGTGGTGGGGAGGGGAGGTTTGATGGAATCTTTTCTCTAAGCAACAGGATCAGTTTGATCTGGAGGTCAGTGATAAGCAGAAAGTGATCTGGGCGTGGACAGCTAATGACCAGTTCTGGCACTGAGCAATCTGGTTTTCCTGTAATGCCTCCTGCTCTGTCAGCCTTGGGTGGAAGGAGTTTGCATTTCTGTGCAATGCCTGGCTATGGAAATAATTGCCTTTCAGGACAATTTCCATGCAGGACAATTAATTACCTGTCCTTTCTGGGAAGGCAGATGCAGAATCCCTGAATTCTTTCCATCTACACAGCCATTGCTAAATTAATGCTCTAACAATCACTTGTTTTGTTTCTTCTCTGCACAGGCACATAAAAGCAAAGGCAGAACCAGCAGACTTCTGTCTGTTGAAACAAGCTCAGAAACATCAGCTCCTGTAAGTACCCAGTTGTCAGTGTCCAGTCCCTGCAGAGCCTCACGGAATGGTTGAGACTGGAAGGGAACCCTGGGGATCACCTGGTCCAACCCTTGTGCTCAAGCAGGGTCACCTAGAACTGGTTGCTCAAGACCCATGTCCATGTGGCTTTTGAATATCAACAAAAATGCAGAACTTAAATGTTTCCAAGTAACTCCTGGACTTAGTCTGGCAACTCCTTATTCCTCTGTATAATCTGTTGGATAGTTTATACTGCCACCAAGAGCTTCCTTTTCCCTCAGCACAGCTCTCCTGGGACTAGGCTCTCTGATCTGGCAGTGTTTGCTTTCTTGTTTCCAGGACTTCTGTCAGTTTTGAGCCATTCAGCTTCAAACTGAGGCTGAGCAGTCAGGCTACAGTTCCACCACTGCTCTCCATGAATACCCTTCTCTGTCAGAAACAGACCAGTGTTGGTGCTGGGATGCCTTTCTTGCTCAGTTCTTCCTGCCTTTACTTTTTGGTGGTCTGGGAAGTCTGTGCTTCTTGGGAAGGAAAAAGTTTGGAGGAAGGTCTTGAGGTTTCTTTCCCAAGGTATTAGTTCAGATGAGGGGTTCCCTAAGCTTCAGCTTATTGCTCCAACACAAGCTTCAGGTTTGGCTCCTCTCTCTGTTCCTCTGGCAGGAGCATTGAAGGGAAGGGCCATGCTTGGGAGGGAAGTACCTGCGTGCTACCAAGTGTGTCTGGCAAGGCTATGGAGAGCCTGGCAGTTTGAGGGAGATGGGGATGCTGCAGTGGATGTGGCTATGTGAAAACTCACAGGTTTTCTTTTATACTCCTGCTCTGTTCTTGTTCCTCCCTGCTTGCTTGCTTTTTAAGACAAGGCCATTTTCCCAGGAAGCAGCTGTGACCAGGCATGCAGAGGTAATTCTGTCATGCTTTTCCCATAGTGTCCAGCTGGTGTTGCATGTAGGATTACTGAGGCTCAATGTTCAGCAATAAAGAGAGTCAGTAGATGAGCTTTCTAAAGAGAATTTGATTTTGTGCTGGTGCAATCTGAAGTCATTTTCATTCCTGGTGATTCACCAGATCCACAGTCTCTTGTTTCTGGTTTACTAGGGAAAAGCTCTAAAAAAAACCTTTCCCAAGTGATGCTGGACACTAACGATTGTGTCTCTGTGGCATGAGATCAAAGTCTCTGGCTCCTGTGAAGCTGGCAGCAATTTGAGCTTTGCCCTTGGCTAAATTAGGTTTATTCTTGCACTCTCTTTCTCTGAGATTTACACCCAGGATCACTCTGTCTCAACAGAAATCTGCTGCTTTATGAATTGGTCCTTATCTGCTCAGTTCCATTCACATGAGGCACTTGGAGAACTGGTGTGTTATTTTTCTTTCCTCAGAGAGGAGGAAGTGGCTCGGTTTCATGAGGCTGTCACCGATCCCCAGTACAGAGCCAACCCCCTTCTGGCGATCAGCAAGCACCTCTCCAAGAGGCTGAGGCAGGGGGAAGAAGGGGAACCCCTTTAGAGCTTCACCTGGGCCCAGACATGCGCAGGCTGCGAAGGAGCACATCCCTGGCACGACCTCCCAGCCACTTTGGTCCTTGGAGGCAGTTCAGCAGATGATTAAATCCAACAGCCCTGGTTTCTGTCAGCAGGAATAACGCAACTCTCTCCTGACAGGGACAGCTGCTCCTTTACAGGCAGTCTGCATGGAGCAGGGTGTTCTGTGAGATTCTTGTGCAGGCATTAATCTCCCTGCAAAGTGTCTCGATACATTTGCTCTTCTTGTGAGCAGGCGTGATTTCTGAAATTGTGCCAACAGCCATGTATCTGTTTTCTGTCATTTCTGTCCCCCCTTCCCCCCCCCCCCCCCGCCTTCCTGACAACTCTGAGAAGAGATTCTTGCTTGCTCTGTTGGGATGGTTCAGGACCCCAAGCCTGCAAGCCCAGGAGGCTTTTGGAGTTTGTCATGACCAGTGCTGCTGTTCATAGACATTGTTTTCTGTGAGAAATTTAGCTTTGGAATAAACATACTTTCATACAGCACTGGGTTTGTCTGGTTCTTGTTTTGGTAAATAGGAATTGAAATTAGAGTTTATTTCCTTCTCTGGAAAAATGACTTAAAATAATTGTTCTTTCCATGTGTACAGTGAATCGGGAGACTGCTACAAGCAATGAGAAATGACTGCAGATCACGTCTAAGTCACAGACTTGCCTTCCTCCTGCCCTGGAAGCACGTGCTTCCTGTGGGTGATGCTCATCCCTTTTGGCCTGTGTTCCCTGTTTGGCCTGCCCTGTAGGAAGCATCCCAAAACATGTCCAGCCTGCAGGCTGTGAACTTCAGCCAGTCACTTTCGGGATTGGGAACCTCTGGAGCAGGCTTTTCTTTTACCAAACACCCATGTTCACAAAACCCCAGTGAATTTTCATGGGGGACAACTGAAGGCAGGGCCAGATTGGAGATGATCCTGATTTGACACCCAAAAATACCAGTGCTGTCTTTTGAACCATAAAAAAAGTTTACTGATGCTTCTTAACCTTGGGAAAGCAGCCTGCTGCAGTTGACACTGACCCAAGTTAGTGCCTGAAACCAGCTGTAGTGGGGGTGGCTGGCACCTTGATCATACCTGTCTTGCCTCAGTAGTAATGCTGCTGCTCTTCTCTCTCTAGGCTGGCACTGTTGAATAAAGGCTTTGTCTGGTGCCTCTTGGCTCTGGCAGTGCAGACACTGTTGCTGACTCTGCCTGTTAGAGAAATGCCACCCCTTTTCCAACAGGGCCTGGCAGGAGCTTTGTACTGGCAGGGGCCAAGGAGACATGCTGGCTGTGTCCCATCCTCCATGCTGTTGCTCTCAGGCTGGCCAGCCCCAGGTGCAGCCATCCTTGTGCTGAGAGGGAGAGAAGGTGGGAGATGAAGAAGGTGAAGACATCCAACAATTGAGATTGTTCAGCCTGGACCAGAGAAAGCTCTGGGGAGACATTTGAGCCCCCCCACCCCCAGTGCCTATAGGGGCTTCAAGAGAGCTGGAGGGGGGCTGTGGACAAGGGTCTGGAGGACTAGGACAAGGGGGAATGGCTTTGCACTGCCAGAGGGCAGGGTTGGATGGGGTATTGGGAAGAAATTGTTCCCTGCGAGGGTGGTGAGACCCTGGCACAGGGTGCCCAGAAAAGCTGTGGCTGCCCCATCCCTGGAAGTGTTTAAGGCCAGTTTGGATGGGGCTTGGAGCAACCTGGGATAGTGGAAAGTGTTCTTGCCCATGGCAGGGGGGTGGAACTGGATGAGCTTTAAGGTTCTTTCTAACCCAAACCATTGTATAATTCTCTCTATGATTCTAAGTACAAAGGAGGATGGAAAACTGGAAACAGCAATGAGATAAGAGAAGGAACAGCAACAGCAACAATATTAATAACAAAAGAGTACAAAAGAAGGGGTGATTCACATGAAGAAATGCTCATACAGACCCTGAGACGATGAACGATGGCAGACAATACTGCTATGTTTTTCTTCTACTGCAAGCCAGAGTCCCTACCCCCCACCCTGGTAATGACGTGAGGTGGAATGGAATAATCCCTGGGTCCTGGCCAAAACTTGAACATACCTCTGCAAAACCAGCTCCAAGCACGTTGGAGCCCCCCAAAGCGTCACTGTCATGAAGGGCTCTGTGTGTGTAGCTCTCTACAGGGTGGCACCAAGGTAGGGTCCCTGTCCCTCTGGCTGCATGTGGATTTCCCAGCACCTTTAGGTGGCTACAGCCAGAGCTGGTCACTGGGAATTTGGATGCCAACAGTGCAGTTGTCCAGCACTTTTTCCTTGCTCAGCCTGCTTGCTGGGTCTCATTCTTCCCCTTCAAACAGAGCTGAAGCATCATTATCTGGGAAGCGAAGGGGTGACTGACCCAGGGGTGACAGGTGTTGAGCAGGGTGACCCCCCTTTTTACTGCCTGGTAGCTGTCCCCAGGTGGAGGTGTTGCACCAGTGACCCCCCCTCAGTACCTCCTGTACCCAGGCTGGTGGCCCTTGATCTGCATGTACAGCATCACTGTACAATGCATTCACACCTTTCCTTCACCTCGGATGGGCCGGCGGCATCACTCGGCTGTGTGTGTGTAGCTCTGAGCCCGATGTTTAGAATTGTTGGTCCCCCAGGAATTTAGCAGCAGTTAAACATGTGAGTGTTTAGAGCTCCAGTTCACAGCCTACTGCTGCAGGCATCTCCTGCCCCCGCCATCTGAGCAGTTGAGCAAAGGACTTAAAATCTGCCAGGAAACAGGCGTCTGAGACACAGAGTCGCCTTCGAAGTTGGCATGTGTTCAGGATGATAAAATCTTTCACGCCTTTTTTTTTTTCTGTTTTAGATAGCAGGGTGGGAAAAAAATAGCTTCCAAGCTGTAAGGAGTAGTTATGCCAGAGAGGTGGGTGGGGGCCCAACCCGGCAACTCCAGACTTGGCAAGAAGTGAGTAAGCAGTGAATACACCACAACTCGGGACTGGAGAAATTTGGGGCTACTTTTTTGAGCTGTTCTTTTTCTTGTTGGGGATTTTGCCTTTGAAGGCTGTTCATAGAGCTGTGTCTGAAAGTGGGAGCCAGGGTATCCTGTCCATCTGGTGGTACCAGTGGATATTTTCAGCTACACGCAGAGCAGTGGGTGGAAGGGGATTCTCCCTTCCCAGCAGCTCATGGGTAGTGTTGCTGGTGTGCAGGAATATTTTTTAATATCCCTGCTCTTACTACTCCCACGTTTCTCTGTGGTACCTGTGATGGCCCACTGGTTGGTTCCTGCTGGAGCGGCGCTTGCATCAGGGCAGCAGCACAGTTCGGAAAGGTGCAGTGAGTCACACAGACCCTGTCCCAGCCTTTCATCTAACCCTAGGAAATCCCTTGGGTCGTGAGCACGTAGCCTACCTCCTTTTTCCTTCCGCTTGCTGGCTTGTCTGCCCTGGAAAGTTTTCCTTACAGACCTCATACATAAGTCCCCTTCGCCTGTGGAAAATATGACTTTTGCCGGGTAGAGAGCACTTTTGTTTACATGCTGTTTGAAGCCATGAGCTGCCTTATTTGCCCATTTCTTTGTTCCCCTGAAGCTAAGCATGTGGGATGGATTTTGCCAACCCTGTCAGCCCCAGCACTGAGGTGCATGCTGGTGCTGTGGGTATTGGGGTGGATCTGGTTGCCTCCCAGGCTACTAGGGAAACCTTGTGGCTGCTGGGGTCCAGATGGCTTGTCCCAAGTGCTGGCTGGGAGCAGTGGGGCTGGGGGGGCTGCCATGGGCTCCTTGAGATGACTCCCAGGTTCTCCCCTCCACCAGCTGAGAGCAGGCCCTGGGTCATGCCATGGTCTGGTGCAACTCCAGCTACACTTCTTACACTGTCCTTAAGGTGCCAGTGGCAGCTGGTGAGGAGCAGTGGGAATATTGGGAGCATTGGGTCTCTGCTGCAGTGTGGTTCCTCTCCTCTGCTCCCTGCCTAGGGCACAGCAGGACTGACTCCCTTCCACGCATGTCCTCACCACAGCCACTGGTCAGTCTGAGCTTTGAGCCTCTGTGGGTCATTTGGGGGTGTGTCTGTAGTTTTGCTGTCTGGGGGTCAGGAGTTGTTTCCCAGCTCACAAGAAAGACCTACACTCCTCACCCTACTGTAATCGCGCACATCACCAGTCACACCCCAGCCCACATGAGAGTCTGCTTGGGGCACCTTGCCAGGGACATGGCTGCAGGTGCCAACAGACCCCTCCAGCCATCGTGACAGTCCTCAGCAGTTCCACTGTGGGCAGTGTGGCTGACCCAGCACTCAGGGAGCTCCAGACAGTTGAAACGCCAGTGTCTCCTGCTCCTTCTGGCCCAGAATGTGGCTGGCAGAGCAGAGACTTGGCACTTCTGACCTTCTGCCACTCTTGCATGCCCCAGCATGTGCAGCGAGCTCTTTCCCCGTGTGGGGTTATTTCCCTCCCCAGATGCCCTCTTCCCTGGCTGCTCCTTACATTTCCCACACTTGTATCTGTTTCCTTTGCCCTTTTTTTACCTCTGAAACCAACCCAAGATTAGGTTGGGATTGCAGGAGCAGCCTCAGGAAACCCAAGGAAATACAACTGCATGCAAATTCGAGCTCCATGATAGTTTTGGAAGCAGATGAGGTTGGCACCAGCAACTCCTGTCATCGAGGTGTTGCACGAGAGAGGGGCAGAGGTGAATCCCCTGATCCAGCCTTTGCCTCAGAGCACATCCCCACTTGTCCCTGCTCAGAAGCACAGGTTTTTACCATGGCCTTTCTGCCTTTGTCTGTTGGCATCACTGCCCTTGGTGGCCATCCTGCATGGATGTGCTGTCACAGTGCTGTGTCCTGACCTTTTCAGAGCACTCAGGTAGGATGCATCGGACCTTCCCTTGAGAGATGCAGTCCTGTTCCTGCTCTTCAATTCCTGACCTCTCACCAGTTACTAATCCCAGGAGGGCTCTACCTCTTATCCCATGGCAGCTCAGTTTCTTTAAGAGCTTTTGGGTATTCTTTAAGTGCTTAAGAGCATTGCCACATAACATTTTGAAATCCCCATAAAGTCTGGTTAATTGGATCACCCTTATCTCCATAGTCACCATTTCCTTGCAAGGGAAAGTCATGCCCTGCATGCTGACTCTTCCCAATGAGGTAATTATCCGGGATCGGCTGATTGTGCTCTGAACCATGGTTGCTTCAGTGTGAGGCATTAAACCTGGCTTTGTGTTTTTAGTTTGATGAGCAATTTAATCCTGTTCAGAAGTTTTTTCTGGGAGAGGCAGCTGATGTGTGGCTCTGTGGTTTCTCTCCGTCTGGTCCTGATGCCTCACTGGGTGCTCTGGCAACCCAAACTGGGATTGGCATCAGGAGTGGCACTGCTGACAGGGGCACAAGGATTTTTGTGGTGGCTTTTTTTTCCTTAACCAGTTCAATTTTCCTTAGGAGGAAGCTGTTAAATAGTGCAAACAAAGCACAGTGCCTTGCCAGCAGCGTTTTTAAGATTTAGACCTTTGCATCTGGATGCTCTGAGATTTTTCAGACTGCTTCATTCCAAGTAGGATGTATAAAATATTATCTAAGGGTTTCTCTCTGCTTTAATGATTGGTGTTTCATGCCAGATGGGGTGTGTTGGTGACCCTGTTTGAACTCAGTGTGATTTGTACATGCACCATACAGGTGTGCCTGTATCTGCTCCTTGTGCCTTGTCATCCCCAAACATCTGGGGAGCTGGAGTTGTCCCTGATGGTGCTACCCCAGGGAAGTGAGGAGTGGGGTCTGGATCCAGTGTCAGAGTTCCTAAATTGAGGATTTCTGTGGTTTAATGCAGTGCAGGTTCTCTTTGAGACTGAGTAAGCCATGACCAGGGGATTTGCTGCTGGTCTGTGTGCTCAAGGAGTGTATAGGATGCAGTTTGCTGTGGAGGATGTTGTCAGTGTTGTTCGACACGTTGTTTGCCTGATGCTCCCTGGACTTGGTTTCAGCAACATAAGTAGGAGAGGAAGCTTAGACAAAGAAATGTCCCAAACCGGATGGTGCTAGAAAGGAAACAAATGTCAGGCCCTGAGCAAGTAAAAGCAGATGATGCCAGGATATCCTCCCAAGTGAAGGAGATGAAGGAAGAGATAATCACCCCATCGAAGGCACCCCTTTGTTCCAGCTCAGCCAGCCTGGGGGTATGGACCAACCTCTCAGCTGAATACTTAATCTGTATTTAACGTGTGGTTTGTCCGGCTTTAGCAGGTACTGTTTGAGGGATTGATGGACAAAAGCCAACCCATGAAAGGGGAGAGGCAAGAAGAGTGGCTTCCCTCGGGGATGTTGCTGCTCCTGGCCCCCTGCTTTCCGCAGGCTCGGCAGGGAGGAAGGGGGCTGCTGAGAGCCCTGCTGTGGGACAGGGTCATGGGGGCATCAGTGCCCCCCACAGCTGCGAGGGCTGCAAGCCCAGACAGCCTGATGGGTTTATGAGCACATCCACATCCCTGGTGCCACGGCCTGGAGCTGTGCTGGCGGCTTCAGGGTGAAAGCAGTGTTGGTGCTCTGGGCAGAGGGGATGTGGCTGTGTTTACAGCTGTTTTGGATATGCTTAATCTGAATGTGTTTACAGCTGTCCTGGGTACATGTAATCACTGCTCACTGATGTGATGGTTCATCTAAACACCTTCACTGGTAAAACAACCCCTGCCCGCCTCATGAACCCCTTTGCTTTGGGAGCAGGAGGTGTTACTATGGGAAGACACTTAACTCTTACAACTCTGTTGATGTTCCTCCACCTGCCTATTGGCCCCCTGTGTAAATGTAGAGCTCGTGCTGCTTTCGGGGGTGCTGTGCCCACAATGCCTGATGTTGGTGGTGGGCTCCAAGTGAAGAATGGGATGCTCATCATTGCTCAGTGTTGTGCTGGTTTGGTCAAATTTGGAAATACATTCTCTGATAAAGAGAATACACCCCAAGACCGTGTGCAATGCAGGTGCATCAGACAAGCAGAGGATGCTGCAGGCACCTGGGGTGAGCTCTGGATGCTGCTGCTGCTGGTGACCAGTGTAAAAAGAAGTGGTGAACCAGTTCAAGCAATCCTTTTCCATGCATTTTTCCAACTTCTCACAGTCCATGTCTTGGGATTTTTGAGCCAGAGATGTTCTTGTACTTGAATAGCACTTGCTGGATCTTGCTTCCAGTTTTTCCTCCCCCTAATTTTCAATGTTAACTTTGCTTTTTTTATTTTTTTGACCCCTTCTTGTCACAATTCCACAAAAGGTCAGCTCTGTCTATCTTGGTGCCAGGGCCTGGCAGCTGAGCATTAATAGCCAGCCTACACTGCACCTCATCTGCCATGACCAGAACCTCCCTAGATGCTCATGGTTTAAAAATTGGCCTTGTGTTGGTCACTGAGCAGGTTGGTTCATGACCTCTTGCTGGGCAGTGCTCAGAGTGTCCCCAAGGTAGTTCTGCATTTTGGCTTCTGGTCCTGCCTGCCCACTGTGACCCCAAGGGACGTTTTGCCATGGGTGGCACCACACAGCCCCATGCCTATGGTTGCCCAGCCTGGGAGTGTGAGAGGGTGAGGGGAAGCCAGAGTCCTTCCTCTGCCCTGTACCACAGTGGGGTCCCTGCAGGTGGGGTGAAAAGACAGGACCATTGGTACTCCTGTGAAATTGCATTGGATGTCACTCTTCCTCCAACCCCAAGGATGGAGATCCCTGTGGATGGAGATCCCTGTCTCTAGGACGTGTCCCCAGCTCAGTGTGGGGGCCTCTCTGTCTTGAGGCTGCCCTGATCCAGCTCTTCTCTTGGATGACATCAGGCAGGGCACTCTGCTTGGTCTATCACCTGATCTGTGTGCTCACAGGCAGTCTGGAATCACCATCCTGCCTGTAGACCCAGCCCAGGACACCATGTAGGCACGAGGACACACCTCGGCATTGTTCAGGAGTCTACACAAGCAGATTACTGCAAGAGGAGCTGCCAAACTGCCTTGAAGCATGTGCTGGCCTTAGAAATTCACATTACAGACCATCTATGATGCAGCTGAATCTTTGATTAGGCAGCTATGCTCCCAGTTGTCCTACAGCAGCAGCCACCACCCCGCTGAGGATGCCATTGTCCTTCTACAGGACTGCCAGCTTGCCACTCTGCAAGGAATGGGTTAAACATCCTCTGTTGCAGTGGGGATCCTGCAACACGCATATATCAAACCAGGAGTCCCGTGGAAAGGAAATATATATATACAGACAGATTCTTGATAGCTGTTTCAGAGATGTTTATTTCTCCAGCCGCCTGGCCGGAGCTCTGCCCAGGAACTGTTCCAGTCACGGGACCAAGGGTCCTTCTGCCCGCGCAGGGAACACAAACCAACCAATGGGAACGAGGCTGAGCAGGGGCAGGGAAACCCCGTGTCTGTGCCCTCAGGGCCCCTCTCCCAGGGCTACATGGCAGGGGAGGGACCCCAACACCTCACCCGTTTTATTTTAATAAAAGGAGAATGAAAACAACTGGATAAACATAACAAGAACAGTTTCAAAACAAAACAAGCCACCCTCCTGAGTCTTTAAATGTCCAAACAGATTCTGTGGAACATCTTAGGGCTGACAGAAGGGAGACAGAATTCTCTGAGCATGCTTTGTGGGGAAACTGAGGCAGGAGAGGGTTTAACTTCTTCCCTCCCCCTTTTCATCCCCCACTCGGCATTGGAAAGGGATTTTTGGGGAAACAATTGGCAAAAGCATGGTTTTGTGAGGGAAACCATGGATGAAAAAACGGATTGGGAATACACTGGGGGTAATAGGACATAGGGTAAAAGGGAAAGGTGGGATTAGGAAAGGGAAACTGTAGGGGGGGCTTACAATGGAGATACTGTCTAACATGACTACGATTTTTTGCATATATACTGCCTTTTACAGGAACACCATCAGGCCCAGTGACCTGCGATGCTTGTAACCCTTTTCTCCCTAGTACAATATTAAATTCCACCACCTCTCCATCTCCCAAGCTTGGGATGCATTTTTCAGGGTTATTCTTTTTAATAGCAGTTCTATGCACGAATATGTCTTGCTGGTTGTCACACCTTGTTATAAAACCATAATTTTGCTTAACATTATACCATTTTACTATCCCTAAGGTCTTAGTTGCTATGATCTTTTCCTTTTTCCGAGTGGCTGCTGTTTTCTGTCTCGCTGCGTCTTTGCTCTCTCCTTCGGTCGCTCCCATGTTGGAATTGTCGGGGCTGCTGGTGCCTGCGCGCTCTTCCCGGGGTCGCGTTCGGGGCTGTGCGGGCCGGGCCGGGCCGTGCCGCTCAGTTCTCCGTGCGTCGCCTCCTCTGGTCGCAGCTTCGCTGCCGCTGCCGGGCGCTGCACCCACGTCTCGGCCGGGCCCCCGAGCGACGACTCCCCCGCGCCCTGCTCCAGCGCGCGTCTCGGCTGGGCGCGGCTCCGCTCCACCGCCATCGCCGCCCGCCGCCGCCCGCGCGCCGCCCCTCTCGGTCGGGCGTTCCCGGGGCTCGCTCCACCACGCGCTGCACAGGACCGGGCAGGCACCGCCGGGTCCCGCCGCTCCCCGCTCCGCCACCGACACTGCGGCTCGCGTGGCTCCGCCCGCGCGCGGGAACTGCCTCGCTGCTGCTCGCAGGGCGCTCGGTGCACGTGGCCTGGGCCGCACGGTCCCTGCGCCAGGCTTCCCTTCGCCAGGACACAGCTGACATTGCTCAACAGTCTCGGTAACTAAATAATATTCACGAAAATATTCTTCCATCGGCATATATTTTGACTCCAGTATTAACTGTGTCCAAACGGTTTTCCAAAAGCCCTTGGTAATAATTAAATCCCAAGAAACATAGAAAAAGTTCTTAAACAACCATGCCAGGAAGTGTTTCAGTTCTTTTTGAGCTTGAATCAAGCTAAAATTTACAAATCGTTGTTCAAGAATCATTTTAAGTTTAAGATAAATGTCCATATGCGGCTCTGAGAGCCAAGAGTCTTCCCACGGTTCCTCCATAGTTTAGATATGGAATAGCAAAGCAAAACCAAGAAGAGGAATCCAAAGTTTCCAGGGTTTACTCACATAAATCAGTCGCTTAGGGATCGGGGATCATTCTGCCCGCATTCTCCACCATTTGTTGCAGTGGGGATCCTGCAACACGCATATATCAAACCAGGAGTCCCGTGGAAAGGAAATATATATATACAGACAGATTCTTGATAGCTGTTTCAGAGATGTTTATTTCTCCAGCCGCCTGGCCGGAGCTCTGCCCAGGAACTGTTCCAGTCACGGGACCAAGGGTCCTTCTGCCCGCGCAGGGAACACAAACCAACCAATGGGAACGAGGCTGAGCAGGGGCAGGAAACCCCGTGTCTGTGCCCTCAGGGCCCCTCTCCCAGGGCTACACAGCGGGGGAGGGACCCCAACAATCCTCCCTCCTTCCTTTTGCAGCATGGATTTGGAAACACGTTCCCCAGGCTTGGCAGATACTCTGCTGAGGATCATATGGCGACAGCAGGGAGAAACTACCAAGCTTGGATCTGCTGCCAGGGCTTTTCAGGGATGCAGCTTCTGTTGGGTTGGTGGCACAGAATGGTGGAGGAGGTGCTGGGTCTGGCAGTGCATCCACCACATCCTCAGGTGAGGTTAAGGACTCTCAAAGTAGGTCTGCATGAATTGGCATGCAGGATGCAAGGTGTGTCTCCAGTATGGTGGATGTGGGATGGAGAATCCATATTGCAGAACTGTGTACCAGGACTAGCACACAGGCATATGCTCAGCACATGTGGGGACCCCAAGGAGCAAGACCAGTTTGCAAATCATGTTTCCCTGAGGTGGAAAATCACTGTCAGAGTGTGGAAAGCATGAAGCTGCTTTTGGCTTCTGGTGTTTGAAATGTGCTATGCTCACTTCTATGATTGACTGCCTAATATTTCCGATTTCCCAGGACTTTGATGAAAAAACCATTGTTAAAAAGCCATTCATTTATTAAAGTGGGTTTACAGAAAAAAAAAAAAGCCAAAAAAATCCCAACCAATCAAAAAAAAACCCAAACAACTCCACACCAACGTTTGAATGATTTGGGAAAACGTGATGTTTCATAAGCACCAGTAACTGAGTCATAGTGGCTCAGCTCAGCAAGGCCAGTGCTGTTTGGGGAGGGACCCTCTTTCATCCCACAGTGGCAGGGAGCCAGCTGATCCATGGTGGAATTGGGTCTGCCATTGAGAGGGATGAGGAGCCTGGGAACACACTCTGCCTCCCACCCCACCCTTGTCCCTGCCACATTTCAAGGTCAGCTTGGAAGGGACCACACTGTGTCACCTTGTCCAGCCTCCCAGCTCAGGCAGGGTCATCCAGAGCACATGGCACAGGATTGTGTCCAGCAGTGATTTTCCCAACATCCTGGTGGGACACAACCACTTTGGCCAGTGACACAGAGGTGGAACTGAGGAAAGTGGTTTCGTTTCGTAGCTTCACTGCTGATCCTAAGGCAGGGGGAAAATGCAGTAGTTAGTGTTAAATTCTCTGAGCTTAAAATAGGATAAGAAAACACAGACAGGCATTCCTGGAGATGAAGGCATCAGTAGCCAAAAGCAGCCTGCCCGTTGGTGCTGCTCCTCCCGAGCAGGGCAGAGGTGAAGGGTTGTGCCTGCGAGAAGGAAGTATAAAAATAGGTTGTTGTTTCCAACACTGGCTTTTGCGCTGGTCCTCTTTGCCCTCCGTGTGAACGCCTGCATGGATCCTTACCCCACCAGGAACAGGGAGAGAAGGAAGAAGCCACGAGCCACCCAGTGCTGCACCTGGAGCCCTCATTGGGCACTGAAAGGACATGGTAATGTGGGTGTCACAACCCAAACACTCTGGAGAAACAGGTGAGAAAGCACACGGAGTTCTCAGCATGAAGTTTTAGTAATGTCAAGGTGGTTGATGCAGCAAGACGTGTCAACACATATCCAGGACCATAGGAAACGGCCTCAAGCTGTACCAGGGGAGGTTTAGATTGGATATTTGGAAAAAATTCCTTCACTGAAAGGGTGGTCAGGTACCTCAAAGGGACAGAAAGCTGAGAAGGTTAAGATTTCTCTTTGACCAGTTGATGCCTGTGGTTAACTGTGGCCAGGAATGAGATTTTGGGACATGATGAAAGTGCTCTGAATGGCAGAGACAAAGGAGTGATATCAGGCTGCAAGCCTGAAATTTGACAAAAACTGGGAAGAGCAAGGCCAGTGTTGCATTCCTCTGTGTCCTGCAGCATCCCATGGGCTGAGCTTGGTTCAAGACCTGCAGATGTCTTTAAACTGCAATGAAATGCAGTGGTTTTAAACTGACAGTGAGTAGGTTTAGATTGGATATTGGGATGAAATTCTTGGCTCTGAGGGTGGTGAGGCCCTGGCACAGGTTGCCCAGAGAAGCTGTGGCTGCCCCATCCCTGAAGTGTTCCAGACCAGGTTGGACAGGGCTTGGAGGAAATAGTGGAAGGTGCCCCTGCGCATGGCAGAGGATGGAATGGGATGAGCTTTAAGGTTCCTTCCAACCTAATCCCTTCTGGGATTCTGTGTCAAGAGCAACATGCAAGTCAGAAACCTGCTCCCCAGGTGACCACATGCCTTTGTTCTAAGCCTGCCATCACAAACAGCCAAGCTTTAGAGCAGTTATTTAATCCTTTTACGATCCCCTGAAGCCCTAACACACATAAAGGGCCATTGACATGGTGGAAGCACTGATGAACTTTATTGATGGTGTTTGGGTGGAGCTCTCCCACTGCTTTCTGGAAAACACTGGCCTTCTTATCTTGGCGTGGTGGGATGCACTCGGACACGGACACCGCATCCAGGATGACGCTGGAATGGCAGAGGCTCAGTGCTTGGGCCCCGCGGGGAGTGCCGGATACCCCGGCAGCTGTGAAGGCTGGTACCGGCACCCCTTCGAGTGTGGGGGGTGCGGGTCGGCGTCCCGGCGCTCCGGGCGGGCCCGGCCGGGGACGGGCTGAGGGCGCGGGGGGGGCGAACCGTGCACAGCGCGGCCCCGCCCCCAGCCGGCCCCGCCCCGCACTCGCCCAATCAGCGCCGGCTCCCCCGAGCGGCCGAACCCGCCCCTCGCCCCTCGTTGCCGTCTCCGCCGCGCGCGAGCGCCCTTGGCCCCGCCCCCGCTTGCGCTCAGGCTCGCCAATGGGAATGACGGGACCGCCCGAGGCCCCGCCCCCACGCGCGAGGTCCCGCCAATGGGAACGAGGGCACTCCCCGCGGCCCCGCCCCCACGCGCGCGGGGCTCGCGCCGCTGGCAGGTCCGGCGCGGCCTGTACGTCGGCGGCGGCGCGCGCAGGGAGCCGTGGCGGCGGCGGCGACGGCGCAGCGGGGCCGCGGCGACGGCGGGGCTCGGCCGGGACCGCGCATGGCGGAGCGGCGGCGGAGGGGTCCGGGCAGCGGCTCGGGGAGAGGTGAGCCCGGGCTGCGGCTGCGGCGGCGGGAGCGCCCCGCGGGACCTGTCCAGGTCCTGACGCGGTGGCAGGTGCCGGTGCCGGCTGGTCCGGCCGCTCCGTACCTGTTGAGCGCGATTGGGCTGCGCGGGCCGGGCCGCGGTGGAGGTGCCGGTGCGGGGGTGCAGTGCGGCGCGGAGCGGGGCCCGGCCGTTCCCGGCGGGGGCGGGCGCCCGGGCGGGCTCAGCCGGGCAGGGGCCGCGGCGGCGGCGTCGAGGCCATTTTGGGGGGATGGCGGTACGGCAGGAAGTTTGGCCCCGGACACCCGACCCGGAGGCAGCTCCCCAGCGGGACCGGCCGCCCGGCACGGCGCCTGCCCCGGCCGCTCGGGGCCCCGGGGGAGCGGGAAACCCCCTGTGCCTGGCACCCGCTGCCGTGAGGCGGGGCTTGGCCGCCCTGCCCTTCTCCCGGTGCCCCTGGGCCGCCGCCGTGCTCCTCCGGCGTCGCCGGGTCCGGCCGCCCCCGGCACCGCCGCCTGCCCTCTGCAGTGGGGAGGCGGCGCGTCTTTGGAGAGCAGTTCGGGCGTGAAACGCGCCTTTCCTTCCCGGCTTGATAACCCCCCAAAGCCCTTTTCCATCTGTTGCCGTGGCCCCCAGTGGGTTACGTTGTTCCTTTGGCATTTGGTTCGATTTGTGTTGTGCTGGAACAAAACTGCAGTCGTGAGATCTGTGACTGTGCTTTTAAAAGTCTGGTTTGCTTAAAAAAAACGAAGCAAAAGACTTCCTAAGGGCACCTGTCTGGTGCCTGGTGATGGAGCGGTACCGCTAGCCTGGGCCAGCCCTGCTCTCTGCCCGTCTTCATCTTGTACCTCTCAGGACTCAGATGAGGGAAGCACCGGTCATGCCAGAGCAGGGCTACAGAGCATTCAGGACTCTGCACTCAGGCTGGTGAAACCACGGAATTGATGGATGAGCCACCGTCAGGCATGCTGGTCCTTGGCCTGGGCTTTTTTCTCTTTTTTTTCTTTTTTCTTGTTTTTTTCTTAATTTTTATCACCTTTTCTTGGTGGTATGTAAAAGAAAAACTAACTTCATGTATTTTTTAGCATAAACAAGATTAGGGTCTCATTTCTTACTGTTGTTTATTTTATCCAAGTGGTGGTGAGCTTACTGGAGCTGTTGGGATCCCACAGGCACCCTGCTTGCTCTGTGAGTTACTCTGTCACTGCTGACTGAGAGTGAAGTTGTAGCGTTGTTCTTGGAGCTGTTTTATGCTGGAGAGCGGCAGCAGGCCAACCTTCCTGGACGCACAAGATGTTTAGAATAATTAGTGATGGAATACCGTTTTAAAATAATTGTTTGGGTTTATCTAGCACTCAATTGTAGCAATATCCACCTCTAAAAATAGGCAGGCCTCTGTCGTAATGAGCCTCGTAGTATAAACAAGTTATATCTTGAATGACTTGTTACTTTTGGGATATCCGAGATAGACGCCTTTGGGGGTTCTGCCAAATCTTCTGTCTAACTTTTTTTTTCCTTCTGCAGTGGACTATGTTTCTTGGCCCTTACGCTGTGTAATTGTGTGCACTGACCAGAGGCAAGGCTCAGTAACCCTCGCTGTTCAGGGCTGGCACAGCTGCACAGAAGAGCTTCCCACTGCTCCACGGGCAGCCAAAGGTTGAGCAGTCCTGGTTTTTCCATGAAATCCATGCTCATATGGAGATGGCTAGCAGTGGGCTCTGCCAGGTGACTGTGTGTCACCCCTGCTCTGAGGCACTGCCCTCCGTGAATTCAGTGCAGAGCCCTGTTTATCTGTGCTCTGGGTCTATGGTTTTCCACAAGACAGAGACTGAGCAGCTTGGGTGTGATCCTGGCTGTGCTGCTCCTTACTGGGATACCTTCCCCAAGTCTCCCAGGGCGCAGCTGTGTGAGCCCACTGTTCTTGCTTTCAGGAGTTGAGAGCAAGGATGGCAGGAGGAATTTTCTCACATTTTGCTGCGTGGTTTATCAGAGCGTGACGGATGAGTGTTGGCCCAGCCTCTCATGCGCACATGCTTTTTGAAGTTTGCTTTCAGCAGTCAGCATGCTGGCCAAGGCTTCTCTGTGTTGCTGATGTTCAAGAGCACTGGCTCCTCAGCTCAAGAGAGAAAAAATAGCCATCTTTTTCACCAGGAGGAGTGTTTGCTCTGTGAGCAGTTGTTTTCTGAGAAGGTACCAGAGAGGACGTTGTGCTCAGTGTTTGAAACAGGAGTGTCTCATAGCTTTGATCACACTGTGCTCACAGACCCTTCTTTGATATTGCCCCCAGTTATCCAGATTTATCTGCTCAGTTGGAAGTTTAGTGCCCTTTTGCGGGCTGTATGTGTTTTGGGAATGGAAATGCAATTCTGTAAGCCGTCAGTGGCAGGCCTCTGACTTGCTATGAGCACAAAGGTCTTCTGGAATACTTTTATTATAACTAAATGGGTCTTTCTTCTCTTTTAAAAGCCACCCATGTTTTGGTTGAAGTGAGTAAAACCTAAATGGCTGGGCTTACTAGCTCAGACACAGTTTGGGACTGGGACCAGGTCAGGCTCTGCTGTTTCCTAGCAAACTCATGCCTACGCTTGGCAAACCGCAGACTGCTGCCTCTGGTTATTCCCAGGTGATCAGTCAGAAATCCTGCACGGGAACAAGGGCTTCCTGCTGAACAGGGTGATGGCGAACACTGCTGTGAGAGAGCTGTGGGACAGACCATGAGTGTAACATGCCCTCTCAGCAACTCAGCATCATTTTTATGAGGTGTCACCTGTGACTTGAGGAGGTTTTGGGGATGACAGTGGTGGTTGTAGGGAATGTTTCCTTGACTGCAGAGGCTGGGTTGAGTGTGTTGGTGCTTCTAGGTGCCAGGGTAGTTTCAGGTGAGGCTGAAATGGTTGTCTCCAGGTGCTTGCAGTGAGTGTCTTGTTAGGCTGATGCCTCTTGTGTTTGAAATGGTTGGGGTGCAGCACCCTGAGGGTCTTTGCTTGGATGCCTGAGAATGTGGTCTGGTGAAGACTAGACTTCCTGCTGTTTCTGCAACTTCTGAAACCAGTAGGTGCTTGGCACATTTGAAATTCAGGCCATCCAGCTGCTGCAGTGTGGATTTCAGCTTATATTTAAATACTGAAGATTGAAACTGTGGGTTTGGCCTGTATTTATTAGTGGATGCTGTTATTTATGTATCTTGGTTTTAAAGGAAATACCTTTATAGTAGAATTGCTGCCTGACCAAAAAAAAAAAAAAAAAAAAGCTTGGTGAAATGATTATGTAAGCAAGTGAAATGACATTTTAAAGCAAGTTTCTTTCCTGTTTGGAGACAGTGTGGCTGCATTTTTTTCTCTTTCCTGCTGTTTAACATTTTAAAAATCCTTTTAGTGAATGTTTCTTGTACGGTAGGTATGAGAAAGTTGTTTTTGCAATTTAAGTCCTTGAAGAGGTCATCAGCAGGCTCTGGGAGCTAGCAGGAGCCAGCTTGTGACTATTTGGGGCTGTAGCTGACCAAAGCAGTAGCACATGTGTGCATTTAAGTAATAATTAAGGTAAAAAAAACCCCAAAGAAACCCATGTAACTGCTACTACTATGGGAGCTGAGCTCAGAAGATGCTCAGGAGAGTCATCCTCTTAAGAATGTCTGGTTGCAAAGGGATTCGAGATCTTTTTCTGTTCTCTGCCTCCGGGTTAGCTGCGGTGTGTGTGTGTGTGTCCCCATGCCAAGGGAATCCATCACCTCCACAAAAGCTGCCGGGGTTACCTTGAGCCTCTGTTCCCGGCGGGAGCGCAGGGCTGAGTCAGTGCTGGCTGCCCTGGGCTGTGACTCAATGCTGTCCCCTCGAATGCACGGCCAGCCCGCTGCCAGCACAGCCGGGGAATAACTTCATTCCACAGCTGTCCTCTGTGAGTATCACCTGGTTAGAGGGGCTTGGGAATGTCGGGCTGCTTTTCTTAATTGTGTGTGTTGGTGGAAGTTGCTTGTTACTGAGCTTTTTTTTCTGTGTGATACTGAGCATCTGTGGAAGTGCCAAGGAGCTCTGAGTCAAGAAGCTTCTTCTCCTGTGTACAGTGTTATGGTTTTGTCTTTGTGGGTTATGTTCTTTCTTTACATTTTATTTCAGCTTACTTATTTTTTAAAATTTATCTGCTTGAAGAGGAAGGGTGCTTTGTTTTTCTTGTGGAGAAATGTCTTCCCTAATGCTCCAGGGTTAGGTCTCTTTGTGGTTCTGTCTCCTGAAGTGAGAAGAGCTGTCTGTGCTTTTAACTCAGGATTGCTTCATAAAAAATGTCTTTATTGGGAACTCTGGCCATCTTCCTGTGCCTCTAAGCTCGATTTCCCATTGCATGGCATCACACTGTCAGTGCTCTTGAACGAAATTGGTCAACACCTTGAAAAGTCCGTCAGGTTTGACAAGAGGGTGGATATGTTACAGATAAGTACTGAGAAGTTGTGTGAGCACAGGAATCTGTGAGGAAGGAAGTCTCGGATGAGTGCTCTGCTGAAAGAAAAGCTGTTGCCGGAGTGCAAATATTATTGGACATCAGAGCATCTCTGTGGTAGTGAGAGAAACAGGAAATCAAGTTTCACAAGTAGTTCCAGTAGAAGGTAGGTCCTTATTTTCCTGAGTATCCGTGGTTTTCCTTTGTGGAAGTGGAGAGGAGTGATCTAACGAGTGCTCTTGCATCATCATAGGTGATAGAAGAAAAGCAAAGGTTTGGGTACAGTCCCTCACCCTGCCCCTGGGGGCTGAAGCATGAGGGAGATGAGTGAAGGTTTTAAATTTCCCCTTAAAGGCTCTTGCAGTTGTTTGGGATAATGTCCTTTTATAGGTTTAGGAAAGCACCGGGGTCAGGATTTTTCATGCAGAGTGCTTTTGGCAGAGATGCGAAAGGAAGGGCTGCTTAGCAGATTGCAGAGGAATTTTTGGGTTTAGTTTATTTTAAAGAGATTTTAACAAAATGGAGTTCTTGGACCTAGGTAAGATGAAGAGTATCCTCATTTGGAAAAAATGTGAGGAATATACCATATTTTGAATTTAAACTAGAAATCTTCCTCAGTTGGGGGTGAGTTTGGTGCTGCATGGCAGAAGGTACTTCCTGATTACTTAGCTGCCTGGTGCTTTTGTTATTATGGTACTTCTAAGTTGCATGAACAATTTTGTGATGGGTCTTGGGTAAAATTACGTGTGAGTACTGTACCAATGTCAATTTATCTTTGTTCCAAACTCAATTTTTCAATGGCTCCTCCTTTCTGCTATTAATTTTGTCATATCAACTCTGGAAAGAGATAAACTGTTTAAAATTTGATCAAAAAGAGAACAAGCAAGTATGCAAAACACTGGTTTCTTTCATTTGTCATATGTAATGTGAAAATGAAGTTTTTGCATGGGAATTGTGAGGCAGCCTCAACTAGGAGTGTTTTTTTCCCATTTAGTCTGTGTAGGTTTTGAGATTTGTAGAGATAGTTAATACCTGCCTTTGCCATTCTGTAGGACTTCTGCTGAAAGTGTTCTGTGTGTCTAAAATGAAGTTGATTTTGATTTAGGTTGATTTACTGAGCTCTTCAACTTTATTAGCAAATGAGCCTTTAAGTTTAAGCTTTCACTGCCTTTTTCCTTGCTTAGTTATGCTCTAATATTTGTGCACGGTCTGCTGGAAAACTATTAGAGGGGAAAAATACCTTTGACTTCTTTCTTTACATGCAGATTTTATAAAACCTTGTTTATAGAGGCCATTCTGTATCAAAATGAGCTTTAATTTTTCACCTCAAATACTGAGCACAGGTACTGAGTACTTGATAAAACAACTCTAAAGCTCTTTAGATGGCTCCCAGTAAGAGCACAGTTGGATCTTTTAATTAAAAAATATGATTAGCTCTATGTTTTCATTAATAAAATTTGAAGATTAGGTGGAAAATGAGTGTGACCAACTCTAGAGGAAGACTCCAGTTAGGGATAATATAAACACCAAGGTCGGGACCATAGATCATGAAATTTATGCAGCAGAAATTACCAGAGACTTGGGAGAATACTGAAGGAAAATACTTCTGTAGGCTTGGTTTGAGGGAAGATTACAGCCCTGTGGATGATGGAGCCTTAGTGTGGTCCACAGGATAGGAAGAAAAAAATGCATTCTGATCAAAACTGGAGTAAGATAACACATTTTAATGCTGCTTTTGGCCTTTGAGTTGCCATGTTTTTCACAGCTAAAGATAAAGGATCACTGCTGGTATATTTAAATCTCTGAAAAATGAGAAGAATTAATATAAGCCGATGACTGAACTATGCTTTGTTTGGGAGAAACTTGTATAATAAAGCTGGCTCTGTGAGGGAACCAGGGTTATATCCCTTCTCGACTGCCCAGGTTTTAAAGCTTGCTCCTGATAGGCGCAAGTAGCTCACACTGGGAGATCAAAGGAGGAGGAGATAACTTCACTTTTGTTGGATGCTTACTCACTTTTATAACCCTGATAACCTTCAGTCAAGTTTACACCTGGAAAGCACTTTGGTAGCACGTGTGTTTTGCACAGTATGGAAATTACCAAGGGGTATTAAGTAGGGAGAGATCTCCTTTGTGATAGCTTCTGAATCTGGAAGACAAATAGCATTTTTCTCCCTTAAGTTTTGGTAGCTAAAACTTGTCAGCTGGTTGAACAGCCCCTTTTGGATGCTGACTCTGTGCAGGTTTGCAGCCCCTCGGATCTGTTGCCTGTGGAGTCTGCACAAAGTCTGGGTGTTGTTCACGGGTATGGAGCCACAGGCAACTGCACAGTTATATTCTCTATTAAACCAGAGTCATCTTTTCCAGCTAGACTAGAGCATATTCCTATTTTTTTTTTACCTGTAAGCTTTTCAGAGCAGCTGTGTGGCACAACGATTGTATTTTCTCAGCTGTGGTGGCTTTGATCTCTTCTCTGGGGCTGCAGCCCCTCTCTTAGTTAGAAGCACTCTTACGGCCAGCAAAGCCATCCTTCCAGCGCTGAGAGCAGATAGGCTTTCGTGGGATTTAATGTGTATTATACAGACCTTCTTGTAGTGATACTTTTACAGATGCTTTTTATCTCCCGCTGCTCACCAGTGCCAAGTGGTGTTCTGTAGTTTGATGTCATGTGATACTGTGTTTTGATAACAAAGAGGAGCTGGAAATTAATGTTAACTCAAACCAGTGATCCTGGCAGTTGTGAGTTGGGTGTGTATACCAGCATTTTAATTGGAGTTGGGAACATGCTTCTGATTCTACAAAAACATGTAGATGTGGCATATAGGGCGTGGTTTAGTGGTGGACCTGGTTAGACTCAGTGGTCTGAGAGGTCTTTTCCAGGCTTAATGATTCCATGATTCTTTGACAGTCCTGCATGTCTCCACCTCTGTGCTTAAGCTGGGATGGGGGTGGGAGAATGTACACAGGCTCCCTTCGGAGGAGGGTGAGTGCAGAGATGAGCTCTAGGGCATGTCCACTGCCTCTAAATTTGTGATTGGATTGTGCTTGTGTCGCTAATGAGTGTTCAGAGTTTGATTAATTAGAAGCTAAATCAGGACCCTTTGCTGAGTTGGCAGCTCTCAAGAATGTGAGACAGAAAAGCACAGCTGATGCAAGTGAAAGCAGGAAGGTCTGGTTGGGAATGTGTGCCTGTGCTTCTGGCAAAGTACAGGCAAAGGGGTGACGTCTCCAGAAAAAGCTTTTGTGAAAGTGGAGAAAATCCTGTCTTCACTCCATAAGCTACCATACATGCTTGAACTGGTGGGAGCTCAACCCCAGTAGCCCCCACCCTACTTCACGAGGACTGTCAGGTCCTTCCATCAAATCCACAAAATCTGTTTTTTCTCATGTCTTTGAAACTCTTGCAAAAATCTGTTATGTTAAATAGAACTCTGCTGTTTTCCATGAGGATGATAATGAGTTGGGAAAGCTTCCCAACTAGCGGAAAGGGTGCATTAGTCTGAAAGCCTTTGGGTAGTTTGTCCCTGTTTGATACTTTTATATCAAAGTTGATTTCCCCAGACCTCAGTGCTGACAAATACGGATAATGAGGGATAGTGAGTACTACTGTAGCTCTGTCGTTTTTTTTTTTTCCTGGTGCAGCCTAGTTTATCTTCTCTCATCCCCTGAAAGCTATTCTTAGTAAGTAGTTGTTTTTCTTGAATTAAATGAGTGAATAATCACTATTTCGTTCACTGTCCTTACATATGCTTAAATATAGTATTAACCTAATCTTCTTATATGCTTTTCCTTCTGCTGCTCCTGAGTTCCTAAAGGAATCAGGTTCACTATTAATAAGATCTGTGAATGAAATTGCCTGGAAATGAAATACTTCTTTTGGGCTTTGGTTTGTGTTTATTGCCAAGATGGTAATTTATTCGTATTTTTGGGCAGCAGCATCATTCTTTGTGCACATAACTTCTGTGCTGTCAAGAGAACTTTTTCTGTGTACAAATTCCTCAGATTTTTTTTTTTTTTCCTACTTGGAAGGGAAAACGACTGTTCGGTAGCAAACTTTGGTTTTCCATTTTAGGAGAAAGGGAGGAGGAGAGGGAGGGAGCTCTCCGTGGTACCGAGCGGGGCTGGGGCCGCCGGGCTGCGGGTGCTTGCTGCCGGCGGGAGGGAGGGAGGCTCGTCCTGCCCTCCTGGTCCTAGTTATATATCCCAGTTATATAAAAAATTATATAAATTATATTTTATAGATTTTTTTAATATTAGTGTAGATAATAGATATATATTATATATGAACAGCTTCAATAAATACAGCTTAAATATGGCTAATGTTCCTTTAACTCCATAGTTTTTTTTCAGCTTGTCCTTCTCTCATCGCTGCGTTTCAGATCATGATGACTGGCTGGCTTTTTTTTTTGCAGCCCAGATAATACCCAGCACTACTGGACAGTATTCCCAATGCCACTGCTTATTTTCCATCTCCTTTGGCCTCCTCATGTGCTTTTTCTCAGACAGAACCCAGACAGAAGCTCTTCATGCAGGCTTCAGTCAGGTTTCAGTCAGCAGCTCAGCTGAAGGTGAGGCCCGACTCTTTTGAGGCCAGTTTGCCCAGACCACATATGAACACCCACAGCTTCTCTCAGCATCTGTGATGCCCTTGCTGGCTTTTAGCAGAAGCCTTTTTCAAGTTCAGAGTTCACAGAATATCCAGTGTTGGAAGGGACCCAGAAGGATTATTGAATCCAACTCCTGGCCCTGCACAGGACAACCCCAAGAAGAGCTGTGGCTTGTTCTCCTTTAAGTATGTTCGTTCCGCAGTCCTTTGTTCAATAGGTTTGCTTTCTTTTAAAGTTTGCTTTCCAGACTTGAGTGAGGTTCCCTGATAGCTGTGAGAACATTTTCTACCTAGCTGCTCTTGATGGCTTTCAGTGAATATGGAAGGGACTAGAAGTACAACATTTGATTACTGTAATAAAAGCTCTGTGGAGGAATATGGCTATTGACTGTTACTCTCTTGCCAGAGTATCACCTGATCTGTAGGACAGCTTAGCTGAAGCAGGCTGATTTTAATGCTAAAGAAAAAAACCCCAATGTTTTGAAGGCCATAGCTTTTAGAGTGCAGTTGTAGAAAGTAGGGAAAGGAATTTTTCTCCTAGTAGCTTTCAGTGTAGCAAAGCTCCTCAGCTTTACTTATGGCTTTGGCTTGGGTATTTGTGCATCTCCCTGGGTCACAGGCCTTCCTTGCTGTCTTCTAGTGTTTTCTTGCCTAGGTTTGGTGTGTTGCTGTAGTCCAAACTGGACATAAATTGTAAAAATACAAAATAATACAAAAATTGTATTAATGGGTATTTTTACATCCAGCGGTACTTAAAATGCATACAAACACTTCTTGCTCCAGCAGTTGTCCTAGCAGCATTGCTAGTGAATGCTACTTTACCGTGTGTGCAGTGGGGTAGTTTTGAATAAATGACTTTTGGATCTATCTTAGAAGGCTGCTGATGTTATTGGAAGATTTTACCTCCCAGAGCTAAGTCTTGGTTTCTTGTATAGTGCATGTTCACAGTGCATAGGTTATCCTTGAGAGAACAGCCAACTCCCTATATTTCTGAATCAGTATCTGCTTCTTTACTTCACAGAAAATTCATGCAGTATGTGCATATGTTAAAACTACATGCATATGTATAATATTTTGTCTTCAGTACTTTGTCCAGAATAAAAACTTCAGTCTAAAAATAAGTACAGTAAAAGGTCACTAAAGTAGGTTCATAATCCAAATTCCACTCAACATGGGTTTTTTTTGGCATATGAACTGATACGCTCGTTGCTTTCATGGCTGAGATCTCTTAAGTAGTCTTGATGGCATCACGTGGCTCTTTCTCTCAGTGGTTTTGTTGTATGGAACCTGAAGGAAATGTTATGTCTTGAGTTATTTGCTCTCCTAGGTTGGTGTGCCAGGGGAATGGGGATTTTCCATTCTCTTGCCTGGAGCAGGTGTACCACAGTCTGTGCAGAAGCAGTGCTGGTCTCCTTGGTGATCTGCTGCTGTTTTTAAAATCTTGGGGACCTCTGGTGGGGTCATCCTTGGACCTTATGCATGTGCTACTGTAGGTGTTGAGAGCAGCAGAAACAGAGGAAGGATGTGGGGATGGTCCAGGTATGTGCGTGTCACATGAGATTGGGGGGGGGGGGGGGGTGGTGTGGCAACAGGCATCTTGGATGGCTCCACTTTTGCTTGGAGTGGAAACACAACCGAGCAGGGAAGACACAAATCTCTGGTCTCCAGCAAAATCACAGGCAAGTGCCCCATGTCCCAGGTGAAGGCTGGTATCCCTTGGATTTTTCATCCTTCTTCCACAGCTCATGGCAGTTGGTCGTGGATGCTGCCTGGTTGCTGCCTGCCTGCTACCTGCCTGTGGCACACATGGAAGGCTGGCAGCTCTGCCCTTCTCCTGGGACTGCCCAGATATGCTTTCTGGAAGGCTGTAGAAGAATAGATGTGCTTGGGGCTAATCCAGTATACTTGCTCTGCCAACATTTGCAGCATGTATCAATTCTACCTGAAAAGCATAGACTGTTTCTTGCCTTTGATTCTGGACAGTGCTGTACCCGTTTGGCCAAATTTAGAAATATATCCTCTGAGAGAAGGCACAACCACCCCTCCCCCCACCAGGTTTGGGAAAAATAAATTTTCCTCGAAGGAAAGTGAAGGAGATAAAACTATTTATTTACCAAACACATGGGAAAAGGAAAATAATACTAAATAATAAAATCTCTCACTGTGGAGAAAAAAACCTGGGAAAAAGTGTTAGAGTCCTCCCTTTGGTCTCCTCGGAGCTGGGGCTTGGCCCAGGGCCAGGCCCTCTGTGCCCGGTGGAAAGTCCTCCTGATGTGCTCTGAGGTTGAAGCAGTCCAGCAGAAAAGGGAGAAAATACGAAATTCCAGGGAAGGAAAAGCAAAGTTCAACTTTCAGTCTCTCTCCGGAGAAAAAAAGAAACTGAACAACTGGCCAAAAGCTGACTGGAAAGCAGTAAGCTGGGTGCTTCCTCGCTTCCCTGCCACAGCTGGGGAAAAAAAAGTCCCTATCTCTATGTGACCTTGAACAAGCTGCAAACTGCTTTGAAAGTTTTGCTCAGTTTTCCTTCCACCTCTAAGGCTCAGTTTAAAGGCATAGAAAGGCACAAGAATTAGTTTCTGGGCATAGGGCAGCGATACGGGATACACATCATAAGGTCACCCCAAGACAAGTGCTCCCTCCCAGGACTGATAATTGTTTCCCTTTTTCCCTTTCCCCCCTGTATTTGTACAGTCAGACTCTGATTCCAGACTGAGCGGCTCTTTAGGGTACTTCTCCCATGCTCCCTGTGCCATGTATCACCCTGGAGTCCTTCTCTCTTTGCCTTCTACTTTGATGTGATGCTGATTTGCAGGAGGTAGCAAAGTTGGGCAGGGTCCTGTATGCACAGGAATTCTGTTGCCCAGAGCAGCTGTGGCTGCCCCATCCCTGGAAGTTTTCAAGGCCAGGTTGGACAGGGTTTGGAGCAACCTGGGATAGTTGAAGGTGTCCCTGCTCATGGCAGGATTTGGAATGAAATGAGCTCTAAGATCTCTTCCAACCCAAACAAGTCTGGGAAGTCTTGATCTGGAACTTTCATCACTTACTCATTAATTCTTCCTCTCTAAAGAGTTTCAGATTTGTCTTGCTGGGAGATTCTTTGGGGCTACTTTGTGTAAATAACCTAGTAGATAAAATAGGTGTAAGTATTTCAACTCTCATTTGTCTTGTTTTCTTTGGCTATCAGGAACAACTTTAATACTCAACAAATTATGTTAGGTTATCTGAAAAGCTATTTAACAATTTTTATTGAAAATTAAAATTAATGTATGAGTTACCTCCCAAGATCTCAGCCCTTGAGGGGCGAATACGTCAAAACTGTTTGATTTAGTCTTGAGTCACTGTTTTGATACATTCACAAGGTTTGGTCCAGTTGCCCTCTGATGTGGTTTTTTTGTTCAAGGGGGACCTTATTGCTCCCTACAACTCCCTCACAGTAGGTTGTAGCCAGGTAGGGATAGATCTCTTCTCTCAGATAACAAGTGACAGGACCAGAGGAAATGGCCTCAAGTTGTGCCAGAGCACATTTAGATTGACTAGTAGGAAAAATTTCTTCACTGCAAGGGTGGCCAGGCACTGGCACAGGCTGCCCAGGGCAGTGGTGAAATCACCATCCCTGGAAGTGTTCAAAAGGCTTGTAAATGTGGCACCTGGGAACATGATTCAGTTGTGAACATGGAGGTCCTGTCTTAACAGCTGGACTTGATGATCTTAGAGGCATTTTCCAACTTTAGTGATTCTATGATTCCATGTGCAAGTAACGCAGACCACAGGTCCTAACATGTGCCTGGTCATGCCAGCATCTTCCCTCTCTCCCGCTCTCCTCCTGCCCTATCCAAAATCATCTGGGTGTTTCCCTTGCTTGCAGCGTTAAACTCTGGGATATATTACAGGTTCTTGAGTATGAAGGTGGTTGAGTGCCATTTCTGCACAACATGGCTAAAATATGTCTAGTACTCTGTGATGGTAAACACTCTGCCCACACACCTGAGTGGTGAAGGCACTCAGATTTTACAGCGTAAGTGTGATTGGTGGTATGGGTTTGTTTTTGTGTGGGTTTTTTTTTGGTTGTTGTTTGTTTTTTTCTTTATGTGGTGGTTTTTTTTTTGTTTTGTTTTGTTTTTTTTTTTTAGCATAAAGTAACTTGATACTGAGTAACACAAGGAACTGCTGTGGAAGGGACAGTTTAAGTCAGTCTTTTGTGAGAGAGATCCTTGACAGCCAGTTGCGTTCAAGATCCTGAGGAAGGCTTTCAGGATCTCAGAAGACTGACGAGAAGTCAAGGTGCATCAAAAGTTAGCTTGAAGTTCTTCAAATCCGCTCGTATTTTAGTAGGAGAAAAGCAGAAATGTGACTGTAAAAGTGAAATGTAACACTTTCATATTCTTAGAAGTCCAGCAGCTTGTTCTTCGTAAAACATTGCAGAGATGAGACACAGATGTCAAAAATCCTGGAAGTCTCCACTATGGAAATGCAGACTGTCAGTGAGGCTTGAGTCACAAATATGGGATGCTTCTAGTTTAGCTTGCTGGTGCTATGCTCCCTCCCTCTCTGGGACAGCCTCAGAGTGGGCCTCTGTGGGGAAGAAAACTCACTTTAAGATGCAGGCACTGTTTTTTTGGCTCCCTGCTGCACTGGGGCACTTGGTGTCTTTTCCTGGGCTGATGTGGTAGGGTGAGAGCCACCATATGTCCAGACTCCATGCTGTGGTCTAGTCCTATCCCTGCATCGCTCCTCTGTGGTCTCCAGCTCTGCCCAGAGCACAAAATTAATATCATACATAGAGAAGCAGCAAGAAAACAACTGGCCTGGAAACATGTTTTCCAGCTAACCCAATCTTTTGTTTGGAAAACAGTATGATTCAGGTTTCTTTCACAGTCTTCTAACTGTCCCCGGAGTTCCTGTAAGGTGCAAGTTAAAGCTAAAGGATTAAAGAGCTCTAAAACTCTTCCATGTTACATGCATAATGTATATTTTAAAAATAATATTAAGCCAGGTAAAAAGGCTGTTAGTGGGTGTCCTGGCTTTGGGTGCACATGTGCAATCCATGATTTTTGTTCCTCTGGTGTAGTTTGTGCTTTCTGGCATTTTGTGCACAGCACATGCCGTTTGTGCTGTATCTCCCATGGGTGAGCTGCAGGCTGATGGAGAATGGTTGGCTTTAGGATTCATGTCAAAGGATAGGCCTGGAATTCCCCCTCTGCCCTCATGAGACTCCACCTGCGGTACTGTGTCCAGGTTTGGGGTCCTCAGCACAAGAAAGACATGGGCCTGTTAGAGTGGGTCTAGAGGAGGCCTTGAAGATGCTCCAAGGGCTGGGGTCCCTCTGCTCTGGAGACGGGCTGGGAGAGCTGGGGTGTTCAGCCTGGAGAAGAGGAGACTCTGGGGAGACCTTAGAAGCCCTTTCAGTGCCTGTAGGGGCTCCAAGAAAGCTGGAGAGGGACTTCAGGCAGGGGCCTGGAGGGAAGGAGAAGTGGGAATGGCTTCCTACTGACAAAGGGCAGCATTAGATGGGATATTGGGAAGCAATTCTTGGCTCTGAGGGTGGTGAGGTCCTGGCACAGGTTGCCCAGACAAGCTGTGGCTGCCCCATCCCTGAAGTGTCCAAGGCCACATTGGACAGAGCTTGGAGCAACCTGGTCTGGTGGAAGGTGTCTCTGTCCTGCAGGATGTCCCCTTCAGGTCAGGGGTTCGAACAAGATGGTCTTTTAAGGTCCCCTCCAACCCAAACCATTCTGAGACTGAAATGTGCACAAACAGTGACTGTGTTAAGCCCTGTTTCCAGCATGTGCATTTTACCTTGGTGAACTCTTTTTACTGAAGTTGCAGATCCCTCTTCTACTGTTTTATCTTCATCTTGGGGCAACAAACTGCAATCAAATTGCCTCTCATCAAGAAAATTGAAGAAATTTGTTGTCTGGGCTGCATAAGATGCTTTTTCTTGCAGTGATTTGTGTGTGGGTATGTCTTTGCCTCTTGGATCTTGTCAACAGGAGGGGTGGTTTAAATCTCCATCATGTCACTTGTCTTTTGTCAGGTGCTGAGAGGTAACACTTAGCCTTTCTGTGTTCTGCTGTTAAATCCAGGAATAAATCACATTGGTTCTTGAGGCTGCAGACATGATCTGGGAGCTCCCAGTGAAGGGTGTATCACTGCAGGCATGGCTTAGTATGGGCACTTCATCCCACCTTTGCTAATTCTCAGTCTCCCAGCTTTGTCAGTAATCTATTGTTACACCAGGAGGCTGCCGGCAGTGGCACAGCCGTCCCAACCTGTCTTTAAAAGCAGAGGTCTGGGAATAAAGTGCCTTGTTCTGGCACTCCTGAAGCAATAAACTTTATTTAAGGACTGTGGAGAGTGAATTCCCATGGTAACAGCCAGAGAAGATACTCACATGTCCTTAATGCACAACATAATCTCATGGTTTTGAACACTTAAACTTGAGTGACAATTATTTGGCATCTTTTATTAAACATTGATTTCTGAGGCTTTTTTCTGAAGACTAATGCTAAGTACGAAGTGTTCACATGCATCTAATCTTTGCCCTAGGGTGGGAGTAAGACTGAAAATAATTAAGTCTGCCTTGTTGTGAAGGCTGGAAAATATCGCTGCTGTTCAAAGGAAGAAAGATTTGCATTCCTCTAGTATGTGCTGCACATCTGTAGAACAAGTTTGAAGGAAGTTTTACAGTTATTTTTTTGGAATGTGTTAACCTGAAAACCCTGGTTGGTCACCATAGCATTGAGAAGGGCTTTCAGCAGTTTTAACAGTAGGTGCAGAAACATCTGTTCCAAAGTGGGGCATTTCCCAGTGTCAGAATTGGTCAGTGTGGTGGGATGGGTGGGTTGTCCTGTCTCTGCTGCTCTTGTAGCCTAAATTTTGTCCACAATTTGTCTGTAGTAAAAAGTAACTTTTATTTTCTTTTTTTAGCTGTTGTCTAAAAAGTACTAATACCAAATGGAGAAATTAAAACTGTTTTCTTGAATTCTGTTGCCTTTTAAAAGCTGCTGCTTAGTCTGGAGGTTGCACTGTTGGACTATTTTAGTTTGACTAATGTTTAAAGCAGCTAAATGAGTAATGTAAATGTTTAAACACTAGCTGTAGTGAAATCAACAACAAGATTAAAGCCTAAGTTCCCCTGAAGACATTTACGGTAATTTTACTCATGTGAATAATTCCTTTGGCTTCAATCACGTTCTCTTCTAAGGTAACTGCTCTTATACATGGGATGATCCTGTAAGAAGGTGTGGCATTAAAACCTTTGATTTTGAAATGATATTGTTTCAGTATCAAAATTTTGTATTGAGGCTTTGGGATGCCAAATGTACCAGTAGAGCAGTGAACATAAGTTTTCAAACATAGGAAATGGGAAAATTAGAAGTTAGAAGTGAAGAGTTTCTTGCTGATACTATGGGAATATGTGAAACCATTTCTGGTGAGACAGTGTTTGAAAAATAATTTACTGTGTTTCTTTCTGAACAGTTTTTGAATAATTGGGTGTTCTAGAATAAATGATGAACATACTTTTGTTTGATACCTGCAGTAAAAGCAGTAAAAGCTTGGATATTACTTGATGGAGTAGCATTCTCTTTTTTTTTATCCATGGATTCCTGTTGCTTAATAGCTGCTGAATTTTCATAGCTTTTGAAGTGTCAGTGAACTTTGTTTCAGTGTCTTGTGTATAAAAAGTACCTGTTTGTAAGTTCAAAAAGAGTTTGTTTTATATCAAGGGAAGGAGAAGCACTTGACAGCTTGTATCATGTATAAACTGTGCTTCTTTTTCCGATTGCAACATATATATCCTTTTTTTCCTAAACTTTTTTTTTTTCATTGTGGTGCTCACTTGCTAGTCTTTCTTAATTTACTTCAGAATTTTAAATGAGCAGTTCAAAAGGGCTGTAGGGAATGGGGGTTGGGTTTGGGCTATTATATCTTTAATTCAGACTGATAAACTGAAGTAAGTACATCATAGATGTCAAATTGTTTCTTTGTATTTAGGTGGAAAATGTTTTCAGAGGAAAACTCAGTTCTGTAGTTGTGCTGTTGAACTGTGTTTATAGTTTATGGCGGAGACTCATGACTTGGTGTATGAAAAAACATGTCACAGAATATCCTGCCTTGGAAGGGACCCACAAGGATCCTTGAGTCCAAGTCCTGGCCCTGTGCAGGACACCCCAAGAATCCCACCATGTGCCTGAGAGCACTGTCCAAACGCTTCTTAAACTCTTACTGGAGGCTCACAGTATTGTTTTCTGGGATCAGGAACAAAGTCTTGCTTGAAGGCATCTCTTCCTCAAATTCCGTGAGTGACTTTTATACAAGCAGATAGTGATAGGGCAAGGGGGAATGGTTTTAAACTAAGAGAAGAGAGATTTAGATTAGGTGTTAGGAAGGAATTCTTCCCTGTGAGGGTGCTGAGGCCCTGGCACAGGTTTCCCAGAGAAGCTGTGGCTGCCCAGTCCCTGGAAGCATTCAAGACCAGGTTGGATGGGGCTTGAAGTGTCCTGGACTATGGCAGGGATTGGATTGAGGTGAGCTGTAAGGTCCCTTCCAACCCAAACTGTTCAACACTGGATTTAACATATATGTGGTTTTTGTCATGCACCAGCAGTTGAGATGCCTCAACAGATTACTTTCCTTTTTCAACACGAGAGAAGTAAAATAAATAGGAAAGTAAATATGTAAAGATTGGACGTGGTGGTTTTTTATCCTGACTGTAGGACTGGTGCTGAGTGATGAGTGCCTCCAGGTTGTTGCCTTGGTGTTTGGGTGATCTTTTGCAGGTTTATGTCTTGAGGTGGTACCTCAGATGTCTGTTTTGATTGTCATTGCCTTGAAACATTTTCAGCTGGTCTTTAAAAAGTTAGTATTTGAAGGTATTCCTAAATGGCCAACATGTGATGATTTTCAAGTATCCTTTGCTGCCCAGGGAGAAATCATGGGCATGTTTCTGAACTTTTTAGGGTAAATTAACTCAAATGTGACATGTAAGGGACAAAGAACTGGTTAATTGAATTTTTTGGAAGGTAACAATATGGAGATGTTGTGGCTAAGTGCTGAGCTCCTGGAGGAGCCCCTTCTTGCAGGCTCTCCCTGCAGAAGGTGTTGGGGAAGCATGTCATGACTTGAACAAGCCCCAAAATACTCATTTGCCACTGGGCAGAGCCGGGTAGGACATGCTGAAGATCAGAGGTTTGTTCCTGGCTTTTGTAACTTAGTGTTATTTTCCTTTCTTTGCTATTTAGAATTTTTACTGGTTTGAGGTGTTACAAGTCTCAGTTTTTCCTCCACCTGTCTTTACTGCTCATAATATAACAAAAATAATTACTAAAATAAGCTTTTTTTCCCTAGTTTTGAATCCTGGCTGGTTCTTTCTCTGTAAAACTCACTGCAGCTGTCAATATATAAGGATTTTTGGTACTCAGTGGTAAACTTAAGAGTCTAAATTTTCATGGATTGTTTTTAGTTTGTTAGAGAATTACCGACTGGAGTAATGTTGTGTATAAGGAAGATAATATGAAATATAAAGTAACTCAATGATATACTGAGATAAAAACTATTAGCAGTGTGTTTTCTCAGCATTAATTATAACTTTAAGCAATGCTCACGTAAGAAGAGAATTGTCAAGCTTGTTTTTAAAACACATTTTTGGTGGCTTTTGCCGCAAATATGAGATTTTCACATCACACCTAATTTATAGCTTGTATTCCAAGAGTTTGGAAGTTTTTATTGTCGATATGGGAACACTAGGTTGGGACTTCGACTCTGAACTGAGTAATCTGGGCATTTTTCCTGCTTTATGCTAAGACCAATGTCGTATTTGAATTAATCTTTTTATTTTTATTGGAAGATGCCAGCATGAAGTATTGGGAAATTGAAATGTCTTTAAAAAAAAATAAGCTGGGATGAATTGATGCAATATGCTAGTATGTGGACTTTAAATATTGTGTCAGATCCCTTTTTGACCAAACCAGTTTAAGACCCAAGATGTGCATCTATTGGGTTGTGTTGTGTAGCCGTGCTCTGTGTAACTTGAATTCAATGCAGGTTTCTGCAGGGTACCAGCACCCTCTCGTGGGCTGTGATTGTGATTTTGGAACCATTTTAGAATAGTCTTATCTTCACACTGGTAAGGCCCCATCAATATTTTTTTAGATCTAGGAGGTTATCTGTTAAATTAAAGCTATCTGTTCTTTATCCAACAGCTGTGCCTATTTGTGGAAATAAAATTTCTCACAGCATCCCTGTTATCCTGTATCCTCCTTAGAATAAGAATCAAACCAGTTTGGTTGGAAGAGATCTTAAAAATGGGGGTGTGTGTGTTTTACCCTACATCTACCAGTTGTTTTCCATCCCACTGCTGGTAGTTGAGGGATTTTCCTGTTTTGCAGGAGAATACAGACTAGTGTCAGTGTTATCAAGAAACTGGTGTTTGGAAAGGGGGTTGTTGTATGAGGGGCCATTTTTATGGATTAAAATCAATCCCTAAAAATAAAAACAGAAGATCTAAATTAAAAAAAATCTAACAAGATGAGAACTCTGGATTTGCTTTCAGGATAAGTTGGCTGTGATAACACAAGTTTATTTTGGTTTTAAACCATTATTTACCACATTTTTTCTGACTCTCTCTCCTAGAAGGTGCAGAGATTGCAGATTGGGTTCTACTACATAACTGCTTGTACCTCAGGGATGTTTCATGACCCCCAGTATTAGGAGCCTTGAGTCTTAATTCCTTTTTCTTAAATTTTTTTTTTTTTTTAACCAGCCAGGAATGTCGAGAATGGTCTGTCCCCCTCTCTTTGCTAGGGTTACAAAGGACTTCGCTCTGGGACTGTGTATGTGCAATATGGACTATTTATTTTTAGGGAATCAGAAATTTGTCCCTTTTAAGGTCAGGGGTTGCCATTTGTAATGCTCTTAAATTTTTAGAGAGCCAAACAATTAACTGAGTTTCCTCTTCTTTCAGGTTGCAGAATCAGCATGTCTCTCCAATAGTTAAAAAGGTAAGCACACTATATTTGCAAACATAGAACAGGATTCTCTGTTTTCTTATTGATGCATTTGGCTCATAAGTTGGAGGAGAAGAGACTTCATCTTAATTTATTTGAACACTTATATACTTTATTGTTATATCTATATCTTTTATTTGTAGTTTTACTCTAAATCCCTTCACGATTATTTGATCAGCACAGTTTGAAAATAGAGAGGATATTGGTTAGAAATATCTAAGGGAATGAAGTTGATGCTACAAAAACTTAGTTACCCTTCTGGGTGCAAATTTAATATGTGTGTATATGCAAATGAATGTGTATCCAATACATATTAATAAAGTAAATAGGCAGAGCTGGCAGGTAGGACTTGAGAGTTTGTGGAGTGTTTGAGCAAAGCTTAATAGCTGATTTTGGTGGGAAAAGAGGAAATAAGTCGGATTTGTAAGTCTGTCTCCTAATCCCAACCATCAGCCTACCTGTGTGACTGGTTTTTTATCTTTTTATGAAGTAGCTTCAAGATATCTGAGTCTTTTTTAACTTCCTTTAAAACTATTCTAGATTTTTCTTCCAATTAGCTATTCTTTTCCTTAGCACTGGATAGCTGTATCAGTTATCTTTTAAATGATGTTGAAAATATTGATATTACTTACTGGGAGGTCTAGGCTGCTCAATTTTCTCTCTGAATAGTTACCACTTTTGCCTTGGAAGCACATTGTAAATACATTTCTGGTAGTCACAGGTATTTGAGGAGTCCTTCAGAAATAAAGTATGTTAAAAATGAGATGTTCAGTCCTAACAGTAAACCAGTAAGGAGGTTACAGACAAAGGAATAAATCTGCAAACATCTGAAGTTATTTCTAATTTGGAGCAGAGGTCTGGACTTCCTTGGTCCAGGGATAGATGCAACCTGAATTATTTGTGTAACAGCAGATGGCGCTGTTGGAATGGCTTGAATAAACTTCAAGCTGAGCAATAAACTCCAGTATGAGGTATATCAGAGCTCTTGGGGTTCCCAATGTGCAGCCAGCAGCTCTGGATCTGGAATTTGCTGTGCAGAGCAACTTCTCAGGCTGTAGTTTAGCCCCTACTAATTCTAGCAGTTGCTGCTAATTTATATTCATTCTTGCTGAAGTACACAAAACTAAAAGGAAAACTGCTGTTGGCCTCTAATATTGTCCTTGTGCTTGAAAAATACACAACTTGCTTGTGGGAGCAAAAAACTAAAAAATCTTTGAAAGTGCTTACAAAATACAGTGTATGACTATTTCTTCAAAGAGTATGTAAAGTAAGCTGATAATAGGGGCCAAATCCATAAGTAAATGAGATTTGCAAGGGTGGTTTTGGTGCGTGGAGATTTTAAAGTGATATATATATAAAAAAATTTATCATATGATATGTGATGTATATGCATATACTTTATATATATGTAAAATAGGGGCTGCAGCATGGCCTCAAGCCTCCTGCTGCCAGAGGACCTGATGGGAAGGGACTAGAGATGCCACAGCTGCAGGGTCTCCAAGTTGGACTCACAAATCCCTCATCACAAAACTCCATCTATCACAAGCCATAAATCCATGGAAAAATAGACTGGCTTTGTTCCACTGGGTGGCAGAGGGGAGAACTGAGGAGATGCTGAAGTTTTCTACCAGTCTGGCTGTGTTGCTTCTGATCTTGCCTGGGTTAGTTTATCTCTGGGATTTGAGTGGAATATGCTTGAGTTGTTTAGTGTCTCTGCTTTCCTTGTTCAGTGATGCAGGTGAAATGGGAGTATTGCAGATGGGGTAGGTCCCAAATTCCACCTGGGAACTGCTTTTTCTTTGGAGAGAAGGCAGCCCATTTTCTCCTTGATGCCTCAGTGGGTGTCAAATCTGTGAAATACAAGATGTTATGGGATTTACTGCTTCCAGCACACACATTAACGCTGAATGCCATAGTTTTGTTCTGTGTGCAGCATTTACTTCCTTGCACTTGGTTTTCAGCCTGCTTTTGTCTAATCATGTGGACATTATAAATTTAAGGGTATTGAGTATTTAACTTCATACATATTACAGTTTGCTTATTACAGGGTTGTTCAGCCTGGAGAAGAGAAGACAAGGCTCTAGAAAACCTCATTGTGACCTCCCAATACCTAAAGGGGGCTTACAAAAAAGAGGGAGAGTGACTTTTCATGCGGGCAGATAGTGATAAAAGAAGAAGGAATAGTTTTAAACTATAGGAAGAGATTTAGATTAGAAGTTAAAAGGAAATTGTTCTCTGTGAGGGTGGTGAGGCCCAGAGAAGCTGTGGCTGCCCCATTGCTGGAATCATTCAAGAGTAGGTTGAACAGGGCTTGGAGCAACCTGGTCTAGTGGAAGGTGTCCTTGCCCATGGCAGGGGCTGGAAAGAGATGAGCTTTAAGATCCCTTCCAACTCAAACCACTGGTCTATGATTTGATTCTATGATATTTTTTATTTCCTAAAACTGTTAATGTCACACCTGCAGTGGGTCACCAAGTTTCTCTCCCAAGTGCACTGTGTATGTTCTTCAGACAATAGTCAGATTTTAGAGACCTTTTTGTCTCTGCAAAGCTGTCATCCTGCAAGGCCTTGTCTCAGGCCTCCCTCCTGAGTGTTGTACCCTAGTGTCACTGCCTTGGGGAGCAAATGTTGGTTGAGTTAGGAGCTGCTTTTTGGGAGGAGAGCTACAAAAGTGACCTGGAGAAGTCTCTTTTCCATCTTTACAGCAAATTTTGTGAATGATATCTCTGACAGGTTAGGGCAGATAAAGTAATTATTAAAAGCAAAATCACTTTTGACTTCAGATAGCTAATGCAGCAACTCTTCCCCCAGAAGGAAGGAGAAGTACACATTGTTATGTGTCTCTTTCTTAGCTGTGCTGAGAACAACGTGGTAAAAATTTAAGCAGCTGAAGGAATTATGGTAAAGAGCTCAGTAGTTGCACAGAATGCTCTTCGCATTTTACAAAGTGTGCCATTTTCTCAAAGGTGCAAAATGAATTCTCATCCCCCTATGGGGTGTTTTTTCCCTTTCTCTCCGTGTCATTATTGTTGTTCCTTCAATGCTGTGTAGATGTAGATACCTCACCCTCCATGTTCTTGGTCTGTCACACACAGCTTATTGTGTATTGAACTGTGAAACTTGGCCTGAAACTGTTAATTGGCCTGCAGAACAGCACACCAAATTAGGCACAGCACTAGTTTGGGGAGTTGCTCTTAGAAGGGACTCATGTCCTCCTGAGTTTCTTGGTGGTGAACATGTGACTGTGGCATGACTATGGCATTGATGGCTTGTTTCTCCGTGGTAAGTTCTTTCTAAATTGTGTCAACTGAGCTCAAAGGTTCCTGTTCCTCTTTCTTCATCCTTAGAAAAGTAGTGTCTAATAACATGGATGCTGAAGTAGAACTTCAGCTCCTCTGAACTGGGGAAGTTTGAAGCTTTTAGTGCTTAGGCTTCAGACAAAAATAATTACAGTCACTCAGTCTCTGCTTTCCATCACCGTCTGGAGATATAAAAGCTGTGATCTGGGGAATGAGTGCCAGCAGGTAGAGCTCCTTGTTAGCCCATCAGCCCAGTTCCAGTGGTGAGCTTGAGCATGTTGGGTTTGGTTAGTGAAGTACTGCTAATTTAAGATGCCAGTGGCATAGTTTTTCAAAAAATGCCAGCCTGGATAGTTGTCAAAATATGATGGTGCATGTAAGTCATCTACCAGAATTCATCTAGATTCTATAATGTGCTTCTCCCACAGCCCCACTCCACACAGAACGTGCTGTAAGTACACTGACCCAAATCACTTTGTATTTATGGCAGTCATTCCTTATTGCTGTTTTTCAAAGTTTGTTAATCTCTGAACAGCAGTTAAGCTTTCTCCTTTACTCTTACACTTTTTTTCCCAAATAAAAGATTTTTCCAGTGCTGAGAATGTTACTGTAGTTGTGTCCCTTATCTGAGAGCAGGATTTTAGGAGCAAAACGTGAGAGTTTATCATATCTTGGTGTCCAAGGCAGATGCACAGCTTCAGTGAAGTCCTTTTGGAAGGTGTCCTTGCTCAGATGCCAGATGACCATTGCCCAACCTCACGTGGAGGCTTTGTGTCTGTAGGACCTGAGATGTTCCTGGATGTCAGTTGCTAAACTGGTTATTTACAGGCAGTGAATGTGTTTATTAATGCAGTTTTGCTGCTCGAATAAAAGTTTGGAAGGTCAAAGAAGTCAGAAATGCTGTTCCTTCTTCAAAGTGAAATGATAACTGAATCAGTAATGTTTTCAAAAGTAACCAAGCATGCCTTGGCAAGAGAGGAAGCTTTTTTTTGTAGTGAGCAGCCCAGGCTCAGAGTCCATTTTGTGAAAGAATCTCCCCTCTCTTTCTGAAAGCATACATAGATCCCATTTTATATGGAAGGACTTTGAAAAACGTTTTTTCTTCTTATCAAATCCTCTACATTTGAAAGCCAGGTGGGAAAAAAACCCATGGATTACATTGGGAGGAAGTTTGGAAGATAAATGTGTATGCAGAGTACTGAGTTCATTCTCTCTGCCCAGCTCAGTACTGTCTCCTACACATTATTCGTAGAATCATACCATGTTAAGGGGTTGGGATGGACTTTAGAGATCATCCAGTACCAGCTGTGGGCAGGGACACCTCCCACTAGAGCAGGTTGCTCAAGGCCTTATCCAGCCTGGCTTTGAACGGTGCTGGGGTTGGGGAACCCACAACATTTCATACTGTTTAAATATCTAATTCATTCTCTTCCAAGTATTTTTGACTTGAAGTGGGTGGTTGTTAGCAATTAGTTGTAATGGAAATAGTTGTATAAGACACACAGAGTCTTGTAGTGATGTGCTTAGAGTAAGGGAGGCTTAGCAGGCTGCCTTGGGAAGTGGTGGAATCACCATCTCTGGAATTGCTCTGGAAACAAACAGACATGGCATTTCATGCTTTGGTTTAGTGGGGGCATGCTCTTACTCAGTAAAAGGCTGGACTTGATCTTGAAGGTTTGAAGTCAGTGGTTCTATGACCCTTAGGTTCTTTACCAGAGTGATCTGCTGGTGCAGTTGTGGGGACTGGAGAGAGGAGCTGAGTGCTGCTAACTGTACTCATGTATTTTTTTTATAAAGAAAGGATTAGGGAAAAAGGTGATCATTCTTTATTTGCCAAGAGTAGTCTAACTCTTAAACATACATGGTTAAAGCTTAAAACAGAGCTTAGTGTCATTTGGCTACATTAATACTGTAGGGTTGCATCTCTTAGGTGGCTTAGGGCTCTTCTGTTAACTGTCCTTGGCTGTTAATCTTCCTTGATGCTTCCTGAATCTGTTTTAGCACAGTTACTGAAATTATTTAAAAAACCCCCAAAATGATACAGATATTTATGCAAATGGAGTTTCTGTTTGCTTCTGCTTTTAGCAGAGAGGAGCTTGCCTTTTCTCTCCTTCAGGCTGTAGGGTGAGTTGCTGAGCCCAGGCTGATCACCCAGCTCCTCAGGAGGGTTTATCCATGGTGTGGAAGTGAGGGGCAGCTCTACAGCCTTTTTCACTTCTGGCTTGGCTCAGGGAGCTCACTCATCACCTTGGTAGGAGTTAAACCAGGAATTGTTCAAGTCTTTTGTCCTTGAGTACAAAGTTGCAGGAGTAACTGGAGCAGGTGTGATGTGCTAATTAAGGTGATAATTATTTACAAGTCCTATTGATTACAGTCAACTAATATCCTCTTGTTACAGTGCTGATGCTGTGTAATGCAAACTGTCTCAGGGGTTGGGCAGAAGGGGTTATAGTGGATGGGGTGACATCAGGTGTGTGTTCAGTCACTAGTGGGGTTCCACAGGGCTCCATCCTTGTCCCTGTGCTCTTCAGCATCTTAATAAACAGTCTGGAGACAGAAATCAAAGGAATACTAAATAAGTTTGCTGCCAGTACTAAATTGGAAGGAGCTGTTGACTCCCTCAAGGGCAGAAGGGCCCTGTAGAGAGACCTTTACAAATTTGAGGGCTGGGCAGTCACCAACCGTAAGAAGTTTAACAAGGGCAAGTGCTGGATTCTGCACATGGGGTGAGGCAACCCTGGCTGTGTGTACAGACCAGGAAATGAGAGGCTGGAGAGCAGTACTGTGGAAGGGACCTATGGGGCTCCTGGCTGATGGCAAGTTGAGTAGGAGTCATCAGTACCCTGGCAGCCAGGAGGGACATCAGGCACAGCATCGCCAGCTGGGCAAGGGAGGAGATTGTCCTGCTTGCTCTGGGCTGGTGTGGCCTCACCTTGAATCCTAGCACAGGTTTGAGCACTACAATACAAAAAAGACAGGAAGCTATTAGAGAATGTCCAAAGGAGGCTGCGAAGAAAGTGAAGAGTCTGGAGGGGAAGCCATAGGAGGAACAGCTGAGGGCACTTGGCTTGCTCAGCCTGGAGGAGAAAGGGTCTCTCCCTGTGGGGAGACTCGTTGTGGTCTTCATCCTCCCACTCTGGCCTTCGACAGCTTGGGGCTGCATCTTTCAGTCACTGACAATCATCTCAGTTTTAGGAGGGATCTTTGGTCAGGATTTACCCAAACAGCTCAGTGCCCAGGCTGCTGCTTTTAAAGGACATTCAATACTTTACCTTACAAGTTGCTACCTTAAAGCCTAAATATCCCCTCCCTGTTTTCCAGACAGAAGCAGTCTCCGCCAGCCAAGAAACCAGCAAAGATATTTCGCAATGGATGTAGACGATGAAGAAAACATGAGTAAGATGTGTTTATTTACATAGTAATAAACTAATAGTTTCTGAAAGTGATTTTTTTTTTTCCCAAGCACAGGGGCGACTGCAAAGAAACTTTGGATGCGGAAAAGACAATACTTAAATGTGGTGAAGAAGGGTGAATTGGAGCTTTTGCATTAACAGTGTTTTAAATATGTTAATATAATTACACCTTCTGTATTACACTTTATACCTTAGATTTTTCTTACAGCAGCTGACTAATAAAATATTTCCCTGTTTTGAACCGGCAGTGAGGAAGGGAGGGATAATAGCAGTAGTGCCCATGCCAAGGGTTAAGTACTGGTAAGGAGTGAGTGGTAAGATGAAGGGGATGGAGTTGAAGAGTACAATATGATGGAGGGAAGGCAGAAACGGAGAAAGGACAAGGCAAAGGAGGAGCTGGAAGAGCTCTGTGTAGGTCTCACATAGCCTGATGATTCTCTTTAGATGTTGATTGTCCCAACCCTGAACTACTGAATTATTAAAGTGATTTTAAAGCACAAAAATAGTCAAATAAAGAAATCATCTTGATGCATACTGATGCAGCCAAGTGTGTGAGTGCTAACTCTGGGGTATAATCAAGGTCTCATAACTTGTGAGAAAAGTATTCTCATTAAACCATTCTAAAATATTTTTACTGTTATTTGCCTTTCAGCTATCTATTTCTTTTTGTGACTCAGAGAATTGTTCTGTTGCTGCTGTGCTGTGCCTGACTGTAAATAATTGTATATTATGTAATAACAAATGTGCTTCTTTTTCCCCTCAAGTGGCAGTGGCTAAAGAGTGCATCTGGCAAAGGTGACAAAGCCCAGCAATTGCTTTGGAGCGGAAGAGTTGTAATTCAGTCTACAGGAGTTACAGAACAATTTTAGGGGGAGATGAGGAAGTTAGATCATTGTGTTAAAAATAAAGCAAACAAACCCAAACCAAAAATCCTCACCCTGCCAAAAAAACCAAAACCAAAGCGAAAATTATTACCTGAAATAAAATTAATCTTTTTTCCTTAGTGAAACAGTGAACTCAACTGGAATATGCTTGGTTTAATTTTCTTTTCCTTTATATATAAGAAATTACTTCAAATGGATGTTTTAGCTGTTTTTAAAAGTGGCCTCCCTAAGGAGGCCATCAAAAAGTAGTGTAATTGGGTAATTCACATAAGATTTTTATTTTTGATAAAGCATCCCTTTTCTCAATAATGGTATAGCTCAGCATGAATAGAAGGTGCCTTCCTGAGCTGGAGAAATATAATCTCTTTATAGGGGCATTCTTTAATTCCGTGTCATTAAGCAAAACACTAAATTTTTGTCACCTTCTGGGTTTTTTTGTGTTAGTGCATCATTATGGGAAACCATTCAAGGACTTTGTTATTTTGTCAGAAGCCTGGCTCAGTGGAACTGTTTAGGGAATGCATTTGTTTAACTTCAGTTTTGAGATGTCAGAACCTTGGCTAAGCCCGGTTCATATAAAGTGCAAGATGATCTTCCTTTGTGTGCCCACGCAAACATAATGAATTTGAAATGTTAAATCATCTGATGGGGGGGGAGGGAGGGAGAAATCAAAGTTTAAATTTTAAATTTTTAAGTTCTTTGCTTTGATTTGTGCAGAGATACATGTTTTTTAAACTTTTTATCTCTCCTTACCTTTATGTCTCTTAAAATAGTGAAGTGGCATATTAGAAGTAATAAAATATAAATATTTTATTACTTTATAACTGCATTTGGGGAAACTTTCTTAAAGGAAGGGAAGGTGAGCCATGCAGTCTTTGTAGCCTGTGGTTGCATAATGAGAATTCCTCTGCAGAAGCCAGAATTAAGATGGTTTTTTTTTGGTTCAGATGAAATATAAGACAGTGATGATGTTTTACATTAATAAATTAATGTCCCTGACAAACAGTGTTTCAGACTTCAATTTTTAGTGTTTTCCTTCTTTATCCTTTGGTCATAGAGATGTGACAAGATATTTGGGGACAGATACAGTTTTTTAGAATGTTTTTATTTGTTTTCTGTTGCTTTGCGTGTCTGGTGTGTCTGCATCACTCTGAACACTTGGGACACAAACATGTGATTCTCCTGACCTTTCTCTTTGATCTGTGTGATCTGTTTGCTCCTTTTTCTAAAAAATGCTCAGAAGAGAGCATGTGGTTTTTTCTGCTTGTTTTTTAATGAAAAAAAAGACTTATTTAGAATTTCCCCAGGCCACTAAATTAGAGCAGCAGTATAAAGGGGTAGCTAGAACCATCTTTTGGTTCAGCTAAGAGTCATCTGAATTTAATTAATTGTGTTCCAGATCAGACAGAGCAGGGGGAGTGTTGTCTCTCAGCAAGCAGGTAATGGAAGGTCCCCAACGGATAAAATATCTTGATGGCAGACACTTTTTAATTACAGGGAATAAACCCAAAAATAAGCCAGCACATCCAGACAGAAGATTTATTTCTTTCCTGGCATGAAAAATTCCCCATGCCTCTTTCCTGCTTTGAGTGTTCTTGTAAGCACTCAGATGAGATCTGGGGACAGGACTGTCCTTCAGCTGAAGTTGTTGGTGTCAGCTATGATTTTTGCTAAGGTGGCTTCCACAGACATCAATCAAATCTCTAATTGAAGCTGCCAGCTATTTTTAATGACTAGAAAATACACCAATCTCATGAAAAATACCCAATTTTTAAATCATGGGTTGTATAAATGTTTAAGAAAACAGGATCTCAATCAAGTGTTTTTATATATGTTAATACTGCATTAAAGCCTTAAATACACAGCAGGTGTGATGGACCTCAAAGGGCTCTCTAAAAAAAGCATTCATTCCTTGAAACATTAGATTTAAAGACTGGAAATACTAGCGATTTCTCTAAAATCATGCACAACATGTGGTGTTTAATATTAGAATCATCAAACTTTAAAATCCAGCAAATAAAACCCAGGAGATGCATTAAGACTAGCAGGTGGAGGATCAAATAACGCAATGGGAGATGTTTTCATGCCATTGGTAATGAAGTGGTGAAGTGCCCTGCTCAGGACATCATGGATGCTATGAGTTTATGGGGTCTTTAAAAGCCATTAGAAAACTTTCTTTGGGGGGAAAAAAAGCACATGTGGCTCCCTGCTATGATCTCTGGGAGAGCCCCAGAGCTGCGAGGCTGCCCTGGGGAGGGTCACTGTGTCCTTATGCTGGTGTGATACCCTCTCCTGGGGTCTGGTGGTCCTGTCACTGATGGGGAACTGGGCAAGGTGAGGAAGAGCCAGAAGCGCCATTCCTAACTTCCCTGGAAGGGTGGCATGCCTGGGGAAGGCATCAGGAAGCGGCTGGCCTGGAGGCGTTAGTCTATGTCTGAACATGGACAAGGTTAGAGGTGACATGTCTGACTTGAACAGGTTAAGTTTTGACTAATCTGTGAGATCTTCCCAATCCCTCAGGTAATTAGAGGGCCTCAGCACTGCTGGGCAGGACAGGCTGAGGAAAAGGACCAAAAGCAAACCTTCGCCCTCGGTCTGACAGGGAAGGACCTTTCCTTGCAGTCCAGCAACTCTGTGGGTTCAAACAAGCACAGGTCCTTTTGGTTTGCACAGGAAGTCCTACTTTGGATTTGGATCAACTCCACAGTGTTACCTCCTTTCCTGGTCTGTTGGTTTGACTCGGGATCAGCTCCCTATGTGCTTTCTTTCCAAGTTTCTTCCACCCTGCAGATGCTCCAAAGCTAACAAAGCCTAGTAGCTCTCAGGCAAGGAGTAGTTTTCTTTCCTTCTCTCTTAATGAGACAAGGTAAGCGTACAAGTTTATTTCCTGCTCCCTACAAGTCCTTCCTCCCTTTCAGGACATCGTTTCCCCTACCTGATGAAGGAGTTAGTTCAGCTGCCGTGCTTATATGCAAAAAATTACTCTTTTTAATGTTCAGCTGGAGTCTGTTCAACTCCTGTTTTCTTTCTGTGGTTTCCACAGGCACTGGTAGTTTTCATATAAAAAGAAATGAAACCAGAGACCATTAATTAGTATTAATGATTTCTGTTTAGCCTGAAAGTCTTAGTGGTTGATAACAAATACCTGGTGCCACCAGTAAGGGCAGTGTTCCAGAAATGATGTTTTAGATGAGATGTAAGAAGCTCACTGTAAGGAAAAATTTAAAAATGTCCTCCATTGTCCTTAGATTCCTCCACCATAAATTTATATTTTTATGAAGAATATATGCATGAACACTGTATTGACAGTTGTGGCCCTATAGCCTTCGTTCTCCAGGCAATGTTTGTGGTTTGTGGCTGAACAAGAGATACTTGATTAAATCTAGCAGTTTTCTAGCAATTAAATGCTTCAGAATTTCAATTCTTGACCAAATTTAATTGACTTAATTGCACGATCAGTACTGTACAATTCTTTGTTGTGCTGCTGTGCTTTAACAAAATGTGTTCCTACTTTGGCTTTTTCTTTTGATCTTTTTTTTTCCTTCCCTTTTTTCTCTTTGAGCACCGAAAGGAGTAACCTATCGAGCTTTTGCTGGAGGATGTTATAAATGAAAATTTAGTAACCATTCCATCAGCTTTGTAACCTGGGTGAAGTGATGTGTGCATGGTAGGGGATTCTTAGGGAAGACTGAAAAGTGTCACAGGAATGTGTCACTGTGAAAGAGAGCTTCCTTCCACCTTGGTTTGCTCTAATTTCAATGAGCATTTACCACCTTGGATCAGTGTAGATGTAATACAGATCTATTGAAGTTTTGGAACAGGAGAGTTAAAAATACTTGACCTATTAAATTTTCATTCATAAATGCTAATAGAAAGCACAAATAGTTAATTTCCTAAGTTTCTTTATCAGGGTGAAAATGAGGTCTTTGAACTTATAGCAAATTTAATTCCTTAAATACAGCTCTGACATCATTGCCACAACTTATATTTTTGAAAACAAATCATTAAATTAATATTATATTGTCTCCCCTGCCCGCTCATTAAAATATTATCACTATGACTGGGCAGCTTTTGTCACAATTCTGTTGTGCATAGCCTTAGAGAGGATCTCTAGCGATTTTTGGGTTTGTAACTCCATGACTGCAGTTTTCTCAACAAGGAATTACTCTTTGTAAATGATGAATAAGAGATCTTTTTAACAGAAGGCTGTGTGGAAATATGTAGTCTTGTGGCCATGCTGGCACAGTGGGCAGCTGTATTTCCTGAGAAAATTGGGATGAGGTGAAATGAATGTTTAGGAAAGGTATAAAAAAGAACTGAATTTGAAAAATATGGAATAGCTAAACAGAAACAAAAGCATTCAAACACTCTTCAGTCATGGTACCTACCAAAGAGCTGCCTAATTTTTTATTGCTCTGAATGAAGGTTTTATTTATGTAGTTTTTCAATTTAAGCAACTAAAATCACTGAGATAAAAAAGTAACGTGACTAAACTGATAATATAATAGAAATAAATATCTGGCTCAGAGTTGTGGTCTTAAGCATCCATTTTTATTTTACTAATGGCAGTTGTTTGTTTTGTGGGCATATGTTGCTATATATATTTCTAATGTAAAGAATTTTTTAGGCTAAATATAACTTACAAGTAAAAGTTTTGTTCCAGCATAATTAAAATGAAAAAAAAAGTTATAGTGATTTTTTGCTGTACAGTTGTATCAAGTGTGTAGTTTGAAGATTGTGTTAATTCTTGAATTATTGAGAGGTTTGTTACATTATCATCATCTCCAGTTGTATTACAAAAATATTTAACCTGTGAGCACACATCACTTAACCAGTTACAAAGAGAGATAAAGGAATCTATAAATTTTGCATTTACAAGATCCTGCACCGAAGGCATTGTAAGTTACTCTTTCTGGGCACCGCAGGTTCGAGCAGCACCGACATTAAAGAAAACTGCAATGTGGACAACGTTCCCCCGAAGGACAGCGCCGGGCAGGGGCCCGGGGAGGGGACCCTGCTCTCCAACGGTGGTGGCAGCAGCAGCAGGAAGAGACCTCTGGAGGAAGGCAACAATGGCCATTCCAAATTTCGCCCCAAGAAGAGGAAGAAAATGCCTGGCCCTGTTCTGCCAAAGAATGCCCTGATGCAGCTTAATGAGATTAAACCTGGTTTACAATACAAACTCCTCTCCCAGACAGGGCCGGTCCACGCCCCCATGTTTGTGATGGCAGTGGAGGTCAATGGGCAGGTGTTTGAGGGGTCTGGCCCTACAAAAAAGAAAGCCAAGCTTCATGCTGCTGAGAAGGCTCTGCGCTCCTTCGTCCAGTTCCCAAATGCCTCAGAAGCCCACTTGGCCATGGGCAGGACTCTGTCGGTCAACACGGACTTCACATCTGACCAAGCGGATTTCCCCGACACCCTTTTCAACGGGTTTGAGACACCAGTCCCTTCTGACGCTTCCTTTTATCTGGGGTCCAATGGGGACGGGTCCTTTGGCTCGGGCGGGGACTACGGATTGCCATCGTCTGCCATAGCCAGCAGCCTTTCCCAGTCGCCTCTCCCCCCACCCTCACCCTACCCCACAGCCAGTGGGAAGAACCCCGTCATGATCCTCAACGAGCTGCGCCCGGGGCTGAAGTACGAGTTCCTCTCGGAGAGCGGAGAGAGCCACGCCAAAAACTTTGTCATGGCTGTGGCGGTGGATGGTCAGACTTTCGAAGGCTCGGGAAGGAATAAAAAGCTGGCAAAAGCTCGGGCTGCTCAGTCAGCCCTGGCATCCCTGTTTAACATGCAGCTGGACCAGACTCCATCTCGCCAGCCCATTCCCAGCGAGGGGCTCCAGTTACACTTGCCACAGGTGAGAAACCCTTTGGGTGTTGTGGATGGCTTTGTGTAATGAGCAAGAGGAGTCAAGTCATGTGTATTGAATCAGTTTGCACAGCGTTTCTGCTTCCGTAGATATGCGCGTGTATATATACATATATATAATATATGTTTATATGTATTAGGTGATTTATCCAGTTGTAGCTTCTGACAATGTGTATTTTCTTGCACAGAGAAGAGGCTTTGTTTCTGATGTTTTCTACCTTGACCATGTTGCGTAAGAGAGCCCCAGTGCCAGCCTGAATTATGGTTTGTGCTGGGGAAAGATTGAATCACATCTTGCTCATCTCAGGCAGCAAGACTTAGATGGAGTTCAAGTGAGAATTACTGCTTTAAGTGAAGTTATTATTTGATGCAACAGTTTTTAGCAGAGAAGAAAATCATTCTCTCCTGCAAACAGAAATTGTTGGAAGTCAAGGTCAGATTAAGTGAGGCTGATGCAACTGCCACTGATTTCCAGGGTGTAAACACATTCCATATGCATGTATCCAGGATGTGTGGTTAAATGGCTGTCATCTGAAGGGTTGGGCTCTAGGCAGATGAATTAATATGCATATGGACGTTGCTTAGGCAAGTAAATCTGGCTGAGAAATAATTTATATCAAACAGTTAGTGAACTAGAGAAAATATCAAATATACTGGACACAGACTAGAAATTTAAAATCACTAGAATGGAGTAATTTTGAATTTTTTTTAATGCAGAAGAATTCTCCTCTCTTTTCTTGTTTATGTATCTTCCCAGTCAAACTACACTAATAATTGTTTGACTACTGTCTTTCTACTGCATCTCTTGGGTCCTTTTAATGATACTATATGCCCATCTAAATTAAAATATTTGCCTGTGAATTCTTTAGTAACTTTCTGTTTTAGAATTTCAAGGCTTTGACCTTTTCTATCTCAAAACCATTGTTCTAGATTTCATTAAAATTCTGACATACTGTTCTGATTTGATAACGTGGGGTCAAAGAGTATAAGTAGATGTTGTGACTATTTTAAATACATTGTTTTTGCAAAATACATGGACAATATGCATATTTTAGAACTTCCTATATGGTTTCATTTTAACGTTGCACAATTATTGTGTTACTGATAAATGTTTCCTTCATTTTCAAATCCAGGATCATGCTGTTTTGGGTAGTTATGATTTCTTCAGCAGATTCAGTGATTTCTGTGCTTTTTAAAAGCGGAGTACATTCTCTGCTTTTAAAAGTAGATTTGACCCCAGACACCAAAAAAATTTCACTGCCAGTAATTTATGTGTTATTAGTTCTTGCATCAGTAAAATGGTGAAAACTGGAACTGGAAGAGGGAAGTGTGAAAAGCCCAAGCTGAGCTGGGAAAGATCTTACATGGGTGCTGCCTCATTTAGACCAAATTTCAAGTGATCTTTTTATTCAGGGACTTTTGATCAGCTTGTCATCAGGATGTCATCAAGCACTTCACTGTGTTGCTTTGCTTTGAATTTTAATTAACTGTTATTGGAATTACATTAGGTCTTTTATGTATTAGTGATTTTGGTCTGTGTGTATTTAATGATTTAAGCATTTGTGGTGTTTAGATGTCCTGCTTTATTTATCTTCTTTTTTTAAAGTCTGTGAGTTGTTTAATTTTTTTAGATAGTGATAACTGTGTAAAAGACTGTTAAATTCAGAGATAATCCTAAAGTGGGTGAAATCACAAAAATTTGAGAGTGCAGGAATGATGTAAATGAGGATAGGATTTGATATAACATGTGGGCCAAATAAAATGTTGACTGGGTTGGAAAAAATGAAAGCTAGAAATATGCAAGGGGAGGAAAAATTCAAATACCAAATGCTTAGGGGAAATAAAAGATGTACAGTGTAGTTGTGCTAGTGAAGATGTTGGAATTGACTGCCTGGGTGGCAGATCCAAACCTGCCTGTAGCTCATTTGTGATGAGAAGAATGGAGTTGAGATGAGAGATGATCCCTGTGACAGTGGTGGTTGTGAGTATGGCTGAAAAATCTTGTCTGTGACCCCACCAGACCTCCTGAGAGCTGCAGGTGCCCCAAAGAGAGTTAAATGCAGAAACACATGTGCAAAGTATCAAAGGGTACAGAAGGGTTGCTGCAATCAAAAATTGATTGTTGTGAAATGGGTGTGAGAATAACCTTATGGTCTGTACAGGGGGTTATCGAGGTGCTGATCCTGTGGTTCAGTTTTTCAATTCAAGCTCGTCTGCTTGCTCACAGCTTGGCCTGTTGTTCATCCTGTTGTCAGGGATGAAGGAAGGTTCCCTGCAGTGAGGAACATCTCTGTGCTGGGAAAGTGAGTTAAACTCGGGAACACACTCAATGTGTGCCTCAGAGCGGGTAAAAGTGTCCCACTGAAGAACTCAGCAGCTGTGCATTTATCACCTGGCAGTGGGTGTGGTGGGATTGTACAGGTTGTCACACTTGCATTAGAGGGACTTGCCTCTCCAAAACAAAGAAAATATTTTTATGGTTAGCTCTGCTTTGGGAGCTGATCAAAAAATCATAGAATCACAGAATGGTTTGGGTTGGAAGAAACCTTAAAGATTATCTTATTCCCACCCCCTTCCATGGGTAGGGACACCTTCCACTATTCCAGGTTGCTCCAAGCCCTGTCCAACCTGCCCTTGAACACTTCCAGGATTGGGGCAGCCATAGCTTCTCAGTGCCAGGGCCTCACCACTCTCACAGGGAAGAATTTCTTCCCAATATCCCATCTAATGCTGCCCTTTGTCAGTAGGAAGCCATTCCCCCTTCTCCTTCACTCCAGGCCCTTGTCCTGAAGTCCGTCTCCAGAGCCCCTTCAGGCACTGAAAGGGCCTCTAAGGTCTCCCTGGATCCTTCTCTTCTCCAGGTGAACACCCCAGCTCTTCCAGCCTGTCTCCAGAGCAGAGGGGCTCCAGCTCTTGGAACATCTTGGTGGTCTTCTCTGGAGGGGTCTCACACCTCTGTCAAAGATGGCATGGTGCTGTCCCAAAAAGAAGTTCTCAGACCAGTACCAAATGCTTTGGAGTAAAACTGAGAAAAGAACAGTAGCAGTAATTCCCCAGTATATGCTTCAAACATTCAGCAGTCCAGGCTGCTGGCGTCACTCAGGGAAAAGTTTTCCGTCAGACAGTGGGATCCTGCTGGTTGGAGGTATCACCTCTTCAGGCCACTAATGGCTTCTATTAGAAAGCTGAGATGGAGGTTTTCCTAATGTTATCTCCTCAAACTGTTTACTTAACAAGATAACTGATTAGTCAAGGTGTGCAGAGAGGTAGAAATTGAAATTGTACACACTGAAGCTTAAAATACAGTTATTTAGATTAGGAAGTTGGACTGTTGTGAGAGAAAGCAAGATGAGCTCCACAAATGAGCATTGTAACTGCAAATGAGATCAGTTTGAAAAACATCACTAGAGAGAGTATTTTTAATCGTTCACTAAATTCAATTTATCCTTTCTGTTGTTGTGGACAGACATTGAAACAAAATGTTAAGCAGGAGAAATGGGATGAGAACCAGTACTGAATGGCTACTTGTACTTGAAGTGCTTTTTTAGTCCTGGTTCAACATGGGGTGAGGGGAACTATAAAAAATTATTCAAATATAGAAAAGATATGCAAATAATTATGAACATGAGTGGTGATCTGGGAAAGCTGGTTCTGGAGAGGTACTGAGGAGTTCTAGGCAGTTCATTGCAATGGACTGCTTAGTGTATACAGGAGAATAAGAATGCAATGGATTCAAACCTGGGAAAAAGATAATTTTGAATATATTTATGGCAATATAATGAATTATATGTTGGAATAATTGCTGTGGAATTGGAAGAAATGTACAAGATACATCAGCATAAGCAGTGAAAGACTCTACAACCAGGCAGAAGTTTCTTTAAATCAATACAGGAAACTTCTCTGAATTGTGTGTGCTGGTCGCTGTTAAAGGGGAGGACCTGGTTGACCTTGATTTTACCTGCAGTGGGAAGTTCACATAAGCCATAAACTGTGAAGAAAAGAAAAAAACCAAAACAAGGGAGAACATTTCTGCTTGAGAAAGTTCCCTGGAGATCCAAGGAGAGCACAGAGGACTTGAGATGTCTTCGGTCAGTTCCCGTGAGACCTGTGAGCTGTTGCTGCTGCCTTTCCCACTGTTCAGGGATCACCAGCATTCATCTTGGGTGGTCTCCATGGCTTGCCAATGTCTTCCTTCAGCTCCAGATTGACCTGAACTTCACCAGCTCCAGAATATTTTCAAGTGTGAATGGTCAGGGTAGTTCTGCTACAACATTGCTGCAACACCTGAATTTAACCAAAACCAGTCTGTGTGTGTAGAAAAGGAGTGGATTCTCTGTGACTTAATCAGAGAAAGGAGCACCCAAAAAACTTGGAGCTAACATGCCTTACTGAGCCAACTGTCAGCTATTTTAGGTCTTCTATTTTTTGAATTACTCAACTTGGAATAATGATTTAATGCAGGAGCGAGGGTAGAGAAACTGTGTGTCAGATGTTAGAGCATTCACAGGGGAGGTGAGACATGAGTTCAATTTCTGTTCCAATTAATATTTATTTGTATGAAAGGCAGTAGAGTCAGAATGAGATGTGAAAGATCCCTACTCAGGCCAGTCAGTGGCCTGGGCTTGTTGTGGAAACAGCTTCAAGTCCTTAGTTTTGAGATGGGGACAGCGAGGACGTAATTTCTGGCCAGTAAGTCTTGTTCCCAGCACTGCCTTATTCCCTTGTCTTCCATGCTCTTAGCTATGTCAATGTAATAGATTGCCTGGGAGAGAGGGATAATTCTAATTTCTTGGGGGAGTATTGTTATAAAAGACCAAAATCTTAGTGACTACATCTGTAGGCATTTAGTAGTGTTTATTCCTCACTGCCCAGCTGTTGTCACACTATTTGTGTATCAAATAGAAATAACGAATCTTTAATATATCTGCCTGTTTTCTGGCAGTGATCCCCCTCCCCCACCCCCCGTTTATCCTGGATTGTTTGCATCTCCAAGGGTCATTTTGTCTCGCTTGAGTTTTGCTTAGTCCTTCTTATGAGTCCTTCCCAGTGTCTGGCTCCAAGTTCATCCACGTGTTTTTAGAATTCCTTGCCAGCAGCTTAGTTCCAGGTTCAGTGAGATGCAACTCCATCCCGTTCTGCTGTGCCAGCTTTCATCTTCCTGGAGGAACTCACTGCGTGCTTGTTTGTATATCAACACCACAGTTTCCTCTGCTTTGCTTGTTATGTGAAAAAAAGGATCCTTTTGGAAAAAGCTGATGGATCCAGCCTGTATGCAGGCTTCCTACCCAGCTGCTGTTTAGGGAGCCTTTTGTCAGTGGCATTAGCAGGCAAGGTGGCCATGGATTTCTTCCCAGAAACACCTGGCAGTTTCAGTTCCCAGTGTTGGGGAAGACTCCCCCAGGTACCAGGCACCATTCCTTTTTTTAAATTTTTTTTTGAGCAAAGGTGAATCACATATTTTATTCCCTGGATGCCAAGCCTTTTCTAGCAGGTTTGAAGCCTCTATTAAGCATAGAAGCGTAGCATAGTTTGGGTTGGAAGTGACCTAAAGCATATATTCTCTTTGTGGATCAGGTCCATCCCTGTCTGGAATAGTTTGGTTCTGTAATATCTATATTCCACCACAATGTCATTCAACATGATTTTACAATTCAGCATGATTTTACCATGTGCTGTCTAGCACATGACAGTGTAGGGTAGAGCAGAAAATACACAGATTACAGAAATGAGAGCATAAAACTTGCTACTGGGAAGCAATAGCTGTAACTATGCAATGAGGCTAGGGATAAAACACTGGAATGGGGACTCTGTGCCTTGGCTATACAGTGATCTGCCTGCATGGCTGCAGGGAGGTTAATAATTTAAGCCTTTTGTGTATTAATTTTTCATTTCTAAGACCAGGGTCTTAGAAATGAAAAAACACTCAGTTATTTGCTTTTTCTTTTGTGTATTTACCTTAAAGATCAGCTTTCTGCATTAGGTAAGTACCAGGACAATTAAATGCAGATTTAGTGCTGTGTGGTGGTGGTGCTGGCAGAACATGGACTGTAACCCAGTTTTGGGTCTAGCAACAAAAAGACCATGTTTGAAAATCAGTGTCTGACCGGACATGTTAATAGCCTCTGAGCCAAATTGTGTTCCCAAAAAATATATGGAGTTTCTGAGTTGCAGTCCGTTCAAATGTATCAACAAAATTGGTGTTTGCAATGTCAAGAGTCTTCTGATTCCACAAGTTGAGCAATTGCAAAACATGGATGAGGCTGGTGCAGTTGGGACCTGACTGCTGGTTAGTGTTATCTATCAGGCTCTGGTGAGAGCTGCCAAGCTCTGTAATCATGACATCCAACCTTTAGCTATTTCTTCCTTGGCTGCTAAAGCTTTTCCAAAAGGAAGTTAACATTGAGAGCATGTCCACATCATTTCTGGGCTGTTGGTTCTCATGAGCCTTGTTAAGGAAACGGGAGTGAATGGGGCTGGTGGTCCTCAAACCTTGTTCTTTTCTTTTTTTCTATTTTTATTTTCTTTCCCCCTTTTCTTTTGGGCATCTAACACATCTGTATCATAGAATGGTTTGGGTTGGAAGGGACCTTAAAGCTCATCCAATCCCACCCCCTGCCATGGGCAGGGACAGTTTCTACTAGACCATGTTGCTCCAAGCCCTGTCCAGCCTGGCCTGGAACACTTCCAGGGATGGGGCAGCCACAGCTCCTCTGTTCCAGTGCTTCATGCAACATCTGCATGGCACTGGTGGGTGTGACACAGTACCTGTGTCTTTGTGGCATGTGAAGCTGTGGGCCGGGTGTGCACACCTAGAACCTCTCAGATACTGCTGGTTGTCAACATATGGTTGCCTTGGCTTCAGTTTCTTTTCAGGTGAAAATTCAAGAATTTGGTCTTGACTCATCTTTTCTAGCAGTTACAGTTCCAGCTGCCTTGAAAACAGCCAGTGAGATTAGCTGCAGTGCTGAACTGGATTGTCAACAGGAGCAGGACTGGTATTTTGGAGTTTTCCTTCATTTTAGAAGTTAGCCCCACTTACAGCCTGACTTAAAGTGACTGTTCAAGTTTTCCTGAAAGACAGAAATCTTTCTTAATTTTGAGGCAGCTTATTTGGGGTTATACACTGATGTTTTCTATTCCTAACTTTGTACAGATTTTGTAATAAGACATAGGAAGTGTTAAACTAGTGTTGAAAACAAAGTTGCCCTTATTTATGTAATAGTTAGATAAGGAATTAGATTGTTATAAAAGGTTCATTTGAGGGGCATGGATTTTTACTTCAATCTTCTTGTCAGGCTCAATGTTGAGGATACTGAAATGATGTGTTTTGAGGTTTGAGCATGAGAGTATAGACTTATCTGTCTATCCAGTTGTTCTCCCAAGCCTCAAATGTTCATCAGGATCACAGGCATTAGATACTTTGATGCTTGGCTTACAGCTGTCTGACCTTGTTTTAGTAGACATGGAGTACTCGTACCCCTGCTTCCACTTGCAAGTGATGCCTCAATTTTTAGAGAAAACAATAAAAACTCACTTCATTTGCTTTGTCCAATCATATAAAAGGGTAAATCTTTATAACTTAATGCTCCTGTAATTTTTAATTTTTGAAAAATTTTTTAATGTGCATTTCTGTGTGGTGTTACAGGTTTTAGCTGATGCCGTTGCACGCTTGGTTGTAGATAAATTCAGTGATTTGACAGAAAATTTCACATCTCCACATGCACGTCGAAAAGTCCTTGCTGGAATTGTCATGACAACAGGTAAATAAAAAAAAAATAGTATTTTGAATGCTTAAATATGATAGCTCTGTTTGCATCTAGTAAACTAACTTTTTTCAGTCAACCAGTATATATTTCAGTATTGAAATATATTTTTACTGTTTAATCTTGCAGGTGGACTAAATACAGTAATTAAATCTCAGGTACTTAGAGGAAAATTAGACCTGAAAACACTCCTGTTTCCACAGAATTCCTGTCCTCTTCCTGATTGAGACATCTGAGTAGCTCACAAAATGTAGGTTTTAAAGTTAATCATGAAACTTTGGGAAAATAAATAAAATCCCCCATTGGCCTTGTAGATGGTATTCCTGTTTTGGGCATGTTTTATTCTTAGTGCTCTATGTCAGTCATTTTAGTAAAAATATCTGAAGAAAGCAGTTGATGTTTTGGCAGATGGCAGTGGTGTGCATGTGTCAGCAGTGGTGTCATGGTTCTCTGGGTGCTGACATGAGATCTCTCTGTGTTGCAATTATTAAAGGATCAGGGGCATGGATCATTGATAGAATTAGGGGATCAATAAAAGAACTGTAGCAATAGGCCTGTAAGCAAAAGGCCTGTGTGTGAGGAAAAACTCTGCATGAGAAAATTCTTGTGTGAAAAAAACAGGGCTGGGAACAAAGAGAACTGGAGTTTGAAGATTTGCAGCTGTTCAGATAAGACCCAGAGAAGGGGAGGTAAACTCTGAATTCTTTTAATCATAACATAACTGTAGAAGCTTGCCAATGCAAGTCCAATTATGTAGAAGTAGAAATGCGCTCTGATAAGTTTTAAGCGACTTAAGAGTTAACAAGCTGGTATACTATATAAGTGCCTCTGGATTGCTAATAAACGGAGTTTTGCTCTTATCAACCACATTGGTTTTGGACTGCAATTTTCTCCCCCCCGCCGGAGCGACCGGGCCTCCTTCTTTTTTCAATTCCAACATCTCTGCTTGTCCAAATAACCCAAAACGGTGAAGTTCTGCCCTAAACTAATATATGACCACGCTGCTGCTGAGTTTTCCTCACATTAAGGTTTATCTTGGTCTTCAGTCCATGTGAACCCTTGGTGGAATGCTCATTTTGAGGCTGTCCCAGCCGTGTCCCCTGCTGGTCTCTTGCCCTCCCACTGACACAGGCCCTTGGCAGGTTTGGGAAGCCCTGATGCTCCTCAAGCACTGCTGAGCAACAGGCAGACCTCCATCTGGTAATAACACTGTTTTAGCCCCAAATACATGAGGAATGTGCTGTAGTTTTTTATTTTGTGATATTTAACAGGTTTTTATGCTATTTACAGCCCTGTATGTGCAATTCCCAGAAGAGTCATGTGCCAAAGAATTAAGACTTAACTAACACATGAATATGTTTTGATTAACTGTAGAAATAGCTTTACACAGAATTAGAAAATATTTCACCATGAATACATGTCTGGGCAACACCTGGAATTAGATGACCCCATTGCATAGCCTTGTGTTGCAGCTCATTGCTTCTCCTCTAGCCCTGTGGGCAGGAGGGCCCAGCTGGGCTCAGGTTCATTTTAACTTGTTGGGCTTTTTTTACCCCTGTTTTGCTAAGTGGCATTTTGGTCTGTCTTTCTTAGTCCTTCATTCACCTGGGTTTTTTGAGTGATAAAGGCAGTTCTCTGTATGGGAAACACCCACCCAACATACTTTTAAAATTCTATTGCATGGGGTGGTTTAATGCCAAGAACTACACATTATACTGGTAATCTTTACAGTGATTTAAGCATTTACAATTGTTTTTTCCCTAGTCTTACCTTTCCTGTTGTTGGCTCAATACCCTTCCATGATGTGTTGCTGCTTTAATAAACCAGTGCCTTTCAGATTTCTAAAGTGGCTGTGAATATTTGCGTAGGTGGCCAGAAGGTACATGCTGAAAGTTGCTGGCTGCCTGAACCTCAGGAAAAAAAGCACTTTGAATCTCGGTCTTTAATGATTCTTCTTGAAGCAGCACTTTTTACCTGCGGGTTTTCAATTTTTAACTTGTCTGAACTCCAACATGAAGAGAGTAGTTCTCATAAGAGCCACAGACAGTGCTGGTGCAGGGAGGTATGGCTCAATGAAGCTTTTGTTTTAAATAAATTATCAGGAGAAAGACCCGTTTTTTTAAAAGAAGCAAACAACAACAACAAAAAGAAGAGCCTTGTTTCGGTTCTGCAAGAAGATCACTCACTGCATTATTGGTGATGTTAATTGTATCTCCTTCCTGAAATTTTGTTTTGCAGGTACAGATGTGAAAGATGCCCTGGTAATAAGTGTTTCTACAGGAACAAAATGCATCAATGGTGAATACATGAGTGATCGTGGTCTTGCATTAAATGACTGCCATGCAGAAATTATAGCTCGACGGTGTCTGCTGAAATTTCTGTACACACAACTTGAGCTTTACCTAAGGTAAGCTGGAGGGAAAAAATGATGAGCTGATCCCACAGAGCTGAGAAAGTGTCTGTGGAAAACATCTGTCTTCATTATTTCACTGTAAAACACTTGTCCTGTTGCATTAGGATGTTGAATTTAGAACTTGTGCCCTTTGCCCTCAAGTTTGAGTTGAACAAAACATTTATTCAGTGAGGTGTCAGTCATGAGAGGGGAGGACAGGGAAAATAATTGGCAATCATTTTGTAAACTGTAAACATATAAATCAAAATAATATGAAGTGGGCTAAAGGTTGCTGATGTTTCATTTAAGTGCCTGAAAGCTCTTGACATCTGGGGTTGCCACAGGCTCTTTGTTTCCTGTCTTGATGGTCCTTTAATTTTGTTAATTGTCATAACTATTAGATTTATATTACAGAATCTTCAGCCATCCTGTGTTTGTTTTTAATGCCTGTTAAGTCTGCCCAGCTTATGCTTATTTCCATGTTAATGACAGTTTTCACTCTAGCTTTCTTCTCTGTTTCAGCAATAAAGAAGATCAGCAAAAATCCATTTTTATCAGATCGGAGCAAGGCGGGTTTAAGCTGAAGGAGAATGTGCAGTTCCATCTCTATATCAGCACATCTCCTTGTGGTGATGCTCGGATTTTCTCACCCCATGAAGCAGCTCAAGAGGGTATGACAGCAGTCCTCTTCCACCCAAGGGAGCTTAAATTATTCTTGGGGCATATACAAGCGGCATGGTTAAAATTTAGGTGTCTTCTTTCCTTTTAGCATAGAGGTGTGTTAGACAAAGATCTCTTCCAAAAAAGTCTGAGCTGTTCTTCCTCTGTGGTAGAAGTTCAGTATAGAGTGATGAGCCCTGTGGTCTTGAAGAGGTTGATGCTAACTGAGATAAGCCAGTGAGTCAGCAAGTATTCCTACAGAACTAACCATCCCCTTTCCTTGTTTCTATCCTTTAACAGCAGTTCTCTGCCTGCCCCTTCCACAGTCTGCCCATTAACTTCATTTTAACTCTGTAACACCCAGAAAAGAGCTCAAGAGCTGCCTGCTTCCTACTGCTCCTTTGGTGAAAGCTTGGTTTAACTGCAAGTGTGTTTTGGAAGGCAGTGTTTGTGAGAGGTGTCTGATGCTGTAGCTAAATTGCCAAGAGCAGCAGGAACTGTGATGTAAGCCAGCAATAACTGCAGGCAAATACCTCAAATTAGTCTTTCTTATTGTGATTCTAATGTAAAACCCTTTGAAAATGTTCCTCAGCTGATTCTCAGTGTTTTTTGCCCTTCAGACCAAGGGGACAGACATCCAAACCGAAAAGCCAGAGGACAGCTACGGACAAAAATCGAGTCTGGGGAAGGGACCATCCCCGTGCGCTCCACTACCACTATCCAGACATGGGATGGGGTATTGCAAGGAGAGAGGCTGCTGACCATGTCCTGCAGTGACAAGATAGCCAGGTGAGATGCTGAATGATTGGTTTTGTTGCTATTGATGTTACTGCTGAAGGAGGGCATAGGACAAGCGGGAATGGCCTTAAGCTGAAGCAGGGCTGGGTTAGATGGGATATTGGAAAGAAATTCTTCCCTGTGAGGGTGGTGAGGCCCTGGCACAGGTTGCCCAGAGAAGCTGTGGCTGCCCCATCTCTGAAAGTGTCCAAGGTCAAGATTGAATGGGGCTTGGAGCAACCTGGGATAGTGGAAGAGGAATGGAATAAGATAATCTTTAAGGTTTCTTCCAACCCAAAACCATCCTGTGATTCCTAAAGGAGGGGTGCATGATACCCACAGTGCATGTGCAGGGAATTGCTGGGCTTATCTCAATGCTTAGACATAGTGTGAGAGTGGCTGTCACCCCGTGATAAAGCCCTGATTCTTCACCTACAGTTGATGTCAGACCTTTTGCTGGCTTCAGAGGCAAGGTGGAGTCATTCTGTATCATTCCAGCCACATCAAGTCACGACAGCTTTGTTATGTATTTCTATCACTAGGGAATAGCAGAGGAATGTTTTAGTGGTTTTTTTTCCCCCTAAAGTAGTACAGCATTAGGAAAACAGTACAATAAATCTATTACATTACTTATATTTGGATAACTTCCTCTGGTGATATACATCCTTGCCCCATTGTTGGAAATGTTCCAAGTCAGGTTGGATGGGGCTTGGAGCAACCTGGTCTAGTGAAAGTGTCCCTGCCCATGGCAGGGGGTTGGAACAGGACAAGCTTCAAAGTCCCTTCCAACCCAAACCATTCCATGATATCAAGGATACCTACATTTTCCACGCATAGTTTAGATTTTTATTATTTTGTATGGTGGAAAGTGTCCCTGTTAAAAAAATCCTAATGGATGGGCACTTCTAGTTTTTAACTCTAGAATTTTATTTATAGTTTAAGTATTTTATTGTAATTAAATATTTTGTTTCCAGAACAGTATTTTAATTTATATTTCATCCAATTCCTTCTTTGTTGTTCTTTTTGGCAAAGATTGAAAGATTGTTTTTGTTTTCAGAATCATAAATGGACAAAAAAAAAATTAGCAGTAGAATCCTTTAACAAGTGTCAGAAGTATGGGAGAGTTGCAACATCATAATTTTTTTAAATGAGTCTGTGCGTTTGCAGCCTTTGTGCTCTTGCAAAGTAGATGAGAAATACCAAGTTTTTTGGCTAATGTTACTTTAGTTATTTTTTAATGATATGTATGTTAAATATGTTTTAAAGTCACCGTTAGCCCGATTCAAAGTTTATTAAGGATATTAAGTAGGAACTGTTTTTGTGAACTGCATATGCCAAATGAAAAATAGAGGAGGAAAGTTGCATAATGGATTTGTTCCTTTAGTCTTGTCTCAAGTAATCAGCATCTCTACTGAAGGAAAACATTTTATTTTAGTTTAAATACCCCTAACATAAATGAATAGGGTCTTTCAGAAGCTAGGACAGGCAGCTGGGGAAAGGTAATTCTATAAAAATGACATTTCAGCTTCTTTTATAATATTTTCAGTAAAATTCACCAAATAAATTCCCCAGTTTCATGTCAGGGGCTTCTCCCAACCTATTGACTTGGGATTCATGCCACATTCTTTTATCACATTGGCATTGCAAATATATTAAAAAAAAAAAAAAGCCAGTTGTTGAGCTAGAACACATTTGACTCTTTTGTTGATTTTGTATGATGCAGAACAGAATCCATCTCTCGCTTCCATAGCTAGCTGTCACCTCTCCTTGGGGCTAATGGGAATAATTTTGTTTGTGCCAGTGAAGGAAGCAAATAGAACCCCTTGACACAGAACAAAGACTATATGGCGGGTAAGGAGGCCCAAATTTTCATCTTTTTTTTTTTTTTTTTTTTTTTTTTTTACATTGCCCTGACATGTTTTGTCCATTTACATTTGAAAGAATGCCTTGCTCCACAGTGTCCAGCAATCAGTCCTCCAGTATGCCTCAGACATGGGAATTACCACTGATCTTTCCCAAGGTTTGCAGTCACAGCCTGGGAAAGATGTGGATAAATTTGGGGTGTGGCACTGCACTTGTATCAAACCACTTGTATCTGAACTGGCTCATCTGTGTGGATTATCTGTATAATCCCGGTTGCTGTTTCCAGCCTTTGAGGGCTTTGCTGCAGCGTGCTGCCCAGCACCCTCCTAGACCTGGTAGGAACAATCAGGGAGAGTTGTGAGAAATGTGGGAGGGCCATGAGTGTAATCCCCCTTGGGCTGGAAGCATTAAAACAGGATTGTCCTGGTGTGTTAGAGCTTGGTGGCTCTGCAGTAGGGTGTTAGGGTGGTTTCTGACCAGAGTTAACATTAATATACGTGCATTTGTTTTAAATGTATCCTGACCTGGTGCCATGGTACTTCATGATGTTGATTTTTGTCATTCTCCTTCTGATGTGCTTTTCTGCCCATATTTTTGGTTTCAAATAATTACTTACCTTCTCATTAAACATTCCAGTTAATGGCTAATGTCCTGCTGAGAAGTGCAAAATTCCTTTTCACATGGTTTCTCTGGTAGAAAAGCTCTAGGAACTGAGAAAAACTTTCTATGTTGAGTTGTTAAAAGGAAAGTCATTGGTGCTCTTCTACTTTAAAGAAGGGAAAATATTTTTCTGATTAACTTTTGTGTGAAAGAATATCACATGCCCATCCACCAGCCTTGTTTTGTGCTTATTCAGAGTGGGAAATCCAAATGGACATTTGTAACTCAGTCTTCCTCCTTTTGTCCCCAAAAGAGAGCATTTCTCCTCACCAGTTCTTAACCCAGTGACAGTGGCTGATGTGATTGCAGTGGCCACTTTGATGCATGGTGGCACTTAGGTAAAATACCTGAGGGGAGGTGGTGAGAAACGACTATCCAAGGTGTACCATTATGGAACCTCTCCAACTAGGCTCACATATGTTACGATCTGGTTTAAACCCAGAAGAGCAAAGAAAACAAAGTCTGTGTATAAAACAGAAAAAACTTTGAAGGTTCAAAATATACCCAAAAACGAGATTAAAACTGAACGAGATTAGATGTTGGTGCCAAAAAATTGATGTGTTTTATTTAATAGTAAAAGAGGCAAAGAGAAAGAAAGAGAAAAGACAGAAAGAAATAGAGAAAGAAGTGTGCACAGGGGGGTGGGGGTACAGGGAGAGAGTGACAGGGGTTAGGTGGAAGCATATTACCCATCCCAGGGTCCCAATGATGTCTCATTGCTCCCCTCCATCTGGTCTTGGTGAGGGTCCCCTGCTGCCGCCGAACTGAAGAGTGTAAAATGCAGTGGATGAACACATGTTTTGGGCAGGTGGGAACGCCCAGGTGTCTCCCCTGCAGGGCGCCAGTGTGTCACTGTCCCTTGCAGCACCATGGATCTGTTGCATCATCTCTGGTTTTCTGGTGAAGGATCTGGGGACCCCTTTGGGGGGGGCGTTCGATGGGCCATGGCACCCCTCTGTCCTTCATGTGGATGCAGCTTCTCCCTAGCAGAAGAGGGCCCTCAGCTGGGCTTCCCTGCACAGCGGAGGATGGGCGTTCACTGCCTTTCACCAGAGGCTTTTCCAGCACACACCCGAAGCCTCTCCTCCCTCCACCCTTTGGTGCAGGGGGTCTGTGTGAGCCTGGCAGCTGATAGCCCTGGGGCTGTGGTCTCCACTCCTGAGGTGTTAAGCCTGTGCTTTGGGAATGTCCCCAGCCCTGAGTTGTTACTTTATCTTATCTTCATCATCAAGAGGTGTAAGGCCTCAGTCAGGCCTGTTCAATACTGGTCTCTGCGGCTTTTGTAATACATTTTGCTAGAGTAGGCAAAAGTCCTTCATGAAGATGTTTAAGTAATAAACTATTAACATTTCAGTCTCCAACAACATACAGGCAGCAAATCCAGGCAATGCCAGAAAAGCTGGGACAAGGCAGAGCTGCATGGTTGCCTGCCTTGGTGCAGCTACAAGGGGAAACACTTTTTCATGTGTGTAATTGCAAGTCTAAAACGGTGTTTGTGAGAAGGGCTGCTGTCAAAGACCAGAGACTTCCTGCGCTTACAATTTACAGTGTGGGCTGCTGAGCCAGCTACTTGATTTAAAAGAAGCTCTCACTCCTTGTAAAGATACTGCTGCCTGTTTACAACTGTGGCCCTTGAAGAGGAGTGGTCATAGAGACTTAATTAATCTTTTAAGGAAACAAGAAGAAATCGGGTTTAAAGTTGTGCCTTCTGCACACCAGAAGGAAAACTGCTTTCTGGTATAGTCCTTCATCTTCCACAGTGACACCTTTTCTCACTTGCCATCAGTTGCAAGTAAAAACTTGTGATAAACAAAATGCTAACTAAATAATTTTTATTTCTTCATAGTAATTGTGGTTTATAAATAATATTGATATGGGAAGCTCTTTGAACTGTAAACACTTGATAGGTTTTGCCTTGTTTGAGTATTTGCAGGAGACTCTTGTTTTCCTGAGATGAATTTTGACACCAGTTCCATGTGGACACCATTGTGGGTCACACATAGTGACTGCCCTCCGCCATACTGCTCTCTGCATAAAAAATTAGTAACTGTTTGATATTAACATCAAATTGTATGACTTACTGCTGTTAGGCCCCCCTCAATTCTGTATTTTCTCTAAAATAATGTGAATAGCAGCATTTCTGTACCTTTGGAGTTTGAAAAGTTCAGAGGGGAATTTTTACCTGACGCGTATATTTTTAACTGGTTTTATTTTTGGCAAGAGGTGCTACCAGCACATTGTGAAAGTGTTGCTGAGAGTTAAATTTTACTTACCTTCTCATGTGTCAAGAGCTGTGAAATCAGCTGCATTTCTTGAAGAAATCCACAGACCTTTTAGGAATCCACTGTAGATACCCCTGAGCAGATGGTGGTCTGAAGCAGAAATGTGACAACACAGCAAGGAGGAGAGGACTCCTCTTGATTTGGTGTCAGTGTCTGGTTTCTCCACCCTCTTTTTTCAGTGCAGCGTGCGTGACAACAGCAAAGGTTGAGGAAGTGCATCCATCCTTCAGATTGTTATGAACAGAATCTAGAGTAGAGAATACAGAATAAGAAAACCAGTGACTATGATAAATTTATAAAATTCAGATTTCCCACTGAGGTGGTCATCTGTAAGACCTCAGGTGAGCACAGTACACAGAGAGTGTCCTCTGTGTAAATTGTCAGGACTTGAACACAACTCATTTGCATTGATCTGCAAAGGCCAAGGTGGGGGTCGAGCCTGTAAAGGTGTTGGGATGTACTGGTTTGAAGGAGCATTTCCCAACACTGTCCTTGTACTCCCAACAGTGAAGAAATCACCATTAGCTGTACCCCAGCTCAAATCAGGGCACCCGTGTTTGAGCGTTGGCAGTTTGAATGTAAATCCTGTGGCTATTCATACCAATCTAAGAGCTTGCACTTTAAATATCAGTTTTACTTTGAGGTAAAGTTTTTGAAGGTTGTCAAAGAAAATTCTTGTAGTAACTTAAAACTGGAGTGCTCAGAATGTGTTAAATACTGTTATAACACTTTTTTTTGCTTAGCTTAGACAAGCATCTCATGTGTTTCCAGTGAGAAGGTATACATTGGAAAAGTTTCCCTGCCTGCTTCCATGTTCTTTCCTATCTGCAGCGCTCTGCTTTACATGCTTTTCTTTAGGCATGTCAGTATCTTTTGATGTGATGCAGCATTCTTGTGTTCTGCTCGTGCTCGTTTTTTAGTACCCAGGTTTAGGTTTGTAGGCTAGATTTAAGTCACTTTAGTTAGTTACTTAACTCTTTTCTGATGCTATTTTTAATGTGAAGAAAAAAAATCCATTGTTTAATTGCTCCACTGGAAAGACAACACTGACTTGAAGTTTTCTGTAGTGCATTTTGCTTTTTCTGCTCTGCACCACATGGTTTATAGTGAAGTACAGCATTTGGCCCATTAATTTTAAAAGAAATTGTGCTTTCAGTAGAGGTTAGTGTTAGATTGGCAGCAATTGTTGGTGTGTGTTCTGACAACCTGTGTTTGTAAACTGGAGGATGAGGCACTTCTGGAGGCAATGCCTGTGGCCTTTTGAAAACTGATGTATGGTGGTGGTTTCTTCTCAGTTTATATTCATAAAGGTTGTTCCAGTGTACGTGCTAATGGAAGTGAGATATTACTGTTCGATGGAAGTAAAGTATGAAAAAGGAACAAGAAGAAAGTCTCCATGCAGTGCTTTCTTTCACTCTGCTATGATCTGCAAAACATGACCATAAATCTGATAGGGAGAAGCTGAGGGATCTGGGGGGGCTCAGCCTGAAGGAAAGGAGGCTCTGGGGTGACGTTCTTGCTCTCTGCAACTCCCTGATGGGAGGGTAGAGTTAGGTGAGGGTTGGTCTCTTCTCCCACATATCAAGGGACAGGACCAGAGGAAATTGCCTCAAGCTGTGCCAGGTGAGGTGCAGGTTGGATACTGGGGAAAAATTTGGCCAGACCCTGGAACAGGCTGCCCAGGGAAGTGGTGGAGTGTAGGTGGGAAGTGTCCAAAAGGTGTGTGGATGTGGCACCTGGGAACAGTGGTGAACAGGGTGGTGCTGAACAGGGTTAATTGTTGGACTTGATGCTCTTAGAGGGCTTTTCCAGCTTTAGTGATTATGTGATTCTTTTGGGTTTCATGTTCATCTCTGCACTATAACCAGTTTCTGATATAAGAATACATTTTTGTAGAGAAGTAAATGTTCTTTTATTACAACAATGAAATTTAAAGCTAGTTTTATAAACCTAACCACCACCCAACCCTGCGTAACGAATATTAAGAGCTTTGGTTGTATGAGTGGTTTCTGCAGTCTCTGTCCTTGTACAGGCCCATTGCTCTGAGCCCAATGAGTGTGTGCTGCAGTGGCAAAGGGGATTCAGCACAACCCAGCAAACCAAGGCCCTAGCCAAGTAATACCAGTTCATACAGCCCTCCTTGCAGAGGCTTGCTCAGCTGTCCTCACTCCTCCTCCTCTTCTAATCAGAAGTTAACAAGACAAATGTCAACTTTCATTTTCTGCACCAGAGAAGGTCACCAAGTGTGGGAGGAAGCAGCAAAACACGAGCTCTGGAAATACTGAAGTCAGAAGTAAGGAAAAGGGTCCGGCAAAGGGGGTTTATTTAGGAAGTAAGGGCTTTGCCAGAAGAGTGCCTTGGCCTATTTTAAAATGTCTATCATCACTCAAGCACTGATCATGTAATGTAAAATGTGATGTGCCTTGTCTGCAAACCTGAGTTTGCAATGCTCAGTCTTGAATTCTTTCCAGATGTTTCTTCCATAGTTTTACCTGTGTCTGTAGCAGTCAGAAAGGCATACTGGTCCTGGGAAGCAGCAATTTTCACTTGATATCTTTACTCTGACACTTGGTTCCTGATTGCGTTTTCAGTCTTATTAAAAATATGCCTTTATTCCATGTAAAATACACCTCATTTAATATCACAGTATTTTTACTCATTTATTAGGGCCAGCTTTTTTAATGACAGGTGAGTAAATTAATGCGCATTGCCTCCATTTTCATCCTCAGTAAAGATATGTAAAGAAACTGTTTCCTTGGATTATAATCTTTGTTTTACCATTTTTATTAAAAAAAAAAGAAACATGTTGCAAGTCCTGAAGCCAGCCTGTGTAGTTCAGTTTTTGCAGTAGTGAAACAGTTGTGGTGTGGAGTTTCTAACTTGAAATGATGCTAATGTGTAGCTCTGCCATCCCAGCACAAGCTGCAAGAAACACTGTTAGCAACATCCGAATTCCCTCTTTTCCTAGGACAACCTTGCAACCTGGCATAGGATGGGCTTTTTAACAAGGACAACCATTCTATGGGAGCACGAGAGCTTCTGATGTGCTCCTCTGTTTCATCCAAGCACCAAGGGAACTTTTCCTGCTTCTTGTGTCTGAGTGTTGCAGTTGGACTCCAGCTCCAGGTTGGACAGGGCTTGGAGCAATCTGGGATAGTGGAAGGTGTCCCTGCCCATGGCAGGGGTTGCAACTAGATTATGTTTAGGGTCCCTTCCAAGCCAAACCATTCTGGGATTCCAAGACTGAAATACGCTATTTTCATTGTGCCAAGCTTTTTGCACGTATTCCTCAGACCAAGCAGTGAAAATACTCTGCAGGAGATGTTGAAGTTTTCAAAAGTATTTTGCGTGACAGTTACAGAGACACTGAGAGCCAAAACTTTATCAAATGAACACAGCTAAAAAAAAAAGTCAGAATCAGGATTTTGCTCCTAGGCATTCTGCATCCCTGCCACCAGATCTGATCCAGTGTAAATCACAGTGCTCAGACAGGGATTTATGTTCGCAATCTGTGAAGCAGCTAAAGGGAGCAAAGACTATATGCATTCTTTGCATGTTTTCAGTTTTCATATTCACTTTTCTCCCTGCCTGTGGATATTGCAAGCCAGTGCACATGTCAGCAGGATGTGGGCAGTTGGGCTAAGGTTTGAAGGACAGGCCTTTCCTTGTGATGGTGAGGTGTGGAGGTCTTGCAGACAATCCTTCTTGTGCTCCGGAAAGGATGCTCTTCTCCCTGCCAGGTGTCTTCTGGAGGCATCAGCTGCTGTTTTTGATGGAGAATCTCACGGTTTGGCTTTCTCCCATTGAATGATCCTGTCCATCTCTGGCATTAGAGTGCTGGAAAATGCATCACCAGATATGTTAGCAGGGTTACAAGAAGTCTGCTCCTGTTTTAGGTCATTTTACTCAGGATTACACTGAGTGTCCCCTAAGCTGATCTCTGAAATTCTGGCAGGTTTCACAGCTTATGCTACCATGGTCATGTGCTGGTCAGGAGGAAGGGTTGAAAGTCTGGTCCATTGTGATTAACTGCTGTTATGTCTGGCAGATGTTACTTGTTCCATTAAAAAGAAAGTGTTTTTTTGTTTTTTGTTTTGTTTTGTTTTTCCCTCCCTCTTAGGTGGAACGTATTGGGTATTCAAGGAGCCTTACTTAGCCTCTTTGTGGAGCCAATTTACTTCTCTAGCATCATCTTGGGGAGTTTATATCATGGGGATCATCTATCCAGAGCCGTATACCAGAGGATAGCAGAGATAGAAGATCTACCACCTCTTTATACACTCAACAGACCTTTACTTAGTGGCAAGTATCTAATGGAGAAGGCCGTGCCGGTAACTAAGTCTGTTCAGTAGCATTGTGATTTTCCAGTTCTCAAAACCTTGCAAACTGTGTGCTGTGAGTAAACTGCTTGCTGGTTACAATAGAGAAGTTGTGGTAAAACATAATACAGATATCCAGTCAGAAATACTGTAGCAAGGACCTTTAAAAGCTAAAAAGAACTGGGGAATGAAACTTTGGATGAGCTTCCCCACCATTCCTGTCTGGAGCATGCCCTAGGAAGATGAGAGGCAAGTTGAAGGCTTAGTGAAACCTCTTCCCACCTGTGGAAATAGTGTGTTAGCACTGACTGTCACTTCTCTTGCATTGCAGATTTTTGTTGACTGGTCCTTTCATTTATTAGTATGCCAAGATAGACACACTTGGTTCACAATTTCTAGATCAATAATCAGCTCAAAATGGATGGAGATAACACTTCACCTGTCTTAAATTCAAAAATGGCTTATTACAGTAATGCCCTGAAAGCTTTAAAACTGAAATCTCATCCTCTCACTGTGTGCATTGCTTTGCTCTGTAGAGTTTAGCTTTTGGTATGTGTTTATTTTCCAGGGGAAAAAAAGCAGCTCATAATTTTAAAGCATGTTGAAAGTTGGACATGACTTTTTAAAACAGATTTAGGGAGGGAGTGGGGAAAAGACCGTTGTGAACAATGAGTATTCCTTTAGGTACAAAAGGTAATTAATAAGGATTCCCCGAATTAGAATGTATAAAAGTGCTAAATAACGTATTCATCCTTATATTAGCAAGTAAGTAACAGTTGCAACACTCTGTACCAAATAGCTAATAGTTTTATGGGCATAGTAGCTGATGCATGGACTGCTTCTGCCTGATTTTGGGGAATTTTTATCAGTCCTTCCAAGACAGCAGGTTTGTGGCAGGATGAGAAGAGTTTTTGTTTTCCTTTTCACAGCATAGAACAGTACCTTGTCTTCTTGAAAATCATCTTTCTGCAATGGTGCTATCATCTATTTCCCATGAAATAGAACCATCTGTTTAAAACAGTTGAGCCAGGACTTGCCGAGTAGCAGAGAGTTCGGAAATGTTCTCAGCTGTTCAGTTTTCACAAAAATACACATCTCAAAAATGTACAGATAGGTTTTTTAGGAGGTTGGGCAGAGATCTCCGTTGATGTATTTTTTTTTTTTACTGGTTCAGTCTTGAAAGCTGATTTTCTGACCTCTGCTGTTACATTCAGCTGGGGCATTCGTGTAGCTGTGCTCTTGGATTCACATATTTTTCAGTGTATTCTTACCTAGAACAACTACTGCAGAAATACCTGTCTCCAGTTCTGTGTTCTTTCTTGTACCACACACACACCTCTGTGATTTATTTCTACCAGAGGGATGAACTAGAACAGAAATACCTGTCTTGTCCCACTGTCCTGCCTGTTTAGCCGAGAAAGTACTGTAAAAACAGGTTTTCTTCAATAAAGTAAATTTTATGTCTGCTGGGGCACCTGCATTAGGTTAGAATTATTTTGAGATACTGTTACGTACTGCTAAAAATTGTCTTTTATCATCTTTCTTTCTTTACAAGAGAGTTTTGAGTTACACCTTTTCCCAGCAAGTTGAATCATAGAATCATTAAGGTTGTAAAAAACCCCCAAGATCATCGAATCTAACCATTAACTCAGCACTGCCCTGTTCACCACTAACACGTGCCCCATATATTCAGTTCCAGTAGGGAACATGCATACCAGAGCAGCTGTTTTTCAGGTAAGGGATGCAGGAAATCTGTCTATTGATAGGAAACTCCCTTCCTGTGCTCTTGGAAGCCTTTTGGTTGCAGGAGCCAGATTTTCAGGGTGCCTTTAGCAGCCCAGCACTGAGGGCAGTTGAACTCTCCCTGAGAGGTGGCCACCACGCTTGAAGAGAAGACAGGTTTGAATCTTGTAAATTTCTAGAATAATCTGAAAAGGGACTGATTTCACAGAGTGAGGATGGTTGGATAAATCAGCCAATGTCAAGTTGCCAGTCTGCAGGGTGACCTGCACAGACTCTTTTTGGTGGAGCCACTGTGGGAGGTGGGCACGCAGGAGTTCACCCCTGCTGAAGCCCAAGTCAGGTACTGAGATCTTTGTGTTTAGAAATCCTTAGCACATCTTTCATTTGTTCATTCCTGGTTATGTTTTTTGAAATGGTTTCAACTTTTTGCCATCCACAGCCTCCTTGGGTAAGGAACTTCCTTTCTGCTAATTTAATTAGTTAGATGTTCCTCAGTGCTCTGTGAGATCCAGACCATAAGCAGTGGTCATGACACTCAGATAGGAAGGAGTATCTCAGAGGTATAGAAAACTAAGTCCTATTTTTTGCAAGCTGAAGTGTCTTAGTCTACTTTGTTGTTCCTTGCACAGAGACCCTTTCACATAAGGATCATTTTGCAGACCCATTTTTGTGCTAGTGAGACCAGAGCAGTAGCTGATATCCAGAGTAAAGCAGCAATACTGGTTTATGTGGTGGCATGTATTCTGTTCACTTCCTTGATCCTTCACTAATAATTCCTAACATTCACTTTGATTACTGTTGGTGATTGACCTGACCTTTTGGTAGAACTGAGTATTAGAAACTAAAACCTCATTCCTGAATGCTAATATTGAGCTCCAAGTCCAGAACTCCTTTTGCAAGATTGCTTAGGGTTTTTTCCTAATATATGTTGCTTTATATTAATCTGTGAGGAATTTCATCTGCCTTTTTATTGCCCAGATCCCCAGAATGTGAGGTTTTTTCTGCTGCTTTTTGCAATTGCTCCTCCTCTTGCCTTTTAAAAATAATTTAGTATCATCACCGATCCTACCTCAGTTTCCCCCCCCCAACACATCCCAGGTCTGCCCCGAGCTGGAAGCTCTCCAGCTGTGTTCACTCTTCCCAAGGAGACCATCTTTATTCAAGTGTTAATGAATTTGTTTTTAAGGTAGACAAAATTAAATCCTTCAGCAGAACTTCTGGTGATTTTTTTTCTTGGCTGTTCCCTTGGTACCTCATCCTCCTGTTCACATTGGTGCTTTTCAGCTTTCTGTGTCCTTTTTAATGAAGCTTGTTTTAGCTCTCTCCTCAAAGAACTGTCAAGCATTATTATTTATATAAGCACTGGCACAAAGAGCTGTGACCTTTCCTTTTGCTTATTATATCCCTTTTTAATAATATTTAACAATAAGTTCTGAGCAATGTTCTCTAAATAGCTTTAGTTCTATTAGTTTTCAAAGGAGAGTAAAATATTTGACTCTCTATCCTAGATTTCTTTTCTATTTCTAATCTCAGCATACTGTGCTATATTCATGTCTAGATTTTGAGGGGGAAGATCTGACCCACCTGAAGTTTTATCAAATGCTTTGATTTTGAGATAACCCTTATTCCCTGTCCATGCTACCTGTGATCCACCATCAGGGACTCCTTTGCCATCTCTCTAGAGTTCTTGCATACAAATAAGCAGCTGAATGGGTTGTTATTAATTAAATCTATTTGAAATTCTAAATCTGGGTTAGTTTTGGGTTTGTTTTTTTTTTTTTTAAATAATTAATTCATCAAAACCCAAGGAATTGAATTGTATAATTGCAATGGAAATGTAGTCCATACTGGATGTTCAGCTTTGTCATCTTTATTTGATTTGCTTGTGGGACTCAGTGTGATATCACAAGTGTTTTGGAGTACTTGATGACCTCTGTCTGATCCCTGTACTTGTGTAATAGTGTATGGAATGAAAGGAAAGGTAATAGTATAGATGTCAGTAAATGAAAGAAAAAAAAGACAAAAAATTGTCAGGTGGCATCAATTTCTTAGCACTCTTGCCTCAGTACTTTTGGTAAAATGAACTTTTGTTCCAATTCTCAATTTTTTCAGCTTATATTTTAAGAAAATGGGGAATAGTAGGTTATTTTCTATTATTATTCACTTAATTATTTCTTATCAGTCATAGTGACAAGGTTGATCCAAACCAAGTATAAAAATACAACAGCTTCAGTAGTTTATATTTCAAAGTGTTTCTTTGTTTATTAAATGAGGAATTGATGGTAGGAAGCAAACCTGAATTTTGCTGAGTCATTCAGACTTTGTAGGTCTTGCACACTCTCAGTCCTGGGCCCAGAGGTGCCATGAGACTGAGCCAGGTGAGCCAGTCCTGCTCCCAGTGATGCCATGGTGATTTTTTGCCTTTTCTTTTATACCCCTGTTATACCTTTTTATAACTTCTGTATTCTTAGTGCTTTTTGCCTACATTCTTGGACTTGTTTGTCAAGCTGAGAGACTAAACATTTTAGAAGCTTCATAGCTAGGGATCAGAGTGCCCCAGACCCCAAGGTCCTCTCCAGAACACATTCTGTAAACTAAGATAGAACCATCCAGGGGAAGGCTCCTTGGGGAGGGGGGCTCACTTGAGCCTCTCACTGGGGAATCTTTGATAGATATGCTAATTAGTAAGACCTATAATGTTATACCAGATCTTTTGTGGGGGGATTGCAGGGTGCATTTTGGTGCATTCCACCTGGACGTGTGCATGTAAGGATCCTTAAAATAAATACCAAGGTAAAATCCCTTTTTCCCTTCTAACTGTGTTTGACTCTTGATTTTAAGACCAGGAAAAGGCATCACCAGGTGCCCAGCTTCATTAGATTGCATTCCAGATATCAGCCAGAAATGCATCCTGCTGTGTTGCTTATGTTCAATTTCCAAAAATTGTCTAGATTTTACTAAGTGTAGGACCTGGCCTAACAGTGGAGTAGACTCGAAATAGGTTCTCAATGAGAGCTGCCTTAAAGCAGGATTTTTATTTACTAGAAAGAACAAATTGCCCTGGTGCTTTGCTCTCTCCTGGTGAGGTGACTGAGACATCTTCAATAGAGTTTTGCCACCCCTGGAATGTCTGAGGAGTCACACATGCATGGAGCAGCTGCTGTGACCTTCATTATGTACAGTCCATCTTTTGAGCATCGGGGTGTCGTGGGGAGTAAATCCTGCCCTGGGCAGGCAGCCAGCCTCGATTTGCACTTGGGTTGGATTGTGGTGGCTTTGCTTCTCTATCCCTGGAGATAGAGCCATAGCTTGAAGGTGTCACATAATTTAAGACCTGAGCAAAGTGATTCGAATCCTGTTTGGAGTCCTGTGGTTCCCCATCTCTGGGCTCAGTGTGCAACACTGGCCATGTAAAGTGGGGAGGCAGCTAGAACACAATGGATTTATGCTGGAAGACCCAAATGTCTGCCAGTTCTGGCTTTGTGGAGGGTTCTGAGGACGGGGCTCACAGGATGGTTTGTGTTGGAAGGGACTGTCAAGCCCATCTCATTCCACCCCCTGCTATGGGCAGCGACACCTTCCACTATCCCAGGTTTGCTCCAAGCCCTGTCCAGCCTGGCCGTGAACACTTCCAGGGTTCATAGTTTCGCATCCATTTGGAAGTGAGATGAACCCCATGAACTCCTGCCACAGAGCTCTCCATGATCCCCTCTGCCGAGGAGGCCGCTTTCTGCAGAGGTGCACACTTGCCCTGCTGGGAAGGACAGAAGTAGAGACCACTTTAGCCAGAATGAGAGTGAGGTGTCCATGGTGTTACCTCTGCGAGTCGGTGAGAAATCTGCAGGAGAATGCCCTCAAAATAAAAGATCTGCTTGTAACACTGTTTACTCCCCAACAAAAAACCAAAAATCAAGTGTTTGTATTTATTATCATCGTTAAACATCACTTTTCTTTCAGGTATCAGTAACGCAGAAGCCCGTCAGCCAGGGAAAGCCCCGAACTTCAGTGTGAACTGGACAGTAGGAGACTCTGGTCTGGAAATCATTAATGCTACAACTGGCAAGGATGAGATGGGCCGTGCATCGCGCCTCTGTAAGCATGCATTCTACAGCCGCTGGATGCGCATCCATGCCAAGGTACAGCTTCCACAGCGCCAGGTTTGCCACTTCTTAAGTCTTAGTGAAATACCTGGATGTGCTTTCTGTACTCAGAAGCCACTTTCTCAGCCTATTTTAAGCCAAGCCTGATGTTAGAACCACAGAATCATTAAGGCTGGAAAAGACCCTTAAGATTGTCAAGTCCAACCATCAATGCAGCACCACCACCATGTTCACATTAAACCATGTCCTCTAGCACCATATCCACACATTTTTTGAAGACTTCTAGGGGTGGTAACCCTACTACTTCCCTGGACAGCCTGTTCCAATGCTTTACAACCCATTCAGTGAATTTTTTTTTCTAATATCTAATCTAAACCTCCCCTGGTGCAACTGGAGGCCAGGTAGCTGCTGCTCCATGCAGTAAAGGAAAAGAACAATGTGTTTGTTAACTTATTCTTTAATGTGATGATGTCTGGTCCAAAATGCATATTCCTTGTAGCTGAGTAAGCAAAGGATGCTGTCTCCTTTGAGCTTGCCTTTGCATTTTAATTTATTTGGAAGGATAATCCCATTTTCACTGCTGAGGTTTCATGTTTTACTCTCAGAAAGCAAGCTTCCAGGAAGTATGTCTGTGGCTTTTTGGCCTCAACATTTTGTTTGGTAGATCCTTACCTTGTTTTAATATTAGCTGTTTAAATAACTCAGTCACTCTGATACTGTTTGGCTTAATAGGGTCTTGTCTCTCATCCCCACAGCTTTCCTCCAGCTTGCGCTCAAAGATCCTCAAGCCCAACCTGTACCACGACACCAAGCAAGGAGCCGCTGAGTATCAAACTGCTAAAGAGAGTTTGTTTAAAGCATTCCTGAAGGCAGGACTTGGAGCCTGGGTGGAGAAGCCCATAGAACAGGATCAGTTTTCTCTCACGGTCTAATTCACAAACTGCACATCACTTTGGAAAGGGAGTTGTTCTGGAAATTCCTGGTGTCCAGCATTGCTTTCTGGCATCTCCACAGCCGTCAAAACATCTTTCTGCTCTTTGGAGTTGGGTTTTTTTTAAACTTCACAGCAACTATTTCTGTTTTGCCTAAGTATTGAAACTCAATGATGATCTGACACATAATTGTATATTTTGTTATAGGAAAGTAATTTCTGGTGTATTTCTAGAAATACTTTTACTGTAGAAAACTTGCAGTAAGGCTGTCCTTACTGTATACAATGACTCATTTTTTCTGGGTTAAAATATTTCTTTTTTAATTCAATGTCATCAAGTGCATGAAGAAATTAATAGTTTCTCTAGGTTTTACACCACACTTTTAGGAAGTAGCTTAATTTTTTAAAAAGAAAATAGGCGACAAAGCTGATTCTACTCCTCTGTTAACTTGTTTTTCAACTGCAGATATTTTTAGCACATAGATCACAGAGCCAGAATGGAGTCTGGACAGCTAGTTTTTTCCCAATTCCTTGCTCTTTAAAACCAGCTGCTGAAAATTTCATGTCTTTGATGTATGTATTTATTAGTCTGTGAGCCAGTTTTTAACATGCAGCTTTTTATTCTGTTTTTAAAAATACATTTACCTCCCATTTACACACATTGTGAAGTCTTCATTTTTTTACCATTGTAAACTGGAAACAGCAAAATAATTATTTGTAAGTTAAGAAGTTTAGTCTATAACATGCAGAAGCCTGTTTAGAAGTAGGTGATTCGTATATCCCAGGAACTCATCTGAATACAATCTTCACTGTAACAGCAATGTGACAGCTTTAAAAAAAATCTACTCATTTTAAGGGCACAGAGCCTGAGTTGCCAAAACCAATCACTTGGTGGGTATTAATTGCTCTCCTCTGGAAGCTCTTGTAACAGAGAAACCAGTTGTTAAAACTTACTTCCTGTGAGTTATACCTGCTTTCAGCCAAATTGTTGTGTCTGAGATTCCCTGGCCTTTGGGCTTTACATGTGTGATGGGCTTCATGAAACTAATTAGGTAAGTTGCTTTCAAATGTGTGTCCATTTGTTTTGACTGTTCCTTTAAAAAGTGTTTTTCCTGAAGGTGTGGACACCTCTGCTTTATGTAAAAATGTGAGATGGAAGCAAGATATTGAGGTATGTTTGATTAACTGCTGTGTAGAAGGAGGACCTTAGCCCCAGCACCTCTTGGGTCAGCAAGTCCTTGGGGTGCTGGAGACTTTGTTGTAAACCCACTTCTGACCAGTCATGAATGCTAAGGCATTTCTGCTTGAGTAGGAACCCATTCTCAGCTTCAAAACCTGATCAGACCTGAAAATCATTTGTGCATTAGTTGAAGTCTCTGGGTTCACGTCTTGGGAGGAAGACACTGAGGTGCAAACAGTACATTTGGGTGGTACTATGGATAATAGCAAGCACTGCTCTGGGAAGGCAAGAGAGTCTGTGACCCAGGGGTCCCCTTCAGGAAATTGATGCTTCTGGAGGTTAGTGCCTTTTCCAAATGCCAGGGGAAGAAGCTGCAATAGAAGGGCTGGGTTAATTCGCCTTTGTGGTGGCTTCTGTCACCCTGTCAGCTTCTCATTAAAGCTGAGAGCACTCCCATGGCCTCTTGCAGGCCCAACAAGGCTCTTGGAGTCATCATCCAACTGAGAGGTTGGTAGGTAGACTGACCTCTTCCAAAACAGAAAGGAATTCAGTTGTATGTGGTCAGATTTTGCAAGCACTGGGACACCAGCCTTTGGGATTGACCTTGTCTTGGTCACAGTGCAGAAGTTCTGTTTAAGGCTGTAGCTGAGTGTGTGGACATGTTTCTGCAGGGTTGAGGAAAAGGTGGTCACACCGTGTGTGTTTCCTTGGAGTCATTACTGCTCTTAGGTGAAACACGCTTTTTTAAGGGACTCATTCAAAAGTTGGTGTCTTTCTGAATTTTGTTTGAGGACTAGGAAAGTAGTAGCTAAAACTATTATTTTTTATGAAGTCAAAAATATGAGCAAAATATTTAAATATTATATAGACAGTTTTTTAGCTGTTGAAATGAACTAGTAACATTAAAATGTAAAGGAAATATGTTCCATGCCAAAATCTTTTGACGAAGGAGCGGTGTCAGGTTATTTATGAGGAATGAGTTCTCTTGTTGGTAATTCTGGGATTTTAAAAAGTTTTCCAGGGCTATGTGCAATCCATATCTGTCTTCTGGGAGTCAATAAAATACTGCTTGGCTTCCTTCAATCCCTTGTTCCTTTTTGTGCAGCTCACACATAGAAGGAAGTAGGGAGAGTTCCCTGGAAATCACTGTCACTGAGCAAGGAGGGATAGCAATGTATATAATCTAAAGTGACTGCAAAAGATAAGACAACTCAGCCTCTGGCAGCTGCCAAGTTTTGTAGGGGACCAGCTTTTGGAGGCTGAGGGCTCTGGAAAGCCTGGGCTGGGTGGGTGGGAGCTGGCCTGCACAGGGAAATTGTACTGACATTCTGGGAGCTGCTTCCTTTCTTTTACTTATTTTTTTTCCCTTATATTTGATTGAATATTTATATAATTATTTTGATTGAATATTTATGTAATTATAATTGTTTGTCTCAGGATCTTCAAAGGACTTAGAGTAACAACTTTAATGTTGATGAATACTTGAAATTGAATTTAAGGTGTTTTTTCTCCAGATGGCAGACTACTTGTAGTAAAGTTTTGTAGGTTAGGTAAATAGATAATTTTAAATATAGATTTTTTTTTTTTTTTTAAATATGTATGTGTTCTACAGGATCGTTTTAAGAAAATCTGGGCCTAAAAGTTAACACTTGAAATCTTGCTTATGGCTGTACTCAGGACCCGGTAATAACTGTAGATTATTCTTATGGAGTGTGAGCGTGTCATGTGGGAGCTTGTTGGCAGTGGGGGTGTCCAGCTGGCTCTTCCCCTGGAACAGCTGGTGATGGCAACAGTGACTCTGCTGTCTTAGGGATTTACAACAGTGGGGTTTCTGTACAGCTGGCAATTCTCACTTTCTCCTTGGCTTGAAGAAATTGTTTCGTGGCTGGTTATTGCACAGGCAGCTCTGGAGTGGAAGGTTTTTGTGTGCTATTCCTCTAAATCTAAAAAACTAGCTGCTGAAAGGCTCAGGATTACGGAACTTGTGTTGCATTTCATCAGTCCAGTTCTGAAGACAGGCTGGGAGAGCTGGGGCTGTTCACCAAAAGAAGAGAAGGCTCTGGGGAGACCTTAGAGCCCCTTCCAGTGCCTAGAGGGGCTCCAAGAGAGCTGGAGAGTGCCTGGTGTGACAGGACAAGAGACGTGGCTACAAACTGACAGAGGTTAGATTTTGATTGGATATTGGGAAGAAATTGTTCCCTGTGAGGGTGGTGAGGCCCTGGCACAGGGTGCCCAGAGCAGCTGTGGCTGCCCCTGGATCCCTGGAAGTATCCAAGGCCAGGTTGGACAGGGCTTGGAGCAACCTTGCACAGTGGAAGGTGTCCCTGCCCGTGGCAGGGGGTGGAGCTGGATGAGCTTTAAGATCCTTCCAACCCAAACTGTTCCATGATTTTGTGATGTCCAAGAGTGCATCTAGCCAAGGGAAACCCCCAAACTCACTGTGCTCTCTGTGCAAATGTGCACAAGTTAAAGCTGTTGGTTCAGAGTGTTTGGGAGTGTGAGGCAGAGCCAGTGTCATGGAGTGGTTTTGCCTTTGGAAACCAAGCTGTGGTTTTAAAAAAATAACCAGCCAGGAATTGAAAATCTGTTCTAAGAATTGCTTAGTCATGGTCACCTCATAGTTAAAGTTTTGGGTTTTTTAAATACCGGTGGCTTTCAGAATAGTTTTATTTCCATTCCTTAAATTAATGTTTGGAAGGCTCATGCTTGCAAAGAAACTGCACTTTGAATTCTTTGCAATTTCATCATCATTAACTGTCCACTGTGAAAATTATCCCAAAGTTTACTGAAAAGGAAGGAGAGTTGCAATTCAGGTATAGAGTCAGAACAAAAATGTGTCATGTTATTTAAAACCTAAAACCCCACAGAAATAAAATGTATAAAATGTAACTATTCTGTCTCAGAATCACTGTTGTGGTTTTTGTTGGGTTTCTTTATTCATTTATTTATTTATTTTCTAATACCAAGTGTTTTCAGTTGAGCTTAAATGTTTCCACCTTCACTTTGTGTGCTCCTCTTGGGAGAGGCGTAATGTTTATCCTGGCTCTAGAGCTAGCAGAGATGCAAGGGTTTTGGTAAAGACACAAGGCGGGATTTTAGAAGGAATGCTGGAATTCCTGCCACAGGGCTGGAAGGGGGAGGTTTCCTGGGTTTGGTCCCTGTCCTGCTGGTGGCTCAATGAGATGGATGTGCTACAGCTCTTGCTGAGTCTGCATCTGATAGAAGCAGGAGGAGAAGAGAGAAATGGAAATCACTGCTTTCTCTGGTTTCTAATGTAGAAATGGGATGGGGATTCTGCTGGAGAGGCCCTTGGGCTGCAGGCACAGGGAGCATGGACCAAAGGAATTGCCTACCTGGCAGCAGGTCCTCCCAGCCACTGCTTTTCCCAGAAATGTCACAGCTCAGCTCAGATGTACCAGCTGTGTGTGTACATCTGAGGCTTTTTAGGTTCATTGGGCTTGCTGCTCTTCCTTTATGCAAACAACTGGTCCTGGAGTATTTGCAGCAATTTTGGGTTGATTCCCCACGGCAGGAAGTTGTGTGGGTCGCTGGGCAGGCAGGCTTGGTGTTTGGAGCTGCAGGATTGAGGGGGAGGGTGTCCCTAGGCAGGTGTTTGTCCCTGGGGGGATGCACTCTGGCAGTTCTCCCTCAGTGCATCCACTGGCATCGTGTGCTTGAGCCCATATGGTGCTTCCAATAAAACTGCTTTTTCCATAGTTTCTGTCTAGCTGGGAATGATGCAAACCAGTCATCAGGGGTGCTGCAGGAACTGAGCTAGGGCTGGAATCCTGGACCTGGCAGGGCTGTGGGGAGCAGGGAGGGCATGAGTTCCTTCTTGGATCATGTCAATGTACTGTGTTTTTCAGAACCTTTCAGCCAAAGGCCTGTCCCATTACACATTAATAAATGGGAAGTTAATTGCACCAACAGCACTTGTGTTTGCAGGCATGAGTTCTGTGGGTAGTTGTGTTGTTTTCTTCCGTCATTCCAGGAAAGAGGAATTGAGAGCCATGTTTGCAGCCAGCCTTGGCAGATGGAACAGTTTAAGTAATACCTGTTCTCCGGAGGGAAAGATCCACAGTCAGTGTCACTGCAGTGTTTTTATGTTTTTAATATCTTCATCACTATCATACCAATATAATTTTTGTTGCAGTTTGGCTGAGACATCCTCAACAAGTTTAAGGTCCAATGTGTGTGTGTGTGAATATGTATTTATACATATGTATGCACAATATTGCTGTATATTATTTGCATTAAGCAGGTACTCTTCCCCAGTCTCCCTGTGTGACAGTGCAAATACATCGGCTTTACCTACCTGGTGTAAGGTTATTAAAGAACACTCTCAGATACTGTCCTTGACACTTTCTCCATTCATAACCCCAAACTGAAGAGGAGACCTCGTTATACCTCTGGTTTGTCACTTTCCTTCCAGCACTCGTGTCCCTCTCCTGGTGTCACCACTGAAGCACAACCCCTTGGTCGATTATTCTAAGCAATGGCTGTTTTGCATACTACCTTGCTTTGTTTTAAGTAATGTTTGTACAGAGATTTCAAAATATAAAGAGCTATATCATTGCTAAGTTTCATTATTTTTTTTTTTCATATCAGTGTTGCTAGTGACAGCAAAACAATAAGTGAAATGTCACAAAATACTCTGCATGTCCTTAAGGTGGTGGTTTTGGTTACGTCCTGAAGAGCTGGTAAAGAGCATGGGAAAGAGGAGGGCAAGTGACAGGTCTGTGACTCCAGTGTAGACCCATGGCCTGTGTCAGGGTCTGAGAAGGGCTGTGCCACCTCTGGTGTGTTTTAAAACTGGCATTTTGCACTCAAATCCCAAGTGGGATCCCGAAAAGCTGTAGGTGGTCACCAGGGTTATCACCCCAGCATGTGTCTGCCATCAGGTTTGGATCCTGCCCAGGGTGGTAGCCCTGAGCTGCTGCTGTGGGAGCTGTGAGCCCCTTGGGGTGCCAGCACTGCCACTCCCCAAGGAGGGGACCCAGCTCTCTGGTGTTGGAGCCCAAACACCCGATGGTCACCTTTAACCAGCACCTGTCCCAACAAAGCAGGAAGGTTTGGTCCAAATGTACTGCTCTTGTATCCTGCTCAAAGGATGCCTCTGGAGAATCCTGGTCTCAGCTCATCAGTCAGAAATACCAGCTCCAATCCAGGGCTCCAACACTGGCTGAGGAAGGGCGGGGAGTCACTGAGACATGGCCCCTGTGGATCTGGCCCCCTGGAAGCAGGTGTACCAACTGACCCTGCATAGAAGAAATCCGTCTTAAAAAGGAGTTAGATCCAAGACAGTTCTGCTCCACAGCTTGCTTGTTGTGGGACTATCATGGATAGTAGCCTTCAGCCTGGTATTTGTTGTCCCCATCATCTGGCTTATCAAATCAATTTCTGATTCGAGGAGTAAGATGGGAGATCCCTGCGTGGGTGAGGCACCTGTTTTGGAAAGACCCCTTGTAAGCTCCGATGATCCTTGTGGGTCCCTTGCAGCTTGGAATATTCTGTGACTCTCTGACCTTTCCTAGGAACAGCAGGGAAAGCAAAGACCAGGAATGTACAAAAGGAAACTCTTATCACTGTGAAAGCGGTTTCTGGCTTCATGGGTTTAGGTTGGACTTCATGACTTCAGAGGTCTTTTCCAATGTAACTGTGTCTGTGGTACTGTCACCAAGCACTTGCACAACCACAGTTTGGAGGATGCTGGATAAGGGGCACCAGTTCCAAGAGCAGCTCCTGGCTAAGGCAAAATCCAGGATTTATGAGGACATGACCACCTGCCTTAAGTGATGGCCCAGCTCCTGCCTACACTGAGTTGTTCAAATAAAGTTAGTACTCTCTAACAACAGTAAACAGGCAACTATTTTAGATGCCACGCAGGAATGGTTGCATGCTTTTGGAAAACAAACCAGAATAGTCCCAGGCACGAGAGGCATCATCCCAAGCTTGGCAAGTGTGTCAGCATTTGAAGCAGTCAGCTTGGCAGCATTACTGCCACAGCCACTGGGACTTCTGCCATGGGGGCAAACAGCCTTTGGAGCAGTTTTTTTAAACCTGAAACCGGTAACGTGGGAACCTATGAGTTGATCCTAGAAGGGATCCAAGGGATGCCAATAAGAGATAAATGCTTTGAGAGAGGCTATGCCTACAGGAATCAAATTACAGTGATGACCCATCACACTCTTTGAGACAGAGGACAGCAGAGGGTAAGGTCTGTTGCTGCACAGGCACCTCTCAATTCACTGAGGCCTCTACTCACAAGGCCCCACGCTACTGAGCCTTCCTAGAATCCAGCAGGGTTGTACTCCTCTTTTTGTAGGAAAAAAGATATTCAAGAGATATTCATTCCCCTCTCTTCAATGGCTTATGTACCTGGCTGGAAATAGTTACATCTCTTATGAACTCCAGAGTGGTGAAGCTCAAGAAACATTATCCTTGGATGGCTGTGCAGTCAGCCAGGGTGCCAGCAGCTTTTTAAGGTTAAGCTTTTTCCATGGCTGTATCAAATGCTGCAATAGGAATCATGGGAATCTTCTGGCAGGGGTCACTTCTGGATCTTTGTAGCACACAACAAAAGATGAACCATCCAATAAAGGTGGGTTTCAGCAGCAGGCCTGTGTGGTGGGAGCAGGAGTGGGCTTCTGCAGCCCAGGGAGCGGGGGAGCTTGGACCACTTGGCCAGGCCTGTGGCAGGACAAACGCTGTTTGTATTACAAAACAGACCCTGATGAGAGGGAACAATCTGATTTTTATTTATGCCTCAACATATGTTATGAATCCATTTTCTGACATGGGGTGAAAAATTACTATAGGGGCTGTACACGTGCTGAAAGCCCTAACACGTGCCATGTGTTAAGGAGGCAGAAAAGGGAGGGGAGCCCCGTCCTGTAGAGGCTTCCCCTAACAGCCAATCGGGGCAGAGAAAGCTTCCGCGGTTGGGCTGTAGGCGACCCCCCCGGGGCCTTGGCAGCCGGGCAGAGCCCCGGACGCCCGGGAAAAAATGCCCGGGAAACCGGGCTGTGACACGGTGACCTGCAGCACAAGTGCCGCCGGGTTTGGTTTCTTGGTGAGCAGGGGCTGCCTGGGGGTTCGGCTCCCTGCAGAGCTACCTCTTCCGCGCCTTCCCCGTCGGCCTTCCCCGTTCCACCGAGTGGCCTGTTGCCACGGTAACCTGTGCTTCGAGGCTGCAGGAGCCGACAGCAACCCGCAGCCGCCCCGCTGCACAAGCCCGCCGCCGGGAGAGAGGAGTCGCTGGCGCTGGCTGGGAGCCGCTGGCCCCGGCCGGGAGCCGCGCTGAGCCCTGCAGCACCAGGGCTGCCGTGTGCCTCGAGCAGGCACCAGCGGGCCCCCTGGGGTTCTGCTGGGGACGTTCTGTGTGTTTTGCTTTCTCTCTTTCTCTCTTTTTTATCCCCTCTTCGGCAGGGACATTTATCAATAAACAGTTCTCAGATATAATACTGCTGCGTCTGCGCTTTATTTTCGTCTGAGAAATCTTATCTGAAAGAATCCTCCCGGATTCCTCTTACAGCAGGACAGGACACCTGATGAAAAGATCATCATGATCTTATCAGCCTCTATTCCTTCATCATCTAAACTAAGCCACCCACTCCCCCCTTACTCGCAGGTGCAGAGTGAGAAACAGAAGGCCTTGATGCTGTGCAAGTGCTGCTCAGCAACACTAAAACAATGTTGTCTTGTCAACACTGTTTTGGTCTCAAATCTGCAAAGCAGCACGGTGCCAGCTTGTAGCGGGTTCAGTTCAAAAACCGGGTGGAAACACCAATTTAGTGTAGTGGTTTGGTCCAAAATACTAATTTACTATTTACCTTCTGTGAGATAAGAATTAGGAGAAAGCAAAGCAGGCACAAAACTTAAAAGAATATAAAGAAGTTTATTAACAGACCTAAAAGAAGGGGAAAAAAAAATCATACACACATTCAGAACACTTCTCCTCCCCCTTCTCCCACTGTAAAAAGACAACCCTTGAGATTTTCAGTCAGTTTACCTCTTCCATAATAACCTCGTTCAGTTCACTTAGGGAGAGGAGTCTCTCTTGCTCATGCTATGGAGACATCTCCACAAGAAGTTCTCTCATGGCTTCAATATCACAGCAAGACAGCTGCCCGGGTTGGTTCTCTGCTCGCATGTGAGAGTCCTTTCCCCCAACTTACAGCTTTCCCCACAACTGCTTTCGAGGGTCCAATCTTGAGCTACTAGGGTGTGGAATACTCACAGCTTTTTACCGGCTAAGCTCGTAGTTCAATGCCTTAGAAAGCCTTGAGCAGCCTAGAGAGGTAGCACGGGCAATCTAGCATTTCAGTAGCTCTAAAAGTGGCAAATAGCTGCAAAGCTGATACCACCAGTAGAAGCAAAGAGGGAGAAATATAGCCTTCGGTTTGCCTAATTCCTGCAATCAAAAGCTTTCAAACAGAGACAGAGGCACACAGATGTTCGCAGAAGGAATGCAAAGCCAAAGAGCGTGGGCCCCCTCTCGGGTCCTTCTTTTATTTGGAGAAGGGGAAAAGGGAGGACTGGGGGCAGACCCGGGGTAACTGGCTAATCAGACACTGCTGAAGAGTTACATTTGGTTTTGCCCGCACTTGAAACAAAGGAGTTCAGAGCACATGGCAGAGGCAAGTTCTGGCTTGTCTTGGGGAGGGGGAAGGGAAGCTCAGAACAGGCAGCAACACTGGGGTACCATTTTAAGGTTGAGCTGTTCAAAAACAATGGTTCTCTTCACCCATCTCTGAGAGCATTTTAATCTCTAAGAATAGAGGTCCTCCCCTTTTCCTGGGAGACAAGGGTCCTCATCATCTTCATCTCTAGGACTGTCTCTGGGAACTATCTCTAGGAACAGAGCTCTTCTCCTTCCAATTGGAGCAAGAGTCCTCATCGTTTCCATCTCTCTCTGTTCAAACTTATCAAATTACAGCTGCTTCAGCATTTGCTTATTCCAGCACAGGTGCTTTTGCTCACAAGTACAAGTTGAACACTCCACCCCCCCATGCCTTCATGAAATTACAACGGGTACTCTGATGTATCATAGTCCATCACTGCCATAGCTTTACAACATAATTTCAGCTTTAAGCATCTCCTCTTTCTCCTCCCTCAGGATTTCAGCTCTTCTTTCTTTACTTAATGTCTGCAGGCTCCATCTGTTCTGGAGGAAACTTACAGCATTAAAAGGGTTAATCTCACCTGGCCCCACAGCTGGAATTTCGCTTATTGCTGTTGGTCACATGATCTTTGCCGGGCAGCGGGGCATCTTCTGCTGAATCTTTGGCCACACTGGAGAAGGGGGGGATGTAGAGCCGGGCCGCGCCACCTGCATGTAACAGAGCTGGCGGGGGCGCAGATGGAACAGGGCCGCACGGCTCCAGGATGGCTATGTCCCAGCCTGGCCCGGGCCGAGCAGGGCCCAGCCCGGGCCGAGCAGGGCCCAGCCTGGGCCTGCTGGGCCCCATATGGGCCCAGCCCAGTTACCTGTCCCAGGGCCAGAAGCAAGTGAGAGCTTTCCCAGAATTAGTCCATTCTTAAATGTGGTCTACAGAGGCAGTGAAAATTCTAAGTGGCTTAAAAATTTGTCAGTATTCGAACTAGCCAATTGATAGGTTCTGTTAGGTCATAGAGGAAGCTGTAAGCACCTCTTTGCAGAAGACTCACTTCCGGGGCTATGCTTGCTATCCCATGACACAGCTACTGAGAAAAATTAAACTCTGTCCCAGCCAAACCCAGTGGTACTTCCACCTCCATGTGTGTTCCAGTGATTGACCACCCTCTTGGTGAGGAACTTGTCCCCCAGTTTGTATGTACATCTGGAATTGCAGCATTTTAAGAGCAGAATCCAGCATTTGTCCTTGTTAGATTTCATTAGGTTGGTGATTTCCCAAGTGCACTAATCCATCAGGATCTCTCTGTCATGGTCTCTCCACCCCCAGGGGAATTAATGTCTCCTTCTAATCTATTATCATTGGCCAATTGGCCCTAACGTTGAGCCCGGGGAGCGCCACTAGGGATTGGCTGCCAGCTGAATGTTACCTGAATTTCCTGGAGCTGTTTTCAGTCTCTTGTATGATAGTCCCAGTTAACAGCTGGGAAGCTGAAGTTACTTATAAAGTGAAGGATCCAGAGATTTCCCTTAATTACCTATGGACTAGTACAGCAGTGCTCTTTTGATTGATCCTGCCAACTTATGAGGAAAATGTTATTTTCCTCCATTGATAAAGGTGAATCCTGCTGGGCACAAACAGGCCTGGTGTTGTACAGACCACCCCATGGTCCAAACCCACAAAATTTTGCCAGTGACACCATTCTCAGAGCCAGATCTGGATAAAGTGCTTCCACCTGTTTCTTTTGATGTCATTCTCTACAACTGGGAGGATAGAAGGGAATAGCACGTCTCCTCCTAAAGCCTTTAACAATCTCCCCACAGCCCTGAAGACTCTTTGATCACCCCTGGACTTCTCATTGGGACTTTGTTGGTACACACAGAAAAGTGACAGCAAATAATGATCCCAAGGCCCTATGAGGCTATGGAAGTTTCCTGGTAATGTCTTATCCTGAGCCTCAAGGAGGCAGAACAATTCTGTAAAAGCAGAGTTTGGTCAACAGATTGGGCCCTTTGTTCCCCACAAAGGCCATTTTAAAAAATTTTATGGAGATTGTTATTAATTACATGAATGTACAGGGGCCACATGTTGACAAGTACACCTCTGAAAAATCTCTGGAATGCTTGGAAGGTCTTCAAGGCAACCTTTTCCAGGATAGCTACCATTGCTAGGTAGAATTGCATTTAAAAATCCAGCTTTTACAGTTTGCTAACAGTGTACCTCTGCTGCTTTGCAGGAAGGAAGAATTCTCTTCTGCCTGTAGGTGGATGTGATTTACATTAAAACCAAAATTATGGACTTCAGCTAGTGATGGGACATACTCATGAAAGGGATTTCTGATTTTACTTACATGGGGTTTCTTGTTACACTGCACATGACACTTTTTGCAGGGTTATGGCTTCAGTTTAAAATAAAACATATGAATATTTATTTTCTGTTGTCTGCCTGTTTCACAGGCAGGGTGTTTCACAGGGATCTAATTCTCTTAGTATATACATCTGCACAGGTTTTAAATTTGAAAAGGGTTGTTCTGTTGTTTCAATGGTAATTTCCCTACAGTTTAAACTATTTTTTGGATAAAATCTTGGAGATGGTATTTATTACCGCATGCCTAGGCCCTAGGGTATATCACCGTGTCCCGCAGCCATAGGGAGGAGGAGGAGAGAAGATCCAGCAGGCAGGAATTGTGCAGCAAGATTGTTTTATTTAATTATTTTACAAACTCTTTTATAGACTTTTTTCTTCATAGTCTAATTGGACAAAGGACCAGCCACCCCTTGGGGGTGATTGGCCAAAATCCTAAAACATCCATTGTCAAAATATTTTCTACTGTACCATAAACAAGATTTTTTAAGGTTGCAGGTGGCTTGGTTGTTTACATTCCCTGCTACCTCTTCTGTGAGAGAGAAAAGTCTCTCACGGACTTAGAAAATAGCAAGAAAATCCTTGCTAGCAGCATTTTTGTATCTACAGGTATTTATTTTTTTTTCCCTTCTTTTCCCCTTCCACCCCTCCTCAGTTTAGCTTTCTAGTAACTTTCAAAGCAAGGGATGTTTATTTCAGCAATTCACTTTCACTAACATACAAGCGGGACAGAATGTTACAGTGACTCGTGTGTGCCTCTCATTTCAAATTATAGGCTTTTGCCTCCACCGTGTGGCAGTTCTTCAGAACTGTCTTGAAGTGCTTTTGCATAGAAGAAGAAAAAAGGACAAAGATGAGTTTACTAAATAGGTTAATTCAACTGTAATTCAGACTTCTAAATATTGCTTCAATTAGGTAGTTCTTAAACTTCATTTGAAATTTCACCAGTGTTCACTCATCTCCATTTTGAGATGGGTACATTAACCAAATGATATTTCAGCATAATATACCATAATACAATTTTTTTTTTTGTATAGACATAATTACCTGTTTTCTGATAGTCTGTGTACATGTGTAAAAATACAACACTTGCATCAGTTTCCTTTAATTCACAGATGAGCCTGAAAAAATGTACTGCCTAGCTATATTCAGGAACATGAGGCTGCTCAGCTCTTAAGTGAGGGAAAACAAAATCAGCTGGCCCACAAGCAATTTGGGTTTGTGAGCTGGTTTATTGAATTTCAGACTGCAGGTGAGAAGAGTCAGGAATAAACAATTTAGATTAAAATCTTTGTAAAATGCTTTTTGCTTTTAATAAGGAAGGCTTTGACTCAGGTATGTTGTTGAGTAATGTGTATGAGCTGTGCTTCTACCAACACAGTGATGTTTTCCACTTTTCCACAAGTAAAACTCATGTTGAAATCAGGAGCATGGCTGAGAAACTGTAAATTCTGGTGTCCCGTATGTCAACACATCTCTTGGTTTCTCAAGTTTGTCAGCTTTGTAAGTGGACTTTCAGCTTCAATAAAAAATTTATTGCTGATGTATTCAGATGCAGTTAAGGTGACCCCAGAATTCTCATCTCTGTGATCTCTGCAGATGAATTGTGGGTTTTGTTCATTACAGTTCTTTGCCTGAAGCTGGAGTCTCTCTTCTGTTTAGAAACAGCAGGAAAGTGAGAAATTGTTCTGAACACCCTTTGTTTTATGGTTTCAATTGTTTATTGCATCAGGTTTTGGTAAAGTTTACTGCAGAAATCTGTTTACGAACATATCATTTGTTGTAAGGATGAACTGATTTTTTAGTATGAAAAACTGAGAACTTTTCAATATTTTTTTCTTTTCTGTTGTGTATCTCAGCCACCTAATTTTTTGGTGCTGGTAAGTTAAATGGTGTTGTTCTTTTGCCAAAACTGTTTCTTCCTGGCAACTAAACATATAGCTGGCTTGAAAGAATTAGTTACGAAGTTGTCTGTAATGACAAAAAAAGCACTAGAAAATGGATTTTTAAAGCTGTTTAGATCTTTTAATATATTAATAACATATATTATTAATTCAACTGAGCCAGTTTTGTCTCCTGCTCAAAAATGCTCATCAATCCAGACTGTAATAGAAGTCAGCTCTTGCAAGAGCATCTTTCTAAAAATTAATCTCGTTCATGGACATGAGCATAATGAAGAATTTAAAATGTACTTTTAATTATGTTGTTATGGAGACAGCTAGCCTAATAGACACAAAATGTTTAACTGCAATATGGGTGTTTTAGTGGAGTGGGTGATCGTTATCACTGTCCTTTCAGCTATAGATGGTCAAATTTAGATGTTGCTGGGCATCTTCCTAGCTGAGCCTTGAAATGTTTGGGGTTTTTTCCAGATCTAAGTAGAGTTGCCACTGGGAAAGGTCCTGAAAGGTAAAGAATCATAAATTATCCCAAGTTGGAAGGGAACCTTGAGGATCATAGCGTCCAACTCCTGTCACAACAACTATGGCACTGGTACCTATTTTAACTTACTACTAGTTGTACTGCAGGGGTGGCAGCTGACATTCTGACCCCTAGGAGATAAACCCAAGTTTATTTAGGTGAGTTAAAGCTGTAGTAGCATATCAACTTGTGATGCAGGAGCAGCTGCATAGATGCTTTATTTCCAGAAGGCTTTTGTGACATCTGGCTCCAGATGGGCATTTAATGAACCTTGAGAAATGTTGTGTGTGTGTGACAGGGAGTCAGGGAGTCATTAGTGCAATACACAATGTGACAAACACTGGGTCAAGTACAGTTAATCCAAAATGAGAGTAAATCTGTAAGGCAGATTTTTAGAATAGTATGAAAAAGTGATTGGGTGACTTCTAGTGTACAAATGTCACCAAACTCCCGTAAAATGCAGCAAGTATTGGAAGCTCATGTTCTGATGTATCTTCTGCCATCTGAGATGTGTTTGAAAAGTTTATGTCCTGGTTTAAAGAACAGAATATCTGCTGAGGAAGGCAGGAACCTTCCTGGAACGGGGAAGAAGACCCCCCTCCCTCCAGATTATTATAACTCCAAAAATTATGGGGCTTGCAGGCAAAAATGAAGGAAAAGGAATAACAGTTGTTTACTAGGATATATATGTGTATATATATAACGCAGAACAGAGCAAACAGCAACGCAGTAACAGAAGTTTCCCAACTGCCAAGCGTGATGTCTTTTCAGATGAAGAAATTCACTGAGAGACCTACCCCACAACAGTTCAAAATTCTGATCTAAATTTAGTTTTGACATGTAACAACAGGGCACTTATCTCTGAACCTTGACACCTCGCATGGAAAAAATGAGGCTGCATAAATTTATTTGCTTTCAGCCTTATCACTGCATATGAAAGAGAAAGAAATGGCTTAAGAACATTTTCTCAGTATCCTTCCAGTGCCCTTTTTTTGTGCAATTAAAGTAGCATGATCAAAGTTGCCCCCTCTCTTTCTGCATGAGCTGCCACCTCTGCCCTAAGGTGGAAGCTCATGGAATATGGTTGACAGAGCAGTGCTGTAAATGCTTGTGTGAAAGAAATGCATTGGGTTTTCTCCACCCAGCCTGGTTTTGCTTGGCATTCTGAGCCAGGTGTTTATTTCCTGGATGAAGGGGTTCTTTTTAACATCTAGAAGTGCTTTTGTGGCTATTGTGCTCTGACCATCTGGAATTGCTGACATTTGAGTCCCAGTAGGATGGACTTGGAACAACGGTGTCTGTACTTTGTATGAACTCTTTGGGCTGGAAGGAAGGAGCTGTGTAGGGATTTGATTCCACAATCTCTATGTTAGGTTCTGTTTGGTTTTTATGTTTCCTCTCAAAAAATTTTTATTAAAAACCCAAGGAACACTACCATAAAAGTTAACCAGTAGAAAACTGTTGTTCTTAAAAGAATTAGGCAAACTCTGATCAAAACCCCTATTTTTTTGCATATCTAGACTTCAGTTTTTGGGTAGGGACTAATGATTGACCAGATCATTTGATATGAACTGCATATGAAGAATATATTGGTTTTGTTCTCTGATGTCACTAAGAGCCAAAAAATCATTATACTAGAACTATAAGTCTAATTGTTCTTTTCTGAAGCCTTACAGTATTTTATTTCATGTTCTATGGGTTTAATTTTCTCAAACTTTTGTCTCCTAAAGATAGTGATAAAGATAACTATGCAATGACAGGACTAAAATAGCTGGTGAGTTTGACAGTGTGTTAAATGAATTGTGTTTAATAATAGCCTCATAGAAACAAATGTACTAATCACATCAAAGAAGATTCAGTAAAAGCAGGGTTAAGTTTTATGCAGCTCAAATTTTACATTCGCATCAAATTTTTTGGGGGGATTGTGGGTTTTGTTGGTTTCATTGGTTTTTTGTGTTTGTGGGGGTTTTTTTTTGTTTGTTTGTTTTTTGGGTTTTTTTTTTTGATATTGTTATTTTTTTTCCACCATCCCAGCACTGTTAGAACTAACAGTGTAGACTTTCTTGGTGTACAAGGGGAATTCAAAACTTAGAAATTGTTGTGGCTTACTGCAGCAAATTAAAGAAAGCAGCAACCTGATCTGGCATATTAGGTTGGAATACTTGCCCTGACAGGCTCTAGAGTTTCACATATAATGGGATTAAATACAAACATCTTTTCCTACAGCTAGCTGCAAAAGAGAAGAGGTGAATGTTTTTCACCTGCAAGCTGTTATTTGGAATGGTTCATCATGATTCCCTCTTGATTGCCCTTTTCAATCCCATCTGTTACTTTCATCCAACAGTTTTCTTCCCAATTTGTTGCATGCTCAGGAGCAAAGAAATAGTTTTTCTTTCTGTGGAATACAAATAAATGTTCTACAGAGGGAAACATAGCCTACCACAGCAGGCCTTTATCCTGTTCTTAGGGGCACTTTGTGCTATGTCACTGTTCAGAGATTCACTGATCAAATCTGCTCCCATTGTATCCCAGGCTGCCTTGGCACAGCAGGAAAAGCCTTCTTTCATAGGACAAGATACCAATACCTGGAAATTCAGCTGATAAACCATTGAATTGTTTTTATACGTTTTAATTGCCAAGATTCTAGGCAGGAAAAAGGTCACAGATCTTCACCATGCAGGAAGGAAAAGTGTGGGAACAGCAAATCTTATAACAGATGATGGCTGAGGAGGCTTAGGTCACCATTAAAACCTGCGTTTTCAAAGTTTCACTCGTGTGGGAAGGATCTTGCTCTTGTAGGAGGATCTCTGTCTAGAACCCAGGTATCTCCTCTCTTATTTGCTGAAGATTGTCTTCAGCAGAAATATTCAAAATCTGAAAACTTAAACCTTCCACATTCTGTGTGGAGGACTTGACCTTCTGGAGCACAGAGTCATTTATTCCAGCGCCTGTGCTGTTACACTGGTTTTAGACTCCCACTCTTGTCACAGTGCCTTTGGTAAGCACTGCAGAGACACTTTGGGAGTAGGTACTGCCCTTCAGAGCTGAAACCTGGAAATGTGAGATTGATGGAAATTGGGGTCTTCCTTTTATAGACATGGAAATGACTGAGCTGAAAGTTTAAGTGACGGCCCAGGGTTACAGGGTAGATCTGGAGCAGCAGAACACATGTAGATCAGAGTCTGGTTTAGCACCGTAGCAAGAAACATTCTTCTCTTCTTCCTAATGTCACTGTGGAACTAGCAAATGTATTTTATTTGAAGAGAACTTGGTGTTGGGCAGCTTCTGCTAGAAAACTATGGGTAAGGCTGTATTAGTGCACCTTTTCTTTTGGAGCACAAACACACAGAGGTGCAAGTGCCTGTTTCCCCCTGTGCTCTCTCTGATTTTGAGAGGGGTGGAAATAACATTTTACCTTGTCATCTTCTGTTGCTGCCTGTTGTGAGCTTCCCCTCCTCCCTCCCAAAGACACTTGCTCCTGCCATGTGCTCTGAGCTCCTTTGTTCTAAGCGCGGGCAAAACCAAATGTAACTCAAACTCTTTAGCAGTGTCTGATTGGCCGGTCACCCCGGGTCCACCCCCAGTCCTCCCCTTTCCCCTTCTCCGAATAAAAGAGATGGTCGAGGGAGGCCCTGCCCTCTCTTGGCTCAGCTATCTTCCTGTGAACATCTCTGGTTGTCTGTCTCATTTGAAAGCTTCTAACCGCAGGAAATTGAGCGAGTAGGGAGCTATATTTCTCCCTCTTTGCTTCTGCTGATGGTATTTGCTCTGCAGCTGATACAGGTACCGATTTTAGAGCTACTTAAGTGCTAGATCGCCCGTGCTACCTCTCAAGGCTGCTCGAGGCTTTCTAAGGCATTAAAGTACTAGCCTAGCCGGTATAAAGCTGAAAAGATACCTTCCACAATCTTCAAATGCGAAAGCACCTGTAATCAGCTCAAAGTCAAGAGCTGTACACAAGTGGTGTCACTACACACTGGGTTTGTGTCGTAATAGCAAAGAGGAGACTAGAAAGAGCAAAGAAGGGGCTGGTGTGTCATGCAGTAGCAGCAAGTATTACATACATGAAGGTTAAGTCCTCCTCTCATGCAGAAGCAATAGAAATCGCTCAGTAAAAGAGAGCAAAGAAACACTGTGTTAGACAGAGGAGACGGGGTGAAATCCTCCTGTATCTGAAGTACCAACCACACAGTGCAGCTTCTCTAAGTGAGGGGAAGGAAAGCTTGTTTTTTCCCCTCCCAACAGAGGTGCTGTCCGATTGAGATTTAAATGCCCAGCTACCCTACAAAAACCAGACCTATCCTAATACATGGATAAAAGATTTCTTATTTATTTTAAAAACCCTAACTTTGGTAGGAATATTTTGGTGGATTGTGATTTTGGTGACAAATAGAAGGCAATACACCAAGTTCTCATTTTTTCCTTCCCCCCCGCCCCCCTCCAGGTTTGAATAATCTGAATAAATGATTATATAAATATTTTTCTTCCCAAGGATAAGGAAGGTAAGCTTAAAATTAGAAGCTTGGTGGTAGGAGCCTGTAGAAAAACCAGGTGCGTATCTCTACCATCAAAGTCTTTGCACGGCTTAGCCTCTGGAGGGGCCACATGGCTTTGAAAATTGGCAGAGATGACTGCAAAAAACAAAGAGCTCCTGACCTGGCATTTGGAAGCAGTTCAAGAGACTGTCCCAGGTATTGATCCAAATGTGTTTGACTGGAATCTCAAAAGCAATGGCTGCAGGTAAGATTTCACGTGGTCTCTCCTTAGGCAATGTGATTTTAAACAAAGATTTCTGCAAAAGATTCTCAGGATGAGAAAGGACTTTCTGAAAGGTAAAAAAGACACCAGAGGTTGAGACAGTAGTGCTGTTTGGGGTAGTCTTATCAACAGAGTACCTGCTCACACCTTTTTCCCCTTGACATTTTCTGGTCATATCATTAGCCTTGCTTCTAACCACTAGAAATATGAGTGGAACAAAGGATGTCATTTGGTATCCAGTAGTGACTTCAAAAAATTCTAATTAAAGATTCAGGTCCTACTAAAAGTGGTCATGTTAGACCGATTTTGGTCTGCAGGTCCTATGTAATTGAGAAGAGATAAAGAATCAAATCCAGTTAAAACTCTCATGTTTTTAAAAATAAAATTTAAAAAATAGAAGCAAATTAGCTTGGGAGTGATAATTAAGGTATTTGTTGTGTTGAAACAAACTTTTTTACAAAATTGGGCTAAGTAATGTAAGCTTTGTGTGCATCTACTCCTTTAGTCATCAGTTTAGTGATGCCATTTAGGTTTATATTTTCTTCATCAGATTTTGGCAGTTTAAGGTCTTGTTTTCTTCTGCATCTTCATGAAGGCACAAAGAACCTGGTTCTTCAATGGACTGAGTTCTGTCACAGGATGGTTCCTTGGGTAAGGGCGTTATGGTAAAAAATACCAAATGAAACCCTAAAGCAGAGCAACAGGATGCCTCAAGTTGGTTTAGAAAATGTATGCCAAGCTGACTTAAAAAAACAAGGAACAGCTGTTTTGTCCTTATTTTATGATGAAAATAAAAACCCCTCTGGTTTTTATATTAGAAAAATCAAGGAAACTTTCTCAGTATTGCTAGTATTGAAATAAAAAATTCAGTATGTTTTAAAATGGGAAACATACCCTTGGCCCAAATGAGAAGCCAGGTAATTGATAATTCATAACTGATTGTAATCGCAACTTGTAACTCCTTGCCTACCAGACACAGTGTTTTTTACTGGAGAATAATGAAGTGGGGCTGACCTAATTAGTCTGTCATGTTGTCCCTTGTCACACAATGCAGTTGAACAGCTCATTACTTAATTGTCTGTCCTTCTGCTGCTGCTGCAAAGAGAATCCTTCTATTCATGGAAATACAAGGTACATTTATAAAAATAAAATATTAATTTATTAATTTTTAAAACATTTCAGTGTTCAAGAGAATAGAAAAACCTATAATCCAAAATGTGATTTATGTTCTGTTACCTTGTTTCTGGCCTCACCAGTTTGCAAGTACTGAATCGGGCTGGTTTTCTGGAGGGACCTTTGTCCCCCAGGGGTTACTAGTTCCAGTCTCGTAACTGTTTCACTGAGGATTTTCTTTTAACATATTCTTGTATTAACAAATTAAATATTTGGGTTATTTTATCCATTAGTACTATTTTAAAGAACTGTTGGGTACTGCTTATATATTTCTTTATTTTTGGTTTGAACTTATACTGTGGAACAGACTGACAACAGTCTCATATAATACTTTTTATTGGCAATGGTCAGTTCAGGTTCATGTTGAGCCAGTCTGAGGATGAGGGTCCCAATTCCAGGAAGGAATATGTAATTTCTTAGGATATGCCCATTTAGCAAATTTTTCAGGGATATGTTGCATTGAGATGATGGGTTTAAATAATATGGACTGTAGTGTAGGTTTCACAGGAGGCCTAGAGCTTACTTTATTCATTAGTGTCTTGCTGAATAGAAAAAACCACCACTGAATATCAGAATATAATTTTTGATAGCAAGAAAATATATATAAAGGTTTTTAATTTTTTTTTTTGTGCATATTGTACTAACTGTACTGGTAATACAAAACCTCCATATGCTTTTAGATTCATTCATGTGCAAAATTAACCTGTCCTTTTGTAGTTTTCAGATGTGAAAACTTGTTTGCAAATATGCAAAATAATGCATACAGAGATTTTATTGCAGTCTTTAGCGAAAATCAGCAAAAAGTGGTTTATGTTGAAATTCAAGTGTGTTTCTTTTTTTTTTCTCATGTTTGCAACCCGAGTGCAAGGTTGTTATACCTAGAGTATAAGGAACAGGATCTGGGTTAGCAAGCATAGTCCCGGAAGTGATGTTCTTGCAAAGGGGTGCTTACAGCTTCCTCTGTGACCTGACAGAACCTGTCAGCTGGCCAGTTTGAATATGGACAATTCTTTAAGCCACTTAAAGTTGTGACCGCCTCTGTGATCCACAGTTAAGAATAGACTAACCCTGGGGCAGGGCTCTGTCTTGTTTCCGGCGCTGGGACAGGTGGCAGCAGGCCCCGTGCAGGGGCCAGTGGGCCCGGTCCAGGCCCTGCTTGGGCCAGTCCAGGCTGGGCCACGGCCCTCCTGGAGCCGATGGGCTCTGTTCCACCCATGGAACCCCCCCACATCCCTGTTGTGGGCAGCTGGAGCAGCCCGGCTCCCCCTCTCCAGTGCGGCCAAGATTCAGCTGAAGCTGCCCTGCTGTCTGGCAGAGATCATGTGACCAACAGCAATAAGCGACATTCCAGCTGCAAGGCCTAGGTGAGATTAACCCTTTTAGTGCTGTGAAGAGCTGAAAACCTGAGGGAGAAGAAAGAGGAGATACTTAAAGCTGAAATTCTGTTGTAAAGCTATGATGTATCAGAGTACCCGTTGTAATTTCATGAACGCATGGGGCGTGGAGCGTTCAACTTGTGAGCAAAAGCACCTGCGCTGAGATCGGCAGATGCTGAAGCAGCTGTAATTTCATGAGAAGTTTGAACAGGGAGAGATGGAAGAGATGAGGACTTTTTCTCCAAATGGGAAAGGAGAAAACCTCAGTTCCTAGAGATGCTCCCAGAGGTAGTCCTAAAGATGAAGATGAGGAAGACCCTTTGCTCCCAGGGAAGGAGAAGGGCCTCTGTTCCTAGAGATGAAATGCTCCCAGAGATGGGTGAAGAGAACTTTTGTTTCTGAACGGCTCAACCTTAAAATTGCACCCCAGTAATTCAAGAATGGACCCTCGAAAGCAGTTGTGGGAAAAGCTGCAAGTCGGGGAAGGGACTCACATGCGAGCAGAGAACCAACCCGGGCAGCTGTCTCGTTGTGATAATGTTTTCATAGCATGGGCAAGAGAGACTCCTCTTCCTAAATGGACTGAACAAGGTTATTATGGAAGTGGTAAACAGACTGAACATCTCAAGGGTTGTCTTTTTATATTGTCACTGGGAGAGGGAGAAAGGTGGGGGGAGGAGAAGTGTTCTGAAGGTGTGGTATGATTTTTTTTCCCCCCCCTCTTCTTTTAGGTCTGTTAATAAATTTCTTTATATTTTTTCAAGTTTGGTGCCTGCTTTGCATTTCTCCTAATACTTATCTCACAGAGGGTAAATAGTAATGAGTATTTTGGACCAAACCACTGCACTAAATTGGTGTTTCTGCCCGGTTACAAAACCAACCCGCTACATCAAGGTAATAATTTTTAAAGTGGTTTAAGCTAAACAAGGTACGACTGTAAAAACAAACTCTGTCCTGTCATTAGCTCTTTATGGTTCATTAGTTCCAACATTTGGAATCAGAATGCCACCTGGGTGAGCCTGCACAGGATTATTTTCTGCAGTGCTGTCTCTCCTGATGTAGTGCTGACTCTGTCATTCTCCTCTAAGGACTGCAGGCTGGCACAAGTGGGAAACACATCATTGTCATTACATATGCAAAGCCAGGAGCGAAGGAAACAAGCTTGACTAAATGCTTGGATTTCAACCAATGGTGCAGCAAACTAATGCAGGTCCTGAGAATGAAAACTGTTGCTGTATATTCATCAGCTGAAAACACCGTGAGCTTTAAGAATCAATATTTGTAAAAAGAAACTGAGTATTCATCAAGTTAACCCTCTTCAGTTTAAAAGCATCAGGATTAACATTCCCATGAATAATGAAGGTGCTTGTTACTAATAACAATTAGTGATTTTATGCTGAAGGACACATGTGGCACTTTTATTTTGAGTTGATGCATTCCTTGGCAGCAGCAGCCAATAAAAGTGGATAGAAATGTTCAGTACCAGTAGCTGTTGCAAGGACTCTTGTAGGTCAGTTTTTCTGACTATGCTTTAAAGCTAAGAAAGTTGCATCAGCAGAGTTCCAGTTGTCCTTGAGAGCTTGGTACCAGCTTAGAGCCCCTCACTGTCACCACAGTGTGTAACTGTGCCACTGTTTTTGTGGGCTGGCAGGACTCCTTTTGAGCACTGCCCTGCTCTTGCAAACAAGCTGTTCCCATTTACACAGCCCAGCTTCTGCCACATAAAAGCATTTTCATCTTTTTTTTTTCCTTTCCAAAAGCCCACAGAGTGCACAGCTGTTTATTAGTGTGTGTGACAGCTTAAATGGCTCTTGTCAACAGTTGCCCAGTTAGAAAAGTGGCAGTCTTCATTTGTGCTGTTGAAACAAAATGATCTCTAAATAAGTCTTGAGTACTTCTTAAAATATAAAGTGATATCTCTGGAATGTATTTTGTGAGGTAGGAAACAATTTGAAGAATAATTTGTACTTTATAACAGATCAGTATGGAATAAAAAATGTTAAGATTTTTAGAACTTATCTTTGGAAGACCAAGTTGTTCTTGTGCTTACCAGCAAAGTTCTGGTCTTGCATGAATCCTGTGGTTATACCAACACTGTTTGACAAAAGTAGTCATGATATAAAGGGAGTAACATTAGAAAAAGTAATATGTGTCAAATGTACAATGAAGGAGAAGAGAAAAAAAGAGTTTAATTTCCAACAGTTCCAGCAATACTTATTTCCTGGAATACTGTCTTTTCTCAACTCACAGTGTTTTTTAAATAGAGCAAGAAATTTGGCCTCCACTGAATCTAATCATGGGTAAAACAATGACTCCTGTGGAGTTTGACCCCTACAGTTCTCAGACACTGCTGGCTGTGCTCTGTGGGGAAATCAGATCTGCAAACTCTGAAAGTGAAAATTCACCATATTTTTTTCTAAATAGCTTTGTGAATAACTACTGAAATCTAGGGTGGATTTGAGATTGCAAAGCATTTGCTAAAACAGTGTGTGGGGGAAGTGAAGGGATAAATTTTGGTAACTTTGGTAAAAGTTTAAGCATCATAAAGGATTGCTTGAACAAAGATTTATCCATCTACTTTAATGTAAACCTGTTTGTGAAATCAGCCTCAAAACTGTTCAAGTTTTCTCACACTTACCATTCTCTCACTCGACAACACAACTTCAAGTTTGTAACTGATTCCAGAGCAGAGAAATACTTTGCTTACATGGAGAGAGAGCATGCATACTTAATAGAGTGTCTGTCTTTTTGAAGAAGATAGAGCAATTAAAATCATTATAATTTATGCACATAATTACGTGCATAATATGTGTATAATTTATGTGTAGACAGGGGGGAAAAATTCCTTTACTGGGGAAGGAAGGCTGAGAAAACAGAGAGGTGAGCTATTGATGTGAGACATGACTGCAAATTTCAATTTCATGCTTTCCTTTTTCATATGCATTGTTGCTATTTTATGAGCCTACTTCTGTGGAAAAGTTAGTCCTGACGTAGACCTCTTTAGCGAAAAAGCCTGAAAATCAGAGTGGAAGTGTGATGACCTGTGTGGGAAAAGAATTTGAAATGTTCTGTGTGTACAGTACATCCTTCCATATCCTATGGCTTCCTAGTACCACTTGGTTTTCTTTTTTTCTGGTTTCTTTTTCAAAACTCGGTGATGCAATTGCTGATTGCTTTAACAGTAGTTTAGTTTTAACAGTTTGCCAACCAAATACATAAATTCATGAGATCAAAAGATCTTACCTTGGCTCTGTAAGGGTGTTGCTGTCCTGGAAGTTTCTAGACACAAGTGGAACCACTACTGATATAAAGCTCTGATGTAAGTCCATAAATTGCCCTGTAAGCCTTTATTAAACCAGAGGAAAGGGTGACCTACTTGATAAATAAGGAATGAACTGTGCTGAGCAGGCTGGAAACAGGTCAAGGAATGCTATAGCTGTTGTCTTTAATATGTTGTAACATATTAAAATATTGCCCTTCAGCACTTTCGATGCTCATCTGTAGCTCAGAATAAGAGCAGTGTAACAGAAACTCTCATCCCATCCCATGCCTTGTTTTCTTTCTTAGGTTTTTTATTTTTCTGAAACAGCTATCCCACTTTCCAGGGTATTTTGAACAACACAAAAACGTATTTTAGGTAAACTGACAATCCATACTTCATGAACAAAGTTTCTGAGTTAGGAAGATATCCAACAGATGAATGTTTTTCATTTCCAATATTACTTGTCTTTAGGTTAGGACTATGGGTTAAGAAGAGTATTATTTATTATGCTTCTTGGTTTTCAAGTAACTTTGTTTTAAAAGAGGGTAATTGTTTTTGCTGTAGCTAAAGGGCACTGAGTATCCCAGAGCAGCTGCCTTAGGTGTAATAAATACATGCAGGTACAACCAGACCATGAATGTATTTTACCCTTTATCTATGGGAATAGTAAACACTGACTATGTGGCATGTTAAGACCTAAATTAGTCTTTTGTGCCACTGGAATTTTTTTCTTTAATGAAACATCAATTCCCTTGGCATTTTTATGAGCAGCCACTGTTTTCCTTTCTTTCTAGTGAAGCAAAATCTTACAGTGCTGCACTTTGCCACCTTTTTTCCTTATTATTTTTGGAGTGCCCTAATGGCTTTGAAAACTAATTTACTTCCCATTCCACTTCTCTTGCCAGCTTGGGTAAAAATGGCTTGATTGCATACAAAAATAAAATACATCATAAAAAGAAAAAAAAGGAAAAAATCATATTAAAGAACATGCAGGTTAGAGAGTGATACAGCTGAGGGAGCAGAGGCTGTTGTCAGAACTATAAGAACAGCTGTATTGAGTTGTATATATTATAATATAGATATATAAATATATAAATATATAAATATATAAATATGTAAATATGTAAATATATAAATATAGCATAGTCTAAAGTAAGATAGGAAAGCAGAGTGGATGAAACTGGAGGATTTCATCTGTGCCACTCGAGGCAGATCTGTAGCATTGGATGAAATTATGATAATTTTAAATAAATATCCCTTTGAGGTACTTCTTGAAAATGTGACAAACTTGTCAGCAAAGCTGTAAGGGAGAACTGTGGAAACCAGAAATATCCACTAAAGGCAGCTGGTTACAGCCTGTCTGCAGGGGCCCAGTGAACAAATGGATTGATTCCCAAAGGAGGGAACAAGTCCCTTAGTTTTGCTTTAGGACTTTGGGTTAGGATCGGATTCTGTAAAATTCAGAGCAACTTTGAGTGCTGATAAATCTCACCCCCTGCATGAAGTCTGTGTCTGTATCACCTTTTGAGGGTTTTCAAAGAGATCTGCAACTTGTTTATGAATCCTAAACCCATCAGCCTCCTTCTTCCTTTTGTTTGAGAAAGAATTAAAGATTTAGCTGGGTTCTTATGAGCGTTACTGGTTATTGCACTGCACTGTGATTACTGATTAGCTGCTGTATTTACCAAAGATAGAACACTTGAACTTTAGAAATGTAGTAAGAGACCTTCAGGATGCTTTTGGGAAGACCAAAATCTTGCAGTGATAGATGCCAGGAATTATGAGGTACTAAACAGAGAGGAGTATTACCGCAGGCCTGGTTCCTACGGTATATCACCGTGTCACCGTGTCCCGCAGCTATAGGGAGGAGGAGGAGGAGAAGATCCAGCAGGCAGGAATTGTGCAGCAAGATTGATCTATTTAATTATTTTACAAACTCTTTTATAGACTTTTTTCTTCATAGTCTAATTGGACAAAGGACCAGCCACCCCTTGGGGGTGATTGGCCAAAATCCTAAAACATCCATTATCAAAATATTTTCTACTATACCATAAACAAGACTTTCCAAGGTTGCAGGTGGCTTGGTTGTTTACATTCCCTGCTACCTCTTCTGTGAGAGAGAAAAGTCTCTCACGGACTTAGAAAAATAACAAGAAGATCCTCACTAACAGCATTTTTGTACCTACAATTCCCCCTTTTTGTTTTATAAGATAACAACCCTACTATTAATCCTAAATAGAAATCTACATCAGTTATTAATTCTAAAAATGTCCTTAAGGCTTTAACTATCTGACTCCATAACAAGAAATTCAAAATTCAGTCTCTGCTTGTGGAAGGACCATCCCAGTCTCTGCTTGTAGAAGGACCATCTGCCTGATGGTTGACATCCTGGTCATCATCAGAAGAGTCATTAGGCTGATGATCTACATTCTGGTCGTCATTTGGATGGTTGGCGTTCTGGTCATCATTTGGAGGTTGCCTGTTCTGCCTCTGGTGCCGTAGGTCAGGGCGAACGCATTTTGAAGGTAGCCACCGTACCCCAGTATCTGTGGAAACGCAAGCATACCCACGACCCCAAACGATAAGCTCATGAGGGCCTTCCCACTGGTTAGTGAGTAAATTCCGTACCCAGACTTTTGCCCGGGGCAGCTGTCTGTTGCCTGCAGACTGCAATGAGAGGAAATGATTCAGAATAACAGGATTATTTGAATTTTGTGGTACTGTAAGGTGATTAATTGTATACAAAGCTTTTGCTAGTCGGCTCTGTGGGGTTTCTCCATGCATTCCCCTTTTCTGTTTGTCCAAAACACGCTTCAAGGTACCATGAGCGCGTTCGACGATGACTTGGCCAGTAGGAGAATGTGGGATACCAAAGGTATGGTCTACACCCCATAGGTGTAAAAACTGCCGCGTCTTCTCCGAGGCGTAGGCAGGACCATTATCGGTTTTCACAGAAGCTGGCATGCCCAGGACTGAGAAAGCCAATTTCCAATGGGCAATGACATCACGGCCCTTCTCTCCAGTGTGAGCAGTAGCCCACATAGCCGAGGAGAAAGTGTCAATAGACACGTGCACATATTTCAGCCGACCAAATTCTGGGATGTGAGTTACATCCGTTTGCCAAATCTGCAAGGCTTTTAGCCCTCTGGGGTTTACCCCCGCTGGCAAAGGCGCAGCGAGTCCGTGACAGTCGGCACAAGCGCTGACAATGTCGCGCGCCTCGGTTGGCGTTAAATGGAACTGCTTCTGCAGGGTATGTGCACTTTGATGGAAGAAACCGTGCGATGCCTTGGCTTGTGCAGTTTTGTCAGGCTGAGGCCCTACCCACGCAGGGTTGGCCAGCATGTCAGCCCTGGCATTGCCTTCTGTTAGAAACCCTGGTAAATTGGTGTGGCTTCGAATGTGCAGAATGTAATACGGATGCACTTGAGCCTGAATCGCAGACCACAAGTTTTGCAACAGTGAAAACAGAGCCGCATTGTTCACCTCCTTCAGAAGTGAACAATCTAAGTGTTGGGTGATATCTGCTACATAAGCAGAGTCAGTAACCAAATTCAAAGCTTCCTGTGAGAATCGCTGAAAAGCCATGGTAACAGCCCTTAATTCAACCAACTGAGCAGAGCCTGACTCGTGTTCCTTCAGCACCTGCCATTCCAATCCCTCCTTCCAGGTAATAATGGCTTTCCCAGTTTTCCCTGAACCATCCGTAAAGACGGTGGGTCCTTGCACCGGCACTCGGCTATTTCTCGGCTGCAAGGAAAGTACGGTCGATTTTGCCAGCTGCAGTAATTTATGGCTGGGCAGATGGTAAGTGATCTGCCCTGAAAAGTTTTGCAGCGCGCTTTGCAAAGGAGCACTATGGATGAGGCTCCACTCAAAGTATTCCTTTGAGATCGGAATGACAATTACTGCAGGATCCGCAGCCATCAGTTGCAAACACCGTTGACGGCATTTGATTATCAGAGAAGTGACCAATTCAAACACTGTGGTCACCGTCCTTTTTGGCTGGTGAGGCAAAAAGACCCATTCTAGGATATGCAAAGGATCAGGCCATTGTGTATTCCACTGTCCAATGATACCTGCAGGATGGAGGTCTGGAATAGTAATGAAAACAGTGATAGCAATGGAGGGATCCACTCGATAAACCTGACGAGCGGAAACAGCATGTTGGACCTCCTGCAGCGCTTGCCGCGCTTCCGGAGTCAACTCCTGAGGTGAATTCAGATCAGGGTCCCCTTTTAATGTATTAAAAAGAGGGGAAAGCTGCTCTGCAGTTAGACCTAAATAAGGTCGTAACCAATTAATGACACCCAACAGCTTTTGAGCATCATTCAAGGTTTTAATCGAATCCGGGAATTGCACCTCTTGGCGTTGGATAGTTTGGTCCAAAATTTTCACTCCTAAATATTTCCAAGGAGGATGCTGTTGAACTTTCTCCGGAGCTACCTCTAATCCATAGGCATGCAGAGCAGCGAGCAGCTGAGGCTGTATTCTCAGCAGCTCGTCCCGAGTGGACGCTGCCACCAGGATATCATCCATGTAGTGGTAGCAGCGTGCATCAGGAAACTGCTTGCGAACTCCGGCTAAAGCTTGGGCGACATACCACTGACAGATAATTGGGCTGTTCCTCATCCCTTGAGGGAGGACCTTCCATTGGTATCTCTTAGCAGGTTCAGCATTGTTAATGGCAGGCACAGTAAAGGCAAATTTTGGTTTGTCATCAGGATGCAAAGGAATTGTGAAAAAACAATCCTTTAAATCAATGATCAGGATGTCCCGCCCCGTAGGAATCATGGCGGGAGAGGGCATGCCAGGCTGCAATGCCCCCATACCTTCCATTACTGCATTAACTTTCCAGAGGTCCTGCAATAACCTCCATTTCCCTGATTTCTTCTTAATTATGAAAACAGGAGTGTTCCAGGGGCTAGTAGAAGGTTCAAGGTGCCCCTGTTGTAACTGTTCCTGAACCAACTGATGAAGGGCGTCTAACTTCTCTTTTGGTAGGGGCCACTGCGGCTCAAAGACTGGTGTGTTAGTCAGCCACTGCAAAGGCAGTGTAGGATGCTGTGCGCCCTTACACACAGTGACCCCTGCTAAAAATTTGTCCCCATCCGTACGCCCCAAGCTGCCAACACATCCCGTCCCCAAAGGTTAAGGGAAGTGGTAGCAACATAAGGCCTGATTGTAGCTGTGTGCCCCTCTGAGTCCTTCACCATCACAGGCCGTTCGCTTAAATAGCTCTGTGTGGTTCCTCCTAATCCTGCGATGGCCGATCCCACCGGGGCTAAAGGCCATGAGGGAGGCCACACAGAGAAGGAGATGATAGTTACATCAGCACCCGTATCAATCAAACCTCGAAGCTGAGTCCGGGGTGGACGGGCGCTCGGCAGGATCAGGGTACATGTCATCTGTGGCCTTCGATCAGACATGTCTGCAGTCCAGAAGGCCTGCGGAAGTCCCGTAGATCCACTGCCGTTATCTTCGTGAGTTTGTTGCTCTATCCTGGGGACACAAGACTTAAAAGGCACTAATTTAGCAAGGCAGGTCTTTTCAGGAATAGTTACAGGGGGTTTTTGCGTGGAGACCATAGCGCAAATCTGACCTTTAAAGTCAGCATCAATAACTCCTGAGTGCACTAAGATTCCTTGATGGGCAACATCAGGTTTTCCCACCAGCATTGCACTGGATCCCTGGGCTAAGGGTCCATATGCATCCAAGGGAACCTTATAAATACCGCTAGAGTCTAAGACGACTGCGGCTGCGGTGTGGACGTCAAACCCGTCTGATCCGTGGGTGCTGTCTGATCCCTGGGTGCTGTCTCTAGGGTGGCTGGGTAGGCCTGTGCCTGTACCTGTGCCACTCGCTGGGGGAGCAACTGTATCGGAGAGCAATTCCCCCTCCTTGCACCCCGGCGGAAGTTTCCCGACAAAGGCTGACCATCGGCATGAGTCCGGGATCTACAGTAGCCCGTGCAATGCCCTGGCCTGCCACACCTTTTGCACTGGGGGATCGGTGTGTTCTCTTTTTGTCTCGGCTTAGGCCGCTTCCGTTTCTTCACCTGTTTTGGTTGCTTTGGTTCACGACCAGAAGATGCGTGAACAGGCTGCAGGAATGCAGCCAAAGCAGACCTTCTCTGGTTCCCAGATCCCACCTTAGCGCAGGCTTCGACCATGTCTGTTACCTCAGGATTCCCTGGTAAAGCATCTATGATTTTTCTGCACTCCTCGTTTGCGTTATCTCTCACTAACTGCCTTAACAACAACTGTCTTAACCCGTCATCCTCAACCTGCTTCTCGAGAGAAGCAGCGACTTTCTCTACAAAAGAGAGGAATGACTCTGATTTCCCTTGAACTATTTCAGTATATCGCTTTCTGGGTGCTGACAGCTCTATGGTTTTCAACAGGGCAGCCATGCCGACCTGTTGTGCTTGCTGCAGGATGCTAGAGGGCAAGTTACCCTGTAGACTGGGATCAGAGAAGGGACCAGTCCCCATCAAAGCATCCACTCCTGCTGTCTGTCTAGGATCAGCAGCAGGGAGCTGCAAATTTGCTAATGCAGCCTTGCTGGCCAGCTTTCTCCAGGTTGTTTCAAAAACTGTAAATTGTACAGGTTGAAATAGAATTTGACCTAAGTGTCTGATATCAAATGTAGAAAGCAAATCTGTATTTATCACCCTTATTATCTGCATAACCTCAGCAGAACCTAGTCCATATTGTGCCACCTTGGATTGGAGGTCCTGGGCAACTTTCCAAGCAATTACCTCATGCTTGTCATGCTCTCCTGAATCTGGGAGAGCCTTATACACTGGGAAAGCATGGATATCTTTTGGGGAACCAGTACCATCCTGAACTTCGGGCACAGCCTGCGGATGGAGTGTAACAGCTCCCCGGTTACCCCCTGAATCCTCAGATCTATTTGGCATTCCAAGGATTTCTAATAACCTCCAGTCACCCTCCCCCAATGCTTGCACCTTAAGAGACTCTAGGAAGCGATTATGATGCGTCGGACGCACTGTTACCATGCAGTCCGGAAAGGTCCAGGGGCGAGACCGGCGCAGCCTTTTTCTTCGCCGCGCGGCTACAGCTGCCTGACGACCTGAGGCCAGAACCTCATCTGCCTCACTGCCTGACGAGGAATCATCAGGCAAAGGCAACTTTGGGGTGCTGGGAGGGAACAGAAATGTACGGGGAGGTGAGGCACTTTGGCTAAGTTCGCCAGAGCCAGAACAGACAGGACAGACTGCAGCTGGCTGCACGGCAGTTTTTACAGCAGTCTCTTTACGGGAGGCCGTCTCGGCCAGATCCGACCGAGTCGGTACTGAAGCTGCAGCCGACTCTGGGGCTACGGCTGCGCCCGGCACCGTGGCCGTCTCTCGCACAGCAGCCGCATTCGGCGCGGTTGCCGCTTCCGCTGCTGTTTCGCGCTCCCCGGGCACGCTCGGCACTGCCGTCTCTGGCCGGCGCTCCGCGGACGCGCCCGGCGCCGCTGCCGGTCCGTTCTCTGCGGACGCTCCCGGCGCCGCTGCCTCTGCCCGCCGCTCCGCAGCCGCCGCCGCTTCCGGGTTTTCCCGCGGCAGCGCTGTTCCCGGTTTCGCTGCCGGCCGCGCCGTTTCTCGGCTCGGAGCCGCGGCTCCCGCTTCTGGCGGGGGGGGCGCGGGCGGCGCGGACGGCACGGCTGGCGCTGGCGCCGCTTGCGGCGCGGGCTCGGGCATTCGCCGCTCTACCAGGCTGAGCAAGTCCTCCATCCTTCGGGATAGGTTTTGTAGCTCTGCCAGAAAGGGCAAATGCTGCATAAAAAGGTCCATGGTTCGGTTCTGCGACTGCGCAGAACAGTCCAGCGCCAGGGAGGGCAGCAGACCATAGCCAGGCAGTCCCGGGGGGGGCATGCCCGGCGATACGCCCGCTAAGTTAGATCCAGGTGCATACGGAACCGAACTAGGTGGCTCTCTGGGCATCCAAGTTGCTAAGCCGCTGATCTGCGGCCCTGGATAAGCCGTGGCTGCCGTCCAGCCGAACGGCAAGGCAGGCTGTGCGCCCTGCCTCTGCCCTGACCCCCCTGCCTCTGGCGGTGCGGGGTCCCTGGGGGCTGCGGAGTCCTGAGACTGTGCAGGGTGAGCCGGTGCAGGCTCTGCCTGTGGAGCCGGGGGGTTATTCCAAATCCACCATCACTTGCCCCAGAAGCCCGGTCAGCGGGGCCCCCCTCGGACATTCCTCCGTCACTCATCACCGAAATAGGCGATCCAGCCCTGCTATCACAGTCAAGGGCTGTCAGCAGAATAAATAACGACCGCCAGGTTTTGTATAATTCTAACGCTGCCGGCTCCCCAGTCGGGAGCTCGTGTTGGACAGTGCATCCGAGTTCTTGCCATAAGGAAAAGTCCAAGGCACTATCTCTGTCCATGGAAATCCCTTTTAAAGTAGCCCAGTCTAATAATTCCCGAACTGAGTTTTCAGGAATGGAGGTGCGCAATATGCTAAACACACCTTTCCAGACCAGTACGACAGCGTCGTTCTGTGAGCCACTGTTCGCCATTTCTCAGTTCTGTCAGACCTCCCGGTCCCGGGGGGAAAAAGGAACAGCGTACCTCTACAGGAATTCGGCTTGGCTCGCAGTGTGCAGGACACATCAGAGAGTGCAGATCACGTCGGGCAGCACCAAATATTACCGCAGGCCTGGTTCCTACAGTATATCACCGTGTCACCGTGTCCCGCAGCTATAGGGAGGAGGAGGAGGAGAAGATCCAGCAGGCAGGAATTGTGCAGCAAGATTGATCTATTTAATTATTTTACAAACTCTTTTATAGACTTTTTTCTTCATAGTCTAATTGGACAAAGGACCAGCCACCCCTTGGGGGTGATTGGCCAAAATCCTAAAACATCCATTATCAAAATATTTTCTACTATACCATAAACAAGACTTTCCAAGGTTGCAGGTGGCTTGGTTGTTTACATTCCCTGCTACCTCTTCTGTGAGAGAGAAAAGTCTCTCACGGACTTAGAAAAATAACAAGAAGATCCTCACTAACAGCATTTTTGTACCTACAGAGGAGTAAAAAGTTGTACTGGTGTGACTATTGCTTATAGAGTAAAATTCTCATTTTGTTGCAATATGAGCCACAAAACGGATGTGCTCAGTGTATCCATTTTACCTTTCTCTTGGATCATTAGTAAAAACAGAGAATATGGTACATATAAATAGCCAGTTCGGTATGTGTTGTGTCAGGGAACACCAAGGGTTAACAGGAGCTGTATAGATGTTTTTCACAACTGAGATGCAACTCAGGCTGTGTAGTGTTTGTCCAGTTTATCTGGAGGAAAACAAATTCCACCTACTGCAAACTTGGAATTCATGTGGAGTGGTGGTTGATGCAATCCCATAGCCACTCTTTCCAAAGCTTATTTTCCTACTTTGTGCATGTGAACACAAATCCAGATGCTTGCTCTGCAGAAACATGGGTGCAGAAAACCAATTTTAATTAAACTTTATTGAAGTTTTAAATAGATGAGTATTATAAGGCATTCTCATTAAAGCTCGACAGCAGATGATTTCATTATTTTCCTTGGGTTAGGAGTAGCTAGTTTATAACAAGGCCAGGAAAAACAATCAGCTTTAAAATTGAGGTTATCTAGTCTTTTATTCGCTGTTCCACCTACTGTTTGATGAAGATTAATCAATTCACCCCGTGTTCTGCAAATACGGAGGCTATGAAAGCCTCTTAATCTAAGTCTAAAATACTCTTGCTGTTCCTGCAGTGGAATCTGCCATGACTTGTCACCAAGTAGATGCACTGGGCTGATTCTTTATCACTCTAACATCTGAAGCTTTTAGCGTGATTGGCCTGTATGGGAATTGGGAGGGTATTAGGCATGTGTAGGGATAGCAGTTTGTGAAAGAGATTAAAGCACTGGCGCTGGGCATCTTTTCCTCATAATTTTTCACTCTAATAATCTATGGCAAAACCCAGTGTTATGGTTTTGAAACTTGAAATATTTTAGCATAAATTCACCTTGAAGATGGTGGAACTGATGCCTTACTGATTTTTCAAATCCTGTACTGCCTAGTGTGTAACTCCGAAGTTTCTTGTAGCCTGTTAACTTCTGCTCTCTCATGCTAGGTAGACATAACAAAGCCTCTCCAGGCCTGCTCTCCAAGGACACCTAGATTGTCCCAGGCCCCAAAATGTGTAAACTAAGGCCTTTGAAGAGGAGGGGCAAACTTGGGGTAGTTACATCATTAACTGGGGTTGTAACTGGAGAATTGATCCTGATATGCAAATGGACCACACTTAAAAAAGTGAAAGAACTGGTGACTCTGTGTCCCTCTTGGGAGTTGCCTCTTGACTCCCTGGGTGTACCTTGAAGGCCGTTCAAATAAATACCTACCTTTATTCCCTTATTCTTGTGTAGTCTCGGTTTTTAGGTGGCCACCCCAGGCCTCAGAACCTTCCTCAGTTTTAAGCTTTGGGTTGTCAGTTTCTTCTTCACAGTGTAACTTAATCTCTAAATTCTTAAGAACCATAAAGCCCAAATCCAACAGTTATAATTTACTTTTTTCTCCAGGCATATTAGATAAATAAGAACCTGGGAGTTGCTTGGTTTTTGGGCAGCCGGAAGGCCTTGCAGTCTTTTTATTTTGTTACAGATAGCTAGGTCAGGTATATACCTATTTCATCTATGGCTCTTCTCTGTGACATGCTGTAATGTGTTTCGTACTTGCTGTCCTATGAAAATGCTCTTCAGCACTGGATCTGTAGGTTGCTGCTGAACACTGAGCTAAAAGAGAGTGGGTAAAACCTCTGTGCTGAGATCCTTGTTTACCAAAGAGCATTCAGAGGGACTGTAATAAATGAATCAGTTTCGGGGTGTTGATCGTTACTGTTTGGATGTAAATGAATCGGTTTCAGGGTGTTGGTTGTTACTGTTTGGATAAGATATAAAAGAGGGGAGTTGAAAGTTGAATAAATGGGCATGTTAACTGAAGAGAGATTGCGAGACTGTACGGGTGTAATACTAGAATGTACCACTGGATGGCAGTATAACAAGGGCCCAATAGGTTTAATAGCAGGAACTTTCCAGCACATTGCCTCATAGGGTACAAGGGATGAGGATGACGCCCTAGACTGTGATTGGAGAACGAGCCAACCAATGAAGTGGACTTATTTGGAAATAATTGGTGAGGAATGCACAGAGGTATAGAGCAACCAGCGAACAGGAAAGGGACCAATCAGCACGAGGATTAAGAAACGCACCAATCCAGTGGTACCAAAGACTTTAAAAGCCACCAGGTGCTCTGCACCTGGTCCTCCTGTGGAACTTGGTGTCAAGGGAGCACCCAGTGGTTCTCACTGTCTTCTTTTTGTGTGTGTTGATTTATTCTGGCTTGTCACGCGGAGCCTGGGCTTATCCTGGGTTCCTGCTCTCAGCTGTTAATAAATAAATGAGTTGGCTTTTCTTTTCAAAAGTCTCAGCCTCGTTTATAACAGGGAGTATGGCACTGCCCACATCTGTAGTACCACTGGAAAACGAACCAGTCTGTATCCTCAGGCCTCTGTCAAACAGGATAGGAGAGCCCTGAAGCAGCATGGTGACCTGGCAAGAGGAGTTTTCCCAATAGCAATGATGAAGTCTTAAAAAAAAAAAAAAAAAGGTTAAAAGATAAGCTTTGAAAATCTTTTTGCCTGCACAAAAAGTACTAGGAGGTGGACACGATAGTGCAGACTAAATAGCATTTTGCTGTTCAGCTTCATTGTGGTTAGAAATAGACTTCTCTGAAGGGAAGACTTGCCACCAGGATCTTGTGTTTGCCAGCCTTTTGAGGGAAAGATGTGAGCTAGACAAGGACCTCAGGAGAGGGCTGGTGATGGTGAAGCAGGATTCCCCTCTCCCTTGGTATTTATGGGAGGTTTCAGATCTGCCACTCTCAACTGAAGAGCTCACATTTCACTCTTTCCAAAGAGACCGTAATCAGTAGTAGCCCATTGAGCTAATTGTTTGCTTGTTTGGAAACAGCAAAATTAAGAGAAATGAGCAGAGGCAGCCTGCCTTCTTAACAGAGTCCCAGAAATTAGAGTAATTTTCTGTGTGTTGAACAAGCCTGCAGCCAAAGTCTCTTTTGTCTGAAAGTGGCATATTAGTCTCTGAGTTCCTTAGAAAAGAGGAAAATTACTGGCCAGTGGGGCCATTTATTTTTCTTTTTGTGTAAGGAAAAAGAAACACAGTCTGTTGCCTGGATCAAAAGGAGTAGCTCACTCTACTACCCCTCCCCTTCCTGATCCAGAGAACAAATCCCCATGGTGATATTTTGAGGTGCTGCTCTGAATTTTGTTGCCCTTCCAGTTAAAATACAATATAAATTTTTGTAACTGCAAAGGAATTGGGTGTGTAGAACTCAATGAAATAATGGATTCATGGTTGAAAAATCTCTCTTAGCTGTTTCTCTATTGCACTCAGGCACTCAGCTGCGTATCAAAGAGCAGAATTCATACATAGGTTATTCTCGTACTAATTTTCCTCCCTGCAAGTACGAGTAGATATGATTAATGTTGGATAATAGAGCAATAGCTATGAAGGTATTAAACTCTAAATTTTCAGTTATCAAAATGCATGAGAGGTACAGAAGGGATGAGGTGGAGGGGAAGGATGTAAAGAGGTGAATTAACCAGTCTTGAACAATGTAGTGGTAAAGCTGGACTAATCCTCGAGATCCAGTGGCAGGATTTTAGGGCTGATGCTCACACAGTGAGAAGCTGTAGCAGTTTGAGGTGTTGCTACCCTTTGGCAGAGTGTGGGAGGAAAGCGAATTCTGAGATGAATAAATACATGATTCTGTCTCCTTGTCCAGGGTACTTCTGCTCTGTTTTGAGATGTATTTGTTGGGGATGACCTTGCAGAACTATTCCCTCAGGCTGGAGTTTGGGTCCCTCTTCTCTATGACAGTAACAGTCGTAAATTGGTTATGGAGTTCCTAAGGTTCTTGCTCTTAGAGGTGAAAGGGACAAACTTCTAGATATTGTAGGCTGGAAAAAGTTACAGAGCACTGCAGCGTCTTAGAGGAGTTAATTTTCTGATTTGGTACAAGAGGATCAAAATAACTGTGAAAGACAATTTTATCCATGTTAAAAAGAATAATATAATGTTATAGTGTCGATATAACATACTCTAAAGTATAATAGGAAAGCAGAGGAGGTGAAACTTGAGAATTTAATCTGTGCCACTCAAGGCAGCTCAATCTGCCAAGAGTGTGGTAGTGCACATGTGCCCTGGTGATGAAACAGGGTCCAAACCTGTGTTCCCTCACAGGGACATAGCACTTGGTACATCTCCTTTTGAAACCACTTTGAGATCTCTGTCACTATTTCAATGGCCTTTGCATGCCTTTGAGTATAATTTTTTTCTTTGGAAGAATTCAGTTGATGAACAATATTTTTTCTGCTGCTGAGAATACCAGTTTTGTGTTTCAAACCGTATCTGTTTAATATACGTATCATACATATTTGTGTATATTATGTATATATTGAAGTCCAGTAGAGAAATACAGCTAAATGTAGCCCTATCTTAAGTAGATGAAGAATGAGGTCTGTATTTAAATGGGTCTGCTTTGCATGTACTGTGGCCTCTGGGAACTGGCTTCCCTCCCACCCTGTGCTGATCACACTCCAAACACCTTACTGACTGCTCTGAGATTTTATATGCATATATATGAACATAAGAAGTCTAGAAAGTCTGGAAATCCATGCAGAAATTGCTTCCAAACTCTTGGCAAGCAGCCAGAGCAAATGTGAGAGAAAATGAGGATCTTTTTTTTCCAGTGAACTGGGCAGTGTTTGGTACCTGGGTCTCTCCTGGGCACTTAAGGATGCATTTACATGCAGTGGAGCTGTAATTCTGTGTATGTCCCCATTATCCTTAACTCAAAATTTGTCTTCCAGCAGCAGTGCTGCATGCTGAGAGTCAAGGGGGCTTTTTACACCTCTGTCCATGGTGATGTGTCTTCTAAAGAAATATAATGCTTACAATACTTAATAGTTTTGTTTTAGAGCATGATGTCATGTTCAGGACAGGAATAGTGAGCGCAGTTCTCCAGCCTCCCAGCTGAGTACTTAATAAGCCCAAACCAATGCTTTGTCAGCTCAGAGCAGCCAAAACCACTTTGTATTTTATTCTTTCTGGCTATGATTTCAATGTGCATCATGTTACTGTTTGATCTGTACCTGTGTATTCTGATATACACATAAGGGATGGCAGGATAGAAGGTGCTTGAGATGGTAATCACTCATATTTCTATCCAGTTTATTTCGTAACGGTCCTGCACTAAGTGACTGCTGACTCATTGCTGCACAATTTTGATTGGATGTTTAAATCCCTTCTGAGTGCCCTCAGCCTTGTAAACCCTGGAAGCTGTTTTGTGTTTGCAACAGCAGTAGGGGCTCAGCCTCTGGAGACTTCTCCATGTGTGCTGCTAGTGTCAAGACTAAATTATAGAGAAGCCAATTAGGATCCATACCCAACAAATTCTCCACTGAGATAAAGCAGTCGGCAGAGAGGTCTTGTTTCTGCTTACAGAGGTGTTTCTTAATAAGCTCCAGCAGGTCTAGGAACAATTTGATCACTGGAGAGTTTCTCAAGAAGGCACTTGAAAGATTGTGGAGACTTGAATTTTCAGGATGATTTTCATGCTTGCCTTGCTTGCATGAGGCAGGGTGAGCTAGGATTTCAGTTTCCTCTTCTTGTTTTAACTCTCTTTCTCTGCCTGCGAACTTGGTGCAAATGAAGGAGGAGGGGAGGAGAGGGCAAAGACACTCAGCAGAGATCAGTCAACTACAATAAAAACACAGAAATGCCCTGAAGCTAGTTTTACTGCTGAGACTGGAGGGAGGAGAGGATGTTAAAGTGTCAGTAGGGCATCAGAGCTATTGCAGAGTCCAGTTGTCCCTGGGTTTTGAATTCCCAAACAGATTTTTGCAATAGTGTGGTATTTCATGTTCAACTTCAGCCATTTTAATCTCTAACAAGGAGGAGGACTCCAGGGCAACAGTGTCAACAGAACTGCAGGTGAATGCAGGGCTGTAGGAGATTATTTTCAGTGACATCTGCTACAATAGCCTGGAATTGCCAGGCAGGATGTTCTCCCTGGTCAGAGCCCTTCTCACCAAGAGCAAATGAAATGTAGTTTTCAGGTCTGCTGTCACTGAAAGATGGTGTGAGATGCCCCTTAACACTGTTGAATCATTTGTTTGGCCAGCACTGTGCAGAGCTTATGAGTTTTATACCCGTGGCTTTGATCCAAGAGTGACTTCCAGAAGGGGAATACCAGGATGCTAGAGCAGAACTGACTTTATCTGAGTTCCTGATGGACAAGACAGACAAATAAAAGGACAAAATGTTGCATGAAAATCCAGGCATGCCAACCATTGCTGCTTCATCTGTAGCACCAATTGCTGTGATGTCTAAATTATTGTACAGGGAAATTCAGTCTTTATGGTGTGGTCTTTGGGAGTTCATAAGTGGATTTTTCTGCTCCTCATCCTCAGTAATTATGTTAACTCTTAACCTGCTCCTCAAAGGTCCAAATTTAAATGTAAAACCTGTGAATATAGGAATGATTTTCTTCATGTCTTTGCAGACTTGCTGACAAAGCATTCAGAGATAGAAAAGACACAAAATGAACAAGCAGGTAACAGGCAAGTTTTTATGGAATTCAAAGTGCAATTGTTCCTTCTGTCAGCTGAAAATTTGTATGTGAAAGGAACTGCTAACCCAAACGGAAGAGCCAGACAAATTCAAATCTAAAAGTACTCTATTCCTCTTGCCCTTCTTCTGCTGGCCTTGTAAAAATAAGATTTTTCGCATTTTGGATAGATTGGTATAGTGTGTCATTGTGTCAGGACTTGGAGTTTCAAGCCATGTATGGTTTTGTGGTTAAAACCAGCATCAAAATATGGGCTAGAAAGCAGATGAATTTTTTTCTGCTAAAACAAAAAAACCTTCATGACAGTAGTAGTTTTACTCCTGGAGACAGGATGTATATCCATATGCCCCACTTCGGATTCACATTGAGGATCCTGTGGAGATTCATGTTACCTGCAGGGTTTGAGGATTGCTTTTTATTTATTTTTTTCTTTTTTTAGGATTTTTTTTGTGCTAAAAAATTGTACTAAAAATGTGTATAAATTCTCCTAAACCTGCTGTTGCACTTGTAAAATTATTTTCCTAAACGGCTGGATTTGAAGAATTTCAGATTTTAAAACCCTTTTTGACATGGTGTTTCCACCTGAGCTTAGGGATGGAACAAGCAGCCTGTACTTGTGGACAGTGTTGGCTTTTCCAGAACTTGCTTAATAAAGTGCCCAGAAGATGGTGCCATGGTGTTGGTTTTGGCTACAGGAATGCTGAGATCTTGAGGTTTCCTTTGGGTTTAAATTAAATCGAGTAATCTTATATGCTCTGATCAGAAGCTAACATTTTAAGAAGTGGAATTTTAAAAATAATTGTAGAGATAATGTGTATTTTTGCTGAAGAAATCAGCTGGATTTGATACACGTGGCTGAAGTACCTCCACTGTCCTTACAAACGCTTCTGAAAACAGAACCAGCTTTTTAGGGAAGCTGTGACTTTGCTTAACCCCTGTTACGGAGAGGTGCAGTTGTTGTCACTCATGGCTCTCACAGCATCTGGCACAGTCAGGTTCAGCGCCTTTGCCTCGTGTGAGAAACAGGAGTTGCTTAATGCTGTGTCTAGAGGATGCAAGTCAGTTCTTAGTAAGTATGTCTGCTGTTTAAAACTGGATACTTTCTGCCCCATACAGTCATCTCCTGATGTTAATAATCAGTGCCAAACAAGACATCTTCGTATTTCTACTTAATAATGATTAATTACGATTAATTAGAAGCTGCTTTTTTGGAAAGATAGGTAAACAGTCTGTCTACTCGTTCTTGGTGCTGCCTGTCTCATACAAAATCAAAGGGTTCATTTGGTGCTGGAAATTTCAGCCTGAAATGCTTCAGGCTGAGAAACCACTTCTGGATACGAGAACAATTGATTGTATCCCCTTTACAACTCTTAGGCAAAACCCCCAAAAATCAAACAAAGAATCCCTACAAATGTGTGTGTGTGTGTATATGTATGTGTTGGGGTCACAATTAGCAGAAATCAAAACAAAACCTTAACAAAAAACCTTACTAATAGAGCAGTGAGAAGGTGATACAAATTAGTTTTCCTTCCCTGATCCTTTTAAAATGTGCCTGCCAATTTGTCAAAGCTTCTTGGGAGGCTGTGATGTTAAAAAATGCATGCTGAGGAACGGAGAGAAGTTGTACAGCCCTGCAGAGACTTGAATCCTTAGCAGCAGATGCTGCTTCTATGTTCTCTTTTACTCCGTTTCTGGGTAAGCTACACAAATTTAGCATTAGAGCCAGAAGCAGTGAGTAAGGAGAAAATCATGTCATCTTTGGAGACAGAAGAGCACACACAAATTCCTTCCGCAGTTATACAGGCTTGCTTCAATAATTTGTTCATAGTGTTTAAAAAACCATTAAATTACTTGCCAACCTCCTGTTAATAATGGAAAAGTCCTCATAGAACCTGAAGACCTGAACAATGGAGACACCCCAAAAGTGCAATAGGTTTTATTGTAATCATGAAACTGCAGTCTATAAATATTTAAAATATCTTAAAATTGTGTTTCTAACTCACCCTTTTGAAGGCTCCTGAATGCAGTGTTAATATGAGCAAAATGCTTCTGGGAAACCCAGGGAAATGCAGTAAAATTCAATTTAATACCGACTTACCCTCATTCCTGTGCCTGCTGCTGCTGAATTTTGGTGGTAAATCAGCCATGGGCCACTTAGTGTTCATTTCAGCAAATATGAGCACTGGAATCCAAGTTCATATACGGAGTTCAAACACTAACTTCTTTTAGGCTGTTGTGGCGTGGAAGCATGGAAGAAGCAAGTGAGCATAGTTCTTGGAGGAGGAAATTGAGCAGTTGGTGTTTTAGCAGGCACTGATGCAACTCCTGGTTGAGTGATAAGTCACACAGTGTGATGTGTCTTACCTGGAAAGTCTCATTGTGGCACAGACTACAGAATGTGTGATGTCCCTGGGTTTTGAACTGTTCTTCAGCCTTTAATTCCGTGACCACTGTTGAGTGAGAGAGCTTCTTGCTTGCAATACAAGGGGTTAATTGGTAACACAACATTAACTGGCCTTTCACTGAGAGGCAGTGTCAGATTTGCTGACTGATGTGTTTTCTGAAAGTGCTTGCTTGCTAAACTGGCCCTGATTAATAAAATATATGAAGGCAAACAAAAAGTAGCCCTCCCTAGCTGAGTTTGTTTTTTGTACTTATGACTAATTTACATGTGCAAGACCTTTAAGAGCTGTTTTTTCAGGTTATTATGCTTGCATTTTAGGCCTTCAGGCACAGAACTGCTCTAAACTGGAAACTCTGTAGTTGCTTTGGCACAAGGCTTTGTTTAAACTAATCATCTTTGGTGAGAGACAGACTGCTACAAGAGTACAGTTGAATGACTTTTAGAACGGATATGTTGAGGTTCTGGTGGATTTTTAGGATAAGCTTTTCCACAGTTGTGGCCAAGAGGCATTAGTCCATAATGCTGAAATTTTCACAAAACTAAGAAAATACCTAAAACCCCCATCTTTCTCTTGCCCTGCATAAGTTAGTAAGGAATAAAAAGGTGATGGCTCACTTGGCATTCAGTGCACACAAGGGTGTGTACCTAAATGGGCTGCCTGGTGTCTGAATGAGCCTGCCCTCATTCCTTGCTTGTTTCTTGGGAAACAAGTCCTGTCTTTCCTTGCCATTTTGCCCCTTGGCTGGCAGTCCCCATATTTCTCCTCTGGGCCAGCACTGTGCCTGTATACTCTGAGATGCTGTTGCTGCAGATGTTCTGGATTCTGCGTTTGCAAATGATTATTCAGGGAATTGCTTTATTTCATGCTCTTACTTGGAATTTGAGCACCCTGTGTTTGGGGCAGTCAGCACAGACCGATCAGTTTGCATACCCCTGCTTTTCAACTCATTCAGCGAGATTGCAGCAGGCATTCCTGCTTTTTAGGCCCACTGGATGTTTATGGACTCCTCTACTGCACGGGCTCTTTTCCCACACTTTGAGCAAGGCAAAAGGCACTTGCTGTTTTACCTACAGTGCAGCAAACATGGATCAGTGACTGCAGAGATTGATTAAAGTTAGTCAGGAAGAGTAAAATCAAGTCAGAGGCGTGCAGACTTGTGCTACTTATTTGATACCCTCCTGATACTCAGAAATAAAGTCTTTTAATCTCACATATTAAAGCCTCAGGCATTACTAAATTAAACAGATTATTTACCTATTTGGTTTTCCTGTTTAGGAACAGCACAGCTGACGTATCTGTTGAGAAAAGGAGAGAGAGATGTGTATACAGCCCACTATTTCCTGATAAAATGCATGCACTGGTTGTATACACAGCATCTTATGTTTGTAGTTACAAGCCTGTCATTGTGACTCAAGCTCAACTTCCTACCACATCCCAATTATGGTCAGGAAAGCATATTCACTATAAAAAAGAAGTAACTTAAGAGATAATGGAATACCAGTGTTTTAAATATATTTTAAATCTGTTGAGCAAAGCTGAAGCAGTGAATAAAAGTCATTGCTGTGGATTATTCTTTATCTTTTTGCTTTTAATGGTCTGATTTGAATTTTGAATGCTTTGGCTAAGCAGCAGTGCTCCCAAGACTCAGTAGGATCCCCTTCTCTTTCTTTTATTTAAATAAATCTGAACTAACTTTTTCAGGGTAAATATTCTAAGATTTCCCTTTCTGAAAATCTGTATCTTTTTATATACCTGATTCATTCCAGCTGAAATATCTACTGTATTCTAAAAGTCCTCCTCCCTTTTTCTTCTTTCCCAGGCAACAGGAAACTGGCATTCCCCATAAATTTTAGAGCAGTAAGTTATTAATGATCTCTGTAGGTTTTTCACAGGTGGTTGTTGCTGCCTTGGCTCAGTGCCTTTTCCTTGCTGTCATTTGCATGGCTTCACCACAGGTGATAATGCGGCTCCTTGACTCTACCAGCACTGGAACAGGGATGGGATGAGTGAAGTCATCTCACAGGCTGGGGCTTGCTTGAGGCTGTCCTCTCGTGAACGTCCTGATGCCACTACAGAACCTGGCAGAAACAAAGCAGAGAAGATTTATTGAGGAGGCTTTTACAGTTAGGGCTACACAGATTATAGCAATCATCATAATGAATTTAGTATAATATGGAATAAAGAGAAAAGGGCAAGTACTTAATCAAAACAGCATTGAGTCCCAAAGGAAAGATAAAATCAGTGAGATAGGAGTTGCAACTTGATTTTTAAAGATTTATCACCCAAATTATTCACTTTATTTCAGACAGATTAAACCTTAAAACCCAGCTATCACCATGCAAATATCAACAGGATTAAGCACAGAATCTTTGGAGACAAGTATTTAAGTCAAGTAATTTAGCCAACCAGTTAAAATTTTTTCTTCTCGATCATGCCTTTCACCTCCCTTGTGTGCAATGCAGATCACTTGTGTTCCGTTTGGGCTGAATGGATAATTTCCAGTATTTCAGGATGTGAAACAAGGTGAGAATGCCTGCAGAGTTCTGCAGTGGGCTGAGGGAACTGGACATCTGTATTTTGAAAAAATACCTGCAGTGGTCCTGTATGTGAAAATAACCCCCCTCTATCTGTGTCTCCTGTTAACTGACGTGTTGGTCTCACCTGTTCCCAGCATTTGTTGGTGTGGAAGACAGTCTACCACATCTTTCCGAGTTCAGGCCTCTGGCTGTTTCAGCCTGAAGGGATAAGTACCAAAAGCATCCTGCCTGATCAATAGTTTATTAAAACCTTTGTCAAAGTCAGAAAGGAAAATGTTAATGCAGCTGCAATAGAAACCTGGGGGGTAAGAGAAGCCTTTCTGACCATCTGTAGCGCATTCAGTCCCTTCCTGTGATTTTTGCTTAAAGGTCATAGAATAGAATGACATAGAAACAATGAGGCTGGAAAAGCCCTCTGAGATCATTGAATCCAGCTGTTAACCCAACGCTCTCAGTGCCACCACTAAACCATGTCCCCAAGTGCCACATTCACGTGTTTTTGAACGCTGCCAGGGAAGTCAAACCAGTTTCATCTTTTCAGCCCAGAACTGATGTGGGGAGACAACTCTTCTGGGTCCAGCCTCTCTACTTCTTTATCTGTTTGTTCATCCCTGGATAAGCAACTTGTACTTTGCTGAAGAAACCAGCTCCTTTGAATTGTTTTCCTAGTGTTGCAGTTTGGTTTTGTTTACTTTGTTGTCATTCACATTGCAGCTGCTGGGGTTGCTTTTGTTATTACAGCTGTTAATATTGCATGATCAAATGAATTGTTAATTGCCGAGCCTCTGAAGAGCAGACACGGGCTGCTCACTGCCTCCAGTACATGTGGGAGGCTGTCAGGGACAGCTGGGACCTGGTGTCAGATCAATCATGTACTGGAGGCTTGCATCAGAAGGTGGCTTTGGAAGTGAGGAAGCAGATCCAGTGTTGAGAATATTCCTCAAATGGATACATTCCTCCCTCTTGCTGAAAGGTCCCCCTTGAACTGTCAGCCCGTAGCTGTAGTTACCTGACAGGTAGAAGTGCTACCAGCTCATGTTTCTCCTGGTGCAGGAAATATTTTTCTATCATAGGATAGTCTAAAATGGTGTTCTGCACTGTAGGACCTGTTTAGAGATGTTTACAATGTGCAAAATGAATCATGTCAGTGCTCAAGTATGCTGATTTTGATGTTTGTCTCTCTCCCCTCCCTTTCCAACGAGGCCCAGCTGTCTCTGAGCACTGCTGCCTGCCTTGGCACCCTGCTGTTATTTAAGGAAAGTTGATGCAGATTTGTTGTTTTCACTTATTTTTTATGAACACTGAAGATATTTTGCCTCCTAGGCAACACACTTCCCCCCCAACCCCATTTTTAGCTCTCCCAACAGTATTAGGGAATACTACTTAGAAGCACAGAAGGGAAAAACTAGAGAGCAGCTTGGTGAGTGGGTCCTTTTGTTTGAGAGCAGACAAATCATTCCATATGAAATTGATGTGATATGACAGCATAAAGAGCAAATGTAATTTCATTTTGCATTATTATTTATTAGATTTATAGCAAAACTGCAGCTACAGGGGGGCCTTGCTGATTCAAATATGCTGAGACAGGATCAGTTTGCACACAAGGAAAAGTTGATAGTATTGCAGTGAAGCTGCTGCTAGCACAAAAAATGCATTCATTAGAGATAGTGGCAAGGTTTTACTTAGAAATAATGAATCTGTGACTTAAAAGTGTGTACATTAAGTTCCAAACCCCACTCATGGTGGCAGTGGCCCCAGAACAGCGGAGGTGGCAACAGAACTTCAGCACAGTGACATTCCTTAAATTTCTTCAAGTCATTTCTGTTAAGGAAGCTCTGTCTACAGATGGATGTCCCATCTATTGTTTCTGCTTCTGCTGATAAATAAGAGTTGGTGAAATATCAGACCCTTTTCTAGCTCTGCCAAAAAACCCCCAAACCCTCTACAATATCTCTGTGCTGGTGTCACAGTTAGCAGAAAGGTGAAATAGCAGCAGACCAGTACAAAGGTGACATGAATTAGTTTCTCTTCCCTGATTCTCTTCAAATGTGTCCACCTGTTTTTCAAGAATTGAGAGGCTGCAATGTTAGAAAATGCAACTGCAAACAAAAAACCTTATTTTTGGAAACACAGATTTCCATTTTTCCCTTGAATCTTTAATCTTAGTCAATAGATCACAAGAGAGGAGGATGGAGAGAACTATGAAGAAAGGTCCTGGAGAGGATCAGCCTGCCTGCCTTTTAATCTGCATGAATTCTATTTCAATTACAATAATTTCATCTATAGAAATGAAAATTGCACTGATGAAATACAACAGTGCTCTCTGACAACTGGCTTTTGGGAAGACATTCACATGCACAGTAGGGGCATGACTACTGTAAAGAAAGAGAAATCCTTGCTGGTCCACTTACTTTGCTTCAAAATGGGTGCAAGGGAAGGTGATGATGTGCTCTGGTGTTTGGTGGTTTGGTTTTTTTCTGTTGAGAAATTGCACCTTGAGAGCGTTTTCACTTAGAAATCAAGATAGCAGAAATCTAAAAGGAGCTTGCAGAAGGATAACAAAAGGCTTCCAACATTCCAATTGAATAAGGTTATCCAGTTTTCCCTTTTCTCACAGCACGAGATAGGTAAAACGTGGACAAATGCTATGGATAGCGGATGTATGGGATCATTTCCTTGTTCCACTGACACCTGACTGTCAGAGAAGGGGGGTGCTCCTGGGTGGACCTTGGCATACTGCTGGAGACACTGGTGGGTTTGGTGGAGGTGGGGCTGTTGACATGTGCTGAAAGCCATGGATCCTTCCTTCCAGGCTGGAGTGGATTTGCATCCCCATGGCTCAGACAAGTCTGCAGCCAGACCAGATAACACTCTCTGGGCTCTCATTCTCTGCTGTTTTGTTCCTGCTAAAAAAAATCAGCCCAGCATGTGTGTTGGAAAAGAAGAACATCAGCATGAAGGAAGAGTGAGTGGGCTGTGTTGGAGATGGTCCATACTTGTAAGTATAAGTTAATGATCAAATGTGATTATAGGGAAACTCATTTTCTTGAGAGCATACATTTAAAAAGAGATATTAACACTGTAGTGTGGAACAAAAGACACTGCAATATCCATAGTAGAATGCCAGTGTTCCAGAGGCCTGACAAATCCAGCATTTGTTATTTACCTATCCAAAATACTTTGCTTTGAGAAAGCAGTGCTGAGTGCCAGCAGAACGGTGTTCATTACAAAATCAATGCAACATGCAGTCAGCTTCAGCACTGAGCTGACTGTGGCTCCACTTATAAGGTAGAAAGTATATTAACTGGTCCATAATTCAAGCTGAAATAAGGAAAAGAGAGAGATAAGATGAACTGTCAAGGAAAGTAGCTACATTCATTGGTGAATTTTGGGGAGTGAGTTGAGGGAAAGGAGCTTGAGAACCTTGAGAACTGCACAAGATCATTTGTAAAGTCATTAGTCTTATGAATTATTTTGACTGTCATTGTTATTAATTATTTGTACTGAAGTAGCACTTGGAGAAAAGAGTTATGCTAAAAATCCTCCTTACTTCTGCTAAAGCGCACAATAAAAAGGCAATCTTTCCCCTGAAGAGCTTTCAATCTTAATGCCACTCTATATTCAGTGTTCATCATTTAATCTGGTATTTCCATCCTCTTTTATTCTGGTACATAGCACCTGAACTTCTTCCTCAGAACTGTGTTGGTGTTTGGCAAATATGAAATTCACACATCTGCACTCTTCTGTATGACTATTGTTTGGTTTTCCTCTCCTCAGTGGTTCCTTTTTTCACAGTTAACATTCCCCTCCTCTTACTTCCTTCTCTCCTTTTCTGCAATTTCTGGTATTGTCTCAGTCTCCATTTTTAAACCTTTGTCACAGTTCTCTCATATTTTCCATGGATGCTTTTTTGTCTGACATTTTCCCACTTGGTTCTCTTATTTTGGGGGAGATCTGTGAACAAACAACTCCTGCTGTCATTTGTCCTAAGGCACTTTTTCCAGTGAATTGTTCTATCCCTCGTCGTTTTCCATTTCCAGCAAGAATCTGCCAGCAGGAAAAGGTCACGTGGAGAAAGCACACCTTTTAGCAGAGAAGGGGATTGCATTGCATTAGGGAGAGGAGCATTGCCAGCAGGTCGAGGGAAGTGATTCTGCCTCTCTACTCATGATTTCTGGGGAGCCTGGATCTGGAGAGTCTTCCGTACAAGACAACTACACTGAATTTACTAGGGGTAAAACCTGGATTTTAGAGATTTCTATAAATAATAAGCACTGGGAGCTCCCTGGCAAACTCCCGATGTTGTCTGTTGGATCATGGAGAAGAAAAAGAAATTTGGCAAAAGGAGCAAGTTAACTGTCAGCAGCTTGTCCCTCAGCTCTGCTGTTAATTGTGGTGCCTCACTGTAGTTTGTTTGCAGTAATTCCAGCCGTACTGCCAGGGTAGCCTTTACACAGAATTGCTGTTGTTGTCACAGCTATTATTGTTCAAGAACTGCATTTTTCAATTAGGGGGAATACATGAAATACATTATCTGTAACAGTCTCTTTTAATGATAACAACAGATACAGTAATTAGTCCAGTGTATGAAATTAAAGATATTTAAATAATTATAGTATAATCAAGTCAAAATTACTGATGTCTTTATTTGAGGCTAGATTATATGGAAAACACCACAGGAAAATAAGTGCTTTGAAATCTAAAAGGCACCAGTATTTGATAGCACATTTGCATATATTGCATCAAGTAAGTTTGGTTTATGCCTGCCAAAGATTTAATATATAAATAACAGTCACTAGGCCAGGTTTCAGAGGCTTGGGTATGACAGCAGCTCCTTTGTGGTTCAGTTTGCTGGCATGTATCAGCTGGTTTGGTATGGTGGATTTGCAGCATAAAGGTGAATTTAATGGTGCTCAACAGGGTGGCTCAGAAATGTCTGCATTCTAAATGCCTATTTATTGGATTTTCTTGGAAAAATTTCAAATTTTTTCAGTTCCCTTCTCCCCTTTCTTATCTGATGCTGCACATACTCTTTAATCAAAGATAAATAAACAAAAAGACCAGGGAGCACAGAGACATCAGTTCAAGGGAAATTATTAATTTTTGCATTATGTGGAAAAAACCCCAACAACCCCCTGCAAAGCAAGCAAACAAAACCAAACCAAACCGAACTAAACATAAGCAGAATTTAAAAACACCACACATGAACCCAAAATTCACAGCTTCCCCCTCACTCCCCCTTCTCCTTTTCAGACTTTGAAGAAAACAACCTCTTGTGTAATTTTTTTCCTTTAGTAGTAGGTGCTGACTCACCAAGCCAGAGGAAGGCACAGTTCAGAGGTGTGGCAGAATTACAGCTGGTGGGTTTCAGGCACTGCCTGTGTCAAAAGAGAACTGGAAACAGCTGTTTATTTATATGTGTGAAAAGGATGGCAATGAAGTATTTTTATTATTTGACTTCACTGCAGAAGTTTATAAAGGCTATACTTATATTTTATTTTCTTGAGGGATGTAATTCTCCAAAATGATGTGAAATATTGGTGGCAAAACCCTAGTTTTTGATCTGGGCTCTGAATTTTGGAGGGGGCTCCTGAGAGATGGTGCTGGATACCTTTGGTTGGCAAGGCAAGCACTGAGCCCCTGTGCTGGTGGTGCAGAGGAGGGCTACAGAGATGCATTTAAAATTAAAACTTCTTATCAACTTGCCCATACAAACAGAAGAGAAACACTTGACCCTCAAGAAGGTAACAGGCATCTCATGATTTATTGTAGACCAAAGTTCATTCTTTTACCTGACAGAAAAACATTCGCAAGTGCAAAGGGACTGATTCAGAGGGGACCGACTCCATTAACTGCAATTTTTCATCCACTTTTCCACATCAGCAGCAAATTTACCTTTTCTCTGGGTTTGACGTTGAGTATCTTTAGTGTCCTTAAGGTCACAAGTGTTTCTCCAGCCCTACAGGTGCAATAACCAACAAGAAGAATAATCCATGCAGGATTTTCTTTCCATTACATAGGTGATGCTGGGAAAACAGGAGGCTTCTTTACTTCCAGTGTGGTTATTTAATGCACAATTTTTTTTTATAGTTAGTTATTATTAAACATAATTGCAAGATGGAGCAATTACTAGTTTAACAGTAAAGACAGTGAAAACAAACAGGAAAGTAATTTTAGGAATTGAGGTATGGTTTTAAAACAGGTTGTTTCTGTGTTTGGACAATTTAGTTTATTTTACATGAGGATGTTCTCTCTGAGGAACACCCCCCACCCCACCTCCAATCCTTTGAAAGCAAGGTGAGTAACTAGATTTCTCACATAGACATTCTGCAGCTTTTACTAGATGCAAGCATACTTCCAGAAAGCTTTGAATTGCTGAAAGGCAAATTGATTAAATTTATGCTAAATGCTCCTTTCAGCAGGTTAGGAAATGGATCCCCTGATTTTGGTGTGTCACACAGAATGAGATCTGACCTTTAAGCAGTTTTATCAATACAATTGAATAATTTCTACTCAGAATTTATTTACTTCTTCAGTGTCTTGCTTAATTTGATTTGTGAATCTATTTTTTTTTTTTTTGCTTTTGCTTTAAAGTCATGGGTTTTATATTCAGTTTTTCAAATGCTTCAGCAGTAACTTCTGTTATCCTTGACATTTATGTGTCACCATAATATGAACTGTTGCAGTGGGAAACTTAATCCTCTAATCTGTCTAGCTCAGATGCATTGTTCTTATAGAGACATTTTCTAATTCAGTGTATTTATTAACAGCTCTGAGCACTCTGTTCGCTCTGGCATCTGCAATGGGAGCAGTTTTATTAATGGAAACTGTAGTCAGAGTGGTCTTATGCCTGGTTTCACTGTCTGGAATGACAGGGCTGGTCCATATGATTGTAGGATCCAGCTCTCTGCCTTTTGGTTGAAGAAGCTGTAAGATACAGACAAACGTACATATATACAGATGTGTGTATATGTTTATCAACTTTTTTATTGGAAGGCAGAGCTGAATATTAACTCAAACTTTCCTAAGTTTTCTTGGGAATCCTAAAAATAACTTGTGGTAGCTGTTCAATAAAACAAACCATTCTGGCAGTTTTGGGTTTTCAGATGAGTGTTCAGTTTTCTGTAGAAACGGATTTTTCTGTGATGTTTTTCCAGAACCTCAGGTTTAGGCAATGGAACATTTCTGACCACTCTTACTATTTAATTACTTTATTTCTCATCTGTTTACTCTCAAAACCAAGTTGGTTGTGGCAAGTAATTTGCCACTGTTGAAGTTGGAAAATTGACCTGGATGAGTTTGCAGGGTAACTGATCTGCCACTTTCATTTGAGTGCTGAAAAAGACACATAACAAAGTGTGAATATAATATATATAGAAATACTCCTATAAACTTGTTATTCTTCCTATTAAATACAAAAAATACATATTAACTTTCTATTATTTAACTTAATAAAAATAGCATCTGGATCAGCAGGTGCTTTTAAAAAAGTCAAACCAAACTGCTTTATTGTATGTAGAAAATCACAGGATGGGGTGGAAGATCATTAGTGATATGATGTAGTTTATGCAGTTCAGCTGGAGATTAATGGCAAATACCGTCATGACGTTTAGAAAGGAGATTGAATAGTACATAGGAAATAAATACTGCACCCCCATGACACTAGGATTCGTCTTACTTATGATTAGTCCATGCTGGAAGCATGACAGAAAAGTGCCTCTATTGCTGGTGTAACAAAACTTTCTTCACTCTCTCTATCCCTTCAAGAAAAGCCCAAGAAAAAAGAAGTTCTACACACAGCCTCCTGGAAAGAAACAGGATGAAAACATTCCTCAAGCTGCAAAGCAAGAAGGTCCTCAGCACTAATAATATTCTCTATTACCAAATGCTTTGTAATCTGAATACTAAAAACAAGAGCAAATATTATTTCTATTTATCTGTCTGTATGTGCTATACTATAAACACATGCTCAAAGGTTTAATTTTTTTTTGTTTGAGAAATACTCATTAATGACTATGATTCATTGTCCAGATAATATAAACTGATGGGGCAAAAGATAAGTTTACAACATGCAATTGTTTTGAATAATGGAAATTTATTTTACTCAAGAGTTGGCACATTTATTAGAAAGCCCTTTGATGTTTCTTGGAGAAACAAATCAGTGTTAGTTGGTTTCATCCTTTATTGACAATGGCATTTTGGATTTGGCAGTGTCTGGAGAACTGTTTTCAGCTGAAGTTGTTGGCATAGTCACTGAATGATGCTATTGTGAAGAAAAAATAATTTCATTGTAAGGCTCCTGAAAGCTGCAGTGAAATCGCAGAAGAAATATCTGCTCACATTGCAGCTTAACATGCTAAGCCCCACAAGGAAATAGCTGCAAAAAGGTATATTTTGACAGTCTTGGAAGTAAAGTATTTCTGTTTCACTGTTATCAGGTGCTTTTGTTACCCAGTAACTTCAAGACATCTATTTTGTATCAAGTCAAATTATTCTTTGTCACTCCCATGCCTTCTCTCTTCAGATTTCACCTAAATTTGCTTCCCAGTTTACCTACCTTTGTTTCTTTCTGTATCTTTGTGCTATTCCTTCCAAATGCTGAAGAGCGCCAATGCCAACCTTCCACATACAAATTTGTTACCATGTCTGGCATCTTCCCTACTTAAATTTTCTTGGAAAGCTGTACATCAATGCCCCTAATAAAAATCATTGTTTGAGAGTCCTGTGGCACCTATAAGAACCAGAAATATGTGACTATGCATCTATACATCTTCAATTTTCTAGTGTTTTGGGTAGCTTTGTGCATAATGAAAAACCAAAAACTACTGAAGGTACACAGAGAGATTTTGGCAAATCTCTTGGTGTTCAGAATCTCCTGGTGGTAAGAAGGTATTTCCTTTTGCAAATTAACACTAAATATAGATGGGGTGTGAAATTCACCGGGCCTGAGTACTCTGCACTTGTCCATTACATTCATCATTTCTGTTCTCACTGACCCTTACTAGGGAATTACTGAGCCCAGTGCCATAATTTGCTCCAAATAGCCCTTATTAAATGAGGAATTGCTTTTGAGAATGATGAATTCATATAGTGATATCTTTCACAAGATCAGATCTAATAAAAGGTCACCTGGTACAATTCCTTATGTAAATGAGTTTTCCAGACTGTTCCTCTTTCTACTTGTGCTGTTGCCTAGGCTGTCATCAGACTTCAAAGAAATTCATTATTCTTCCAGCTTTTGACTTTAAACAAAATGCTTGCTGAACCTAATTGATGCTGCAAAATGTCTCTTTGCAGGGCAAGGAGAATTGTGCTGGAGTAATTCAGTCTATTGAGCTACTCCCAGCCATTGTGTTTGACTGTGCCCTACTGACATTGTATTTTTTTTTCTGAAAAATATTGGAAATCATTTTCACTGATGGAACTGATGGGAAATAATGAGTCAATCACATGAGAGAGAGTGGATTCAGTAAGCTCAATGCAAACTAATGTGAAAGTTTTAAAAGTCTCTTTGTTCACAGAATGTCAGAGGGGTTTTTTTCCTCCTCAGGGTTATTTTGAAAGCAAATATTTGGAGGCTGCCATACATTCTTGACTATTCTGAGAGCCAGTGAAGAAAGAAACAAAAATATCTACAGTGAGAGACAGGCAAGCGAGCGGAATTAGTAAGGAAAGGTGAAGGCAGGTGCAGTGAGTTGTGTGGATTCCAGGGAAGCTGGTGTAGGGTTTTTACATCTGCTCCTGTAAAATGGCAGCTTTGGGTCTTAGACATCCTGATGGGTCTCTTGGATAAAATGGGGAAACAGAATTGTTGCCAGCTTCTTGCTCTTTCACCCTGGGAATCCACAGGAGCAAATACTTCATGCCAGTCAGCAACAATTCCTGCAATGTAATTAAAATGCAAGTGCATAAGTGAGTCCAGTGGCTGCTCCGACCTTCCTATGGAAGTTTTAAGTTTGGCTAATGCTGAAACGTGCTCAGGTAGAATCTGATCCCATCAGTGCCATACTGAGCTTTACTCATTACAGTGCCAATGTTCTAAGACCTTGTCCTTCTTTCCATTCTGAATCCCCCTTCTGAATGAATGAATACCTCGCATTTATTTTGGTTAAAGTGTGCCGGTCTGGTCTTGGTCCATGAACAACTCACACTCCACTGCTCTTCAACAGTTTGGTTCATTCAGGGCATAAATCTGATGAAATTTTTCTTATTTTTTCTTTAATTAGTATAGCATAAAGTGCTCAAAAGTATACCAGCTATTGCTTGTGAATGTTAGCTAATTATACCTTGGTCCTTATTATACTACTGATTCAGAAAGCTAATGGACTGCATTCCTATCTTGGTTTGGCAGCATGTGAGGACTAAGCATTGAATGTCAACTATGATTTTGAGTGAGTTTCCTTGTTAACAGAATGGTTTTTATTTTGGTGAAGATACTTTCCCTAAAGATGCTGACTAGGGAGGAAATTTTTATACATGAGAGAAATACTGTGATTCACTTTCCCCCCACTGTCTACCAGAGCAATCTCTGTGCTCATGAATGCTGTAATACATTCACGTGCAAGGTGCTTTGATATCTTTATTTCCTTCTGATTACCATTTCTCCTCTCTTCGTAGCCTTAAAAAACCCCCAGCCCTTCAAAACTGATGAGAATCAAAGTGCAGAATATGGGAAAAGCTGAAAAGTTTGCTGCCTTTCTACCAATTTCCTGGCAAATGAGATACTGTACTTGAGCCTTGATTTTTCAGACAAAGGCTGTGAGAACAGCAAGCGGCATGACGTGAATCTATTCTTGTGTCAATTACTTCAGTGAAAATGGAACACAGTGGTGCTGCAGCTCCTGAGTACCCTTGGAATGGTCAAGAGCTGCACAGGCAGGAGACGCTGCTGTGCTCAGCACCACTGGCTGCAGCACGCACACCAGCGCCTGGAAGCTGCTCTGCCGAGCTCAGGCACTTTCTTCCTGCTGTGAGGGGCTGTTAGACAGGGGTGTTTATTACCAGCTTTAATAGAATCGAGAGCCAAAGCATATAGAGATGCTGTGGAGGGGAGATGGCCTTGTGATGGAATTGCCGCGTGTGCCTTGTTTGTGGGGTATGTGGATATAGGATTCAGCTTCAGTGAAGCGAATAACCAGGCTGAACCATGAGAAATACCATACTCTCCAGCCAGAAATAAATTATACAAAATACAAAAAAAGCAGGTAATTTAACTCACCCTTCTGATTTCAGGCCTACTGCTATTTCTTTACAATAGGAGGCTGCGTAAGAGTACATGAGATTAACCTGCTGCTAAGTAATTTTTCACAGCTCTTGTTAAAAACTGACACCAGTATCGAGGGGCAGATACGAAGCACAGGTCCTGCTGCAACCTGTGAGTCCATGAGCCTATGATGGTGTTGCATGATCATGTAATGTTCTGTGCTGGAGGCCCTTTCTCTTGTCCTCTCACTTAAAAAGCTTATGAAGCTTGTCTTGATGCACAATCTGATTTTTCTCTTTGTAGTCTTCTGAAATTGGGTATGCTGAGTATCAAACTCTTGCTGGCCTTTCAAAAGTAAACCCTGAGTAAACCCCGCCTCAGTGAAAAAACAATTGCCATTCTCCTGGTTAGATGCTGAAATCAGGTCACCCAGTGAGCAACAGTCACTGAATTAACCCTTGGGCTCCTAGTGCCTAAGAACTTAAAATTTTATTGAATGACTAGCTTCCTAGGGATCACTAAATAAAGCAATAGTTACAATGTTTTTCATTTGAGAAGATGTAGGAGGAAAGACAGGTTCTATTATCAGAAAAGTTTCCAGCACAGATTCAAACCCCACACTGAAGTTCAAACGGAGTCCATAGGTGTCCCCAATGTCTTACGTACTTAAATTCTGAAATTGATCCATTAAAGACAATTTTGGCATTTCCCTACTGGAACCAAAATCTTCTCATCTTTCAAAGCTCAGCCACCTTTGGCCTCAGCTTGATTATATATATATATTTTTTTTTTCCTCAAAGATTTTTCTGTCTGCTGAGAAGCTGTAAAAGACAATGCATAAGGAGAATGTATGATGGGTAAAGCCTAAGTCACACAGAGGCTGAGTTTGAAATACATGTTCTGTCTTTTAATCTGTCCACTTCTGGCATTGTGAAAGTCTCTCCTCCACAATAATCTCTTAAGTACTTTATTTAATGCTGATTCTTAGAGTTAACTGGTACAAACAGTGCAAATATCTTGGCTAAGTGATAGTTAGCAAGTCCTGTTACACATGTGGGTTCTTTACAGTACATAGAGCAGTGGGGGAGGATGGCTGGGGGCTGTACCTGCCTCAAAAATGCCTAGTTACACAAGAAATATTGAACCAGTCCAGAAATTTTCTATCTTCAAATTAACAACAACAACAAAAAAGAAATCCTGAACTGAACCCGAGCAGCATGCAGGAGTTCTGCTGAATACAATACTTGCCGTGTCCTGAAGCAGTGCCTAAATGCAATTACAAATTGTATCCTGCCTTCTGGCTGATAAGAATGCATTTGAAACATATGATTCCTTATCAGAAAGTTCTTATGAGAACTTCATTTATGGTGAAGAGGAGTGAGAATCTTTTTCCTTCGCTAACAGGGCATATTTTGTTGTGCTATTTTAAATAAATGCTATTGTGAAAGGAATGTAATTGTTAAGAGTGGTTATAAGGAGTCAGACCTTTGGTCAAAACAACCCTGCGATTACAGTGTGTGGGATTTGGTTATAAACTGCCAGCAGTTTTGACAGCACCTAATAGTTCATGGTGAATTCCTCTTTGTGATCAAACTAGTCCAGATTATCTTTTTGTGTCAGACTGAAGGTTTCCTGAGAGATTTGGCCCATCACAGATTGTAAAGAACCTTACTAAAATGTCTACATTTATATATATGCTAAAACACAGGGATTTTATTAGACTAGTAAGGATTTTTAAAATAGTAAAAATAAATTATGTTCCTGAGGGTCCGGCTCATTTCTCCTTCTTGAGGATATTAAATGTCGGGGTCCCTCCCCCTGCCATGTAGTCCTGGGAGAGGGGCCCTGAGGGGACAGACATGGGGTTTCCTGAGCCCCTGGTCAGCCTCGTTCCCCATTGGTTGGTTTGTGTTCCCCTGCGCGGGCAAGGACCCTCAGCCTAGACTGTGAGGCTTCCTCGGCAGAGGTCTGGCCATGCGGCTGGGGAAATAAACATCTCTGAAACATCTAGCAAGAATCCGTCCATATATATTTCTTTTCCACGGGACTCCTGGTTTGATATATGCGTGTTACAGTAATCCCCCTGTAACAGATATTATCTCAGTTGTCCTTAGTTTCTTGCATAAAATATGGTTTTCATAAGTCACCAGAAATTCTGTTCTGCATGAAGTAATGGGGGACACCCCACTGAATAAGAATTTAAGTATTTTCTTATAGTTAGTGTTCAGTGTAGTGAGTTTCACTGCCTGATTCTGTAGTAGAAGAAATAGAGGTAATTTTGACTTCCACAAATTAGGTCCAGTTCCAGGCATTGCACGATTCAGTTGAACTCAGATTTGAGCTTTTTACAGCCAGTAATACCTTTTACTTCAGCTGAGACCTTCACTGTATCTACTTGGAAACTGCAGTTTTTACCCCGTCTGTGGTTGGTTGTATCTTACAGCTGTGTTTCTTGGAAGTACCTCATGGCATTAAAATTGTCCTAACTCAATTAATTGTAATAATGGTGAAATGGAACTCTGTGAGACAAAGCAAGGAGATCAGACAGCTTAGAGAGCACGGCAATTTTGGAGCACTTCATCCTTTTCATAGCACTGCATGGTTTCCTTTCTCTCCTTCAGAGCTGACACTCAGGTGTCTGTTCTGCTTTGGTTTGTAATACATCTTCTGAGGCAAGGTGTGCCAAAGAACTCCTCCTGATGTAGAGATCAGAGCCAGGACCTATCAAATGTGCTAATGAAAACACCTCAAAATCCGTTTAGTTCATAAAAGAAAAAATCTCTCAGCCAACAATAGTTTTCAGGTAGAATGCAATGCAAGGTGGTTGATGTCTCTACAGCACAAATTAATGCATTTTATGAACTGGACTGAGTTCAGGAACATAAAAAGAAATGCACTGTGCTGCAGTGCAGTGAGTTTTGAACCACCCTTTCAGGCAGTTTGCATTTGTAATCCTCCTTAGAATGTGAGATCCTTTTGCTCAGTTGTGGGAGTGTGTCTTGTTTGGTTCAGTCCGGGTCTCCCCTTTGGGTTTCGTGTTACTGTACCATCCCAGTTTATACCCTCCTGGTTTTGTGTTCATAACCCTGCTTTCTCTATTTGTCTCCTCCCAGACCCCTGCCAATCGCTCCGGCACCCCTCCCAAGCTTCTAGAAAGTTCTGGCAGGGGCGTTGAGTGATTGGTCTTGGGGAGAGGATCCCTCCCTTCCTTTCCCAAGATAGGTTCCCTTGTGTGTCCTTCATCCCGCAGACCCATCCTTCTCCTTCCCTGATTCGATGCCTTTGTCATCCCTCCCCTGTCGCCACCCCCCCATAAAACCCCTGGCAGGCGGGTTCAGGGTTGCTCATTGCTGGACACCCCCGGGGGGCGAGGTCCCCTGTTCGGAGACACAATAAACCTTCTGGACTTCATCCACAATTGAGCCTGCCTCCTTCTTCCACCACCTGCCTCTATTGCCGCAGTCCTGTGGAAGGACCCACGAGCCAGACCTCTGGTCTCCCGGATTCCGGAGGCTGGCCCCCGCAGCCTGCTGCGTCCAGAGCTGACCGGGCAAAGTGGGAACTGCTCCAAAAAGGACGCAGAGGCAGCTTGGCGCCCATTGCGGGGCCCCCCGCTTCCACCAGACCCCACAGAAGGGACTGATTGGACTTCCAAGTGTGTCCTTGGGACGTCAAGCTACCCCAGTTGTAGCAGGCTCCGTTTTAGTGAGCTGCGCTCCTGGGGAGGAGGACGGTAGCTCCGCCCGCGCCAGCAGAGTCGTCCTCGGTGGAAATCGGGACGCCTGGAGCTCGCCTGGACACCAGCAGGTAAGTATTTCCCCGGAGGGGGAACTTACCGTAAAGCCTTTACGGCTTCGCACGGTCCGCGGCTCGTAAGAGCCCAGGGTAGGCTGCGCAGCCCCGGGGCGAGTGTGTTGCTTGCCTCCGGTTTGCTTCGGGGAATCGGTGTCCAGGGGTTTATTTTTAAAGCTCCAGACGTTGTGCTGTGGATTATGGGTGCAAAATTGTCCACAGCACAAAAGGGGGTATTTTTCCAAGTTGTGGGACTCCTGGAGGGGGGGGGGGGGAAATGTTTTTCTAAAGGGTGTTTAAAACGGTTTGTGCGGTGGCTGTTCCAGCACTTCCCTCAGTGCTCCCTCCCACAGTTCGGTTTTAAGCGTTCCCTTTTGGAACGCCGTGGGAGCAAAAATAGCTCAGTCTGAATTGACAAAAGAAAAAGATCTAGATAGATTTTCTTTATTATACCTACAAATTCGGTCTGCTTTAAATCAAAAAAGGGAGAGGGAAGGACAGCCTGCCCCCGGTTCCCCAGTTACCCCTAAGCCTTCTCCTAAACCCGTGTCCCCTAAACCGGGCATCCTGAAGGAAGCAAACCGCGATGCTGCGCAGGGTTGCTACCGACTCCCTGGCTCCCCTCGGGATTCTCGGCCCCCCCGCCCTGACAGTCCTGGCCAGACTGCCCGGGGCATATCCCGTTCCCTGACTTCCCCAGTTGTTAGACCCCGGGTTCGCTTTAGTTATATTGAGAACTTAGAAAATGGATTCCCTGCCCGACGAGGACAAGATGGCAGGTGCCACATGGCAGAAACCCCCTCTTGCCCTCCCCCCGTTTCTTCATCCCAAAACCCCTTTCTCCCAAGTCCCAACCCCTTTTGTCATGACCCCTTCCCAGTACCCTAACTCCTCCCACACCCAAGCTGGGTCCACCCCTGTTGCCCCTCCCACTTGTCATCAGTGCACGCCCCTGTGCTCCGCCCCTAGAAGTTGTTGTAGGTCCATGTCTGGTTGCCACCCGCTTCCTGCTTCCGGTTCCCACGCTTGGCCTTCCGGTTCCCACGGTGAGTGGCCGGAAGGGGAGGGGCCTGAGGACCGGAACCCGGAACTGGACTCCATTCCTTTGGCTACTCCAGTTTTTTATCAAAGGTCCAGGAGAGCGGGAATGACCCACACCAACTGGGAATCCCTCTCCCACCAAACAATCAAAGAACTCTGCAAGGCACAGAAAGAGTTCGGGAGAGAAAGCGAATATTTTCGTGGCCTTTTAAAGGCAAATCTCTCCGGAGCAGTAACGACGCCTTTTGACCTGCGTCAGCTTTTCTCGTGCTTGCTTTCCTCGGCAGAGTTTCTGCTCTGGAGGGCGGCATGGGAAAAGGAGCTCTGCCGGCTCCTTCCTGCGCTTCTGCAGAGCTCTGATACGGCTGTTGATGCTGACAACCAGCCATTGACTATGGACCATTTAAGTGGCGAGGGGGAATGGGCATTGGCGCCAAAGCAGGCCCAGAGTCTGCCCCTAGAGGTGCTGCAGCAAGTCAAGGAACTGGCCGGTAAGGCATTCCTTGGCCTGAGACCGGACGCGCCCATGGAAAGTTACTCACGGGTCCAACAGCAGCCCACGGAGTCGTTCCTCCGGTTTGTAGAGAGACTAACCCGAGCAGTAGAGTTGCAGGTCAGGCAGCCGGCGGCCAGAGAGGAGGTCGTAACAGAGATGGCAATGGCAAATGCTAATTCCCAATGCAAGACAGCTATCCTGAGCCTCCCACTGGACTCCCCGCCGACAATCCAAGCCATGTTAGAAGTCTGTGCTGCGAAAGCACCCCACCTGCAACCTGCCAGCTCGGACAAGCAACGGTCCCGAGGAGCGGTCTCGGTGGGAACAGCAACACACCATCCTGCTATGGACCAGAAGAGGACCATGGGCCGAAGCCGCAGACAACCTCCATCGAGGAACAGCCAGAAGCGGGCCCAACAGCAGACCCGAAACACCTGCTTCCTTTGTGACCAACCCGGGCACTGGACGAAAGACTGCCCGCTCAAGCGGCAATTTCATCAATTTAAACAGGAGCAAGGGTCTGGGGGATTAGGGAGCCAGTTACAAAAAAACTGAGTGGGGAGCGCGCGCCCGACCCCCGTGACGATATAAAAAGGTCGGGCCGCTAGGGGGAGGGGGAACAGAAAGGGGCCAAAAAAGACTATGTAAAATTACCAGATGTGACTTTTCAGCCTGACTTCACTTCTCCAGCTGATGGTTGTTTCAGGTTGCAGCTGTCGACACCGCTCTTCCTGAAAACCAACGAGTGGCACGCCGCACCAGTAAGTGTCGGTGGTGAGCTGGGGACGTGGGACCCAAGCCCTAGCAGGTATGTCATTGTTGGAGATGTTAAATGCACACCACCAGAGATCGAAGTCGCTCCGGGACTCATGACATCCAGTCCCGAAGGACCCGTTCTCTGGCTGCGCTGTGCCCGTCCACCTCTGTTCCTGCCCAGAGGGCAGATAGTCACCCAGGCTATCCCTGCAGAAGGGCCACACCCGACAGCATGTACCACACATGTAATAGGAATGGGGAAGCCGAGGGTAGACTGTAAGATCAACAGGGGAGAAGAAGTCCTACATTTTAAGGGACTTCTGGACACAGGGGCAGATGTGACGATCTTTCTCACGCGGGAATAGCCGGCACATTGGGAATTGCAAAACGTGGCAGGACACGTGCAAGGTATCCAATTGGCAAAACAATCCAAGAGCATCGTGCAAATTAAGGGACCGAGCGGACAATTAGCTAACATACGTCCGTTCGTATTGGATTACAAGGAACCCCTCTTGGGGAGAGATCTCATGCAACAGTGGGGAGTCACAATTGACATACCTGATCCCCCACAAAATTTTTGGGTTGCGGTCACTGAGGAGTGCCCTACCCAAAAACTGAATTGGAAGACAGATCATCTGGTGTGGGTAGAGCAGTGGCCACTCTATAATGAGAAATTAGAGACGCTCGAGAAGCTCGTGGAACAGCAGCTTAAGAAGGGGAATATCGTGGAGACCAACAGCCCCTGGAATTCCCCGGTCTTTCTCATCAAAAAACCTAACAAAGACAAATGGCGGCTTCTCCAGGACCTTCGCCAAATTAATGACGTGATAGAGGACATGGGCTCTCTCCAACTGGGAATGCCATCCCCAACGATGCTTCCCCAAAATTGGAACCTGGCAGTAATCGATATTAAAGATTGTTTTTTCCAAATTCCTCTGCACCCTGATGATGCTCCGCGTTTCGCCTTCTCGGTTCCGGTTATCAACCGAGAAGCCCCGAGGAAGAGATACCATTGGAAAGTGCTGCCGCAGGGCATGAAGAACAGCCCGACCATCTGCCAATGGTATGTCTCTTCCTTGCTTGCCCCAGTTCGCGCAGCCGCAAAAGAGGCCATCATATTCCACTACATGGATGATGTCCTCGTGTGTGCCCCCGACAATGACATGCTTGCGAGTGTGCTTGACCTAACAATCAGTGCATTGGTTGCTGCAGGGTTCGAGCTCCAAGAAGAAAAAATTCAAAGGATGCCACCTTGGAAATACCTGGGCCTGAAAATTACCAAGCGGACCATTGTGCCGCAAAAATTGGCTATTCAAACAAATATCAAGACTTTGGCAGATGTCCACAAACTGTGTGGATCATTAAATTGGGTAAGACCGTGGCTGGGTCTGTCCACCGAAGACCTAGCCCCCCTTTTTGATTTATTGAAAGGGGGAGAGGAGCTTAGTTCTCCCCGGAAACTTACCTCAGAGGCGCGGACAGCCCTGGAGAAGGTGTAACACCTGATGTCCACCAGGCAGGCAAGCAGATACAGACCGGACTTGCCTTTTAAGTTTATCATCCTGGGCAATCTGCCACACCTGCACGGGGTTGTCTTCCAATGGGAAGACAAAAAGAAGAGCAAAGAGGACCGGGACCGGAGGGACCCTCTCTTGATAATAGAGTAGATCTTTCTCAGTCATCACAGGTCCAAAAGGATGACACAGCCACAAGAGCTGATGGCTGAACTGATCTGGAAAGCTAGAGTCCGGATCAGGGAACTGTAGGGGTGTGACTTCGACTGCATTCACGTACCAATCAGGACACAAACAGGCCAAATTACCAAGGCAATGTTGGAGAGCTTGCTTCATGATTGTGAAGCTTTGCAGTTCGCTCTGGAGGGCTACACAGGCCAAATTTCCTTACATAGGCCAGCTCACAAAATTTTTAATTCGGAAATCCAATTTGAATTAAATACAAAGAGTGTTCGGAGCAAGGAACCTTTAAAGGCCTTGACCGTTTTCACTGACGCATCTGGGGCGTCCTATAAGTCAGTCATGACTTGGAAAGACCCCCAAACTCAGCGGTGGGAGGCTGATATTAAGGAGGTGGAAGGATCACCTCAAGTTGCTGAGTTAGACGCAGATTTTGAAAGATTCCCTGAACCCTTTAATTTGATAACTGACTCTGCATATGTAGCAGGGGTAGTCTCCAGAGCTGAACATGCCATATTGAGAGAGGTCTCCAACACAGCCTTGTATGAGTTGCTCTCAAAATTGGTTAGCCTAGTCTCTCACTGAGAGCAACCATTTTACGTGATGCACGTCAGGTCACACACGGACCTGCCCGGGTTCATCGCGGAAGGCAACAGGAAGGCAGATGCCTTCGCTGCGCCAGCCGTGATGGCCCTGATTCCAAATGTATTTGAGCAGGCCAAAATCAGCCATCAGTTGTTCCATCAGAATGCGCCTGCCCTGGTTCGGCAGTTCAATTTGAAGCACGACCAGGCCAGAGCGATCGTGGCAGCGTGTCCTGAATGTCACCAATTAGCTCTTCCCGCCATTGGCACTGGTGCAAACTCCCGTGGCCTTAATAGTTGTGAGGTGTGGCAGATAGACGTGACACATGTCGCTTCTTTCGGCAGAATGAAGTATGTACATGTGTCAGTAGATACCTTCTCTGGAGCCATCTTTGCCTCTGCCCACACAGGGGAAAGGGCTAGCGATGTCATAAGGCACCTAGTGCAGGCATTTGCTACCCTGGGCATCCCCAAAGTTATTAAAACTGACAATGGCCCAGCCTATACCTCCAAGGAGTTCAGGAGCTTCCTACAGCAATGGGGAATAGAGCATAAGACAGGCATCCCCTATTCCCCGACTGGTCAAGCCATTGTAGAGAGGGCTCACCAAAATATTAAAAAGATGTTACAGCGGCAAAGGTCCTCAAAGAAATTAGAATCCCCAGCTCTCAGGCTCTCAAGGGCACTGTTCACGCTAAACTTCCTCAACTGTGCCTTTGAGAACCTGAATCCACCGATCGTGCGGCACTTCGGGTGGTCTCAGCAGCTGCAAATGAAAGAAAGGCCTCCGGTGTTGGTTAAAGACCTGGAGACTTGGGAAATACAGGGCCCTCATGAACTAGTTACATGGGGGAAGGGATATGCATGCATATCCACCCCCGAGGGCCCCAGGTGGATCCCATCAAAATGGGTGAAACCGTGTATTTCCCAGCCCACCGGAGGAAGGAGTCAAGCACCCCCTAAAACCGGGGTGGGTTAATCCTACACCCCTTTGGACCCTAAGTTCGCCCCCAGGTATTCTTCCCAGTTTTGATATTCCTCCTTTTGAGTTTCTTTCTAGTTTGGAGACTACAGAAATGGATCCTGCACCGTCCATCCAAGCTGTCGCCAGAAGCCTGCAGCTTGTCATCCTGCAGCTGCTCCCATGGCCTGCGTCGCCGTGGATAGTTCCCCAGCGGGCAGCAAACATGTGGTCAGTCCTGGCGCAAACCATGGGCCAAGACCACATATGTTTATCTACAGCCGCAGCCCAAAATCCTATGGCCACGTGTCTGGTGGGGATCCCTCTTGAGCGAGAGGAGTATGCTTCTCTTTTCGAAAGGCTCAAGCCCACGCAGGCTTCGACTATGTCTGCCCAAAATACCAAGTCATCTGAAACGGGTAAGGCCCCTGTCGTCAAGCCACCTGTCAGCTCGTACCGTCCCCAGGTGCCCTATCAGGGACGGCCCCCATTTGGCTGGCACCGCAGGGGGAAACGCGACATTGACAACCCCCTTGAGAAATGGCTGCCCCAACTCCCGAAGACCAGTAGTGAGCCCCAGGAGCTGGATCTCTTGGGATCGTACCCAGCTCACTACTGTGTCCAATTCCAATTCGGGTTGTCCCCGGATCGGGAGTTCTTTAAGAACATAGCTCCAAGCCACCGAGAGTATAAGGCAGCCAAATGGTGCCTGGCCGTCAGTAAGGTGACCACTGAAAATCCCCATAGGTCACGTCCGAAAGGGTTACCCAGGGGACTGTTTCTCATCTGCGGTGACAGGGCGTGGGCAGGCATCCCCTCTCGCCTGTTAGGAGGCCCTTGCACCATAGGCCGCTTGACGCTGTTGATGCCCAACCAAACCTTAGTTAATAATTGGGAGAGAAAAAGAAATAGGACTTCCAAATTGGCCATCCAGAAACGCGAGCTCTCTGATTTGGATCAAAATTGCGACTCGGAAGTCGTTCATTGGTCGAGACCAAAAGGGGTTGCAATCACCGTGCTTTTTCCGTGGGTGGCGGCAGCCAAAGCACTAGGGGAATTGGGCCATTTAGAATGTTGGGTTGTGAAACAAGCAAATCTTACCTCAAGCGCCCTAAGCGACCTCCTAAAAGACAAGGAACTGACCAGGCAGGCCACTCTGCAAAATAGGGCCGTGATCGACTTCCTACTCCTACTCCACGACCACCGGTGTGAGGAGTTCGAAGGGCTGTGCTGCCTTAACTTAACATCAAGGGCGGAGAACATCCACAGAACCATCGACAAGATGCAGGCCATGGTGATGCAAATTCGGAAAGAAACTGGTGACTGGCTTGGCGACATCTTCAGCAAATGGGGACTATCCGGATGGGCAGGATCTATTTTCCGATCTGGACTGATTTTTCTTTTTGTTTTGTTGGTTGCCCTAATTTTGTTTGGACTCCTCAAGAGAATGTTAGTAAAGTTGATTAAAAGCTCCCCCTCCCCTACGGATATTGACCGAGCCGAGGTACTCCCGGATGCAGAGACCCTGCAAGAACCAGAGCTCGAACCTACGGCTCCTGACTTGCAAGAGTTCGAGGTCTTTTATCCGGACTCTGAATATTACCCCCAGCCGAACTTTAAACCATCTTAAAAAACAAAAAAGGGGGAGATGTGGGAGTGTGTCTTGTTTGGTTCAGTCCGGGTCTCCCCTTTGGGTTTCGTGTTACTGTACCATCCCAGTTTATACCCTCCTGGTTTTGTGTTCATAACCCTGCTTTCTCTATTTGTCTCCTCCCAGACCCCTGCCAACCGCTCCGGCACCCCTCCCAAGCTTCTAGAAAGTTCTGGCAGGGGCGTTGAGTGATTGGTCTTGGGGAGAGGATCCCTCCCTTCCTTTCCTAAGATAGGTTCCCTTGTGTGTCCTTCATCCCGCAGACCCGTCCTTCTCCTTCCCTGATTCGATGCCTTTGTCATCCCTCCCCTGTCGCCACCCCCCCATAAAACCCCTGGCAGGCGGGTTCAGGGTTGCTCATTGCTGGACACCCCCGGGGGGCGAGGTCCCCTGTTCGGAGACACAATAAACCTTCTGGACTTCATCCACAATTGAGCCTGCCTCCTTCTTCCACCACCTGCCTCTATTGCCGCAGTCCTGTGGAAGGACCCACGAGCCAGACCTCTGGTCTCCCGGATTCCGGAGGCTGGCCCCCGCAGCCTGCTGCGTCCAGAGCTGACCGGGCAAAGTGGGAACTGCTCCAAAAAGGATGCAGAGGCACTCAGTTACATTTAACATGGCAAATAAGTTCAGACATTCGATTCTAAAGTTAACTTTTCATAGAGTATCAAAGTGGTGCTAGTAAATCCAAACTACTCAGTCTAATGCATAATGAAGAGCTGTAATGCTCTGAATAAATCCATTACTGAAATGTATACTGTAATGAAGGTATAACTCATTAGTGTTTGCCTGACTTTGTTTATATGGTTAATATTAACAGCCATGTAAGCAACATTGCAAACACTCAAAAATCCCAAATACTTCTGAATGAGGATTGAGAAAATATTATCTGTAAAGTGCACCTTAGATAATCTGTGTCTGCAAGTGGAAAATATAGCTTCTTTCAATTTTTTTTCCTTTTCTTTTTTTGTACACAGCAGAGTAATAGAAAACCTCCTAAAAGCTCTTCCTAAAAGATCATATGACACTAGTTGGAATTTAGTCTAGCAAAAGTGCTTCTCATGGTACGTAAGGAAGTGTGATAACCCGTTAAAACAGGAGAGAATACTATTAATCTCTATTAAAAAGACTAATGAAATGGAGTATGATATCCTGCCAGCTGTGGCTTAGAATTCTTCCTTCTTTCATTTGAATTAGAAACAGGAAAACCCATACTCAGAGCAGGGCATGGAAGTGGTGGAGAAGGAAGTAATTTAGAAGTGTTTTCTTTCATTTTTCAGATCTGAAGGACCTCAGGGATTCAGCTCTTGGTTTAAACAAGAGCAGCCATCTGATATGCTGTAGCTCTCCAGCAAAAGTCAAAAAGTCTGGGCTGTGGGAATAAAAAGCACATGTGGTTTTTTTTCCCTTTAGACTCATTTTGATCTTTAACATGTAGGAATTTACTAATGCAGGGAGATTTCTTTCATGTTCCATAGTAGATGAGTTATATGGGTGCATCAAAGGGCTGATCCTGCATCTGTGAGTCCATATGTTCAGCAGGAATAGTTTATACACCTTTTGGTCATGGCACTTCATGGTTCTTTCCATCTTCTATGGCATTAGAACAGATATTTAAGTGATTCTGGGCCTCAACTGGCAGCCAGTACAAAATGCTGATGTTCAAACTGTTCCCCCACAAAAAGTCGTAACACCACTCCTGAGCATATCCACACTGTGCACTCTGAAGTGGACAGACCAAATATCCCAAAGGGAAATGGCATATGTTGTTGCAGTCCTGTGGCAATGCCAGAGGTGTAAGATTTACTGTGGTTGTCAAATTTTGCTTGTTTGGTATTTATTCAGCTACTCTGGATTAAGTATATCATTGCTCTGCAAAGCCCCAGTATCCCATATTTCATATCAAAATATACCTCAATGTATAGTGCTCAAAATAAAGATCTAACACCACAGGTCAACTCAACCTACGAAAAGGTGCACCAAAAAAAAGCCTTGGGGTCCCTGAACACATTTCTGTGAGACAGTTTGTTGGGTTTCACACCTTGTTACTAATGAAGTTTAGTGGTGTATTCCTACTCCCATGCTACAGCTTTCCTGCTGACAGGTGCATATAAATACCTGCCTAATGCCAGTCAGTGGAGCTCACGTTTGGGCTGGGTCACTTCTGTGACAGGGTACTTTACAACCAGGGCCACCAAGGCCAACAGCTGCACAGGGCTCGTCATGGAAGTTGTTACAGACCAAGGGGCCTACCACTGCAGAGCTTACCAGTCCTTCTCTTGAAGTTAAATATCAAAATTTAATTAAATATTAAATAATTCTTATATAATTTTGTGGCAAAACCCTGGGGCAGGCGGGACAGTAGGGAGCAGGGGAAGGAAGACCTGGGGGTGATCTTGCAAATGTACTTAATGATACCTGCACATATCTAACAGTCAATAGAGAACAGAAAAAGCCACTCATGTTCTAATATCCTTTTACAGGTCATCACAGTAGCTGTGCCTATATGAAGATGTACATCTGTGGGGTTTTCCAGCTCAGTTGGCAAGGGATGCATGTACCTCATGAAAAGAAAAATCAATCACAGATAAGTGTTCCCCTTTTGTAATAAGCTGAGCATCATGTCAGTGCTCAGAGCTATGAACATTTATTTCACTTTATTATTGCAACAGAACACCAAATTAAGATTTTTGGATAATTTTTTTATTTATATATAATGACAAGTAATCCCTGACTAAAATGTATTTGAGAAGACATTTATTTTATGAGCATTCAAAAAGAGAATGTGTTTCACTGAAATGTTGAAGCAGAATGTAGGAGCTGATTAGACATGTCTGCCATGTTGCCTAGGCATGACCTTGAAGAACTTGGGGGATTTGGAGAGTTGTAATGCTACTGACATTATACCTGCCAATGAGGTAACTCAGAAATCAAAACTATACACACCACTTGCTTTCAAGTTCGGTGTCTCATCTTTTATCTAAAGTATGATTAGAAAAACCAACAGCAACCCCCTCCTTTCCAAAAAACCAATCAACCACCTCTGCAGCTATATAAACTTAAAGATGTTTATCTTGAGCAAAATGTTTTTCTCTGATGAATAACCAGCATAATAATTTGTCTTTCCTTTTAGTGGTTTTTAATTCCACTCAAATTTGAGCTTCTGATACAAATTGTTTAGATCAAAAAGTAAACTTGTATTTCTAATGGATTACTTGAGGAGCAGAACAGGCAATAAAATGACTAATGGAGAGGAATCTTTAAAAATTGCAAACTGACCTTTGAAATGTCAGAATTTGGATGTTTCCTGTAATCAGCATTCTGTGATAAATGAGAGCAGTAAATGTAAAGATCCTTGGTTCAAAGTGTGTGTAATCAAAATCCAATGAGAGATCAATGGCCTTTTGGTGACCTTTTCTGAAAAGGTCAAATGACAACATTTATGGGAAACTTTTCATGTGCTTGGAGGATGATTATAAATGGGTTTATTGCATTTCAGTGTTTTAGTTATAGAGGAAAACTGCCTATTTGTCTGAGGTCTATATATTTGTATGAGGATGTATGTCAATGTCAGTCATTCACCCTTGTAGGTGTGTCAATTTTATACATAAAAATATGTATACACGTACCCTGACATGTATTATTTGAAATTTTAAGTTAATATTGCTATAAAATAACATAAATGGGAGAAATGCTACTTCAAACATATAAAATATCACCTAGTTGTTTTTAAGGAAGGCAACAGGAGGATCTAAGATGACTGCAGTGGAAAATTGGTTCCATTCTGCCAACAGATTGGAAATGAAATAATCAACAAAAGCCCCCTATCACATAATCATAATCCACAAGACACTGTAGTAAGTGATGGAGAGTAAGTCTCCCTCTCAGAGGCACCTTTTATGAATAAATCCAGGGCCTTTTTTTCTGAGTAGCTGTTGGAGAATGTTTTTATGCTGATCTTACACACCAAAATGTCTAAAACGATCCAAAGTTAAATTAGAGACCATCATCACCAGATCACCAACTTTTTGATGTCTGCCTTGCAGTTTTGTATTTCAAATTATGAAAAAATGCTATTTATTTGTCTGAATGATTGATACAATTTTTTTTTGCTGAAATTGTATATGTATATTCAACTTTCTGTGAGGGCCCGCACTACCTGATTTTCTTTTTATCTCTGTGAAAATTTATTCTTAGGGATATCTTCCACCTTTCTGTGGAAAAGAATTGCTTATGAGCTCTTACATTTCATTACAAAAGCTTCATATGCTTGTAGCTTAAGCATAATTACTTAAAAAAAGTCAGTTATTACATCAGTCTTATCATTAGTTACTGGGAAGTCATGTAGACACCAGATCATCCCCATAGAAATACTCTCTTATCACTGAGGAATGAAAATTTGCACTTTTGGGCAACTGGTAGTTGAAGCATAGGACATAAATCCACAGGAACACAGTTTTAGGAGTTTTACTGGCCATGGAACAGTTTGCTTCCTTGATGGAAATTCAAATGGAGGGCTGAGAGCCCAGCTCAGTTCTTCTCTCCTTTTGCATCATTCATCATTAATGAACCAACACGGATAAAGATATAATTACTCTGATCATAGTAAGCAGGTTTGATGGCTCTGGTGACAAGTAACCTGCACAAATGCTCCTTGCTCTACTGGTTCTGTCCTTGTTGAAAGAGTAGAAATGGGTGAAGAGGGAAAAAGAAGAGATTTAGCAGTGTGAAGTATCAGCTGTACCTCGACATAGAAATAAGTCTGTGGAAGGGTAAGCAGTTTTTACTGTGACCCCATTCAGAGCTGAACTGCAGTTTAAATTAACTGAAAAGGGCTCTTTCCATATGAGAAAATAGAACTATGTCTTAAATGGCATATTTCATTGATATGCAAGTATATAATGCCAAATTGCAGTGTTAAAATCACAGGGTCTCTGATCTGTAAGTGGCCTGTTCTATTAATATTTCTTTGCAGTATGCAGCACTAGCTATTTCTGGAACTATCCTAAACTTAAATATGCCAGCTATTATTTCATACCATTATTCTGCAACCCGAAGCTGGCGCTGCAAGCTGTGATGTGCCGTGTTTTCATCTGCATTACCAGATAATTTGATATCGCAGGAAGAGGGGAGCTGGAGTCTCATCTTTCCGACATGGCTGAGTGATGCATTTTCTATTAAATACAATCAGGTGAAACCGGCCAGGAATATAACTTGTGATTAAAAGATGGGTTATGTGGAGACAGCGTTGTCACAACCTTTCTTTGAAAGAGGAACTGCATAGCTTTAAATTCAGGCAGTATACACAGCACGTCAAGCTGTTGTCTTTCAAAGTGGTGAAAGGAATTGGTGCCTTTCTTAATAGTTTTGGGCTTCACAATGAAATGAGCTTTCAGTAAATGACTCCTCTAGTAATAGTGTGGATGAAAAAAATAAATTAGAAGAGCAGAAGTCAGTGAATAGTTAGGAATGCAACCATTTATTCAATTACTTTTGTACTTTGGGTATATTTTCAGCCCTGAGTACAAAATGCCTTCATTGTACTAAGGAGATTTGCATTTTCATTTACTGCGCATAACAAACCTCTATAAACCTTTGTGTTTTGCCAAAAATAACAAATGCCAGAACCTTGCGAGTTCCAGTCTCTTGTTTAAACAAAAAGGGATGAATGTATTAAGACCTTATCTATCACAAAATTAGGTACTTTAGCATTAACACAGGAGTTAATGTTAGCAGTTATACATAAGATGGCATGTTTGGGCATTAAGTCCTTGGACTGACATGTCAGGTAAGGAGTAGATATTCAGAAGAATGATTACTTTCTTCATGTGAGCAAGTGTTTTGCCCACACTTTTGTGTTTGTCTTTACAAATCTTAGTTTGTTTCTAAATATCAAAGTGGGAATTGGGTACACAGAGATGCAGATGGCGAACTTCACTTTCAAAATTTAGTTTGCAAATATGTATTACATTCGTGGATACCAAGGTCAGGTCTCAGATTTAAAAATACCTGCCATGGTAAAATATTTGTCCTTCCAAAGTAGTGAAAATTGTTCAGCTGCCAATGGAAAAGATTAGTTCAGAGACATTTTTTGGTTGGCGTGTTTTACTGATGAAATCAGGATAATGATTGCTTGAGGAGATGCTCCAGCAGTGATATTTTGAAGTGAAGTGAATACAAAGAATTTTAAGACTACTTAAGAAGTGATAATGCGGTGAAACAGATTTGAAAGTCCTCAGGAAGTTGCCTCCATTGATACATGAGAGAACCTGATCTAACTTATCTAAGTTTTGATGTTTATTTCTTGTTCTCTTCTATTCTCTTCTACCTCAGTGAACTCAAACTGTTCATGATGCCCCATGTAAAACTTGTCTGTACTAGAATAAGCATCAGCTGTTTCATCAGCTGTGTGAGGCTGTTCTGGATTTTATGAACAAATCTATTCTGGTCAAAAAGGTTTCTCTTGGGCTATCAGAAGCTGCCTAATGTAGCAATAATGTGCAATTTTCTTTATGAGTTTATTTTTTTAAAGGAAGTGTACGGGCCTTGAGTTAAGATTTCTCTCACAGAATCAGAGGGTCCAGACAGTATTAGAAAGTGTATGTTTGGTGGAAATTCACCTAAAGAGACAAACCCCACCCAGCTGGCTGTCACAGCAAGTGTATCTGAAATATCACCAAATGCCATCATGCTGTCCTCCTGACACATATGTGTCTCTCCACTGTGGCCAAAGATGATTATTATGGTACGCTAGGAGTTATGGTTGTTTTGGGAAGATGGTAAAGATCTGCCAGCTAGTATAAATATAATGTTTTTCTGCAGCTTTACCTGATAAAATTGTTCCAGTAGAAGAAAAAATGCTGTGGTAATTAATAAAGGAAACTTTCTATTTTCATTATATTTTCAATCGCTGAAAATATGTTTGGCACTTAGAAATGTCTCTTTCCAAAGAGAAAGGTAGCTTCAGGGTTTTTTTTCTTTCCAGTGGTTCTTCAGATACTTCCTTTTTGCAGGGGGGTTGGTTCTGAGTGCAGGGGAGCCAGCCAGAGTCACGACACAAACACCGATACAATTTGAGCATCATGCTCCACTTTGTTCTTTAGTTACACCAACTTATATCTACTTTGCAAAACTTCACGCCCTATTCCCACGAGACGGTCTCTAAGCAGTGGGGGAGCCGACCAGTGTATAACTTTGCCAAGGATTTTCAAGGCTGCCTGGTGCCAGGTGTCTCCCAGGCCTGCCTGCAGCCTGAGGCCAGTTCAGGGGTTTTTCCACAGTAACCCTAGGTTGACCAGACTGTCATGGGGTATCATATGCCCCTGTTCCACAAGGAATCCCTCTACACTTCCTTAAAAAGAATTTGTCATTATAATTTTCCCTTCATGAACAGAATTCAAAATGCTGATGCTACTGATGCCTTTTCCTGGTCTTAAAATCAAGAATCAAGCACAGTTAGAAGGGAGAAAGTGTAGCCATGCAAGTGGCTGCAGCCACCCTGACCCCTGAAGATCCAGCAGACACCAAGCTGTGGTGGTCAGGCACCGAAGCTTAATGCCTCACTCCGTGGTTAGGGTGAGAGATCATAATCCCCCAGTTCCGCAGTTTACATATTTTTATGTGATAGGTTCATGTTTTCCCCTCCCTGTTCCATGTATAAGTTTGTTAATATTCATTTACCCTAAATTAATATGTATTAATTCTAGAAAGTTCTGTTGTACTTGACACTCCATTGGTTCTTTCCCTAAATCCCTCCTTTGTGTTATTTCCATTGGTTTCCTTGCCCTCAACCCTGTCTCCTGTCACGTATCCCATTTGCTGTATCCCTTATCCCCACCTTTCCTATCCCCACTATAAAATCCCTAGACCCTGTCAGATATTCAGCTTTCTGTCTCTTCCCCCCATTGTTTCATCTCAATAAACCTTCTGCATGCCTTCACACCCTGGTCAGGGACGGCTCCCTTGGGTGAGGAGCGCACCCCTGTCTACCTGCGCTTTTGTGAGTGTCTGTGCCTGCTGTAGTGCTGTCGGGTTGTGGCTAGACCCCTGAGCTCTCTTTGAGCTAACATGCAAAAAACCTGACAAGAAAGGGGTTTTACCTCAGTATTTATTTTAAGGATCCTTAGGTGCAGGTGGAATGTGCTGAAATGCACCCCGTGATACACACACACGATAGATCTGGTATAACATTATAGGTTTTACTAGTTAGCATCTCTATCAAAAATTCCCCAATGAGTGGCTCCAATGAGCCCCCCTCCTCAAGGAACCTTCCCCTGGATGATTCTATCTTAGTTTACAGAATGTGTTCTGGAGAGGACCTTGGGGTCTGGGGTTTCTAAGATGTTTGGCCTCCTAGCTTGACAAATAAGTCTAAGAATGTAGGCAAAAAACACTAAGAATACAAAAGCTATAAAAAGATATATAAAAGGGGTATAAAAGAAAAGGCAAAAAATCACTATGGCATCACTACCAAATTTCAGCTTTGTAGAAATAAACAATTTGTGTTCATTTAGCACAGTCCTTGCTATAGAAAGTGCAGACACCTATAGGTATGTGATGACTTGCTCTTTGGAAGGATATTTGGAAAAACGTATTCAGGAGATGCACTGAATTCTCTCAGGACCACTTCTTAAATTTGATCCAAAGAAAAATTTCAGAAAAGAAAAGAAATACTTCCTGGCTGTTTTTATGCTTTTTCCTCTATAAGCACCAGACTCAGCTCAGCTTGGGAGGGGAACATCAGCCTTATGTGATATAACTTTTCCATTAGTGCAGAACAGTTGAAGAAACTCTTGAACAACTTTTTTGTTTAGCACATGGAAAAGATAAGGCCAACACAAAGGGAAAATGGCCAAACACATCAACACCACAAAAAGCTGCTGCTGCCATCTCTTTTCAGCTAATGTTACTATATACATGCATCTCTGCATGGGTTTTTGTCAGTTCTGGAGGGTGAAAGTCAGTTCTGGTGGGTTTTATTCAGGTGAAAGGCAAAAGCAAATTCTCCAAAAACTGTTAACCCACAAGGTTTGTGCTTGGCTAAGGGCAGGTGACATCTCAGCACAAGTAGAACAGTACAACAGAACACCCCTCTGTAATCAGAATTAAGCACAAGCAATATACTTTAGTGTGCAAGGAACTGCAGCTGTTCTTCTAAGTTTTAATCTCCATTCCTGAACTACCAATGTCCAAACAGGCAATAAAAGTGACCTTCCCTAGCTTGTGCTTCTCATTACTGAAGGTGGAAAATGACAAGGCAAACAAAAGAAGTGGTTAGAAATCATACTGTCATGACTGATACAACTGGTTCATTTGACACTTGTACTGGAATCTGAATCAGAAAAGACAGCTACAGAGAACTAGGAAACATGGACAAAGTTAGGAGACACTGTATAGCTTTAGGAAGGGAAAAGGAGGTTTCTTAACACATTTATCTTTCCTTAGACAGGCCATAAGCAATGCCTATGCAGTCACGTATTGCTGAGGCAGGTGGCCATGCAGGTCAGGCTGCTGAGGGGCTGCCAGCAGAAATCACAAGGATTAAGGCTTGGAGGACTGTGGACTGCTGCAGTCTGATCAGTGACTAGTGGAGGCTGATAAAACGCTGCAAATTACTGTGTGTGAGATTTATAATGGTTTTCTTCAAGTACTCCAAGTTCAGACCTGGCAGTTGAGTGCAGGAGGCAGGTGTTTGACTGCTCCTGTGCTTTGAGACCAGGATGGTGATAAACAGCCTGACATAAAACGAGCAGCGCTGGATTCAAACAGGGTTCATGGCAGACAGAGATACAGTCGCATATTATATGGGGGTTGAGCAATTTATTGAAGATTCAGAGCTCGAGTTCTGACATTGAGATATCAATCACATGAGATTAGTGTTGAGGGGTGTTTGCTTTCTGCCTGCAGATAAACATCTCCCCTGAATGAGTTGAGAGATTTGCATGTAAATCTGCTCTGTACCTTAAATATGAGTCACAGGCTTTTCTTTTCTGCTTTGTCATGAAAAGTATACTTAAAATATACTTGTATATACTTTATAAAAAGTATATTTGTGTATAGTTTATATATGCTTGTATATACATAAAAATATGTTTAAATCTCAGCTTGGGTACATAGGTAACTGGAGTGGTCTTTCTTGTACAAAACATACTGAGAAATTTTTTCCTCAAGTCTGCTGTTACTTTAAATATTCCATCCTTAAGATGTACCATTTAAAATCTCAGTTGTTCTTCTGAGGCTGGGATGTACTCAGACAGTATAATGCATCAGGCTTGGTGGATGCTGAATCTGAATGTAAAGGAAAATCAGATGTTTAGTCTTTCTATCCATGTAAAATTGTGGCATCAGTGAGCTGAAAATGCGGTAGGATGAAATTTAACTTTTCCATTTGTTCAGGGCTGTTTCTGCTTAGAATTGAGAAAGTCTTACTTTTCCATTATATGTTACTACAATTCTTAAATTTTCTCTTTAAATAATTGATTCTGTATTTTATATTTTTATTTTATATTTTATCTGTGTACCCAATAGAGTATTTGAAGCACGAGGCATTCTCTTAAAGTACTCAGCTGTAGAAAACAGAAGCTATTACTAGATTAGCTGTTAAGAACACTGACATCCATATTGAACCACAGATAATAAAAATAAGTTATTCTAAATTGTAAAAAGTATGGTAAATTTCATTGATATAAAACCTAGTAATTGGCATTGTTATATAATGGCAATTAAAAAGCACTATAAAGAATAAGGTCTGTTCCAAAGGCTGTCTAGATGAGAAAAACAAATGTTCTGTAAAGGAAACATACAATGTACATAGAAAGAAGATAATATTCCATTATTTGATATACAGTCCTGGAGAACACACAGCATAAGCAGATCTTTCTGAAAGCTTCCGTAATTTGAAACTACACCATGGAGGTATCCAGGTGAGTGAGAAAATCTATATACGGATCTGAGACACTGGACTGAAAAGTGTATTTAGCCTCTTCCACCTAGTTCAGTAAGATGGATTATGAAAGCCAAAAGCAAAGAAAACTGTGTGGCTCATTTAATACGAAGATTTCTGTACCTCCTCCTGATCTTTCTCTTGGCGCATATTTGTCTTGCTGTCCCAATTGCCTGTGTTCTCTCACACACTTAATCAACAGTTGAGTTCTCCAACTTCTCTGCCATCTTCTGAGGACTTTGAACTGCACCCTTCTGGCCACTGACAAAGGACTTGGGACTCCAAAGTCCCTTTCTATGGCTGTATGTGAAGGTACTTCATCTCCCTTTGGTTGTTGTTTAATCTGGTCTGTTTCTATAATTCATGCAGAAACTTTATCTCCTCTTGTGCCCAAGAGATGGTGAATGGATATAATTTTTCTGCAGCCTCCAATTCCACCCACCCTACTATCTCTTTAAGACCCTAAGGATTTTTTACTTAATTCTCTTTTCATGTATCATGATCATTGTCTTGACTTCATGCCATTAATTACTACTATACATCTTTATTGAACGTTACCATCTGAAAAGGGAATGCAGAAAATCATTGTGGGCCTGCTCACAAATGTACTTAGTTAAATGTAATCTTTACATTGATTTTCAGTGGATTTAGAATTACAGGTGATCATTTTCCTTCAAAATAACTTTACCACTAGGAAACTCTAGCTAGGATTCCCGGGCAAGTTATTATGTTATTTTCTGGATCAGTCTTGAAGTTCTTTGTTCCAGTAAATCCCTGGAGGCTGGATAACTAAAGGAGCTTTGGGTTAGCTGTCTGAAACTAATGGCATTAAATCAATTGCTACAAGAATATATTTAGGCTGAGCATTAATAATATGGGGAGCCGATGACATAATGATGGAGCACTGGCCTGGGATTTGGGATGTCTGGACTGTGATCTTGGCTCAGCCCATAACTTGCTGGGCAACCTCCGGAAAGTCACTTTACTTTTGCCTTATTAAAAAGTTTCATGTGGAAAGTGCTTTGAACTCTTCTGATGGCAAGTGTTATGCCAGTGCCATATATTTTGTAACCACATAAGTGAAATCTGTTAAATGCCAAGGAGAATTAAAGTGGTAAGTGCCTGTGGCTAGAGAGCCTTTCATGGACACTGCTCAAGCCTCCTGTCAAATCTGTGTTTCTGAAATAATCTTGTAGGAGAAGTGAAAGGAGCAGGAAGATGCCCAAATAGCCCTTTATACTGATAAGGCTTGTTTAATAATGACAAATTGTACAATATAAGATGCAATGAGAAGGATGTATCAAGTGGGATTCTGCAGGAGTTATTCTGGTTATTGCAGTATCAGCCTTTTCATTAGGGCACAGAATACGACACTCCAGGAAAGAATAGGGAGATTATCAATGATGGAGAGTGCTAGGATACTGTTTTAGATAGCAATTTTCCTGATAGGTACCACTGAGAAAGCTAACATACTTCATACCACTTTTTTTTCTGTGAATCAGAGTTCAGTTCTCAGTAGGAAGATCAGCTGCACATGAACATTGGAAGAGAAGCAGGATTTGGAGCTACAGCAGGAGAAGAAATCATCACTAAGGGGAGCTAAGCAACATTTGACTTGTGAAATTGGGTGGACTTGGTCTCTCTTTACTGGGAGCTATGAAAGAGGTGAATCAAATAGAGGCATCAAAAATTATCTTTGAGAAAGTATGAAGGATTTATGAAGTCCTAGATCCTGGAAATGAGTAAATGCAGTCCTTATCTTTAAAAAGAGGGAAAAGGAAGTTCAGAGGAATTACAGATCAGCAAGCCTTTCCAGAAAAAAATACTGAAGAAACAAATAATTTTTAAGGAGAAAACCCAAAGCCAGCACAGAACAAAATGAACCAAGGAACTGGAAAACAACAAAGGTCTGTCAAAAGCAAATTATCCAAGTTTCAAACCTGTTTTTTTTTCTATGAAAGAAGAGTGTCTATAGTAGAACTGGCCAGAGTGGTGCACTTTGAGCCTTGTAAGCATAACATGGCAGCTTCCAAAGTAGACTGGGAAAAGTGCATCTGTAATTAAACTGCCCTAAGCTTGATACAGAACTCTCTGGAAAGCCTCCTTCACAGAGGGTATTAATGACTCACTGCCAAACGCTCAAGCAGGATCCCATGTACTCTGGATGCAGCAGTAAATTCTTCATCAGTAACTTGCATAATGAAGCAAAGGTTATGCTTAGTAAATATGCAGACCATACCATCCTAGGCAGATTCAGGCATATTGGGAAAATAAGAATTTTTTTTCCAATAACTTTATAATTTAGAGAAATGGTCTGAAAAATAGAGCGGAGCTGAATTAAGGACAAATATGAACTGTACAATGCTGACCAACAATATGATTGTACAAGGACAGCCAGCTCTGACAGTCCAGAATACACTGGGTGGTGAAACTGCAGGGGAAGATCTGAAGCTATTACTGGGCATCATTAGTGGAAAGAAACGGTGTCAAGCTGTTGTGCAAAACACAAGCACTCACTGGGTACGCAAGATCAGGCAATGGACTCTTCTCTCTGGTGACCAGTGACGGGACCTGAGGGAATGGCTGGAGCTGTGTCAGGGGAGATTTAGGTTGGATATCAGGAAAAAGTTCTTCTCGCAGAAGGTGGTCAGGCACTGAGCAGGCTCTCCAGGGAAGGGTCATGGCCCCAGGGCTGACAGAGCCCAAGGAGCGTTTGGACAACACTCTCAGGCACGTAGTAGGATTGTTGGGGTGTCTGTGTAGGGCCAGGAGTTGGACTGGATGATCCTTGTGGATCTGTTCCAACTCAGAATGTTCTATAAAAGAACAAGCCCTGCAGGGTAAGTGAAGGTGCTCTGGTGAAATCTGATGTCCAACACTAGGCTCCATGGAAAATAACACCAGAGACTGGCAAGTGCAAGGCAATGAGAATGACTACCACTGAGGATTTAATGAACTGCTGTTATTTCATCTAAAGAGGAAAGAAGACACAGGTGCTACAGGATAATTGCCTTCCAACTGAGAAGAGACTGCTGCAAAGGTAGGAAGCAATTTTTCTCTGTGTCCAAGTGAATGAGACATAGAGTAATAAGCTAAACCTGAAGCAACCGATTTAGATTAGACATTAGGAAAAAGTTTCCAACAGCATGGGTAGTTCAAGGTGAGAACAGAGTCTGTGCTCTCTACAGGCAATTTCTGTAATAGGAAATTTTTAAGAACAGGTTGACCCAATGTCTGAGTGACCTCTGTATAGCTGACTCAGCCCCAGTGCAGCCTTACTATCCACGATCCTACTTCTTCTTGTTGAGGGCAGACCAGAAGGTACAACAGCCACCTGGGATATGGCATTTTGGGCTTTTGTTCCAGGAATTGTAATTTTTTTTTTTCCCATCTGGTACATGTTTTGCCTTCTGCTTCTCTTGCTCTCTCAGTGTAATTTATATACAGCTAGTCTATGATAGTTTCATTAGAAGGGGAATGTAAATAAAAGGGGTGAGAAAAATATATTAATATTTGTAAAGTACTTTATGAGCCCAAGTGAAAGGCAGTATATAAGCACGAGCATTATTATGGGAAATCAATGAATAAAGTAATAAACCAAATTGAATAAAAAATGAAACAAACCCCAAAAAACTGCTATACTCTGCACATAAACCCCATAAAATACATATAAACCTTAAATAATAACAACCCATTTTCAGGAGTTTCTGGTTTTCGTTGGTTTTTTTAAAATTAATTAAGTCTTTTTCATTTACCAAAGTTCAAACAATTAATCACAGGCCTATGTAATCAAAAGTAGAGTTTATTTCCTATTACCTATTCGCATTGCAATCCCAGCATTTGAGATGATTACATACTATATATAAACACACACCTACTATGTAATCATTTAAAGTGCTGTGAACAGTGTATAGGTAGTTCAAAACGAACACTGTGCGTGCAGCATAAAGCATTAATAGCATTCCAAAGTATGTCACATCATGAGAAAGACTATTCTGTTCCTGAAATGAATTTGACTTATTCATTAGTGAGATGAAGAAAGCTGATTACAGTGAACTATTTTCTTTTACATCAAATAAGGGATAAACTTACCCTAAAGATTTGGGGTTTTTTCCTTGAAGAAATAGACATGTTTTAAAGAAGATTGTGTTTTTTAAGGCAGCTGCAACTGGTCAATCATGCTTGAATCCTATGGCACTATTTTTGTTGGGTTTACTTTAGCAGATAATTTAAAAATGACCTATTCAACTTCATAGCAAATAAATAGGGATTTCTTATTTCTGCAAGTTTCTCTGGTACAGGTCCATCACTCTTTGGATACTTAAAGAAGCAATAAAGATGCGTAAGAGTTTAACTAAAGAATTTTTTTAGTTGGAGTATTAATGAATAGTTCAGGCAACAGGGTTTGGAGGGAAACGTAGAGGATCATAGCTTATTATGAAGAAATGCATTAATCAGAAAGAAGGGAGCCCAACAGTCAACATTTACTTGTTCATTAATGTTTGCAGGATATGTAAAAATACATAATATTGCAAATAAAAATGGTGTGAACAGCCTGTTCTTTTCCTTTCATAGCCAGGTTATTCAAATTTGCATTTTGTCTAATGCTAATCCCAACTGTAACTGGAAACAGCTCCAGATGCAGCAGCAGCTTAAGAAGGACATTGAGGTAGTTTATGAAATGAATTAATGAGAGTGAATAGTGTATTCTACCTTTGCAAGTCCTTTCATGCAAGGCTCTTGGAGCAATTAATAAACATCACTGCACTGCTGAAACAGAAGAAACTGTTGCTGTATAAAATTCTCAGGGGTAGGCCCTACTGACACCTGGTGTAGTGACTGGGCATCTAGTGACCAAGTCACCTTAGAAAAGGAGACTTGAACACCTGACTTTTGACAAATTTTTAAGTATTTAGATGCTTTCAATGCATTCCAGTTTTCTTTATTGAAGATGATACAAGCACAGAGAGCTTGGTTCTGTTCTCTTACCCAGCTGGGAGCTGTTGACACCAGCAAAGCTCAAATCCATGATGTGCTGAATGTCTTTGTAAAATAATCAGTAGGAAATGGAGAAAATGGAGATACTGTGTACCTGCAGCATCTGACAGGATTTACAGGGTCAGAATTAGGCCCAGAAATAGGACATAAAGAAAGTCATGTAATTATGACAGATAATCAAGGCTATACTATGCTTTTACCACAAAACTACCTTCCTGCAGTCACAGATTATTAAAATCCAGGGTAGGATTTGGAGGAAAACAACAAACCAATTAGCTTTTAAGGATAAGTGAAGTAACCAAACATAACATTTGGGCTATCTGGGATTTTTCATGCAGAGAAACAACATTCCTTGGACACTTGACCCTGTGAAAAACCAAAAAGATTGAAGCAAAAGTAACAGTTATTCCAAAGAGATCATATTATTTGCAACAGTATTGTAAAAAGGAAGTGAAAAAAAGGAGAAAAAGCCAGAATTATTTACTTTGGTTTCTAACCTTAATTCCAAAATAAATAAATTACAAAACATCAGAGAAATTGCATTATTTTGGTGCCAAGAGGCTTGGACAAACCATTTTCCTTTCTTTTGTTTTCTTCTCAGATACTCTGGAAGGCTTGAAGAACTGTTCGAGCTGTTATGAGGTTGGTACTTTGCCCTCTGGAGTGGGAAGAAACAGGTCAGTTGTACGTGTTTATATCAAAGGAAGTTTAAAGATTTTCTTTTAAAAGAAAATTCATCCATAAGCCGTGGTGGCAGTGACCCCAGTAGATGCCAGGGAAGGGAGCCTGGAAAAGAAGAGGGGACTGCTGATATTTGATGAAGGGAAAAAGGAGTGAGGGAAAGGATTGATAGGCAAACATGGAGCAAGGTTGTTGCACATAGGTGTGGGAGCACTGATCAAGGGGCTGTTTCTTGAGACTGTACAGAACTTGGACTGGGTCACCACTTTTTGGGTAAAATTTCTACAAAGTATCAGTCTCTCAAGGAATGCAGTGGATTGTGGGAGCACAGTTGAGTTCTCAGCTGATGGAAACAGGCAGAGGGGATCTGCACTCTAAGTAATCTTCCAAGTGCCTGGGTTACTTAAAGTGAAATATAGTAAGACTTCTTGGCAGTATTTGGTGTTGGGCACTGATGCAGAGTACAACTTCTAAGAACTGATAGTTTCATCATTTCAGATAGTTCACTGGGATGCAATTTGGCTGGTCCAGCAGGTCTTGGCTCAGGACTTCACTGTGTTACATCATGTTCGTACCAGTTCTTACTCCTTGGCATTCATCAGTAGTTTGTGCCCTCTATCTGGTAAAGGATAGCAGGAGATTATCAAGATTAAATGGTAATGGGTCAGCATCCTTGTCTGGAAGCTTGAAAGTTGCTGACCACTGCCTCAAATGGGATAGTCTCTTCCAGAGAGTAACTGGTTGTCAGATGTCTTCACATCTAGGCAGACAAGATTTGGGCTGTTGTTTGTCCTGTAGGTTAGAGCAGAGGTGACCTGTGCGCTGCTCGGGAAGAAATGTGGATGAGGGCTCTGGGACTTCAGCATGTCCTGATTTGTCTGGTTGTGAGTCTGAATATCTGATTCTGACAGAGGTGTTGGTGCATTTCTTTATGATCCGTTGTGATAGTCTAAAAATGACCATAAAATCATCTCGATCTGGCTCTGTTTTTATTGTCAGAACTGGAATTAAATGTCTTTGCTAAGACCTCTTCTGGACTTGATTTATGCAGAGAACACAACCAAAATTGATTGAATACAACAGGATTAATTTATTTGCCTCATATTAGAACCTAATCCAAGACCCTCAATTATCTTTCAGTCAGTGTCAGTGAAAAATGGGGAAATACACTGTGACTTCTTAAACTGTTATTTCCCTGCATGTTCATTTAGACTCAAGTTCAAAAAAACTCCAGGAATCTGTGCTTAACATCTCTAAGTCAACTATGCCATCATGTCTCTAAGGAAAGACAGTTTTACAGTTAAATCAGAACATTTGTTATGAAGTATCAACATTCCCCATCAGTACATTTTGTCTAGTGCTTGCTTTAATTCCCAAAAGTGTAAAAGAAGGTGTTCCTATTTGATAATATTTGAATCAGATTCACAGCGAATCATTGTACTGCAGCACAGTCTTTTCCTTTTTTTTAAACTCTTTTGTAATTCCCAGTTACTTTGTAATGCTGACCCAGCTCCCTCTATCCTGAATTCTGCTCAGATACGCAAATCTTGTGTCAGGACTCTGTGTTTCTAGTGATGCCCTTGCTGCTCTCCTGTGACACCACATCCTAGTGAAAGCAGTGTAGAGAGCAGATTAGCCAGGCTTTCTTTTGCTGCAAGGCAGAACTGAACAGTAAAGTACCATCCATGGGCTGCAGGGAACAAATAGGTTTTACCTTGGAGCTCATTTTTGAGGCTCTTCCCTACCAGTGCAACTGGAGAGCTGTCACTAGTGCAGCACTGGCTGGTGACATATGAAAGATGATCATATACTGTATTTCTTGGGGTTTTTTTCCCGCTGAGATGCACCTGAAGGCAATACCCGCCCTCTACTCTTTCCCTTCTATGCACTTGCCAGTAGATAGTGGTAGCAGTTGCTCTATTGATGGCAGTGCCAAACAGTGCTGACGTTTGAAAAAAGCAGTGTTTTATGACAGCGGCAAGAATTACTTCTCTTTGGGAATCTATATTCTGTCAAAGAACGTACGTTAGGCCCTGCTGAACTGCTGCCACTTCCATTTAAGCAGAGGCCTCTGCAGCAGCAGCTCCACGAAGAGGTTCACCTCGTCAACAGTGATCGCGCCCAAGTGTGAGATTAGCAGAAAAGCTGCTGAAACAAAAGATACTTGTTAAATGCAGCGAGGGTCAGCCACAGAAGACTGACGTTAGGTGTTCCAAAAACAAGGCTTCAGGGTGCAGGGAAGAAGTGCAAACTCTTATGAGGAGTGACTGCTGCCCATGTGAAGCCGTGGGCTCAGCAAAGCAGGAGTTGGGATACAGTGCTGGGCAGCTCCCACGCTGTTCTTTGGCTGTGGTGAGGGAAATGTACTTATATCAAAGTTACAGGGCAGGAGCCTGCTGATCATCAAGCTGTCTATTAATAGATGGTACATTTGGGAAGCCTAAAATCTCTGCCATAAATTAATAAGCTCGAAACTGGCTGAGACAGGGCCATTCTGTGATGTGTTAGGAAGGTGCTCAGCCAAGTCTTAATAGTAAATTCTCCTCAATTTTAAGGTTCAAAACCAAGCAAAGGATCCAAAGCCCACAGCCACCCTTTCACCCTTTCCTTTAAATCATGAAGCCACGTTATTCCACTGGTGGTTATGTGGGTGGAAGAAGGCAATAAAACTTAGAGCCTGTCTGGGGCACCAACAGGTCTGGTTGTGAGGGATGGGCACCCCACAAAGACAGGCAGCAGGGATGGGAAGAGGGGGGATAAGGATGTGACCAACTAAGATGGACTTTTCTTCTAATAATACAGTCTGGTTTTTAAGAAATAGGTATTTAGCCCTTATCTGTGTTCCCTAGCCCGGTGTGATACTATTCTGGTGTACACCAAAGCAGTATCTGGGCATATACATTCCATACACAAAATAAGGGAATTGGGCCCTTGGAGACCTTTGGAGCTTAGCAGAAATGGTAGGAAAAAATGATATGGCCACTTTACAGGTGAAGTTTCAAAACTTATGTTAAATTAGGTAGGAAGCAAGTTTTCCTACACCTCAATTTCAGCATCTAAATCTGAAATATCCGTTTTCCTTTTCCTCCTGTAAGATAACCACAGCTCTATTCTCCAGCTAATCAGGGAATTTTCAACAACTATATCTTCATGAAAACCTGAAAACGTAGTATCTGCAGTTTGCTGGCTTGATTTTTCAGCCTGCACAGCATTCAGCAGTTCTCTGGCATTCCTGGGATTACTGGCTGCTCGGCATTACATCAAGCTTCTTATTTAAGTTTCTGTATTGTGGGTTTAAGGATCTGAGTTTTAGACAAAAATTTTTGCTTTGAAAATTGTGTTCAGCAACTGTATAGACTTTAAAAAAATATAATAATATCCTGACAAGGGAGGTCTCCTCCTGAGTCTTAACCCTGGCAAGTTTTTAATTTCTCTTTCCTCCCTCCCAGGAAAAAGATTCACCTAAGATGCAAAGCATATCAAACTGTCAGATCAGATGCATGATTTGTATAATTAATGGTGTAGAACAAAGAGATAAACCCTGCCCTGAAAATACAAAATCTTCCCTTTTTAAAGTTGCCTCCTGCTTTCACCCTTCCAATTCCTCTAGGACTGTGTAACATTTAGATGAAATCAGCTACTTCGGGGCAAGAAAACAGTGCCAGTGTTACCATTTTTATCTGAACAGGAACATTTTGGAGCCTGCAAAAAAATCCCTGCTAGTCCATGGCTCTCCTTTGGCCCTCATGTTCACTTTCCTGTATTCAAAACCTGCCTGCTCGGGGTGTGCTGACCTGCTGGTTGCTCTGCCAAGCTGTACCAGAGAGGTGACATTGCTCTGTGTCCCCAAAATGCAACACGAGGGGGGCAGCCAAAAGTGGGGGGCTCACACCTACAGCACGTTGCAGATGCCTCATCTCTGGAAGTGTTCAAGGTCAGGCTGGATGCAGCTCTAAGCAACCTGGTCTAGTTAAAGGTGTCCCTGCCCAAGGCAGGGGAGTTTAAATGAGATGATCTTTAAGGTTTAAGGTGAAATCCTTGTTCACAGAGTTGTTTTGGTAGGCAAAGGGGAGACTTTCTTATTCTTCTGGAGTGCTAGAAAAAGATCCCATTTAGGGGTCAGATGGCACATAATCAGCTTGTCCAAATGTAGGCGAAGGTACCACTGGACCTTTATTCTTGTTTGGCTTCCTGCTGTTCTCAGCAATTTAAAATAAAATTAGCAAATAAAGGGAAATTGCTTGCACATGAAAAAACTCTCACAAAGAAACCTGAAGAATAATATCCATCAGAATAATAACTTGAAAATTATCACTCAAGGAGTCAAGGTACCTAGCTCCATATACGGAATTGTAAACTGGAGATGGTCTCTATGTGCTTGATAGTTTCATTCATACAACCCAGATGTGCCTTGCAGACAGCCCGGGTGCACTCTGAAGATTCGAATGGAGAAAAAAGACACAAGTTAAGGCCCTGATAAATGAAGAAACGTATAATCTGTGGGTGGAAATCCAGTATAAAGTGCTTCATGCAGCCTGTTAAACCCTATTAAGCCCTTACTGAATGGCAGAATGGTTGAGCCTGAAGGTACCTCTGGTGGTTGTCTCTTCCAACCATCCCCAGATGACTTATGAGTATCTCCAAGGATGGAGTTATGCTGAGGTGAAATGTTCTGGGCCAGGTATCAATCACACACTGAAGAAATACTTGCTCTTTGGTGACACAGGAGCTGCCTGAGGAGTGTAGTTAGTACTGTGTGAGGGCATGGCCTGAGAGAGCTCTCTGACACAGAAGTTCAGCTCTGCCTTCGGGTATTCAGGTTTTGTTTGAAATGACTTTTAAGATGCGTCAGATAGGGATTGTTTAGAGGAATAAAACTAAAAAATCACAGTGATGCTCTTGGTCTCCTTCAGGCAACAGAACATCTTGACTTGCCCCTCTGAGGGAAAACTGGAAAGTTGGAAAGTTTAAGAACTTAATTTTTATTGAATAGTTTGAATTTTTCTTTTGGCGTGTATGTTAATATATGCACTATGTGTATGCCAAGTGCTCTGCATGTCAGAACACCATCACTAATCTTGGGAAAGAGGAGTCCTTCAGAAGAGGACTCTAGGGAGTTGTCATTTGAAAGGTCTCGGTATTTCAGCAGTGCTGCATATGATATAGAAAGCCAGCAATGACAGAGGCAATGCTACAACATGGGTGTCTGACCACAGGGCTCAAACTCCTGGAAAAAGCACCACCATTTATTCTGTGAAATATGACTGGCAAAATTCTTCCCCTTGGGAAATATCTGAAGTGAGTTACATAAAGCAGCTGCTGTTGGCATTGCTTCCTTTCTTACATGACCTAATTGCATGGAAAAGGCTGACTTATGGTTAGGTAAAATGGGAAAAAAGTTACTGAATAGTGTTTGATGTTTAGTATTTGCTGAACTTGTTGTTTAGTGTATCTGTTGGGTAGTAGATGTACAAAGTGGGGTATGTGAGCCAAAGGGAACATGTCCTGCTGTGTTGTGCAGGGACAGTGGAGAAGTCAAGGAAAGTCCACTCTACTCTTAAAATCTTAGTTTGTGAGCTGTTCTTTTGAAATCTAGGCCAGCTTTGCTGAGCTGTTGCATTTAATCTCAATACCTACTCTGTCATTAAAGCACTGATGTCTTCTTTCTTCTGTCCTGAAAATTACACTGTTCCATGAAAACTGCCATCACTTCTGAAGAAGACTTTGTCTAGTCTTCTAAATTTTTGTAAGTGGGCATTAATGGCATTATATGACTTTAGTGTAAAATAAACAGGAATGCTCGAAACAAACACCTGCTTTCACAGACTGTTACTAGAGTCGGGATATTGAGAGCCTGGATTTATTTGTGTGGCTCGGAAGATGTGTTTCACCTCTGTTTTCAGAGGCGAGTGTGCAACATAGTTCTATTTCTGTCGGAATGTGTGTTACTAATTTATAGGAACTAAAGGCAGAGTGAGAGCTGGAAAAGAATTTTTTTAATGGCTATAATTCAGGCATCTAAAAATAATACTTCCAGGTTCCTTATCTATAGCCTATTGCTTGTGTCTTTTCTTTTTAATTCTTTGTTGAATGAGCTAATTTTTCCTGTGTTTGATACAGCTACTATTTCACTATAACTCTGTGCATGAAAAAGTAGTTAGAAACACCTGCTGCATGTTTATTTATTTAACTAACATTCATTTTTTTGTTTTTTGCAGTGCACATAGCAACTTGAGTTGACCTCATTTATCCTATTCAAAAATGTAAGTACTTTAATTACACCACTGCCTTCTTCCTCAAATATTTTAAAATGATGGAATTTCAATTTGTATAGTCTCTCCTCATATTGTACACATTTTTAATCTGAGGTTCCAGCTTATTACCATGTCACGGGCCTACAGGATGCTATTAGGCAACCAGGTTTACGAGGACAGAACTCAGCAGACAGATTTCAATTTCCTTACCCTTAGAAACAGGGCTCCAGGTGCCAGGGAAAACTATACCTCCTCATTCTTTCAAGATTTTTAAGTCTTTTACAATTGGTACTTCATCTTTATTCTAGACACCAGTATAGCAGACAAGCGAAGCAATTGTAAACTCTTTTCATGCGGGGTTTGTCTTCCCTCCTTGATGTCTGTAGTTTATATCATGCATCCATTTGTGGCCGTAACTGTACAAAGTCCAAAACAACACTTTTTCCATTGAAATAAAACAAAATTCTTGGCTTGGTTCTTCAAATCTAAGAAAATTTTTCTAACACTGAACTGATGTATTTTTCTTGGTTCAGTGTATGAACTAACCTTGTGGTATTGAGGACACTATTAAGCAGTGCAGTAAAGAAGGTTACTCTGATGTTACAGTTCATGCCTGATACATATGGATTGGCATCAAATCCTGATACAACAAATGAAAAGTTAGTGGCTGGACACCTTTCTAATGACTTTCTGAGCCAATAATTCCATGTACTGTGGGCATGTATGGGTTTCCTAATGTGTGAGGATCTGGCTTGGTTCCTTCTCCTATACTTTTAGGTGAAAATGAAATTAGACATCTAACAAAAGAGCAGGAGAATATGTTTTTGAATATCAGAAAATACAGTCTCTGTAGAAAGTCCTTGTGGGACTATTTATTTATGTATAGTTATGGTTTGCAGCCTCTATGTGTTATGTGGTGATTGCCTGTAGGGAAAAAATAAGTATTTATACATAATGAAGAAGTGCACGGTTCCTAAAAACAGATATGCTGGAAATTAACCCAGGAAAGAAAGTATTTATTTACACTATTCTCAGCGGTATGCTGGGAATATATAGGGTTTCCTAAATGATACTTGGGCCTCTCCAATAGGTGCATTATGAGATGTTTGATATAAAACTTCACTGGCTGTGCAAAAACCCAGGATGTATCATTACAAATGCATCCTCAGTGAACTATTTTTTAAAAAGCCACATAATTTTATGTTGCATTACTTTCACCTTATTTTCAGTATAAATAATAATATAGAAAGCATTGTTTTCTTTAATATCACTTATGTTTTGTCAGCTTCCTCTCTCAGACAAACAACTATGTCAGCACCATGGGAATCAGAATAAACAAAATCAAAAAGTTCTCCTTTCTTGTGGGCACTAATTAGTTATGTGCAATACCTTCAGCAGTTTTTGGTAGAAGGAAATTAAATTATATATTTGCTTGCAAAATATTTATTTCTCAGACGGATTATTTTTGCATTTAGACGAGTGAATTTCAAAAAGTTTTTTACTTCTGTTCTTTTACCCAGTATTGCTTTAAGAATAGAAAGCTTTTTTACAAAACAAATGCAAGTGGCTGGGAAAAAAAGGTATCCTAATATGCTGCCAAATGGTTAAAATGCATTATCAAGTGATAAATGCAGAGGGTTTTTTATCTCACCCTCTCCCCTTGCCCCTCGTCACAATTAACATTACATAGGAGGCATGTCAGTTGGACAGCCCTGGAGACAAAAGATAACACTGCATGGACCAGGGCAGTAGGGGGTACCTGCCTGCTTAGATGCTTCAGCTGGAAACAGCAGTGGTCCCTTTGGAGGTGTTGTCTCAAATCATCAGTCAGACCCACTCAGTCCATGGCTTCCTTTTCCGGCTGTCCAGTAAGGACACCTTTCCATCAGTGACTACACCTACTGCCACAAAAGAAGGTTTTGTGGTGTCAATATATCTCTACTTAGAACTGAGTGGAGGCAAACTCTTTTTTCCCCCTAAACTTAATTTCTGTCTTTCTTTTATTTTTCCACGTCAACACAGAATTAGAATGGAACAATCACAAATACACCCACGACTGCCAATAGCTCTCTAGCTCCCTCAGAACACCACCACAGGATATCAGAAGTACAAAATGAAAGATTTTTGATGTGATATTCCTGTATCCTACTAGAATAGAATGAAAATATGATTTCTGATCAAGATTATTTATCCATATTTTATGTTTGAGTATACCCCTATAAATATGATCTCTTTCTCCAATATGATGAAAAACACAGAATCATTAATTTTGTAAACCTTTTTTTACATTAGAATCACAGAATAATTTGGGTTGGAAGGACCTTAAAGATCATCTAGTTCCAAACCCCCTGCCATGGGCAGGGAAATGTTCTTTACATTATTAGTGCCAGCCAAAAATTAAACACAAATGCAGATGGGATTAAGATTTAATAGTAAGCCAAAGAATTTATCACAGATCTATAAGCAGCTACAAAAAGCAGACACTAGACCTAGAAGTTTGGGGAAATGTTTTCTCTTTCACTGTTGCTACACAGAAATAATCTTAGCATTTTTAAACAGGCTATTCAGCTATTTCCTTCATCAGTGCCACATTCTGTGTAAATTTAAGATTTTCCAAAATACGCTGAAGTTTAACACTTATATCTAGAATAAACTGAAGGGATTCCCCTCCCTGCTTCCCAGCACAGGAAAAAAAAAAGCAGAAAATAGAAAGAAAAAAATCCAGATATTCAAACTGTGCTAAGCTTTAAATCCAGCTTCCACGTGTATAATATCAGTCACCAAAAGCTATCAGAAGCCCTTACTTATGTGTGAAAGTAAGATAAGGAATTGTTCTGTTTCTCCTGTAATGCTTTAAGTTTGCAAAACTGGGAAGAAGGGTTTTTAATCCTGAAACACAAGATTTGTATCAACAACTCTGGGTAACTATTTCCTTTCAGATTCTGACTGCATGAAGCTCTTGCTCTTACAAGTCTACATGAAAAACTGCAGGTAGGATAATCCAGATTTAGTTAATATTCTGTAAAACTGATAACAGTATGAATTCCATTCTTTCTGTGGAGTGCACAGTTACGCTTTCAGTTATTCCTGATTAGGTGATTTGTTACTACACAGAAGCTCTTTGCTGCCAGAGTAAGGTACACTGGATGTGACTGGGGTTCGTAGAAGCCTTTCCCACACACCAGTGTGTGTTCAGCCCCCTCCTGCAGTCAGAGTATCCCTGCCTGGGGAAATGGTTCTTCTGCAAGTGCCAACAGCTCTACCTGGCCCTGTATTTGCATGGATTTTATGACTCAGCTCAGTGCAGACTTTCCTACCTTTTTTGTTTTTTGGCACCTTCTTAGAACAACAGGCTTTTTCCTTAGAAAATAACTGCCTGTTGCATGGATGTTTTTGCACAGCCATCACTGCTGCGCTGGAGTAGATACAAAACTGTTCATAAGTTCAGTGAAAACCTACTTTAAAATCAGTTGTGGTTCACTGATGCTGTAAACATCTATTTTGATCAGTTAAAAAATATGGTTTCTTTTACTAAAAGCAGTGTCTGGGATGATTTTGTTTTGATTGTTCAGCACTGTTGGTGTTGAAAATAGGTGCGTCAGCATTTGGAAGATGGTCCTCAGGCACTCAGATTTCTTTAATAGCAAGCAAAATTCTCATTAACAGGCAATTTTAAGAAGCAATAATATTCATTTTTAGGGATATTAAGCATATAGAGTGTTTATATTTCCAGAAAAGAATGAATTAATGGAAAATAAAGTTCTGTCATGCACTAGTGCTACAGCATTGCAACATAATGTATGTGAGGCTGATTACAAGTCAGCCTTTCAACAGGATTATACATGATCAAAGCTTCTTGAGTGAGAACTATGTAACTTAAATGATTGAAAAAAATTCTAATGTTTGTCTTCTCTGTTTCAAATTAGAGTTTTTTTCTTGTTAATGATGCATTAAACTAAAAAATCCTACACCTGTGGGTCTCCAGATCTCCCTAATAACAGGCAGATGTGTTCACTGTCACATCCGTTCACCACAGACAGCTCAGGTGTTTTGCCTCAGGTACACATTGCTGGTAGGATTAACTGTATCAACCTGAAAATATCTGCCTGTTTTGATGTCTAAATAACAGACCGAGGTCAGGTCATGGCAAGGCAAAGTTCTTTGGAGGAAAGTCACAGCAGGTAGGACAGTGTGTCCAGCAAGGATAGATGAACTCATTCACAGGGACCTGACTTTCCACCCTCACCTTCTGCAAACCCTGACTTCTCTGAAAATAATTCACCCTGGAAGGCCTGGTGCCTGAAGTAGTTATCCATCACTATAAGCACATCTCAAACCATCACACACCTCCCACAGGGCTCTTTCAGATGTTAGGTTAGTGATTTTATGTCAACGAATTGTCTTCTGAATTTTTATGTGCGTGGACATAATGCTAAAATCTAACAAAATTCTGTGCTTTTGAAAAAAGCTATTAATGAGATAATGAGATAATACTGAAGCTCTTACTTATTAATTGTTTATCATTGTCCAGAAAAGACCCATGTAATCAAGCAAAGACATATGGTTTTGATACAGAACTCATGAAAACAACCATGCTCTCTGTTGTAGGACCTAGTATAAATTTGCTATCACTGTAGCAATGGTACGTGATGGGAGTTATTGTTCTGAACAAACCCAAAAGGTTTCATGAGCCTCAGAATATGGTAATTTCTGTGACTACCTGCACAATCACATTGATTAATTTTTTCAACAAAAACCATTTTCTGCCCGTAAAGCAGAAATTGCAGTCTGTTATCGCAGACTGAGATGTGCAGAGGTTCCTTCGGTCTGCACAGGTGCTGTGACAAGCTCTCCCTGCCTAGCATCTGCCCTTCCAAGGGACCACTGCCGGGAGAAGGGTCACTGCCCCACCACACACCATCCACAGAGCCTGGCCACGGAGAATTAACGTGGTGTCAGTGTTCTGCCTTTCCTCAATGTCACTGATCTCGCACATATGCTTTCACACAGTTGGCAGATGTGGCCAAGGAAAGACACAGAATCAAACTGCAGGAAGGCTGCTTGCAAGTGGTATTAATAGAAAAAACACATACAGGAGCAATTTAACTAACTTCACTTCCTTGAGGAGACAATACTGTGGTCAGGAAAAAATTCAAAAGTAAAATACATGGTGTTGTTAGAAACGGGAAAAAATACTGTCTCCTTCTTTCCTTTCTTTCCCCCTTTTTTCCTCCTGCCCCCTCCAATTTCATCCACTTGTTTTGATGGAGGCAAGTACAAAGTATTTTGTCCACAATATCCATTGATTGATTTGTCTGCTTCTTTTTTTAAAATTAAATTTCCTCCAAAGAAAAAAATTTTTTTGTTAGTGGCCCCCAAGGCTTCCTAAGAAGAAATTTACGCCATACCCAAAATTAAAGAAGAAAAGGACTATTCTGTTTTAGCCTTGTTATCCATTGTCTTATCTCAAAAATTTATCATTACCAGAGTGCTTTAGCTGCCTTTTAAACTTAGGGAGTAAGAAGAAAAATTCTCCAAATTAACACTTCAAAGGAATTGGTTTATGTCAAAGGACACACAATTTGCACAGCACCTAACCCATGCATTTGCCTGACTTCTAGAGCTCTTTCCTTGGAAATCATTATGGAAAATGTTGAAGTAGGAACTTCTGACATTGATACGTTGCAAAGTACCTCCACAGCACGTGGAAAGTCTGAGAAGCTTCCAGCTGCTTGGTATATATGTTAGAAATTGTAGACTTTGTCGTGTTCTCCTGTTTTTGCAGTGCGAATGCCCTCGAGGCAATTTAGAACATCTGCTGTGAACACATGAAACCCTTCCCTCTGCAGCCAGCTTGCCACTCGGTTTAATGGAGCCAAGATACGAGGCTTGGTCGGTTGAGCCAGGCACAGCTTGGACACCCAACAGTGTGAAAATCAGCGAGTCAACAAACTTTCAGTATGAGAAAAATGAGAGACTCAGAGAAATTAATGCCACAATTAAAAAAAAAAACCCACATACAATTTTGTGTTGCTGTTGCAGCAGCACTGCAGAATTTATAGCTAATCAAGCCATAAAACCCAAAGTAATATTAATCAGCTTTCCAGCCCTTGCAATATACATTTACTTTTAAAGAACTGCATTTAAAATTGTCCTCATTTCTTTTTCTGAAAACCCCCAAGATCCTGATTGTCCTGTTCAGTGAATGTCTGTATAAAACAGTTTTGCTAGCTTGCCATTGAGCCACCCTTTTTCAGTTTCTTGTACAGTAACAATGAAGCTGCAGATGAGTGCTGGTATCACTTCTTTTCACTTCCCTTAAAAAATTTGTTGTTAGTGAACTGATAAAACTCTCGTATGGTTCATTCCTACTTAAAATTAGTAACAGCTCTAGGTTAATGATAATTCAGAAATTAGTAATGTTGAACAGCATCCCAATTCTGTGTTTTTAATTAATATCTTTAATTTACCACTTCTGTTGTTCTCTCATTCTGGCTCCACAGTTTGAAGGAAGATCTGTGAGAAGCCCAGTCAGACCAGTGTAGTTTTGTTGTGCTAATGACCTTTCTCTGAAGCAAACAACAGAAAAATATAGTCTAGGTTATGCTTATGACTGAACCACTATGGGAGTTTGGTCCTACTGCTGCTAATAGCAAATCACACTGGAACTGGTCAATGACCTTAATTTCATTAGAAGCTGCTTCTGGTTTTAGGCAAATTTGGAAAAAAATCCTCAAACCCTCAAGATCCATAAGCTAACCACACATTTTTATCCTTTACTGTATGAACAGGATGGATAGTTACTGAATTTAGAAGGAAATGGATTTTTTAAAGGGGTATCATCTCCTGGCAGCTCTGTCATGCATACAGGATGCCCATGGACTCTGGAAAAACATCTCCATTTTAACTTAGGCCACTTCTCCTCCAAACAAAACATTATGTCCCATCACCTAACACAGGGTACTGAGATGCTGCCTCCTATTTTCCAGGCTCTCCTTTAATTACTTGTTTGGGTGTCCTTGTGCTACAGCACCTTTTACTTTTCCTCTGGTCAGACTGATCAGCAGCATTCTTGGGCAGAAAAACAAGGAGCAGGACTTGGTACTTAGGTCTGAGACATTCACTAGCAAGGAAATTTGAAGAGGATTGAGCAGTGTTTTCCAGCATTTCCTTCTAGTGTCTCCTAGAGCTGCTCTGCAGTGTTTCCATCCATAAGCCTCTCTTCAGCATACCCTGATTTTTATATGGCTTCATATTTCCCAGAACCTATCAGAAGGCTGATGTCAAGAAAGGATGTTGCGAAAGTCACACTGCAAGCACTGTACCAAATGGAAAAAAGCAGCACTGGAAACCTGTTCCCTTATGGATGTTTCACTTGAGACATGGTCACAATTATTTTCGGAGGGAAAAAATCACACACTAAATACATTTAATTATTTGGATCTTTTCCTGCTTTGGACAGATTGTGACAATCTTATATAAACATTGGCACCAAGTATTAGGGCAGTCTGATTTTTGACCCAGATCTGATTATTTTGCAGCACACACAACTGCGCTTCCAGTGGAAGATTCCCCCATGTCAAGTTTCTAACAGGGTAAATAAAACCATCTGTTGTGGAAGCAGGATTTTTAAATTATATGCCCTGTTAACCACTTTCATGTCTAAAGAAATAACCTCGTGCCTTTATGAAAGGAGTTCTGCTCTCCTGATTTACACATATCTGGGCCAGATATCAGATGGCTAAATTAACTTCTATTCCCCTTACATTTACTTCTATCAGACGGATTTCAATCTTCTCCCTTTCCATTGACCCCTCGTGTTTCCCCGCCTCCTACTTTCTCTTGAGCTCTATGACAAATATAATTGCAATAAATGTTTTATAAAAATAGGTAACGAAACAAATACTTTAAAATATAAATATGTTATACATGTTATATCTGGTAAAGTAATTAAAATATCTCTTATGAAAAAGATCTTATCAGCCTCTAGTCCAATGTGAACATCATCTCTGCAGAGATGAGCGAGGAGCACTTAATGTGAGTAAAGGGGGGGATTTCCATGGTAAGAATACACATGGTTTTCCCCAGACCTTTCAATAAGTGCTTAAGAGAAACATTTTTCCTCTTAAATAAGTGCATTTGAAGACTCCACTTGTTTAGCTAAATTGTTGTTGAATCAGCAAGAGGTTAAATTGCTATTTCCAGGACTATTCTGCTCTCTGCACTCCCCTCAGTCACAAAGAGAAATAGTTCTTGTTAGAAAAGAGGGGAGTGAACAGAAATTTCTGCTGCAAATTAGCACATGGAAGGAACACTGTGTGCTGTTTCACTTTATCACTTCGGGGGGTCCATATGGGTTACTTTAATAGGACTTAATATTTGTCCTCTTTTTATTCTTATAATAACGGATACACCAGGCTAGACACTGGTGTCTCCTTAAGGAAATTGGGGCACCATCTGGATTCATGCCAGCTAACATTCTGCTCAGTTGGCTCTAAGCCTTACAAAAGTTCAAATATATATATAGTTCAAGTTTTAAATTCTTCTGCATGGTTTATTATATATTTATTTATTTCTATGGCAGTGTCTTACCCTGTTAGTCTACTGCAAGGCTTTAGGGTCCTTGGTGATTTTGGGATTACGAACTCTGCCAGTCGTGTGATTTGCAAACATGAGGTTAAACCCACAGAGCAGTAGCGTGGGTAACACTTACATAAAAATATACATACATTTAAATAATATATGTAATTTGCTGATGTAGAAGGCAGTGCTGGATCTCACATTTCAAATTCTAATTTTCAGCAGTTTGCTACGACTGAAGCATTTGCTTTGATGACTGTAAAATATCAAGTATCTATAGAGATGAACAAGACATATAAATCATCTTGTCTATGTTTTAGTTAAGCACAAGCTTCCATGTTTACCCTGATACCTCTGTGTTAGAAATATCAAATACCGAATTGAGATTGGACCGCCTAATTTATGTTCCTTGTTTAATACTCACTATTGTCCTAACACCCCTCTCCCAGCATTGCTTTGAACATAAAACTTTGAATACTCCACAGTTAATCTGAGCTTGTTTGACTGGTCAATTACCCTTGTTAAAATTTTGTGCTTGCTATCTACAGTTACTTTATTTAAACGTTCACTTTATGTCATATCTATAAATGAAAATACATTTTTATGTGGAAAATTAGAAACTGGAAAAGCTGAAAGAAATAATGAAGAAATGGTCTGGAAGATACCTGAGGTGAAATTTAGAAATTTCTGAATCTCAGAAATGGCAAGAACCAAACCATCACTTTTCCTCTGAACCAAGTAAGTTAAAACATTTCTATTTTTTCTTTTTTTTTACCCGGTGAATTAAAAAGGCACAAATTGGTATCTTTAGAGTGTATTGGTTTATATTGTACCCTCACTGACTTATATTTTAACTTGAAGATCATTTCAGGATGAAATACACAGGGTTTTTTTTACAGTCTAATCTTTCAAATTGATAATTTCAGAGAGGGCAGATTAAAAAAACCATTTTCTTGATAAAAAGTACAGCTAAATGTTCTGATTTAATTAGCTCTAAAGAAGTGGTTAAAATGCAAACAGAAAAATGGCTAAATTATTTGCCATGTTAATATATTATTCCTTCTCATATTCTTTCTCTCTGTAACTTTGCTTTCATTTCTAGCTAAAGGCTTAATCCTGCTACTTTTAAAATAGTAAATTACCCCCAAGATCAAATGAGATCCTGAGGGAAGTATTTAAAAAGAAGAGAAACTAGGATATTTATCCTTTTTGCCATTTGGCAACTAACTCAAATATCTAAATTAGAAGAATATTTCTCCTCAGTTTATCACATGACAGATAGAGGACATTGCAGTAGACAGCCCACAATGCTAAACTAAGTTCTTGCTATGAAGAGTCGTTTCCCCTAGACAGCATAAATAATGTACAGACGTAAAGAATTTAAATTTAGGTGTTAATAGCACCTCTGAAGAATATTGACAGGCTTCTGAACAAATAAACATCAGCTGATAGCGAACAGAACAGCAATTTGACATATGGACATTTAATCCAGGACTGCTAAGTATTTATTATGCTGTGTCTTGACAAATAAATTAATATGATTGAACCCAACCATTTCTAGGCACTTAATACTATTTAAAAAAAAATCCACTGAAAATCTAGATAGTGAACATTTGATAATTGATTATCATGGGCCTAATTTTGTCTTCTTTTTCTTCACATAATTTTTGTACCAGGTTATATTAATAAATAATTTACCATGTGCATGAGGTACTGAAGGCATCTCAAAAAAAATCTCATTTCCATAGAGCTGAGGTGCTCTAGATGTAGTTACATTTTGCATTTGTTTTTTCTTTTTGCCTCCTCTCTGTTTCTCAGTCACCACTAGGTTTAGACTATTTTTGAGCTTTTTGAGGAAACATGAACTCTTGTCCTCTGGGTTGTTTTCAGGTAGCATGGTTTACTGTAGCCCTGGAAACCGTCCAACGACCATCCAGATTTCTCTTCTTTCTTCTAATAAAATGTACAGCAAAAGGAGCCAACTTTCCCATAGCGTGTCAGAATGGCAGCTAGCAGATGTATACTGGCTCTTAAACTGAAGGATTTTGTTTGCAGGTGCAGCCTTTAGGACTTACACTTTGTGTGTGTACATATATATATATAAATTAAAGCATATATGAAGTGTATATATAGATATATTTAGAGTATTTACTTTTTACCCCCTTTTTCCAGTTTTCTCCTTTTTTCTATTCACAGGTTGCATCCCTCTTCTGAACTTTTGCTTTTTGGCAAATATGCTGCAAAACCAGCACAGTGACTCAGAAAATGAAATTACTACATGATTTATTAAGCTTTACAAGGATGGACTCACAGGAAACCAGATTTACCCCCCCTTGAACCAGTTTTCTAAGTTCTAGGAATAGAGTTACAATGCAAATTAGAATAGTTGGAACTTAGTAGGTTTAAGTGTTTATTTTTCCCTACAGGACAGTAATCAACTTTTTGGTGTTTCTTTATATACTCCTGAGCACAATGGTCAGGATCTAAAGCTCCTATGTGAACCTGAGTGCAAATAACAGTTTTCAGGTGAAAATTTATGTTCCTTGTTTAATACTCACTATTGTCCTAACACCCCTCTCCCAGCACAGTTTCCAGCAGTGATTATACTCTAGTCCTTGGAAACTGTGTAAAACAGCACACTGGCCTAAGCAGACATTTTCTGGAGAGGGGACAGCTGTAAGAGGGTTTTAACCTCTCCCTTCTCCTCCTCTTTTCTTGTCATGGTGATGAGAACTTCCACCATCTTTGGAAAGCTCTGCCACTTCTCTCATTTCCAGCCAGTTACTCCTGCTAACAGGAACAGTAATAAAACTGCTACACAACACAGCTGGCAGGTGAATGGGTGCATCTTCCTGCAAGGATCCACTCCCATCATCTTGGGTATCAAGAATTACATCCTCCAGTTTCATGTTGCGCCTTCATCCTTTTCCTGCAAGGCTGTGCCCGTTTTGAAGGAATAATTTGATCTAATGCATTTTTCATCATCAATAGCAGTTTTTTATGGCAGCAGCGAATCCTTTCAGAGGACATCTGCAGTAAAATACAACAGAGAGAGAGAGAGGAAACATTCAGCAGCTCAATTACTACTTCTGCTTTAGTGTAGGTATGGAAAAATACTGGAAGAAATGGTGGAAGTATTAATGAAAGCCATGTCCCATTAAACTTTTGACCAGATAGGGCTGACTCTCATGTGCCAAGCTGCTGGATATTCATGCCAGCAAATTAATCATCCCAGGAAACATTTACTTCAGATTTGTGGAGATATGTGATTTTCAGTTTAACTATAGGCCTTTTTCTTTGAATTTCCTACCATTTAAAAAACTGCACAAGAACAAGGCCTGTCTGTCACTTCACAAACTGTGTCAACTTACTTTAAGGCTTCCTGTCTCTCACCCTTCAGGCATGACTTAGTTTTGCATAATTTACATATTTTTATAATGCAGAAACTTTCTGGATGATTTTCCATCATGACTTCAGCTCTTTTGTTGTAAAGGTAACTTTTTATGATGTGACAGAAACATAAACAAGATCCCATCACAATAAATAGTTACCATGAACTCATCTTGGAAAATGCATTCCAGGAAACCAGTCACTGTAAAAAATAACAAATACTAACGGCATTAAGAGTGAGAATACAGACAGGGCAGGGATGAAGAATTAGAAATAAAAGTTCTACTGTGCCCTATTTTTTATTAGAAATATTTAAGTTCCTATTAGGTATATTTAAAGGACCCCAAGCTCAAACATAGGAAAATTCTGAATTTAACATTAGCTATAAACCTAATAAAGTAGAATGTGTTGATTTAAAGAATAGCTGGTAACATAACTTCTGGTGTTCATTTATCATATCTTTATGTGCTATTACTTTATAAGATTTTAAATGTAATGCTTATTAAAAATGCAAGTCATATATGAAACAAATACATATGTTCCTGTTCCATATGAAAATTCTAACTTTGATTTGTGGTTACATGTAATAGATCAATATGTACATTGTTCCTGTCCTCCCACTAGATGGATCTGATCCGTTCTGTTCTTTCTCCCATATGTATTCACATCTGCCATAGTGGGAGGTAACCGGTTTAGAAATGGAGAACAGAACCTTGGACTAAATTCTGATCTCATTTACATCATTCAGCAACAGAGCTACCAGCCCTCCACACAGGAAATCCATTAAAATTGCTACTTGTACCACGCCCTCACCCTCCCCAATTAGGATTTATTTTATTTGATAACTCACATCATAATATCATTTCTATGTTTCAGTACAGAGACACAGGCCAAATCTGTAGTATTATGAGATGCGTGGAATTAATTGAAATACTGGTATTTTTAAAATATTGCCTTATGTGTCTCCTGTTGAACACAAACAACCTCATCTTCGAAGTTTCCTTTGAAATTGTAACCTTTTCTGCTTTAATCCTCTTTTGTCACATAACTTCTCCTATACTGATCAGTATTAAGGACAGCTCTGCCACTGTACCTAAGTGCATTATAAATACTATCAATGTTAGTCTCATTCCCCTTTTTTGCTTTCAGTGAGGAGAGACCTTCACCTAACTATGCATGACAGTTTTATCCAGTTTCAGAGTTATTACAGTTAATTGAGAGTCCTTTTAAATCTTGAGGACTTTGAAAATGGTAGGAAATATAATGTACAGACCGGACAGGTATTGACTTCTTTGGTGCCCATTGGATAGTTTTAACAGTGTGGCTCTATTTCAGCCTTAAATTGGAGCAGAGTAATCATACAAAAGGAAAAATTCCTTCAACAGAAAATGTACAAGAGCACAAACAAATCATTATGTCTGTAGATCCTTTATTATTAAAATTGAGGGAAGGAAGGGGTACTCAACGTGTCAGTCACCTTGTAAGAGAACCTGGATTTTGACAGCAGCAGAATAGCGAAAGCCAGAAATAGAGAGCATACCAAAAAAGATTAATTCTCAGTGGAAAGGCGATTTTCTCTGAAAAACAACCTTTATACTTGCTGTGAAGTTAAAGAAGAGCACACAGCAAAAAAAGATACCTGATAGCAACCACAACCTGGCTGCTCATAAAACTGCTAACTAAGCACACACAGTATTTGCAGCTCAGAATTGTGCAACTTTCCATAAAAATTTCACTCTGTGGGAAACTATGTGTATTGAAATTCATAGAAATGCTTATTCACTGCAAAAATGTTCAGTGTCCAAATTAGATGCCCTTCATGAGGCAGTAAATTACTACAAATTCAGTGTTTTTTAGATGCCCACTTTCAAATTGACTTTACAGTACACTTGCACTAATTACCAACATTGCCAGACCTCTACTATTAAAAATAAGTAGCATGCAAATAGTGAAGGGTTTTTTTAAGTGCATGTGCTCAGTCACAACTGGTTACTGAAGGATATATTTTTGTTGGCCTTTCCTCCTTTGCAGAAGCTGTATCTTTCGGTGGATGTCAGAGAAATATTTTCCACAACTCAAATGTGGAGCTGGGGAGAATTTGGGTGTGTGGTGAATCCTGGAGGGTTTGTAAGGCTCTTGGTGCTCTCAGGAAGTGCATTGTTGCTGTTAAGGACAAGAAAGGCACAGGAGAAGGGGTAACTTTCCTTCATATCACCCCAATCCAGAACCATTTCTGAAGCCCTAACACCTGGCATGCTTTCCAAGGCTGCTGAGCCTTTAGGCAAGCCCCAGTTGGACATCCAGCATCATGGAGACACCCCAAATTGAGGCTGAGGTCCATCAAGTCCTGGCCCTTCCAGACGGTTCTCCCAACACATGCCCTGGCCTGACTGCACCCAATCAACAATGATAATCTTCAGGTGTGGCTGCAGCACCACAGCTGGCCCCAATGAACTCTGCTAATGTAACTGCTGCTGCAAATGAGGGTGGGGTCCATTCTGCACACCTGGGGCTGAACCAGGAGCAGGTGTGGGGAATGCAGGAGCATCCCTTTCCTCCCTGAGGGAAGACCAGCAACTCGACCTCAAGGAACATGTACCTATTTTGCTGTTGCTTTTAATTGTTGTCACCAAAAATGTTGGGATAAATCAAACTAACGTTAATATTAGAAGGCAGGCATTATTTTATTCACAGTACTTGGTGTGTGTGTGGTCGCTCCCCAAATGTGCACACTCACTTTGAAAACTTCTCAATATTTATATATTTTTAGCAAACAAAGCAATTAATGTTCATTGGCTATAAATTAAATAATTCTGTTCATTAATTAGTATTCTTTTATTGATTCTCCATTCTCATGCTAATTAGCCCACATTTGCAGTCTTTTTATTATCTTTTTCTCAGAGAGTGTTTCAGTGCAATTGCTGAACTGTCTTTGTTAGTTTCTTCTTTATCTCTGGTTTCTGCAAGACGTCCTTGTAGTCCATAAATTGTGCCTTCTTTTGTGCGCAGTTCTCGGCAATACATCTCTCCCCCAGGTTCTGTGCTTTGACACATTCCAAGGCTGGTTTAGCAAAACTTAGTTTCAGGAGCTTTCCCAAACTGTGTTCTAACAATAGTGGCTTTGCTACGTGCTGGCCATAGTGGAAAAATCACACTACTTATGATGAATTAACAAAGTTAATTAGAAAAGGTAATTAAAAAGAATTAATTAGAGAAGTGAAGCATTGGCTGCCGGGGCCGGTGTCGGTTGCTGGGCTGATTGGGGTTGCCAGGCAACCGGCGGGGCCGACGGGGCCGGGCCTGGGCCGGGCATAACTTAAAAACCAAAACAAAAACCCCAGATCCAACAAAAACCCCAGACCCAACAAAAACACCAGAAATAAAACCTCAAACCACAGGTTTGATGAGTACCCCGAGGGCCACTGTGCTGCCCATGGTGGCAGGGCCTACCCGCCTGAGGGCTCGGGGCAGTGTGGGTTGCTTTCAGGGCATGCCTTAAAGGCATTCACGTTATAACGCTTCAAAATATTTGGCTTTTTAAAAGTTGCAGGCTTTGGCTGCTGGATAAAAAGCTTCGGGCTCGAGACTTTGATGGAACAGTTGCATAGAAACAAATGAAGATTTAATTATACCTCCTTACAGAGGAGTTCAGAACACTCAGGGCTTGTTTGCCCCCCTAAGACTCCACTCCTCACTTGCGGAAAAAGCTTTCTTGGTGACCATGTTCTCTGGGTGCCTGAGCATTTTATTTCTGTGCCCATGACTAAGAAAAGTTAGAGCTGACACTTTCCTTTTACCTGCAGGAGACTGCAATGGAATGACAGAACTGTGCTACGAAACAGTGTCATTGTGTATTTATCTTGTGAAGTTATGAGTAATTATAAGTGAGGCTCTTCCTGCAGTGCTGGTTTGGGTGTTCCTCGGGAGGTGGTGGGGCTTGGTGTGGCAGTGCATTCCCAAGGGATGGCACAGTGCTCTGGTGAGGCTGATCACCTGTGTTTCTTCTGAATCCCTCACACCAACCCTTCTGTGACTGTTAGGGGGCTGACTCAGGTGGTGGTGTCAAGAGTGAAAGGAATAAACTTGTTTCACAAGAGGAAAAATAAAGCAAGATGTTTAATACGTATAAATATCTCAAAGGCAAGTGTCAAGAGGATGGTGCCAGGCTCTTTTTAGTGGTGCCCAGTGACAGGACAAGGAGCAACGGCCACAAACTAAAACATGAGAAGTTGCACCTCAACATGAGGAAGAGCTTCTTGACATTGAATGTGGCAGAGCACTGGAACAATCTGCGCAGGGAGGGTGTGGAGTCTCCCTCTCTGGAGACATTCCAAACCACCTGTGTCACTTGCTCCAAGTGACCCTGCCTTGGCACAAGGATTGGACAGGGTTATCTCCAGAGGTCCCTCTCAACACTAATGATGCTGTGATTCTGTGAAGTGATTCAGTGGCAATCACTTGCCGCCTGCTGTGTGCAGGCTGAACCACACAGGTTTCTGAGCAAAAGATGGCAAACCCTCCAAAACCCCCTTGTTTTCTCTCTTACTGCTAAGCATGTTGTTACATGATATGAGTATCTAGCTAGTGTCACTTGCCTGGTTGTGCCCACTCCCAGCCCACTGCACACCCTCCTCCAGTCTGGTCACTGGTGAGGCAGAGTGACAAAGAAAAGGCCTCAATGCTGCTCAGCAAAAGCAACATCACTGTGTTACCAGAACTGTTTTGGTCAACAGTCTAACCTACAGCACTGTAAGAGCTGCTCTGATGGAAACTAACTCTGCTCTAGGTAGGCCCAGCTGTTTGGGTTCTGGAAATCTCCACAGGTGGTGGATCCTCTCTGAGTAAGTCTATCTGCTTTGCCAGGGTCTATGCACTCCCACTGAGAAATTCCAATATTTTTTTGCATGCAATGGGAGTCTCCACTGCTGCAGGCAGTAGTTGTTGCTTGTCCTTTCACTGATTGACTTGGGGAGGAGTCAAGAGCCATGTCATCTCCACAGCCATGCTATAGGCTGCTGAGAGCATTAGCAACACCCACCTCTTGCAAGGTTCCTGTTCTCCAGGGCTAATAAAACTTGTTTCTTCAGTCTCTTTTCACACTTCATGAACTAAAGCCTCTGTTTCATTGGCAAGTTAAAGGTGCACTCTTATTTTTGCCTCCCCTGAGGGCTAATTGTTGGTCCTTTTTGTGGGGAACTCAAAGTAGGCAGAGTATTCCAGTCATGGGCTCATATTCCAGGCATGCCAGCAGGAAGTCACTCAGCTTTGACCTTGCTGTGATCTTGCTGATCCACACATTACTGACCCACATTAAAATCCTTGCCCAGGTAAGACCCCTCAGAAGCTTTTTTTCCAAAACCTGCTACACAGTCATCTCCAGCCTTGGCAGTTTCCAGGGGATAATCTGCCCACACTGCAGAACTCTGCAGTTGTCTGCTCATTTTAATAAGTTCTGCCTTTCTGCTGCTTTAAAGCAACAAAGTAGAGCAGTAGTGCAGAACAAGAGCCTCCAATCCTGATATTGGATGTTAGAACTTCCTTGCTCTCATGTAACAGATGCAGACAGAATATCTAAGTTAAAGTTTTGTGCCCCTTAAAAACAGGGGAGACGTGTCCCTTTCTCAAGTGTCTTTCAAATTACCTTGCAAACTGCAATGAGCTACAATGCAAAGTCTGAAATACCTGTTTGTATCAATTTGGGATAATGTTCTGGTTGCTATTATCTACTGTGGTGAGTGGAACAGAAGGTACATCAGCCTGGCACAGATAATGATTCCCTCATATCACTTTTTCTGAGGTATTTGGACTATCCAGACTAGTTTCAAAAGACTGTAAAGTCTTACAGTTTGCAGGTTTGCATTCTGAATTTTTATCTATTTTCAGCGTCTGCCAGCTATATTGAAGTGATACTGTATTATGTATGGGGAAATAGAAAGCTATCATCTCAAAATAGACCATAATATTGCACCTTATTAAAAAATACATGTGGGTTTTCTGCCAGCAACCATGACTTACGATAATGACTGTTATCAATATGCAATTACTTCTGTTACCCTGGAACATATTGACATTCATTTATTTAAAGATAATGTAACACATTTGTATTCATTGAGGTAATCATTGGATATGATTAAATGTGAATGCCCATCTTATACGAAACAGTAAAACAACAAAAAAATTGTCATTGGACGTTCTGCACTACTTAAAATAGGTTGTAATAAATTCTGAAAATTGCATTTGAGCTTCTTTGAAACACAGTGACAACCAACCATAAAGAAGCAAAAGCATAACTTGGGTGATTGCCAATTTAAACATTCATTCTTTCTAATGATATAGGCTGAACTTGACAATAAGAAAAAGACCTTCAAATAAAACTGTAATCCCGTGTTTGTGGAATGGACTACAGAGTTTGTGATAGTGTGGAACAGAAGTCCATTTAAACCGTGACATTAAGTGGAGGCAGGAATCTGTTTGACTGGGTTGTTTAGATCAGTTTTGAAGATGCAGAGGTTAGATGTGGCAACAGGCAGGCATTTAAATCTGGTGTTTAGGTTTTGAATAATCATTTTATCCCCCAAATTCCTTGTGGAATATAGGATACCCCAGGAGGGCTTGGGCATCCCAGGGCTGTTGCAGAAGTACCCCTGAAGGGGCCTCAGGCTGAAGATAGGCTTGCAAGGCACCTGCCAGCCGGCAGCCTTGAACAGCCTTGGGAAAAGGTATACACTGGTCAGCTCCCCTGCTGCTTAGAGGTTTTCTCATGGGAAAGGGGCGTGAACTTTGGGAAAAAGTATAACTTGGTGTAACCGAATAATAAAACTGGAGCATGATGCTCAAATCGTATCGGTGTTCGTATCGTGACTCTGGCTGGATTCCCCTGCTCCTGGGACCCCCCCTGCTACACCCAAATGCTTCAGAGTTTTCAGGATTTTAGCTAAAATGCATCTGTCTATAGTGCATTTGCTACATAAGAGTAGTTCTCTGGTGACAGGTTATTATGATAATTATCACCTTGAGATCCACTTCTTCAAGGACACCAGCCAGAGCCTTTTCAATATTCTGAGTTTTCAAATTCTTCTCTTGGTGATGATGGAGAGACTGAAGCTCAGCATATTTGGTTGTCCAGTTATATGGTATAAAATGCTACATCCATTTCTACAACTAACTACTTCTTTGTCCGCTGCTTGTCTTAAATACCTTGATTTTGATGAACTTCGAAAAACAAACCCCAAACCAACAACAAAACATACCCCTGAAACCCCACAAAAAACCTCCAGTCCAAAACTATCCATGGTGTTGGTTTCTTGTTTGAAAATTAGGGATATCCTGGTCAACTGTTAGATGGTTCATGGAATCATAGAATGGTTTGGGTTGGAAAGGACCTTAATGCTTATCTAGTCCAGTTTGAAAACCCCTGCCATGGGCAGGGACACCTTCCACCAGACCAGGTTGCTCCAACCTGGCCTTGGACACTTTCAGGGATGGGACAGCCACAGCTTCTCTGGGCAACCTGTGCCAGGGCCTCACCACCCTCATTGCGTGTTTTAACAAAAAAGTAAACAAAAAAGCCTTACTTAAAACCATCTAAATTGGATGTAATCGAGTCTGAAACTATTTCCCTTTGTCCTGACACTACAGACCCTGGTAAAATGCCCATCTACATTTTTCTTATAAGCCTGCTTTCCCCCCCCACCTTTTATTGAAAGGCTGCAGTAACGTCTCCCAGGTGTCATCTCTTCTCCAGACTGAACATTCCCCAAAATGAGAGATGCTCCAGCCCTCTAACAGTTTTCTCTCTCCTCTGCAGCTGCTGTCAAAGATCTGTCTTGTATGGGGACCCCAGAGCTGGATGCAGTACTCTAGGGAGGATCTCATGAGAGTGGAGTAGAGCAGAATCATCTCCTTGACCTGCAGCTACTCTTTTTATGCAGCCCGGCTTAAGATTGGCTTTCTGGGCTGCAAGTGTTGCATTGCTGCCCCATTCCAATGTTTTTCTTTTGTCTACCAGTATCCCCAAGTCCTACTCAGCAGGGCTGCTCTTGATCTGTACATCTCCCAGTCTGTATCAATAGTGGGGATGGCTCTGAGACAAATTAGTGATCAAGTGCAGTTTTCTTTCCGAATAACAAAGTGCATTTTTGCCAGATGGTGCTGCATGTGTAGATGCATAGTGAGATCTTCTTTATTAAATGTATGTATATAATACAGGTGTATACATTTTGAATCATGCTTTGTGAAAGGACTGGCTGTCTTAATAGCAATTTATAGCTCAGTATGATTAGAGGAGACTGTCTTCATTCCTTCGCTGATTCTGGCAGTAGCTGCAAAACAACCCAGGGATTTCAAAAGACTTTCCCCAGAATGTTTGTCTCCAAAGCAAAGAAAAATGAAGTTACATTTCTCAGAAACGCACTTTTTATAACCCGAGCTCACTGGAAGGCTGCAAAGAATCCTCATGTGTACAATAACTCAAAAATTTATCAATCAAACTAAGCTTTTTCAGAACTACCTGTTGCTTTGAGTAGGGCCTCACTGTGGTACTGCCAATACTCTAAGTTGTTTCTGTTCCAGTTTATCTAAATCTGTTTACCTCTAGTCTCCTAGTGCAGTTTGTGTAGTTGTGGTAAACCCTCCTCAGTTAGCAGGGAGCTGGTAACCAGAGTTTCAAGCATAGAAACATGAACTCTTCCATTTGATTTGGGCCTAATAGTTTGTTCATCTACTGCTGCAGGAACACACGTTCCTCTTATGAATAATTCCCTTTGAACTTGCAGAGCTTTATCTGTGCTGAGAGCTTCTGCTGAAGCTCACAAATGCTTATGAAGCTGTTTCATCCATCATATTTTTTTATGTACTTTTGCATAAGCTGGAATGTGCTTTGTTCTGTGACCTGACACTTATCTGAAGTGAACTTGCTCCTTGTTGGGAGAATTTGATGCAGAAGTTTTAGTCCTCTGGAGAAGCCCTCACGGTTCCTTAATATCATCAGCCTTGTGGTGCCCCACCACACTGCTTCCAGCCTAACCAAATGTCATGGATTAGCATAGCTACAGAAGTGATTCTCTTGCAAAGAGGTGCTTACAGCTTCCCCTATGACTTGACAGAACCTATCAACTGGCTAGTTTGAATATTGACAACTTTTTAAGCCACTTAGAGAGCTTGACACACCTCTGTAGTCCACATTTAAGAATGGACTAACTAAAGCTCTCTCTTGCTTCCAGCCTTGGGACAGGTAACGGGGGGGGGGGCCCATGCGGCCCAGTGGGGCCGGGCCCTGCTCGGCCCAGGCCAGGCTGGGACATAGCCATCCTGGAGCCATGCGGCCCTGTTCCATCTGCGCCCCCCCACCCAGCCCTGTTATGTGCAGGCAGCGTGGCCCGGCTCCACAGCCCCCCTTCTCCAGTGTGGCCGAAGATTCATCTGAAGCTGCCCTGCTGCCTGGCAAAGATCATGTGACCAACAGCGATAAGCAAACTCCAGCTGTGGGGCCAGGTGAGATTAACCCTTTTTTTGTGCTGTATGTTTCCTCCAGAACAGATGAAGCCTGCAAACATTAATGCTCTTCCGAGTCTGAGGAAGAGGGAAGGTGAAGAAAACACCATAGAGAGCTGAAACCCTGAGGGAGGAGAAAGAGGAGATGCTTAGAAGCTGAAATTATGTTGTAAAGCTATGGTGGTGATGGACTATGATACATCAGAGCACCTGATGTAATTTCATGAAAGCATGGCAGGTGGAGTGTTCAAACTGTACTTGTGAGCAAAAGTACCTATGCTGAAACAAGCAAATGACTGTAATTGTGATCAAAAGTACTTGTGCTGAAATAAGCAAATGCTGAAGCAGCTGTAATTTGATGAGAAGTTTGAACAGGGAGAAATGGAAGTGATGAGGACTCTTGCTCCAAATCGGAAGGAGAAGACCTCTGTTCCTAGAGATGAAGATGCTCCCAGAGACAGTCCTGGAGATGAAGATGCTCCCAGAGATAGGTGAAGAGAACCTTTGTTTCTGAACAGCTCAACCTTAAAATCATATCCCAGTAGCTCAAGATTGGACCCTCGAAAGCAGTTGTGGGGAAAGCTGTAAGTCGGGGGAAGGGACTCTCACATGCGAGCAGAGAACCAACCTGGGCAGCTGTCTCGCTGTGACAATGAAACCATGAAAGAACTTCTTGTGGAGATGTCTCCATAGCATGAGCAAGAGAGACTCCTCTCCCTAAGTGAACCGCAAAAAGATTATTATGGAAGTGGTAAACTGACTGAAAATCTCAAGGGTTGTCTTTTTACATTGTCAGTGGGAGAACAGAGACAGGTAGGGGGAGGAGAAGTGTTCTGAAGGTTTGGTCTGATTTTTTTTTTTCCTTTCTTTTAGGTCTGTTAATAAACTTCTTTATATTCTTTTAAGTTTTGTGCCTGCTTTGCTTTCTCCTAATTCTTATCTCACAGAAGGTAAATAAGTAATGAGTATTTTGAACCAAACCACTACACCTATATCTCTGCATGATACAAACCTGGTATTTCCAACAGATGGTAGTTAGGAGTTATGGAATACTGTTGATCTCATTTGCTGCCTAGACCCTCACTTCATTAAAAAAAAAATAGTTTTTTGTTATCTAAGAGAAATTTTCTGGGCATATGGCTAGACGTAGTAAATTGTTAAAAGGAGATTGTACCAGAAATTTTCAGAGCTTCTGATTCCCAGTCCTCCAGAAAGATGACATTTGACAAAATTTTCACATGTTGCTTTGGCCACTACTGTCTCAAGATGCCTGCTCTGGAACTTTCCAGGATTTTGACCATGCAGCAGCCATCTGGGAGGGCAGCACATCAGAGTGCAGGAATTCAGGGTTTTCTAGGCTGACCTTACTCAAACATGAAAGCCAAGGTCAGCAGTTGGTCTTGAGACTTATCTATAGCTCTGACATTGGTGTTAGCCCTGAGCTGACTTCTTGCAGCTTCTTCTGAACCTCGTTCAGAATGTATCATCTTGTGTTGAATCTCTAGAGTCTTGAACCCTGATCTAATCCTTCTGTGCACCAGGCAGTGACACTAAAATGGCCTAATGTAAAGCTGGTTAACCCCTGAGGTGGGTGCAGCAGCAGCTGTGAGTTCCCCAGGAGTAACCTGCCCCAGCACGCTTCCAGGGGGAAGCCTGGATCTGGGTGATCCTGTGGTTCACTCTTCAGAAACACTTGCTGTAATGCAACTCAGGGAGAAAGTGCTACAGGTTAAATTAATGCCTGCCTCATGTAATTTCGTAATTATGTAATTAAATGTTCTTGTAGATGGTCCAAATCCTACTTGGGTGGATGGGTATTAAACATTTCTTCCATACTGTAGAAATGGAGGCTTTTAAAATAAACATATTAACAATGTCTCCTGCCAGAAACTTCTAGAAAAGACTCAAATACTGTAATTTATTTTAAAGTGGCCAGATCTCTCTATATAATTTTTTATCAATTATTGTTTAAAAGATTTTGGATTTTGAAAAATTGCAGTAGGTTTGACAAGCACTTGACTGACATCATGTTGATTAAATAGCATTTCCTCTGACAAACCCAGTGAGACCTCCTACTCACAGTAGATGCATGAGCTAATTGAATTCTTTTTTTAAACTGCTTTTGAATTTCAAACTATACAAGTGACACCAGACCCCCTTCTCCCACACAGCTCAAACATATACCTTTCTGATGGCTTCTTTTGGTATGCCATGTAGGTAATATCAGTGCCTTTGGTAAATCATCAGGATGTTTCTACTGTGTTCTGAATCAGAAATATGGAACTAAAAGTTTGGTGTTGTTTTTGGGGTTTTTTTGAAACTGAGTTCAAGCCTAGTACCATCAATTTATAGTTTTGTGGGTGATAAAAATGTGTTATAGCTAAATTTTACAAAGATAGAATATCATAGAATCATACAATGCTTTGGATTGAAAGGGACCTTAAACATCACCCAGTTCAAACCCCCCCGCCATGGGCAGGGACACCTTCCACTTGACCAGGTTGCTCCAACCACAATGTAACCTGCTATTGAACACATCCAGGCATGGGGCATTCACAGCTTCTTTGGGCAACCTGTGCCAGGGCCTCACCAAGAGCCCTGATTGATTTAGCAGTGATCTTTCATCCCAATGTTAGTGAAATAAAATGATATTCATTACGATGTTGCTTGTGAGGGAGGAAATATGGCTCTACATATGGTTTTATTGACTGCATGCTTCGTATAAGAGTGTTTCTATAAAACATTAAAAACTATATTAAGGCATGATAGGAACAAGTCTTTAATTCATATTGATATAGGATAATTTTCATCCCTAAGTACCATTACCTTTTATATGAAAGAAAGCATATTAGTGGTGCATCCTAGATTATTTAGCAGAAGATACCTGGTTTTGTCTTCTAGATGTTGAGGAAAGCAGTAAGGAATTCAAGGCTGATGGAGGCACTTGGGCCAGCAACATGTGTGTATAATGATTCCTGCTTTCCAATTGTATTTTCTGCTTGTGGGAATATACCACTCTAAGCATTGTATACTTTGAAGGCATCTCTCTTAGTTAAAAGCTCATTCAGCATCATTGCAGATACCTTCTGCAAGTTTCTAAATATCTGATGTAGGATATAACAGTTATTTCTGGTGCTTAAATATCTTTGCCCCATATGGGAATAGCTCGAGTAGAACAAAATGTTTTAGCATAGGGTACATTGACACAGTCTAGTTCCATAAATGCAGTAGATGCTATAATTAATTATGTGATAATGCTGTTGAAAATATGAAATTATTGTCTATCAGCCATTCTTGCTGTTTCTCTGGCTCCCACATCTTCCTGTCTGGCTGGGTTTGGGTGCAGGTATCTGGTGTGATGAGCGATGTCCAGGCAGAAATGGCTTCTAAGTATCTTCCAGGGTTAGTTTTGGAATAAAACAGCTGGTCTTGTCACATAAATACAGTTCTGCATTTTGAAGGGCAGAAGAAGAAAAAAGGTTTTTGACTGTCTTTTCCTTTTCTATTACGAAGTTAAAATGTTACCATGTAATACTGGCAGTGTTGTGGAAATTGCTATTTTTGTGGTAGAACATTCCTTGTTATTTTCTTCAGTTCTGCTGATTGTACAGTTCTCACTATGCTTTGAAAAATTTAAGCTTTGCCTCTTCAACATTCTTTATAGTGTTTAACTAGAGACTCCCAGTTCATATTAATACTATGATATTTTCTTCTCTGTACATATGGTTTCCTTTAAAAACTGAGATGAACTTCTGTAATTTGTGTTATCCCTTCCCAATGTGTCTGTACCCACCAGATCAGCAAAATGAAACATTAACATTATACTTGTTTTGCCTCACTCTGGGAGCTATCTTTCAGATTTTATATAGTCTCATGGACAATATTATCATGGTTAGAATATGTCTCATAATCTAGTGTGGCTTACTATTTTAAAATTTTCAATAATCGTCTGCAATTTAGATGTCTATGTGTTTTATACCCATGATATTAAAACTATTAAAAAATTACAAAGGCAAGAAATTTGAGAGATTGGAGATAATGAAGGTGCATATCTTGGTTTATGATAATAACAGGGTTTTTTTACTTATTTCTGTGGAGGAAAACATTTGTGGAAACAAGATGCATTTGTCATTTGGGTGTGCTATGTATCAATAAGTTTTTAAAATAAGAAAAATAAAACTCAACCCCTTCCCCTCGCCCCAAACTTACGGGTCTTGGAGTAGAATATCTTTCTATAATGGCTTGATTTACTACTACTTGCCTACAGAAGGATATTCTGAAAAATGTCTTGAAAATGGACTAAAATATCGAACAAGCATTAATAAAAAATAAAATGAACCAAATGACATTGAACTGCTTCAGCCAGGCAAGGTGACATTGTGCATTGATTGCATTTTTCTTGATGTTGTACATTTTTTTGTAGCTGTTAGTCAACTGTCAAGTATGTTATCTGGCAGACAAAATTAACTTTATTAACGTGGCCATTTAATGACAAGCGTATGTTATAAAGTATTATTTTTTGGTCCAGTAAATCAGGCTGACTTGTGTGCCCCCTTCTTCCAGGGGACATAAGAAATGAATATGTTGTGTATTCTGAAGGTGAGCCCTGTCTTAATAATGTGAGGGCATAAAAAATGCAGTGTTTGGTGTGAAATGTTATTTGCCACTTCTGGTTTTGGTGACACAGATTGTATTAATTGTTTATACAAATATTGAAAACCAATTTCCCCAAGTTGAGTATGTTTTGCCTGTGATGGTAATTGCTGAGTGATCTCTCTCTGCCCTTACCTTGACCCACAAGACTTTAGCTCTATTTTGCCTCTCCTGTTCAATTAAGGAGTGGAGTGGTAGAGTGGCTTTGGGCACCTGATGTCCAGCCATGGTGGGTTCACCTCACTGTTCTAGCTGTGACGATTATGAATTAATTTTATCTCCATCCACACTTATGAGTTTATTGCCTGAACGTTAATTATTATCCGGGGAATAACTAGTTATTGGTAGAGAACAGGGTGATTTTCCTGTTGGTACGGGCGTGACCCTGAATTGAGATATTTTTTAATATGTTCTGACGTAAAACTATTTGACAAGTAACAGTAGCTCAAAAAAACCAAAACAACGAAGCTGTGAGTGTGTACCAGTTTCCTCCTCCACGAGGATCTGGCATAAACTACTTTACTAACCTTCACAGAGATATGTAAATGCAACTGTGCCCTTCACTATTAACAAGAAAGTGAGAAGATTCACACGTTTAAATATGGTGTTTAGAGTCTGAATGAGTAATTCATAATAGCAGATAGTTTGCCATGTATAAGGAGTTGAGTCACTGTTATCCCTTTATGTTCACAGATTGTCTGTAAGCTGGGTTCTGGGAGCTCAGTGAGGGATGGGTAGCTTCCAGTTCATGTTGGGAATGCATCTGTGTGCACTGGTCTGCGTAAACTGGAACTGTTCTCCAGCCTTGATCTGTCATGGCCAGAGAAGCTATCCTCTTATAACAGGGTAAGAGGTGACGAAGCTGTGTTGCAAATAAAATAAGCTCCACTGAGACTAAAGTGTTTATGAGGATCACTTGTGTCTGCTGTCATCAAGTTTGTGTCTTCCTCTTTCAAGGTGAAGCTCAAGAATCCTGTTCTAAAGGTCCAGCTAAGTGTGTCAGTGGTGCACTTGACAAATTAACTACATAATGTGGTCCTAACCTTGAGCTAAGCTTCAAGAAGGGCATGTAAAAATGCTGGAGTAGCTCAGTGGTCTCTAATTAATGAGTTCTTCTAGTGTTTATAAATTCAGATACTGTTCCTGAATAGTATTCTCCTCTTTAAGGTTCCTGATATGTCTGCATTAATCTGCTAATATTCAGAAGACATGGATACATTTTTCCTTAAGATATTCTGAGCTCTGGTGAATATTGAACAATATTTTTTAGAGCAGACTGCTGCTGCAAATAACTTTCTACTAAGTGACAGTGAATGGAAACCCTTCATTAGAGGTTAAATAATAATTGTTAATTTTGATGTGTCAATCTCTTCCTGGTTTTATTTGTGTTTTCCTGGTGTTTGGATGCAAAAATTGTCTGGCCTCTGAATTTTCTCCCTCCCTTACTTGAAAGTAAAATTCAAACTAATCATTAAGTAGTTGGAACAAGATTGCTCTGGGCCAGTTGGTGTCCCCTTCTGAAGTGTGAAGGAGGTGATGGACCACCATACGGCCTTTTCGTGTAGACAGAGGCAGTTGTAGAGTGTGTCTAATCTTTTTCCTCTGTTTTTTTTTTCTCTGCAAGAAATTGAAGAAATAGATTGATTTGGTCATCTTCTCTGAAAGCAAGAAAACAAGTACATGAGTTAAACACCAAACTTGGCCTGAACATGTAAAGAACTTTATGTGTATGATGAAAAGATTAAAAAACCCCTAACAAAACAAAACCAAAAAGATCTCCAAAGCCAAAACACAAAAACCAACCAACCAACAACAGCAACAACAAACCAACTCAGGCCTCTAGAAAATTTTATTAATGGAAGTGTGAGGGGTGTGTGGCAGATGCAAGATCTTGGGAACAACCTGGCTCCAAAAAATGCAAGTCAGAACAGATATGTGGTCTTTTCATTCCTCTCTTACAGTATGCTGCTTAGTGTCCTGTAGGACATGGTAATTTCTGATGGGTGATTAGTGGGTATTTCCTACAGCTAACAAATTAGCAGAAGCCTCACTAGCTCAATTCTTCATCAAGCAAAGAAAGGCCGTAAAAGAGCAACACTCCTTCTTGATACAGACTGGGATTCACGTATCTCCTCCCTTCCAGCCCAAGCAATACAGATCTCCTAATCATGTGATGATCTCAGGGGTCTTTTCCAATCTAATTGATTCTGTGAAATATTTGTAGACATGAGTAGTCAGCTATTAGAGGTACTTCCAGGGGGAACAAATAAATGTGATTTCCTGAATTAAAAGCCTGAAAAGCTAAATCTGAAGGCTCAGGTCTGGAAAAAAAGTAATGTTTAAACTTGAGCATCTGAACCTAGGTGATCTGTTTGCTACTTAAAATCCAAATACACCTCTATTTTGTAAGACTGGGATGAATTTTTGAGTTCACTTGCTAGTTAAGTTTGGATACTTGCCTGTCAAGGAAATGGAGGGAAAGGCTTCACTATTGCTCTGTTGTTACAGAGTATAATATTTTGCTGTGCTGAGCCATCTCAAAATGTGATGTTTCAAACCGCTTCCATGAAACAATCTTCCCTCTCCCTGGACAGCTCAGACTGCAGCTCTGTTCTGCGTGTGAGCACCAGAGGGACACACCTTTCCTTACCAAGTGCTGGAGTTAAACATGCCCAAATTCTAGCTGATAATCTGTTGGTCGTCTAACTGTGCATCAGGGAATCAATTTGAGTGGCTCTAATGGGGTGGGATAGAGGTATCCAACCAAAAAGCTTCACTGCAGACAGTGTGCTATTTTCTGTTGACCTGAAAGAAAGCTTTCCATCAGTATGCTGAAACACTTAAATTCCTGCAGTTTCAAAACAGCTATTTTTGAGATATTTTGACATTTTCAGATTGACATTTCTAATTGTACTGTGTGAGAGCTTTCTTCAGAAGGGATGTGCAGCATTTCATTTAACATTTGTTGTAAAAAATTTGGGGATATTTTTAGAGGAGAAATTTATCAAAGGTCTAGAAAATTTTGAACAAGTCTTGAAAAGAATGCATGTAGCAGATGTAATTTTAAATAAGAAATAGACTTACTTCAGATTTTTTAATCTAATTTTTATTAAACTCCTTGAATGTGATAATAACTATTATCTATGGATCAGGTATTTTCTGCTACTTCTAGGATTTTGGATTGTACTTAAGCTTAAAAAGGTGTATGAAGATGGCTGTAAAATTTTAATTCAGTAGCCATGGGGTGTTTGTCCTCTCATGCTTTATGTGGAAAGAAGAGACTTGTTGAATAAACTAATTTTAGTAATGCAATGATGACTGACATTTTTCATATAATTACTGTGCATTTTTAGTGTGTTTACATTGATGAAAGACTTGAGATATAAATGTAGAAGACAAATTATTTAGAAGTTCCTTAAACTGGCAATAAGAATGGATAAAATCAGTGTTTCCAGTTTTTCAGCTTCCTTCAGGACAGATCTTTCTTTTCAATTAATTTTCACTTTCAAATTTATTTCTTCTCCCTCTCTTCCTCCAAACCAAAACCTCATTCATTAACTTAAAATTATTCAAGGATTCCTGTTGATTTTGAACAGATCAGAGCAGTCATTTTGTCCTTCTGTGCAGCTTATTTCTAATCTAAGCTTCCTTTCACCCTGGTGGACCTTTTAATTTCAAACTACTTTATTGCTCCCGTCACTTTTCAATGGGTTTTGGGCTTAAAAATCACTTATCTGTGAAGATTCCATGAAAGGGGCGATTTACAGCAAACATGGAACCATCACCTGTCTTGACTTTTTTTTGTGCAGCCACTATCTTATGTTTTCTTTGCTCACTGCCTCCCTTTTATCTCTTAAGAAGCATTTTCTCTTTTGGACTGCCTGTTTTCATTTGTGCCCTTGTGCTCTTGCTCCTTACAGACATCCTTCTGCTTCGGAGTAGCCATTTCCCCCTTCATCCTCATTCTTTCTTTGTCACACGCCTGCTCTAGTGTGTGATTTATGAAGTCTGTCCACCAGTCTTAATTACTGATACTTCCTCATCTTTGAGTGGTGTCCTGCAGTATTTATTTTGTGTGTGTGGCAGTGGTGACACAGTATTGACTTGATAGCAGCAGAGACCAGTAAAGATCGTCACGCCTCCACTGCAGCGTGTTTGCAACATACACACTTGCACTGAAAAAGAATTTCCTCTTTAAAAGAGATTACTTTTAAGATAGTGGTGAATAAGAAGGAAAAGTATGAGGAGAACTTTCAGTGCAGCTGGAGGACTGGTCAATGAAGTGAAGCAAGGGGGACTTGCACTGAGCACATTGCAGGGTATAGATGTGTTGTGATGCGAATAGTGGCTGTGAATCCTTGGTGCACAGATGGACAGGAAAGCCTGGCCTGAAAGATAGCAGGAGTAGGCTTAGCCAGATACTGGATGGGAGGAAAAGAATTGGCAGTGACCTGCAAGTGATGGGTTTGAGTGACAGGGAGCAGAGAACTGACTTGCATGACTAGGAAAAAGAGTTAACTTGAGTGGGAAGGTCAGGATTTCTGTTTTCGCGTTGTTGAGCTGTAGCTGAAATATCAGCAACCATAAGGAGATGCCAGAACAGAAAGCTCAGAGATGAATCATTCACTCAGAAATGATGGTTGCCTTTGTATTTCCAGAGGAGACAAACCAGAGGCATTTTATTGAGGGAGATGGGAGTTAGAACACATGGAAATTCCTCTAGCATTCCTGGAATCCCTATTCCCTGTTTGGAAGGGAAAACTGGTAGGCTGTCTGATATTGAATAAGGAGGAATAATTAAGGATATTATGATAATTTATCTGGTTCCTTTATAGAGTTCTCTTCCTCAGATTACTTCTACCTTTCTGGTTTCTGCAAGTACACTCCTGTGTTGAGATCTTTCTAAGAATGATTTTAAAATGTGCCCCATAAGCAAGTATCTATTTTCCTTTTAAAGCCTTGAGATAATTTCTGTTCTATATGTTGCCATTACCCAGAAGTCAAACTGAATGTATTTGTGGTGCTGTGATTTTCAGAGCCCATTGCTGTAATTCAGGTATTCTGAATTTATCACTTGTTATTTCTCCTCTTCACTTGAAGACAAGCAGCCACATTTGTGCCAAAAAACTTGATATTGCAAGTTGGTATCTTGACCCTGATGGAACAGGAGTTGCACAAGGCAGTAGACAATGTGCAGATTGATGGTTTTTAATTCATATTGAAGCAGGATGTTAAATGGGAGAAGGGAATTTTTGTTAAATAAACAGCTAGGAACTTTGTTATTTTGAAAGACCTAGTTTCTTCAGCAGTGGCTTTCTGCTGCTTTGAAGTGTGAACTAAGTGAAAGGATTATAGAGGTGCTTCCTGGCCCTCTCACATGGAGGAACATTGGGTTCAGTCCTACAGGTAGCTTCTGATCTCTTGCCAGTCTGAAATAAGTACTAGGGCCCACAGGTGTGCTTCTGTTCCTCAGCAAATTGCCTTTGCAAGACAAAAGATTAAGCTTTCCACTTCGTTGTTGTGTCTTAATTGACCATTTCGTTCTCAGTGGTGGTATTTGCATGCTCCTCCTGAGGTATTTGGTGGAGAAGGCTCTCATGCAGAATGGATCTAGAGGCATCTTGCTCCTTGGAGATCATTGTTGTGCCAGATACACACACTCTGATTTGTATGGTTTCTTAACTATTCAATGCCACGTATCGTCTATCTCAGCCACTCCTGCAAAGACTCTTTTGAAAGCCTCTGTATGCCAAGAAATGTGAATTTAATCCACAGATTTCAGATCTCTCAACAGGTCTTGTAGCTGGACTTCTCAGCTCCCAGGTCAAACTCTGGCAGAAGGGTGTACATACCAGGGTATTGTGTGACACCCAGGACATGAGTAAAAAGGGTATTTTCAGTATTTTCTCATCTGCCTTTAGATTTGCTCTTTTGCATGCAGACGGCTCTCAGTTGGATCTTGCTGTGCTTAAAAGTGGATCTTGCAAAACCAGGTTCAGGCTCAAAGAATAAAGTAGGAAACAAAATGATTTCAACTTTTTTTGCTGTGTTAGCTTAAAATATTTGTACTGATGTTCTCACTGGGCTGAGGCTTTCTATGCTATAGTTTTGGGGGCAGGAAGGTTTTTGAACTCTGGTTCACTCTGTGTATCTCTCAGCGTTTAAGAAGATGATATGTTTAGGAAATTTGGTGTTTTCTTTATTCAGGCATGTGTGTGTATGATCACAGTCAGGACATGTGCATAACCTTGCCTGAGCCAGACTCCTTGTTCCACTGCTGTACTCAGTGCTTGTGTGGTTTGTCTGTGTGATAAGCTGGCACACTCAAAATTGCTTTCCATCTGCAATTTAGGGCTGTGCTGAGGATGGAAATTGTTTCTGGTGGATACAACAACTCTTTTTTCTCATCTCTGTGAGCAGTATGTGATGTAGGACTGGAAATTCTTCCTAGCAGAGCACTGCTGTAAGGTGAATGAAGGGCACTTCTTGATAAATTCCTGGTGCATTGTTTCAGGCCATGGCCTGTATTGAATCATTTGTGCAGCAGTATTTGAAATCCGCTGTGAGTACACAAAAGGGAAATTGTCCCTCTTCTCAGACTGATGTGATGATCAACTGGAGAGATAAAGTAGTCCTGCTAGATTTTCATTACTATTGAAGGAAGTATAAGTTCATGTGATTAAGTATCACTTATTGGGTCCAACTAAAATTAAGCATTTTCATTTATCATCCTTTTGAGGAGCAAAATGACTCACTCTGAGTTTTAGGCAGACTAGCTTGCAACATTTAAAATAAGGTTTATTCTAATAAATTTGTGCTTTTCACACTCTTGTGAAATTACTCTAAAATGTTTTAAGAGACATTGGTATGTGAGAAGTACCTTCAGCTCTGAAGGGCACAAGTCTCCATTTAGGGAAAGTGACTAATTTTTTAATAACCATGTGTGTCTACTTTATCTCTTCAATCCAGCTATATTCATCAGCGGCCTCTTCAATGTATAAAATACTTATCTACTGCAGAGAACTTTAGTAAAGCTCACATGTTTTCTCCACGGAAACAATATTAAAACAGTCTGTTACATGTTAAAAGCCTTTTTGTGGTGTCTGTTGGAAAAAGCTCAATTGATGACTTGTTGCCATTAGGCAATATGTCAAAATATTAGCTCAAAAGTATTTTGCTAATAGCTACCCAAAAAATGATAATTCTTACTGTGGAATGGATAGATCAAAGTAGAAATGACTCAACTTATTGAAAAAAATATACCTCTGCCTTTAAATGTCTTCTAACATAATAAATTAATTAAAAAGTTATGTCTGTACAACGTAAGAGCAGTCAGTACCATCTCATTACTCCTTAAAAGGCAAATGGGACCATTCTATTTATATAATTGCTGCACAAATACAAATGTTTACCTAAGCAACTTGACTTCAATAGGTAATGGAAGGCTGCTGGTGGTACTTCTATGATTTTAATCAGTTGTGTGAGGAATTACAAATGAAAGCGAAATATTATTTCAGAAAATAATGTGTCCTTGTTACCTTAATCAGCAAAATATCATACATGGGCTTTTCCCTTTGTTCTTCTGTGTGTGTACTCTCCCAATCTTGCCTTCCCTAGTAAAAAAAGTAGTAAAAAAAGTAGGCTTCAAAAGTAAACTACAGAAATGATATTTCATCAGTTCTTGTGGGAATCATTTAACACACACTTGAATAAGTGGCTCAGATACTTGATGTCTGTCATAGCAGACAAAACCAATAAAAAAAGCTACAACTGAAATGTGTCCAATTAGCTGAAAACCCCATTTAACAAGAAAATTAAATATATATATGTGCAAAAAAGAAACCCTGCAAAAACCCACCACAAACCAACCAAAGGAAAATAAACTGAAAAAAAAAAAAGAAAAAAAAGCCAACCAAAACACCAACCAAGAAAAATTATTTCAATACTATGTCTACGTTGGAAGTGCTCTTTATTTTCACTAAGGCTTTCAACAAGAGTTTGAATTGGATAACTGTAGCCATGGAGGAAATATTTAGTAGATGAGGTGTTCAAAGGGTCAAATTGAGCTAAGAAAGCCCTCCTGAAGGGGCTGCTGAAGTCAGGGGAGAGTTCAGATGGAAAAAGGAAAACTAGCTAATAATTTAAGCAAAAGCCAAACAAATATCCCCCCTCCAAAACCAATCCAAACCAAAAAAGCCAAACCAACAAGCCAAGCAAAAACCCTCAAACAAACAAACACAATAAAAAAACCAACCAACCAACCAACCAACCAACCACGAAAACCCAAACCAAAAAAAGAAACCCACCAAAAAAACAACCCAAACAAAAGATCCCAAAACCTGAAATCCAACGCCAGTCCTGAGAAGCCAAGTGTGTGCATGCACGGTTTGGGATAAAAGTAAAGAAACCCTTAGGAAGTGCTGTGCAGCTGAGTCAAATATCTCTAGGAAAGAGTAGTTAGAAGTCAAAGTAAAAGATTAAGTGGCAGCAAAGTATGAGCTAAATAAGTGACTGTACTTATTAGAGAACACTGTGCTCCCTTAATTGCTCGAACATGTCAGATTAGCAGGAATGAATGCAGCAGTAAATACCTGCTTCCTGCAGGATGTTTGTGTGGAGCATGTTGGTGCTCTGGATGTTTTGTGGTTCCTTCACTAGACCACACCAGAGCTGCAAGAATTCCCAGTTAGTGTCTCACACAGGGGTACTCATCAGCCTCTGTTGCTGCTCAGCTTTTCAATTCCTTCTCTTTCAGGTGTTCTGTATCCACATATGGGTAGCATGAAAAAGAAAAAAGGTGGCAGCGGTATAGGAAATTCAAACAAAAGATTCCTAAAATCCCTTTACACTTCTGTTCAAAGTCTCAGACCTGTGTGACACCCAAGAGATGGATGCAGTACTCCAAGAGGAGTGGGTTTGGGAGTGGGATGGAGTGGTAGAATTACCTCCCTTGTCCTACTAAAATATTTATGGTTTCTAGATGATTCAGTAAACTGTTTTACTTTGGTTTGCATTTCAGTATGAGCTTGCTTTGTGTTATATCTTTTATTGGACAAGTAGCAAGGTCTTTTGACTGTGGTTTTATTGTACAAACATAAAGGTGATTTCAGAAGTAAGAGATTTTCTCCATGTATTTTCAATTTCCTGTCTGCCCTTATGCTGAATAAATTGTACAGGTAAAATATTACTAATTCTTAAATTAAATTGTAATGGAAAGTGTTAAATGATTGTTTTCATGAAGCTTCTGTAAGAAATGTTCATACTGAATGAAATATAGCTTGGGTAATATAAAACCATACCCTGTCTTGAGATTGGTACTTTTCTTATCTATTTGATTTCCATTAAGGTTGCTGATGTAGGAGTCATCCAAAAAAGGCCTTTCTCAAACCACCTTTCCCATTTTCCACCTTGGTGCCAGTACTCCATCACATGACTCTCTTGCATTGTTATTGTAGAAACTATTCTCAATGCTGGTTTGCAGTTGCCACTTAAAATTCAGCTCTTAAAAATACAATTACAGTATCATTGTTTGGAGACTGTGAAACAGTAAAGCAACTGATTCTTAGCAAATCAGTTGTTTGAGCTAAAGAACCAAAATCGTTAAAAGGCAGCTAGAGAAAGCAAAGACTAAGAAGTCAGGGTCTGGAGTAACAGCTGTTTTGGTTGTTAATAATGAAGTAAATATCTGTGCTCAACCACACAGTCTTTGAGAACACAGGTCCTTTTCTGGACAACCCATTTGAGGCCTTGCTTCTTGCAAGTAGGTAACCCTTCTAATATGAATAATTTAATCTTAAATTCCAAATTATATGTTTTTCTTAAACTAAAAATAAGAGAGTGTTTCTTTTTCCTTCAGGTGCTATACAAAGAATTCTTTTCAATGCAAATTAGTTAGGTTGTCATCTTGAAGATATCATTCAGATTTAAACTTCTTTGGTCATCTTTGCTTAAAGATATTTGGGTTTTCAAAATTCAGAACAGTGTTGAGAGAAGTGACTGTAGAGGTGTCTTGGTTTTGAAAGACAGGTGTCTGCTAAGGAAGGCAGAAGCCTCCCTTGAAGTGGCAGATGTAACCCCTTTCTCTCTGAGTTATTATAATTTTAAAATCAAGGGCTTTTAGGCAAAGATGTGGGAAACAGGAATAACAGTTCTTTACTATTATATATATAACCAGTCAAACAAAACAACAATAACTATGGCAGTAACAGCAAACAATCACAAACCCAGTGCCAGCCTTCTCGGCTGTCAGGCCCTTTCCCCTCGGGTGCAGTTCCGCTCACAGCCGGCAGGGGCGCTGGCGGCTCCCGGTGAGCAGGGCAGGTGCGATGGTTTCCCCGCGGCTGCAGGGGGCGCTCTAGAGCGAGCTCAGGGAGCACGCGGCACTGGTGGTCTGGGGTCCCGGGGAAGGATGGAACAAAGGCTTCACAAACCCCTGGGCAGCTGGCCCCGGTGTCCGGCTGGACCTTCAGGAACAGCAGGCTGGAACGGCAGGCTGGAGCAGCAGGGATGAGCACAAATCCCGGATGGCAGACGAGATGTATCCAAGCAGGGAACCCCCCGGAGGTCTGGGCAGGCAGGTCGAGCATGGCTACAACGCAAGGAAGGCTCGAAGCAGAGGCGGGGCAGGGCGGCCACAGCCCGGCCTCCAGCGGGGCAGGGAAGGTGGGCCAGGGATCCTGGGATCTTTCTCAACAGAAAGAAAAGCGGCCAAAAAGAACCAGCAGCTTCTCTCTCTGAACGCCGAGAGTGAACTGACCCCACACCCAGGTGAAACAAAGGAGTAGCCAGGCCCACCCCACCCCCAGTGGGTAGCTCTTTTGTCTTCCTTAAGTACCCCATCGATTTGTTGTCTTAGTAACAGTATGGGGGGAAAATTCCTTTAACAGAAAAAAACCCTAGAACTCTTAAAACCCCAACAAGAGGCTACACAGAGACAGTCATTGGTCCTTCCCGTAATGAGAGCCTGGTTGTTTTTCCTGTACATAGCTGTTGAATGATTATTCATAGCAGACAATTTACTTAATAGTAAATTGACCTTCTGTCAGGTCTTCCTGTAGTGAATAAGTCAAAAAATGATGTGCTTTTATGCCATATGGAAACACCTCTCTCCAGATCCTATTTTGAGTGGTGCCATCAAAACTAGAAACCCAACCCTTTACTGAGTATTTGACAAATGGTGGGGTAAAACCGAGGCACCAGAAGTGCTGATCCTGAATTTTCTGTTCCCTCAAAGCTCTCAAAGTGCTGCTTGGCTGGGAGCCCTATCCACAGCTTAGAAGTGTGATTACTTTTGGGATGGGAACTCCTTACGTGTAGTCACAGGTAGCTTTGCCTGTGCTTGTGTTGCAAGATCAGCAGCTGTTTCTGTAGTAGGAGACACTTCATTTATGCCTACTTCAGATTTTTCGCAGAAGGAGAGGGAAGTAATCGCTCTCTAATGCTTTGATGACTGAGTTGTCACTTGCAAGTGGTGTCTTGTGTTATCTCAGCTTGCAGATCCAGTACTCAGGCAGGTTTTACAGGGCTGGAAGCTGCTCTTCACAGACCACCAGGGAGGAAATTGCCACACTCCTGGTCATTACCACGTAAGAGGGGTTTGATTTTTCTGACAATATCGATTCTTCAAGATCCATTTTGTAAAAAAGACGTTCCCAGCCTGCCAATGGGTCAGATTCCCAGTAAAAACTAGCTCTTCCTTTTGAATATCCTGTGTTCTTTAACTTACCTGATTGATCTAGACATACAACAAGAAATATTGTTTGAGAGTAGTGAAAAATATTATTCTTGGCAATTCAGCAGCATACATTTTTAAGGTAGGAGAAATGTTAACAGTCAATTACTGCATGTGACACTTCCAAATCTGATGTCATTCATTCCTCTTGCCCTTATTCTAGGAATTCTAAGCATATTTTCCAACTGTATTTAATATGAATATTTTTATATTCTATCTAGTGGCTTATATAATAGTTGTGTGTGTCTTGTTACGTTATAATCAGCTGTGAGGAGTTAGATAGACTGATACTTCACCCAATTTTCTTCTCTGTTTATATTTGAAGTTTAGTTTTATTCGTCTTGTTTTCTTCTTGTAGCAATTTCAGTGTTAAATCTTACGAGGAGATCAACAGTGAATTTGCCTCTGGCAGTCAGAATCAACAACAGAATCTTTTTAATATTTAGAGATAGAAGTGATTTCAGCTTTAGTGTTGAAGCTCTATCAGGTGTAGTGGAAGATTAGTCCTTAACAAGATGTCTGTGGTCAATAGCTGAAGTGTTGTGGTGGTTGGGGACGTACAGTGTTATCCATGGGCTGTATAGGAACAGTGCATTCACCTGGTTTGTGCCTTACCAAAATAAGTTGTCCCATGAAGTTCTTAGTCCAAGCTCAAACAATGAGATGTTAGTCTGTTGGAATTGTAAAAGGATGAGAGCCCGGGGATCCCGGCGGGGAGAGAGATGAAGTCCAAACCAATATGGTTGATAAGCGCAAAACTCCGGTTTATTAGCAATCCAAAGGCACTTATATAGTATACCAGCTTGTTAACTCCTAAGTGGCTTAAAGCTTATCACAGCACATTTCTATTTCTACATAATTGGACTTACATTGGCAAGCTTCCATAGTCATGTTATGATTAAAAAAATTCGGTGTTCACCCCTCCTGTTCCCTGGTTAGCACACCTTATCAGGACAGCTGCATCGTTTCAAAACTCCCTCTTTATTAGTCTAGAAGTGAAGGCTAAGTTTTGTGCTTCCACATGGCTTAAATTGTTCTCTCATAGTTGAGAATGCATAACATGGCTTCTTAGATTATTGCTGCTCTTACCTATTTGCTCCTATAATCTGTGACCTACTGTAAAACTGACCCTTAGAAAAGGAGAGGAAAGAAATGAACCAGAGCAGCTTGTCAGTTAGAGTACAAAATGCAGCACCAGATCTGCATCATGTACATCTGAGCTGTGTGTGATGGAAAAGGTGATGGACATGCAGCAATGCAGTGATGTGGAAGGAGATAGAATGCTCTGGGGCTGAGTCTGAAAAGGGTGGAAAAGAAAAAGTTTAAACTTCTGAGTGTAGCGGGAAAAAAAACCCGGAAAAAAAACCCAGAAAAAACCCCTACAAACCCTCACCCCACCATCTTCACTGAGGTTTTTTAATGCTTAACAAAATGTCAGAAAAATTTCCACACTAGAATGTATCCCCTTCTGGGTTTTCTTGGAGAAAGCCATTCAGATAATTTTCTCTTAAATTTAATATTCAGAGTTGGGGTTGTTTCCTCTCGGTGAATAATCTGTACAGGGAAATGTGATCTGAAACTGTTCATGAATTTAGGTCAAATTCAAACAGGAAATAAAGTTTTAAATGTAGAATTATAAATGAATGCGGGTGCCTTAAGCAGGCCAAGTCTTAAAGCCGTCATCTAATATTTGAGGGAGCAACAATCAGTTCTTTTTTTTTTTTTCGGAAACCTGTTTCATAGTGCAACTTGACAGGGTGACACAGCATCATCTTGGTGGTTTTTTTTGGTTTTTTTCTGAGCATCTTCTGTGCACAAGGTGATGTGCAAAGCTTTAAAGAATGTGATGGATGAATTTCCAGAGCCTCAAAGTCAAATGACATATCACAGCTGATCTGAGTCTCAAAGAAACTGAATGCAGCAGCCAGGCTTTCTGTGATAGATGAGATATTTGGGTGATTGCCTCTTCAGCAGAAAAAAAAGGGGTGGATGTGAAATTTCCATTCCTTAATATATTTCAATCAGAGTTATACTTCATACTGGGTTCAAACTTCCAGCTTTCTTTATCCAAATAAATTTTGCTATTGAAGAATATTTTTGTTTTGAAATATTTCCTCACTTTCCCATATTTCAGTGATATATCAAGAGATCTGTTTACTATAGCAAAGGATTGGGTAAAACTGGCTTCATGCAGTTTTCCACTGCAAACAACACTAGGAAACTGTCAAAAGAGAACATTTGTAAGCACAACCATTAGCACACCTTTTTAGTTACTTCGCACAGAATTTTGTAATCCAGTATGGTTTTAGTGAAGCTCTGGGTTTGTACCAAAACAGGTGACGAGGAGGGTCCCTGCCTTCCTTCCTTGCTTCAACAGGGAAGGAAGGCAGATTCACGAGTAACCTTCCTGTATCAGTATAATCAGTCCTAAGGAAAATATTCAGGCATTTTCTTTGGACCCTTGATCTACTCTATTGTCAAAATTCTGCTGCGTAAACAGGTACACAGTAGTGTGTGGCCTAACACAATATTCACATTTGCACATTCAGTTATTCTTTCTGGAACAGAGGTGTGATAAATGTAGGAAAAAATTAAGCCAGGAACCAGCAGTTCTGGCCCTTCTGTTCTGTGTATGAAAAGAATGTAGCAAATATTTCCATATTTTGGCTTGTAGTCTTATTTTTTTTGAAATTACTTTCTCTAGTTGTTCTTGGAAGAAATGAATATTTATCCTTAAATGCATATTCTATTTTCACAGTAACAGTAGAACAACAATTTGTTATTTAAAAAAATTGCTGAAAATCAGTTTGATTTATTAAATGAGTGGTAAGTGGAAACCCCAACTTTATCAGTATTTCCAGGCACAAAAAATGCTGTATTTGCTCACTCTGAATATTCTCATGCAAATAAAACAGACTTTTTAAAATACATTATGGGTTGAAAATGAATTGCCACAGAATCTTTGAACTAATGGATATTAAGACATGAATTGCATGTGTTACTTATAATTTAAGAATATTTCTAGGGATCTGTGTACTTCTTGTTTGAAGCAATGCAACATCCAGTCTTTGGTGGAAGGTGTTAATAAAGAGCACTGTCTTTGCTCACTTACCAGTAGTTTAATAAAGAAAGGCACAGATTAAGAGTGAGGTAGCTTGGGAAATGGGCCATTAACTGCACTAAAGTGCCAGTAATGTAAAGAGACATATTAATAATGACAATGGCAATGTCATTGATGATGAAAAATACAACTTTTGCACTTCATAGAAGTTATATTTTTTCCCCAGGAATTGTTGTTATTTGCCCTTTCCCTGGTCTCCATTTACAGCTTTGTTCCTCACTCTTTTTTCTGACCGTGTTACCTTATTGGAAACTAATACAAAGTAAACCTAAAATAGAATAAAAATATCAACAACTGCGATGAATCATCTGGTGTATACTGCAAGCATATTGTTTACAGGTGTAATATTAAACTTGTTAATAAAAAGCTTTCCTGATGCATAAAAAAATTAATGGTTTACAGATATAACCCTCAAGAGTTCTGTCAACTAATGTTTGGAGGGAATGTAAATCACTGCACAACTGGAACTTCACAGCAGTATGTTCTTTAGATGGATACCTGAAAAACCTATGATTTTGCTGATGGAAGGGGATGGCACAAAGTCTGTGCAAGAGATAAATCTGCACTTAAAGGTGAATTCTGCCCTCAGAAATGTTCTCTAAATTCATAGCTTAAACCCTCGCTCTTTGCATTAAGTATCCACATATCACCTGTTTATGATGAAGGTGGTGGTGAAGGGAATTGCAGTAGCAAAATAAGAATTAATGGGAAAATACAATTATGAACTAAATGGCTGTTTGCGCTATTTATTGCTGTGTTCATTGTTAAATTTCAACTTCCATAAATATTCAGTTATTTATATATTAGCATTTCATTAGTGAAAAATGAATCTCTACTTTTAGGAAACTGTTGTGAAGAATATTATGGCTGTGCTTTTTGAAGTGCTTCCAGAATCCACTCCAAAGTGTCTTGCTGAGCTCCAAGTGAGGAGGGCTGTGCGCTGCAGGGATGAGCATTGCCAGGATGCTGTGCAGCAATGTTCAGGAGGGAGCAGTGCCAAAAGGGGGGTATCTTAGAGTGAAACTTGGCTGGCTAAACAGTTATAGTAAACTGACAGTAGGCTTGATCTCCATCTGGAAGATGCCAGAGTTTCCCGTAGGCTATTATTTCACCATTTTTCGCAACTTTCGAGCAGACCTTGAAACATAGTGAGCATTAATGCAGCTGGAGGTGAGCTTGCTGTGCCTCTGTGAACAGAAATAAAGGTAAAAATAGCTCCTTTCCAGGTGGAATATAATCTAAATTACTTGAGAGCAACACAGACTTTCTCAGCTGCAACCCAGGGAATGCTTATGACCCTCTCAGACACCTGGGAAGATGGCAAAGCAAACAGTTCAGTGGCAGTAACTCCTGATCTGCCATTGATAATACACAGGTGAACATTTCTCCTTACCTCAGTTCTTGCCTTAGCCCTGGCCTTGCTGCAGGTGTGCAAGGTGAAGTTATTGGTCTCCATCTGGAGAGATGGTTAATCCATTAACCACCAGCCTCTGAGCTTGGCCTTCCAAACATTAGACCTATCCATCCATCTAGAGTGTAAAGAGCAGAACTGGGATACAAGACTCTGGTTGAAAGTCTTGCTAAATATCAAGTAGATACTGTCTGCTGCTCTCCCCTTGTCCACAAACCTGCTCACTTAGGAGGTCACATAGGAGGTGGTCAGGTTGGTCTGGCAGGGTTTCCTTGTGGCAAACTCTTGTTGACTATTCCTAATTGCTTTCTGTTCCTTCAGGAGTCCAGAAATGCACTCCAAGAGGATTTCCTGCCTGGCTTTTTTTAGTCAAACAAAGTGTATAATTTGAAAACATGAGACTTTGCATAATAATGACAATTAATGCCTGCCTGGTATTGTATTTAATGAACAGTTCTATAAAAAGGATAAACAGTGCAAGCCATCCTATTTGGGATAGATTTTAATTGGGTAATTAGCAGCAGCAACCAAAGGAAAAGTATATCACTTCTAGCATATATCAGTAAACTTGCAGGACTACTTTTCATACAATGTCTCCTTTTTGAATACGTTTCTGTCTTGGTTTGAAAGACAGGTGTCTGCTAAGGAAGGCAAGAACTTCCCTTGGAATGGCAGATGTGGCCCCCCTTCCCTCCGAGTTATTATAATTTTGAAATCAAGGGGCTTTTAGGCAAAGATATGGGAAATCGGAATAACAGTTCTTTACTATTATATATCTATATGTGTATAACAAGTCAAACAAACAACAGTAACTATGGCAGTAACAGCAAACAATCACAAACCCAGTCCCAGCCTTCTCGGCTGTCAGGCCCTTTCCCCTTAGGTGCAGTTCCGCTCGCAGCCGGCAGGGGCGCTGGCGGCTCCCGGTGAGCAGGGCAGGTGCGATGGTTCCCCCGCGGCTGCAGGGGGCGCTCCGGAGCGAGCTCAGGGAGCACGTGGCACTGGTGGCCTGGGATCTTGCGAAAGGATGGAACAAAGGCTTCACAAACCCCTGGGCAGCCGATCCCGGTGTCCGGCTGGACCCTCAGGAACAGCAGGCTGGAACGGCAGGCTGGAACGGCAGGGACGAGCACAAATCTTGGGTCGCAGATGAGATGTATCCAAACTGCAGAGCTGTGGTGGGAACCCCCCGGAGGTCTGGGCAGGCAGGGCGTGCAGGGCTACAACAGAGTGAAGGCCCGAAGCAATGGCGGGGGCAGGGCGGCCACGGCCCAGCTCTCAGCGGGGCAGGGAAGGCGGGCTTGGGATCCCGGGGTTTCTCTGGCAGAAGGAAAAAAGCAGCCGAAGAAAGCAGCCTCTGTCTCCATCCAAATGCCGGGACCGACTGTCCGCACACCCAGGTGAAACAAAGAGTGGCCAGATGCACCCCTCCCTCAGTGGCTGGCTCTTTTGTTTTTCTGAAGTACCCAGCAATTTGTCCCCCTAGCAACATGTATGGGGAAAATTCCTTTAACAGAAAAAAAACCAAAACCAGGACTGCTCCTAAAACCCCAGCAATTTCACATTTTGACTCTTGGTGAAATCATTGTGTGTGCTAAATTGTGTGTGTTAAATTGAGCCAAGACAATGAGGGTATGAGAACATTCTCTTTTAGGATTTTAACATTTCTTGCAGAATTCTTAACAGATGCTTAGCTTCAGTTTCTTTAAGAATATTAGCTTACATGGATTTGGGAATATTGGTGGAATAATCAGGCTGTGTAACCTCTTAGAAAAGAAGAAAAAACAGATATAAGCTGATTTTTCAGATTTACTTACAAAACCAGTTACTTTCATGATGTCAGATCTATACTTTCCCTGTCTGCTTTTGCCTTTTTCTCTAACTGAACTTACATTAAAGCTGGATGTGTTTTGGCTGCACATCTAGGAAAGTGGGGTGCGATACCGTATTTCCTTAACTTAAAATGTAGTTTGAGTTGTTTTTTTCATTTACTAAATACTTGGAAGATACTAGGAGCCTTGTGCTAGTTAAATACAACAGATTCATGGTGATTGACTTACAGAGTTCTCAGAAAAGGGTGGAGTGGGGCACGTGCAAGAAAAACCTCATTTTCCACAAAACGAGAGTGTAAATGAAGTAACAGCTTTGTTCCCTCAGCATTTGATTGTGAGTTGAGACAATATCTGAAACTCCAGTTCCACAGAGAGTGCAAAGCGAAGGGCAGCGTTCAGGGACCAGTAGCAGTATCCACAGGTGCTGAGTAAAGTTTGAATTGTGCTGGTGATGCTCTTGTAGGGATGTTGTTTTGAAGTTTTTTGTTCTACGTAACTAGAACTGATGGTAAAGAAAGGCTGCCTATCAAAGGCTCTTAATTCCCAAAGATATGCAGGCAATCAAACATTTAGGGCCAAGGATTGTGACTGCACCCATATTAGTTTAGACCATTTTTAGTGGTTGAAAACCAAAAAGTAGCCATGGAGAGAGTCATATGCACCCAATGCGGAAATATGGGTGAGATTGTCTTGGAAGTGATAATGCAAAAAAACCCAAATACAAGCAAACATCTGCAGAGTTATTAAAGATTTTTTTCTAAAGGACAAAATTCAAGGGCACCACAAAGATCTACGGGATAAGCCCTGTAATTGTTTTGCCACTGCAGCCAACCTGGGTATTCTTAGATTAATTTGTATTGAAAAAGGATACTTAAAGCAATTTCAATAGATTTTTACTAAAACAAATATTTGTTTGGTAAAAATCAATGCATTTTAATTTGTGTGCTACATTGCAATCATGTGTCATGTATCCACATGTGTGCTTTGGGCCAGTATAGAACAAAACAAAGACAAAACATTTTTCATTTGAATATCTTTTCTGCTTCATGACTTTTTAATGCCTCTACCTCAGTTGTTTCCTCTTTCAGGCCAATTGCTTTTCTCTTCTGATAGGATTTTACAAGTTCTTTTCCTAAGATCTTTGTATCTGTTCTATGACTTCATTTGACATCCAAAATACGTGTGAAGGTGTTTCTAGCACCGAGTTATGGTCCCAGCCAGAGCTATGGACCAGAGATACCCAGCAAGAACAGTGCATACCTGGGTACACTTCGTGTTCAGTCTTAAACTTCACTGGTATGAGGTTTCTCCTGAACTTGAAAATTTGTCCCCTGCAATTGGTTTGTCTGTAGAAATGCTGAGTTTAGAGTTTTTATGAGTAGAGGGGAAAAAACACTTATTTCAAGTATTTAGTGGAAATAATTTAAGGGATCACTCAATATACCTGCACACAACTGTCTTGATCTGTAAATTGTTACTTTCTTGATAGGAAGCTCTTCAGTTCCAACCTTGAGTTTCTAATTATATATTCCTGCTCCCTTTCTGTATCTTGGGGAACACACTTGGTGCTACAGTAAATATTATGGACTACAGTAAACCAATTTAATTTCTGTGAGTCTGAGACTTCTGCAGATGTTTAATGAAGTGAGCTGGTTCCCCACTGACTTTGCATTACCATTTTGAGTAATTTTTCTAACTTGCAGTGCTTTTGTACAATCTCGTTGAAGTAAAAATAGCAGCTGTCTTGAGTTTTTCCTGTGCAGCATTCTGAGAAAATAATAATTTCAGTTCATACAAACAAGTTGATAATAGTGTGGTGGGGTGATGCTGGCTGGCTTGAATGGTCGAGCTCTGGTGTGCCCTCGGTCAGAGGGAACGCAGCGTCACTTCCACGACGCCCTCAGAACGTCTTCAGTGGAAAAGCGAGGCGCAAGATGGAGGCGTTGCTGCTTCCTCCTCAGAGGGGACACAACAGGCAGCCGGTGTCAGGGCTTGTGTCAACCCGGAGGCAAAGGAACAGAGAGGGGCCTCTGGTATGGGTTCCAACACAGGTTTATTGCCAGAAGGGCCCTGAGGAGAACAGTACATGCCCTTTTAAGGGGGGGTGGAACAAGACGGGGAAAAGGGAAGTAGCCAGTAAGGTACAGACAAAGGGGAGGATACAATTTTCCAGAACCAATGGGGAAAATGTGGAGGCAGGACTTAAAACAGGGGACCAATGAGCAACTGAAAAAGGGAGAACTTTCCAGAACAGGGGGAGGTAACTTGGGTCTGGGAACCACCCAGGGGGATGTGGCTTAGACCTCTGAGCCGTCCCATGATCTGCCCTCCGGCCCACTGTCATGGGTGAAATCCACCCAATGGATGGCCCTGACTTGAGTGGCATGCAATGATCTCGGCTCCTGAGTGAGCTGAGCCACCCCAACATCTCCCCCTTTTTTTATTGTGTTTTGATGAAGGTTTTAGTGTTGTGAAAGTTCTTTCAATGGCAGAAAGCAAACATTTTTTTAAAAAACAAAAGGATAAAAAGAATGGTAATGAAAATCCATAAAACAATCTTTACAATGGATGAAATCCACCCTGATAATCCCCAGTTCTTAAAAATATTATCCATCCAGTTCTCAGTTTCTACTTTGATCTTGGAGACCATCTTTTGCATTTTCTGGATGGTGGAATGTATGCTCTCGCTTTTTGAGGACAAGTTGAAACAGCACATTCCTTCAAATTCTTGACACCCATGGCCATGTGCTAGGAGCAAAAAGTCTATGGCAGCTCTGTTTTGTAGGGTAGCCTTTCGAGTTATTTCTTCGTCTTCGAGGAGGCCACTTAGCACAGCTGATGTAAGATTGGCTTGTTTAGCCACCCAACACTCTAGGGTGCCCAATTCTCCTAGAGCCTTTGCTGCTGCTACCCGTGGCAAAAAGAGGGAGACGGCGGATCTTTTTAGGTGGGACCAATGGAAAATTTCTGAATCACAATCTTTGTCCAAATTCTTGAGATCCCTTTTATTCTTGAGCCAATTGGGTTCTATTACTCCAATCAATAATTTGGGTTAGGTTGGGGGTAAACAGCATCAACTGGCCTAATGTACATGGACCTCCACGAAGCCAAGAAGGGAGACCTGCCCATGCCCTATCCCCTCAAATAAGGAATTTCCCTTCCGGGAGGTTTTTGGGACGGTTCGTGGATGCCAAGAGGATAAACTCTGTGACATTGCACCATTCAAGTGAGGTGAATTGCCTATGGTGTGGGTTAATGTTGGTGTATTTTTTCCCTTCCTCTTCTGCCTTATAAAATAAATGAAGGCAGAAGGGAGCTGGAGCAGACCCTAAGAGCTCAAGCTCCTGGGGTTCCTCCTCGGCATCAGGCAATTTTTTGGCCCACACATCCCATCATTGCAAGGGATTGGCTAAGGGCGGTCCCCTTTTAGGCTTTGAATATGATGTGTATGGAATCCCTACTAAACAGGTAGAAAGAGGGTCACTTGCAGCTGCTGTGGATAAACAAAGATGGTCCTGTTGCGGTGCTTTGGCCAGGGTGACCCACACATTCTTTCTCAGTTGGGGGATTATCCATGCTTCTCCTTGCTGGTGTAAGAGGAGCTGCAGCAGGTAGAACAAAAGCAGGTGGGAGATCATCCTGTAGGGGCTTTTACTGAGGAAAACCAGAACATTATATGAGTGTGATAAATTTGAATGAAACATTCATCGATTCATGGTTCCCTTAGACTCCCCCCTTTGAAATAAAATGAAGGATCACTTAAGGGAGGGAAACACATTAGGGAAGATGGGAAAGGGAATGTCCATTTTTGCAGCCTGGAAGAAGAATTCTTTTCTTATTTAGGAGGTCTTGTTCTTTCTTCTTTTCCATGCTGTTGCCACTGTGTTTTCCATTTGCTTTGGCTTTAAGTTCTTTATTAAATAAGGCTTGATCCACTTCCCAAGGATCCATTTAGGTCCTTCTGGGGTGGACACACATCCGTAGCCTCTGCCCCAGGTGACCAGGAGGTATGTGCCACATATTTGCAATGTGTCTGGGTCTTTTATCAAGACCTCAAGTCTTTCAGTTACTTTGGCCTTGGTGGAACTGGTAAAGTGCCGTGTGATGGGGGGATTCGGTTCTTCGTAGGAGCAGTTTAAAAAGTTTACGGTAAAGAGCACTTTGGAGAGTCTTAAAACGGGGTCATTGATCTCGTTGCCTCCTTTCTGCTGTTTGAGCAGTCTTTTTAAAGTCTGATGCTTGCGCTCTACAATTGATTGACCCGTGGGAGAATGGGGGATGCTGGTGACATGTTCCACACCCCATTCATTAAAAAATTTTCTAAGTTCTGCAGATGCATATGCCGGGCCATTATCTGTTTTTATTTTTTTTGGTGTCCCCAACATAGCAAAGGCTTGAATCAGGTGGTTAGTGATGTCCTTTGATCTTTCCCCATGGTGGGCTGAGGCGAAGGTCGCACCGGAAAAGGTGCCTACTGACACGTGCATGTATTTTTGGCAACCAAATGGGGGGAAATGGGTAACATCCATCTGCCATACCTCACAACTGCCGAGGCCTCGAGGATTAACCCCTTGGCCTAACAATGGTAACTGATGTTTCTGGCAGTTAGGGCATGTCGCCACAATAGTCCTCACCTGGTCTTTGGTGAGGTGGAACATCCGGCCGAGGGCTGGAGCATTTTGATGGAATGTGGCATGGCTTAACTGGGCTTGCTGGAATCTATTAGGTAAATTTGCCAATTCAATAGGCATGGCTAGTGCATCGGCTCTCTGATTCCCCTCTGCGATGAATCCTGGCAGATCAGCATGTGATCTCACATGCATCACATAGAAGGGCTGCTTTTGGTGGGAGACAGTTTGAATCAGCTTCGAAAGCAAGTTATGGATTTTTGGATTCACCACCTCTTTGAGCGATGCTCTTTCTGCTCTGGACACCACTCCTGCTACATATGCTGAATCTGTTATCAAATTAAATGGTTCATTGAACCGCTCAAATGCTCTGACCGCTGCAGCGAGCTCTTCAACTTGCGGTGATCCTTCGACCACCTGCACGTCAGACTCCCACTTCTGAGTGCGAGGATCCCTCCAAGTGTTGACAGACTTCTGGGATGCTCCAGAGCCATCCGTAAAGATCGTCAGGGCATTGAGTGGTTCACAGCTTCGAATTTCTTTTGGAATTAACTTAAAGGCCAAATTGAACAGTTTGTGTTTTGGGTTGTGAGCCGATATTTGTCTCGAGTAACTATCAAGAACGACTTGGAGATGATTGTTGTTTTGGAGGAGATGGTCCAGTGCATTGGTGGTTAATGGCAGGTAAACACATATGAAATCACACCCTGCTAGGGTACGGAGGCGAGACCTAGCTTTTATCACTAAGTGAGCCATGAGCTCCTGTGGCGTGGTAATACTTTTGGACGGCTGGTGCGAGAGGAAAACCTGCTTGATGATCAGAAGAGGATCCCTCTGCACCTCGTCCCACTGGAAAATCAGCCCATGGAGGTATGGCATTTCCCCCAACACAATAAACTGAAAGGGCAGACCTGGGGCATAGCAATGGGCTTGGCGAGATGACAGCGCCTCTTGGACCTTGATGATGGAGTTTCTCGCCTCTTCTGTCAACTGCCTCGGGGATTTGAAATTGTCGTTCCCACGAAGCAGGTTGAACAGAGGGGCAAGGTCTTCGGTTGTCAGCCCCAGGAGTGGCTGATTGGTCCATCACCCAATTGATGGACCTGCAGAGCTGGTGAAATTGCTGCAGAGTCTTAGGGTTGTTATTAATATGGAGCTGTTGTGGAGCCACAGTTCACTTGTCAATTTTTTGTCCCAAGTATTTAAATGGTGAGGTTCTCTGGACCTTCTCTGCCTGGATTTCAAATCCATAGGCTTCTAAGGCCTTGATTACCTCACCTAGTGTCCAGTCCAAATAATGTTGTGTGGGAGCACACACCAAAACATCGTCCATATAGTGAAGGATCACTGTCTTCACTGCCAATTTCCTGACAGGGGACAGAATGCGAACCCTGGCAGATGGTAGATGAGTTTTTCATGCCTTGTGGTAGAACCCACCAGTGGTAGCGCTGCATAGGAGCTTCCCGGTTTATGGAAGGTACCAAGAAGGCAAACCAGGGTGCATCGTCTGGGTGCAGGGGGATATGGAAGAAGCAGTCTTTGATATCTATTACTGCTGACTTCTACTGCCTCAGGAGCATAGAGAGTGATGGCATTCCAGGCTGCAGGAGTCCCATGTCTTCAATGACTTTGTTAATTTTTTGCAGGTCGTGGAGGAGCCTCCATTTGTTCTTCCCTGGCTTTTGTATCACAAACACTGGGGAATTCCAGGAGCTATTAGAGGGCTCGATGTTTCCCTTCTTTAATTGCTCCTCCACGAGTGCACTGAGCACCTTCAATTTATGTCCTTTTAGAGGCCACTGGTCCACCCATACTCATTTGTCAGTGAGCCAATTTAATTTCTGGGCGGGGTGCTCCAGAGTGGCCCCTACTGAAAATCCTGGGGTCGAGATGGAATTTCGACCCAGGCTCCCCATTGAGACATGAGATCCCTGCCCCACAATGTAAAACTGGAGTCTATAACAAATGGCGAATTGTTGCAATTTGCCCCTCCAGGCCCTCGATTTGGACAAGAGTCCGGCTCTTTTGGGCAGATACAGATCCTCCCACACCCGTAACAATACCTTCCGCCGGCTGCAACTCCCAGTGCGACGGCCAATTGTTGGAAGCGATGATCGTCACATCTGCCCCTGTGTCCATCATCCCCACCATGCTGATGTCCGAGACTTGGCAGGATAACTTGCAGCTGAGCATAGGCTTCTCTTTCGCAACCACCTCAGCCCAGAACACAGATGGGTTGTAATTCTGTGGTGGGCGACTGGGCATGAGGATGGCTTGGGCAACAGTCTGGTCAGCTGCCAGGAAAAAAGGCGGGTTAATGCATTGGGCATGGATGGTGAACAGTCCTTGTGATCCCACTTGGACAATCCCAGGTGTGATAAAGATGTCTGGTGGTGTGCGTGCAGTGTCTCCCATTACAAATAATATACGGTCTTTGAAGATTTTGCAACTCACGAGGACCCTCTGAGGTGTCGTGGAGTCCATTGAGGTTGCGGTGGTGGTTATGACAATGTCTCTACTTGCAGCTCCTTCATTTTTGTCGTCGCGCGGTGCTGCAGGTCCGCGCTGTCCACTCAGTTTTCTGGCTGTGTCCCAACGGGCCTAGGCGATGTCATTTGCCCTGGGGAGACAGCTTGGGAATCTTTATTAATAGGAGCTGGAGCTCTACAATTCCGGGCGAGGTGTCCTGGCTTGCCACACCTGTGGCAAATCCAGGGTCTATTTGAATTCCTTTTGTCCTCAGGTGCCGCTGCCTCAGTGGCACCCACAGCTCCCACCACATTCCCCCTCATTTTTAAATTTGGTTGGCCAATGGGAATCAATGTTGTACAGTGCCGAATCATTTGTTTTAGTGTTGGTGGAGGATCAAGTGGAAGACTCATGATTACTCTTTTACACGCTTCAGTTGTGTTGGCTTTTGCAATTTGGGTAATGATGTTTTCCCTAGTTCTCTGATCTTCCACTTGTTTCTCCACCACGAGTTTTAATTTGTCTACAAAATCAATGAACAGTTCATTTGGAAGCTGCTGAATTTCAGTGTAATTTAGTTGAGGCGCCGATTTAAGGGGCATCATCAAAAATGCTTGCTCCGCTGCATGCTTAACAGCATTCAAGACCGGCTCGGGGGTGTTACGGGCCTGGTCTTGTGGCTTGGCTAGCAACCCCTCACCGGTGAGGTGATCCATGGAAACCCCTGCATTGTTAGGGTCTTGTAACACGATTGGGAGAACCTCTCTTAGTCGCTTTCTCCATCCGTCATCCCACATCTCAAATTCGGCCGGAGAAAGCAAGCAAGAAAAAATGCTTTGGAGGTCTGCTGGGACCAACACTGTATTAGTGAGGGTGGTCCGCAGGAGATTCCGGAAATATGGACTCTCCCTCCCAAACTCCTTCTGGGCTTTACAAAGTTCTTTGAGCCCAGCAGGGTCAAAGGGTTTCCAGGTGGGGTTGCCGCCAGCCCGGTTATAAGTAACTGGAGCAGCGAAGGGACTGGAGGAGGCTTCCAGTTCCGGTTTCAAAATGGTGTTGGTTCTGGTTTCCACAGCATGGGAACCGGAAGATGAGGCGTGGGAAGTGGAGGGGCCCTCCCAGTAAGCAGGAGCTGAGGACAAAGAGGAGTGGCCACTGGAGAGGTGGGGACTCCCAATGCAGGGGACAGTACCCGACGCAAAGGAGGAGCTCACAGCCGTCATATCATGTGGGGGTGGAGACAAGAAAGGGTTAGGAGGAGGGAGGAGAAAGGGGTTGTGGGAAGGAGAAGGGAAAAAGGCAGGCTGTGCCATGTGGTCCCGTCCATTTTGGGGGAAGGCAGGAACAGCAGGGAAATGGGACAAAATGGTGGATGAAGAAAAGTCCTCGCCGCCATTTTGTGGGCAATATAACTGGGAACCACGTTTGGGCGAACAACTGGAGAAGACGGCATAGGGGAGTGGGTTTGGGTAGAAGCCAAAACAGCTTGGCCAGGGCTATTTCGCCGGGGCAGCTGAGAGGATCGAGGATGGTCGGGGAGACGGTGGCAACCCTGTGCCTCTGGGCATTTCACACCTCCCGCTCTTCTCAGTGATGGGGTAGTGGGATGAGGAACACGAGGGGAGGAAGGAGGGACTTGGGGAGAACTGGGGAGAACTCGGGGCTTTTCTTTTATTTTCCGATTTGTTTTGCAAGTGTCTCACAGAGCCCAAATGACGTAGAGAAACCTCTCTCCAGAGGTGTCTCCACGCTGGCTCAATTCTGCTATTTTATCCCCGACAAACTGCCAAAACGTGTGTACTAGTTTGAAAACAAACCAGTGGGAGGCACCAAGTCAGAATAACAATTTAATGGAAATTAAAGAAAAGGAAGAAAAAAGTAAAAGAAAACACTGTCAAACTGACAGAGTCAAGGTACAACCTGACACCCTGTTAGGCACGGTGGTGGTAGCAGTCTGGTAGAATGGTGGCTGCAGTCCTCTGAAGCAGTGATCCTGTAGTAAAAGAGTCTGCTCTTCCTCAGAAAGTCCAATGGTGGCTGTGTAGCTCCTGTCCTCTGGAAATCCAGTGGGAAGGGTTGTCTCTGGTGGTCAGAGTCCCAGATTATATCCAGGATGGGATGCTTGGTTCCTCCCTCTGGGTGGAGCATCTCACAATGGGGTAATGAGTCATGAGGCCAAGTGTTGATTAGGCTCATTAACAGAAAATAGTCCAGAGGGAGTTATCTCTGAGTCAGGCAGCAGGACAATGATGGGCAATTAACAGAAAGATAGTCTGGGGGGAGGAGGCAAGGAAACGCTGCCCCACCTGGTTTCAACAGCTCCTGAGGATGGTAATAGAATACACTGCAACCCAGGACAACGTGGCAGATTTTAAATTAACAGAAGACATTTGCAGAAAATAGAAGAAGACCCACCTGACAAACTTCTTCAAGAACACCTTAGAAAAATTAAACCCACAGCTTTTTAGGGATTCCCCAACTTGGATGTAAACCTCTCTTTGAGGCTGAGAGAGTTTAGAACCCATCCCTCCCTCAGCACTCTCTTCCACCCACCACTCGCAAAAGGGAAAACTAAACAAAAAGCCCAGAGACCGGGGATCACAGGAATACTTACCAAATTCTCCCCCTGACGGAGCTACAAATGTCTGGTCCAAGGAACTTAAAGGCATGGGTGGGGTCCTCCGGGTAAGGCTGCTCTCCAAGCTGGAGGTGGCAGCCTACTCTCGGAGCACCGCTCTCTAAAATGGAGCATGCTATGACGAGAGGTATTTGCAGCTCCAAAGTCGTTTACACTTGCTGCCCCCTGACAGCAAGGACATTGCAGGAACTCACGCGTGTGAGTCCCTGTTTGGGTGCCAATCTGACGCTGGCTGGCTTGAATGGTCGAGCTCTGGTGTGCCCTCGATCAGAGGGAACGCAGCGTCACTTCCACGACATCCTCAGAACGTCTTCAGTGGAAAAGCGAGGCGCAAGATGGAGGCGTTGCTGCTTCCTCCTCAGAGGGGACACAACAGGCAGCCGGTGTCAGGGCTTGTGTCAACCCGGAGGCAAAGGAACAGAGAGGGGCCTCTGGTATGGGTTCCAACACAGGTTTATTGCCAGAGGGTCCAGGGACCAGAAGGGCCCTGAGGAGAACAGTACATGCCCTTTTAAGGGGGGGTGGAACAAGACGGGGAAAAGGGAAGTAGCCAGTAAGGTACAGACAAAGGGGAGGATACAATTTTCCAGAACCAATGGGGAAAATGTGGAGGCAGGACTTAAAACAGGGGACCAATGAGCAACTGAAAAAGGGAGAACTTTCCAGAACAGGGGGAGGTAACTTGGGTCTGGGAACCACCCAGGGGGATGTGGCTTAGACTTCTGAGCCGTCCCATGATCCGCCCTCCGACCCACTGTCCTGGGTGGGGAAATCCACCCAATGGATGGCCCTGACTTGAGTGGCATGCAATGATCTCGGCTCCTGAGTGAGCTGAGCCACCCCAACAGTGGGGGAGAAATCTGAAAACCAACATTAGTGCTATTAAGGATGTGAAATCCTGCTAGAAATTTTTCAGGATTTTGGGAAGAAAAAAAAAGCACTAAACAAATATGTTCTTTAACAGCAGTTGGATTTTTGTGGGGCAATAATCCCTTATTGATGACCTTTTCTTGGACTGCTTTTACTTGTGTATTATGACTCTCAAGATTTCACAATTGGGAGGTGAACTAAATTTTAGAATTTTCAAATTCAAACGAAGTATTAAAGTAATTTTTAATGTAAATAACAGTGTTTAATATTTTGTAATAGTGATAGTAATATAATACATACCGTTGATGCTAAGAGTGGAAAATGGTAATTCCAATGAAACTGAAATAAAGGGACAAAAAGACCTTCTGTAAGACCAAATAAAACCAGGAGTAATTATAGAAGAACTTGCACATACTTGGCTGGGAGGACTGTGAACAGAATTTGTGGGGTGGGACTGTGCAGGCAATCAGAGCTATTGTTGCGTGTGCAGGTGCAAGGAGGGTGGCAGGAGATGAGCTTTCCTTAAGGATGTGACCCATCTGCATCAGGAGATGCTGCCTCTGGCCTCTGGGAGTGGTCCTTGTTCCCTGGCACATACAGTGAGTGGACCACCCTGACTAAAATGATGCACTGGTTCTGCTAATTAAGAGCTTTATTAATTCAAAGGGTGAAGAGTTATGCTATAAAAAAGACACTACTGAAATTTGAAGCTTAAGCTTAGGGCTTTGCTAGTACTTCATGTTTATAATTATTTAAACCAAAGCTTTATTTCTACTGCTAAAAATAGTAGCATACCAACACCTTATTATTTTTTATTGCTTGTATAATTGTTTTATGTAATCATTTGCTGCCCTTTTTCTGTTTCATGTAAAAGTATCTTCTGTGAAACAAGAACAGCAGCCAAATGTTCACCTTGCCACCTACGTGTGTATTTACCAGGCTCACAGAAAAGAGTCACTTACTGCGACTTAGCTTTAATTAAAAAGATGTATAATCTATCTCTTGCATATTGGATGAACTCCTTCATCCCTTGCAGCTTCAGTGAGTGGGAGAAAGTGCAAGCAGCACTGGCTGCAGTGTTAAAGATGCTTTTAGCAGATAAAAAAATTAATTCTGAGACAAAGTTTGAAAGGTTGAAAACAGGAAAATAAAGGACTGCACTGAATACCATAAATTAAGAAAGCAATATATCTCAAATATATATTTGAGAGAGAGGTTGCTGAAATTCCCATTCGTGGAAGACTCCTTCTGTCATGTGTCTCTGTGTTTGATCTCCCACTGGGATCTGTTCGTACTCTGTGAGGTTTTTGTGGCTGGTAGATATTACATAGTTAGATCTCTTAAAAACGTCTAATAGTCTGGAATATTTGTTTTTACTCAATGTTTATTCTATTGTTTCATTCACTGAATACTCTGATGTGCACTGGATAAAACGGTAAAGTTTGCACAACATGGAATTTATCTCTTGCCACTGTATCACAATGTGCTATGAACCTTTTAGTCCCAGCTCCTGATTTTTCATTTCACTCAAACATTAAAAAAACATTGATTAAATCCTGTTTCATTAAGCTGGAATCTGGTATTCAGCCTTGGCTGAAATAAGTAACTGGAGAAGACGGCCAAACCAACTCTTCATATAATTGCTGCATTAGGTTTTTCAGTTGATCAGTTCCTTTATTCTTTTGGCAAAACCCAGTCCTCTGAGGCAGTTGGCATCTACTTAAGCTACAAGGAAACACTGGGCAAACTTTCTGCCATCATAAACATCTTTACTAGGTGGTGTTTTCCTACAAGTCAGAAGAGCCAAGAAATTTGACCTAAAAGTGGGCATTCTGTACCCTGGAAATATATAACTCTTCTTAAAAAGTATGCTTTAAAATACTCTTCTCAGTCAGTCTCCTGACTTCGAAGGTTCCTTGCGTGTAACAATAGGTGTCCTTGCAGACAAGCAGGTGGGCACAATCGAGGTGTTTTTTCCCCTCTGACGATGCTTTGAGCAGAACCAGAGATAACAGAGCAAAGCTGAGGCATCCCAGCACACATGCAAGCTTACCAATTACATGGAATTGGCCTTTTAGTTGAATGATTTAAAAATGAGGACTTTCAATGGCATAAATGTCGTCCATTTGGGAAAGTTAAAGCTCATGCATCCTATATTGTTACCTGCAGGCAAAACCCCATATATTTGTTATCTTGTGGGAAAAAACCTGTTGAAATGAGTTCAGTCAGGAGAAACCAGTTACTCTGGGGAAATATTTCCTGCAAAGCAATTGAACAAATTCAGAAACTATTTTTTGATAAAATCAAAGATTTTTTTTCTGAAAAATACAGCCCTTATATATAGAAGCATATAAAAATTCACTTAACTATATTTCAAGCTTTGCAAGAGACCTCAGTGTCCTTTGAGGGGAATGACTCTTTAACAGGATTTAATCAGCAAAATTTGGGTTCCCCGAGCTCTAGGAATCATCTTCAATTCTTTCCCCCCCACAAAAATCACGTGTGTCTGATGTTAAGACTGGTAGTTCTACTTCCCTAAGAAAAATACACTAGAATCTTTATGCTGAAGGCCAAACCCTAATATATCTGCAAAAGAATTCCTTGCTTTAGTATCTTATTGCTTTTTCTTCTGTTTCATTTCCCAGTAGCAGAACAACTGTTTTTCAACCATATTCAGATAAAAACCTACCTCCAGTCCTAGTAAGGACTAAAATGAATATTAAAGGCTAGGCTGAAGTCTAGGTGAAGATCTGTGGACTATGGACTGCTTCTGACAGCAATTCAGTGCCTTTCCAAGTAAATTTCAGGTAACTAGCTATTTCATTAAGGTGCTCAAGTCACCTCATCTTAGAATATTTGATCTCCAAAATGGAGTAACACTTAATTTGCTTGTCACTCAGTGTATTTGATCACAATGCTTGAAAGCAGACATGCCTACCCTCAATTATTGTCCCTCTGAACTTTCTTACTGTTCCCTCCTACTATCAGATTAAGCTATTTTAGTGTGTGTTCTTTAGTATTTATTTAAATGGACCTTTATTGTAGAGATGTGGTTTCTAATAGTCCGTGTCTAGGAGTCATCTCAAATATTTCGTTGTTTGTGGTGTAATAATAGAAAAATAGAGAAGGGCATGAACAAAAATTTAAGTGATTTAGTTCTGGTTTTGCTCAACAAAAGCAAACAGCCCTTTTGGAAATTGGTGACTTAGCTGTGATGTTGTAGGCACAAAGATATTTTCTGGTTTAACCTAAACCGTATTGGAGAATCCAGGCTGAGACAGACAGGAGGGGATGAGGATCAGACCTGACAACAGATGCTGTTGCTGTCCCCAGCCATTTGCTCCATCGTTTTGATGGATGTTTCTGACCCCGAGGCAGGGATGTCTGCTCAGCTTGTGAATGAGGTCCTGAAGAGCAGCAGTTTTCAGTCTGGTGTAGTGTGGTAATGTACTTCTCCTGTGGTTTGCCTTGCTATGGAGGGCCACAGGAACCACGTGATGTGATGTGAGAGGGGATTTGCAAGTGGATCAGACGGGGTGTCTCTGGCACAGAGGTGGGCCATGCAGGGAGGTGGCTGCAAATTTAGCACCCCAATTTTGGTCTGTTGCTGCAAATTTTTCAGAATTTTAAAGGGGTTGTAAAGCAATTGATGAAGTTACACTTAATTACTTCAGAGGTAAAAAAAGTGATGTCACTATTTCTGTCATTTATGAAGAAAGGAAGAACAGGACAGCCTTTGTCTGCAACAGTAATAAACTTAATCTTCCACTGGAAGACAGACCAGCACCTGGAACTTGTATAGTCCACAAGATTTTTAGCTTTCTTAACAAAATTCCAAAATTTTTACAGCTGCAGCTGTTGATAAGAAAGTACATTATGAATTGGCATGTATTGTATTAAATGTCTCATTGCAATCATACAATCTTCTGAAACTTACTGGAAAAGCACTGGACTTGCCCAGAACCTTTCTGAATGCTTTACTTTGTGTCAGAGAGTAGAATTGTAATGCAGGAGAAAAGGGACTGGCAACTGCTGCTGGTCCTACCCTCTTACATGCCTTTTGAAGGTTTTGAAGGTACCCCACTGGAGGAAAGACAAGAAGGTGCAGAGGTCCCATGTCCTGCACCATGGAATGGGACAAGCTCAGAAGAACAATGAGCATGTGCTGAACTTCCGTCCTAAATACAGCTGAAACCAGTCATGAACTCACCTGACTTCTTTTGCCCTTAGACCCGAAGTTGATTTTTAAAACAATATAAATGGCGTTGTTTATACCATGTGTAATGTCTTCCAGTTAGGATTTATCATGCTTTCATATTGTTTACCTCTTGTAGTACTGCTTAGTCTTCCCCTTCTTATTTGGATGCTCTTTTTTAACTGAATAGCATTCAAATAATCTGAAATGCTTTTAGTAGGATTTTTTTGGTCCTAAAACTCAATGGGAAATAATGGTTAAAGAAAAAGTAAAGAAAAATAATGGTTAAAGAAAAAGAAGAGTATGAATTTATTTAGATATTTTTCTTGTCTGGGAATGACTGATTAAATTAGGTGAAGATAATGTCATTTATATTTGGTGCATTTTCTTCTTTGTCAGTAATTTTTCTCATTATGTCTTTTCAAAGGCTTGAGTAATTGTGCAAAACACACTTAGAATACAAATCAGACCTATCAGAATGGTCTCATTTTTAATTGGTGAAGATGATTTAATGAATATTTTAACACTCTTTTATTGATTTTATGTGCGCAAACCTGTATTACACTTCTAGCAGCCTAAAATTCTGAACATTTTTATTTCACTTCAGGTGCACACACACAGAGAACCCTCCATAACTTAACACTGGTTTTGCATGGATGTGAAACCTGTAATTTGTTTTGAAATACTTACTAGCATTCCAGTGAATTGCAGTAGGGTGATTTGGTGAGTTGTGGAATCCCGGGGGGAGACTCTAGATGTCATCCTGTGAACCATGTGGAATTTCAACCCTCGATGCTGCTAATAACCTTTCCATATACCACTGAACATAATTGTTCTATAGGTTTAGTACAGACCCAGCAGCTCTTCAGTGTTAAAGGCACTGCCCGTCTTCAGCCAGCCCTGCTTAGCAGGGATGCTCTTTTTCACGCCTCAGCAGCCCTCTGCTCCGGATGGCTCATGGGTCCGTTCTATTCCCAGAGGGATGGGAGCACTCTGGTGCTGTGTTGAGCCATGCGAGGTGCCTTTAGAGCTGTCCCCTGCGGGCCCCTGCGATACCCAACACTGCGCGCAGGTGATGAACCGGGGCATCAGGGTCAGGGGGTGTCCCCACGCCGAGGTCTGGAGCTGCCCTGTGACTGGAGCAGCGTGGGGTTTAATTCCTTCATCAGGAAGATTCTAAGTGATGAGATTTAAGCACGGTCTGGGTGACATTAGGACACGTCAGCTCTTGGAGCTAGAAGAGGACAGGGGAAGGGGACAGCAGTGCAACCATGCATTTTTAAGAACAGAGCTGGGAGCTCCTTCTCTAACAAATTCTGTGGCATCTGTGTGTACAAGGTACACAATATAAAAACTGGGTCAAATCAGAAAGCTGGCCATCACTAAAAGCCAAGTATCCTAGGAGTTCACTTTCCAGTTAAGTTAAATTTTGAGTTCCACTTGCTCAGACTTCTCAGGCTGACCTGGAAGGGGCATATCTATCCCCATGGCAAAAAGTCCCAACAAACTGAGAGGGCTAACAGATTCTGGGGGCTGCAGTTGTGCAACCTGCAGCAGTGCAACCTGCAGCAGTATGTGTGAAAGATACTCCAGAGCTGTATCCTGCTCTATGACAATAGAAAACCAGATGCAAAGAAGACTTACTTAAATGCTGCCACCTTCTTCAGCTGGTGCAGCATAGAACATTTGAAGATTAAATGGGATTATGATACCTTTTAGTGTCCTCAAATTCAAAAGATTCTACATCATAGTCCAAAATACTGCACTGTCCCTGAATATATTCTACATGGTAGTATGATGGACTATCACATGAGATTGTCTATAAAGTTTAACTAGGCTAAAGATGAGAATGTGGGCAGTCTTGGAGCATGTAACCTCCAGGTTGGTGTGTGGGTGTGAATTAGAGATGTCTCATTAACCTTTTTGCTGTTCAAACTGTGCTACACTATCAACTGCACCTTAAAGGATTCAGTTGGGAAGTTAATTATGTCAATTTAGGCTCTCAATTCTCACTGAGGCTGGCGTTCAATGGAGCACTGCAGTACTGGGGCAAATAGAGTTTTACTGGCCTCTAAAATTGTTTCTGGAACCAAGAGCACGAGAGAGATAGCAAAATGTAGGAAAGATTAGGTAGAAATAATAAAAATACTGTCTAAAAACCTCCAACACCCTTATGAAAGAATGAGATTTACCTAGGTCTACTCATATCTCTGGATTCCATTTAGTATGCAGGGAAGAAGTGTGTAGTATTTCATCACTAGAAAATATGGCAGATATGTTACTACTGTCTTTTCTCCTTTGAAAGGAACTTCAGTTTTCTTAACTACACCACTAATCTTTATCAACTCTGTTTCAATTCTATTACAGTTACTCCTATTTCATGCTGGTTCTCAAGTTTTAAAGCAGAAGTTTTGCTTTTTATACTGAAGGTTCTTTGTCACAAACTGTGAAGGTGCAGAAGCTTCCTCTCTATGGAACTAGGTCTCATTGATCTATTGTTATCTATAACAAAGGTGCCTCATCTGAATGGCACACTTTAAATACGTATAGTACCTTAGAATACAGATGCGTTACACGAGGAGGGGAATCTGTGTCACACTGCTGGAAATCATCTGAGCATTGCTGATAAATGAGACGCTGAACAGCCGCAAGGCCTGTGTGCACTGGAGTGTGTTGCTGTTCACTCATCTCCGTGTTGCTCAAATACTAAAATCTCTACTAGTAAAATATGCTATACTCATCTCACTGAATGCATAATAAAATCTTTCTTTATGGAGAGCTTTCTTACAGTGGATAAATTCTGGCTTTGTGCTGGTCACACTAGCAGTGAAACAAAGGTAGTTTGTGGGCAAAATTGTACTGAAGTACTGAGGTTGTAGTTTTGATTTGAAAGATTAAAGCAGATCTTCTTATTGGTTATTTTGTTGTACACCAAATGAGAGTTTGGCAGTGAGATACTGGTTTAAATAAATGCAAGCACAAGAATGCTGTTTGACTCCATCAGTATTGTTGCTGTTTTGGAAAGCTGATCTGTAGTTCCATGTGTATCATGTTTATGTCACGCAAAATGGCTTGAAGGCATTGGCCTTGGAAAACTGTACTGAGTTGCTTTCAGCCCTTCTTTTCTCTGTGCTTTGTCCCTCCTGGTATAACCTGTGTCCTACAGCTGAGAGGAGGCAGTGCAAATGGTGCAAGTCTGTAGCCCTTGCTATGTGTATGGTGCCACAATGGTTTTGTCACATTTGGGGCTCACAAGGACGTAACACAGAGAAATGCAGGCCTGGTGTGGTAATGAAGGTGGAGGAAAGTGGAGAGACAGGAGGCACATGGAGATGCACTGGCATAAGGTGCCATGGGGTCTCTAAGTGACTTGGCCGTGGTCATGCAAAGAGATGCAAGCCCCCAGACCTGGGCATAACTGGCTTTAAGAACAAAGCAATAGCTCCCAACATCCATGAAGTGTGTCATGTAATAAATCTGGATGTAATGTGAAGATGCAAACTGATAGAGAAAGGATAAATATAAAAATGCTAGCAAACCTATATTGAAGAATCCCTGCCCTGAGCTCATTCCAGAGTGTAGTGGTTTGGTCCAAAATACTCATTACTGTTTATCTGCTGTGAGATAAGAATTAGGAGAAATGCAAAGCAGGCACCAAACTTGAAAGAATATAAAGAAGTTTATTAACAGACCTAAAAGAGGAAAGAAAAAAATTATACCGCCTTCAGAACTCTCCTCCTCCCCCCACCTTCCTCCCTACTCCCACTGCCAATGTGAAAAGACAACCCTTAAGATGTTCAGTCTGTTTACCACTGCCATAATAACCTTGTTCAGTCCATTTAGAAAGAGAAGTCTCTTCTTGCTCATGCTATGAAAACAGTATCACAACGAGACAGCCGCCCACTTCCAAATATTGTTCAGTCCATTTAGGAAGAGGAGTCTCTCTGCCTGCCTGTGAGTCCTTTCCCCCGACTTGCAGCTTGTTCAAGGTCACACACAGATAGCAATTGGTTTTCCCATGTTCGAGGGTCCACTCTTGAAGTTTTTTGGGGTACAATTTTAAGGTTGAGCTGTTCAGAAACAAAAACAGAGGCCCTTCTCCTTCCCTGGGAGCAAAGGGTCTTCCTCATCTTCACTGTTAGGACTATCTCTGGGAGCATCTCTAGGAACTGAGGTTTTCTCCTTTCCCATTTGGAGCAAAAGTCCTCATCTGGTTCACCTCTAGGGACTGAGGTTTTCTCCTTTCCCGTTTGGAGCAAAAGTCCTCATCTGGTTCATCTCTCCCTGTCCAAACTTCTCATGAAATTACAGCTGCGTCAGTATCTGCCTATCTCAGTGCAGGTGCTTTTGCTTACGAGCTGAACACTCCACCCCCCATATCTTCATGGAATTACAATGGGATACTCTGATGTATCATAGCTTCACAACAGAATTTCAGCTTTAAGCATCTCCTCTCTCTCTTCCCTAGGGTTTTCAGCTCTTCACAGCAATAAAAAGGGTTAATCTCACCTCGGCCTTGCAGCTTTGCAGCTGGAATGTTGAATCTTTCTTATCGCAGTGGAGAGGGGGAAGAGCCGAGCCGCTCCGGCTGCCCACGGCAAGGCAGTGGGGGGGTTTCCATGGCTGGAACAGGTCCATGGCTTCAGGATGGCTGTGGCCCGGCCCAGCCTGGCCCAAGCAGGGCCTGGCCGGGCCTGCTGTCCCCAACACGGGGCCCGCAGCCACCTGTCCCAGCACCGGAAACGAGAGAGAGCTTGGAGGGGGAGTTTGCCTATTCTTAAATGTGGATCACAGAGGTGGTCACAACTTTAAGTGGCTTAGAGAATTGTCCATATTCAAACTGGCCAGCTGATAGGTTCTATCAGTTCCCAGAGGAAACTGTAAGCACCCCTTAGCAAGGACATCCCTTCCGGGACTATGCTTGCTAACCTATGACACAGAGTGAGGAAGAAGAAACCATCATCATGAGCATCTTATTCCCCTCAGCCAAGGACTAGTGATGATGGCAGCTCTGCAGCCACATCAAGGCCAGAATGTAGCTCCTGGCTGAAGGATTCAGAGGAGCAGGGAAGCTAATACTAATATGCACACTTTTTTTTTTTGTTCTTCCTTCTGTGTTAGTTGATTTCAGCTAATAATAATATGAATATTAAAATATCAGCTAGACTGAGAATAAACTTTTGGTTTATATGCATTTTTATATATCAATGAAAGATGTTATTCCTATTTGTCTACAAGGCAGGGTTTAAACACAGTAAGAGTAAGGCCTCCTTTCTCAGGGGAGAAATTCCTCTGGATTTGAAAGCCTCTTGAAATCTCTCTGCTTTTGTGCTCAGAAGGGATGCCAGGATGCAATCCTACAATTCCGTCTTAAAAATCAGATGAATAAGCAATCAGCACTCATGAATATTGTGCCAGAACTGCATATCGAGAATAAGAGTAGAGATTCATTACTTCTGCACAGAGGTATTTTGCAGGAAATCTGCATCATAATACGTGACTTCCTATTGGATTGGATTTAATAAAACAAACCAGAGGTTCAGCATTTATTATAGATTCCATTTTCAGCTATGGCTGGATTTATTTCTGTCTAAAAATAACATTATTCTGCAGCTGAGCAATAGAGAACGTTCTTCCAGTTACTGCAGCATCAGCAATGCTGTGCCATCTATTTTCTAGCATGTGTTGAAATGATCCCTTTTGTGAATCTGGAGATGTGTCAGTGGCATGGCTGAGAATAGCAGGGATAGGCGTGAGCCATAAACCAAGGGCTAGACCCACCCTTGATTTAAGAACACTATTTTGTACTTGGCCAGGTTAAGATCCTGGCATCAGGTATTTCTGACTTTGAAACTTTGGCTTCATTTTGAGAAAGTAATTTCCTTTGTTATGGTGAGTGAAAAGAAATGCCAAGAGATAAGTATTGTCCATTCCCCCCCCCCCCCCCCCCCCCGATATGGACTGAACAGAACCTAAAGAGAGGTTGCTGTTTATGTTGTGGTTGTCAGCTTGGCTTTGTTTAGCATAGGAATATTTTTGTTATGCGGTAGTGTAACTTCTGTATATTTGAATGATTTAGTGACTGATGGCCAGGTATCAAGAAGGGCAGGCATGCACACAGAACTGTACCTAGAGTTGGGGATTGTTGGGGTGGTTGCTTTGTAACTTGACTCTGATTACCCAAAATCTTAAACCTGTTTTGAATTTTGCAGCTGGAATTCAGTCCTAAGAAAAATGCTCTAGTACATTGATAATAAAATTTACTCAGACACCTGCTAGCTCACAGCTTTGATGTTGCACGCAGAGAGAAAAAGAAAAACCATTATCACAGTACTCTCAATTTGGTTTGTGCCATATCCCTGGAGAGTGCTAAAAAATCTGGTTTGGAATCAGTTGCTGAATAAGTACATTTCTTTAGCCAGTTTACTCAAATATGCTTGACTGGAAATATTATGGAATAAATGGTCTGATTGAGGAGTAGGTCAATTGTCCCTGCCCTTGGAATGGAGTTGTCTGTGGGGGAGAGCAGAGGGTGTGATAAGTCCTTTGCCATGTTTGTGTGGGAGAGCACTGAGTCCACTGATTTGTGGCCCTCTGAACTGAAAAAGAACTTTTATTTCTTTCATTCTATAGTTGTACCACTTATTTGATCAAAGTTCTACTGACATACTCTGGTTATGCCAAAGCAGAATCCAGCCCAGTCTTTTTAGGGTTGGTCTTTTATTTTTCCCCTGCCAGCTTTATGATTGTATCTCTCAATGCTGATCCAACCACGTATCAAAAAGGAACCTTCTCTTTGTAACCTAGTTTGATGACCCAGCTATTATTGGTAGATAAGTCTAAGTCTTTTTCTTCCTTGACTGCATTTTTATGAGGTCTGAAATGCCAATAACCATTAAAATAAGAGTTTTAATTGAACTTGGCAAGGGAACACCTGAAAAGGTGTTGAGAAGACCATCTGATTTTTGACAAGTTGAGAGTTTCTCGGGATGGGGGATTGTAGCACGTCTTGGGGGGGGGGGGAGGGGGGTAGAAAGAAAATAAATCAGTGCCTCTATATTGTATTATCTAAGAGTTTTTAATTCTGAGAACAGATTAGCATTCTGTGTCAGGGACAATATGTTCATTATATATAGCAATATATCTCACAGTTTATTGTGTTGATGTGTGTAATGAGCTGAAGCAAAATCTACTAAAAAAGAGCATAAAAAGAAACTCCTAACATGTTAGATTTAAATCTGCTAATATTTAATGTGCACTTCATCTGACAGGTTGAAGAAAAGCCCTGGTGATATGGAATTGTAAGAAATGAATAGGTTATTCTGGTGCATGTATTCATCTTGCTTTTCATCAGAGAAACAATAACCTGGTCCACAGCTTAGCCTGTTAACAACAGGTATAATGCATTTGTGCCTGACACTTGCATTATCTTCAATATTAATATAAATATCAGGAATTACATCTGCAAGTGAAAAGTCAGGAAAGGTGATGCAGAACAGCATGCAGTACATTTTAAAATAAAAGTAGCATTGCTTATGACCAATTAAATATAACCTATTATATGCATGTGCTGCATCTATAGTCTGTGCATGAAAATTGTGGTGGGTAATGTGCTGGTAGAAACACCACTTTGGATTCACAGCAAACTTTAAACAGAAAAATAGATTATTATCATTCAAGAAGTGTATGTGCATTATACCTTTTCACAAAGCAGTCTGGATGGTATTATTTCTGAATGACATATAGCAGTAGTCTCTCCTCCACTTTTGCAGCTGCTCTATTACAGAATGAAACATGGAAAGCTTCATCTTGTTTTCTGCTCCTTAGGACTCCCCCGAGGCTGCTGTGCTTGTATGCCAGTGCTCTCGGTTGCTTTAGGAATCCAGATCAGGATGAATGTAACTTCCCACAACGGAGAGTTTCTGCAAAAAAGGGAATTGTTTAAGGGGAGAAATCTCAGTGCCTGTTAACACTTCTTCAAGTAGAAATTATATTAAGGTCACACCAATGATTTTCCTGATCTTGCAGCTCCAGGCAAATGGTCACACTCAGCTCCAGGTGAATTGTTCTGTAAGGTGCTGGAATTGCTCTTAAAAAAATAGAGCTTACTTAATGCTCCAGTTAAAAAAACCACCACCACCAAACCAAAAAGAAAACCACAAAAAACCCCCCAGTACTCCAAACCTCAACTAAACCAACCAAACAAAAACTCATGTAGTGTTGAAATACAAGTGTTTAATTGACTCTATGACAAATCATGCAGGGCTGTAAATAAGGAGTCTTGCCCCACACAGATCCTCTGTTCTGTCTCCATCCAGGTGCTCCACTAGTCCTGCTGACATCAGCTCAGCCATGGTACCTGCTCTGGGGAGACAGCTGTGTTGCTGATTTCCACAGGGAGAGCTGGGTGTGAAGCGTGTGGCCTGGGAAGAGCCTGGTTTATGGTGAGCTGTAAAGTATTCTGCTCTCACAGTAGAAGAACACAGATATCATCACTCAGTGCAGAGCTTTCTGTTTGAGGTTTCCTCTTGCCTTGTGTGATGACCTTTCCTCTCTCTGCCTGACCAGTGGCCTCTGTAGCTCAGCAACGAACAACAAGAAATCTCAGGAATTTGCATGTTAGTTGATGTGATCCCAGTAGGAATGTGGGGAGCGTGCTGCGAGAGAGACATGAAAGTATTTTTAAAATTTCATAGTATTTTGTTTTAAGCGAACCTTGTACACTGTAGAATCATAAAATCATTTAAGTTGGAAAGACCTCTAAGATCGAGTCCTACCATTATGCCACAAATGTTAGCAGCAGAGTAAGTTGCGTTATTAGCTTTGCTAGCTCTCTCCTCCTGAAGGCAACTGTTCAACTTGGTTTTGTCAGATCAGACAATTTGCTAATTTTGGTTTGGCTTGCATTGATTTGTTAGAAACTGCACAGCTCCTTTGCCCACAGCAAAATATAAATGACTGCATCTATAGAAATTTCCTGTTTAGATTTTTCAGGTGTCCTTTAAGGTTCTGACCTCAAGGATACATACAACCTTTTGATGTATCTTCTTGCCTGATAACTTAAAATAAGGTAACTTTTCATATTGATTTTTAGAGATAATTATGAAAGATGTTTCTATCTGCTGAATTTTAAGATTGACGTTTTAAAGCATTTATGTCGCAAACATGGGGTATATTAAGGAATTTCTAATCAGATCTTTCTCTGTTCTTTTAGAACTATTTAATATTGAGAAAACTGGTTTTTAGTATATTTTTGACACCAAGAAAATGTGGAAAAGAATTGAACCTGCAGTGAAAAATGCATTAAAATAGCTGCCTTGGACCAAGCTCTGTTGTCAGTATAGAATACTGGTAGCTGGTGTTCAAACTCACTGTAGCCCATAAGGTACAGAACCAAGGGGTTATTTTAATGGTGCTTAAAATCTGCTTCATCTGATCAATACTTGAATCAAATGATTCATCTGGAAAAGCAATGAACAAAACAGTTTAATAAAAGATAAAAAATAATTAACAATCAGTTAATTTGCTAGACATAAAAAAATCCTTCTAGCGTGTAGTATGCCGTAATATTTTCAAAATGTCATGAGGAAAAAGGTATGAATCCATCACGATGGCACTTGGAAAGTGCAAGCCCTATTCAAAGTGGATCACACTTCTTTCCTTGGGTAAATATAATTTAACCATAGAAATAGTGAACCATCCACCTGTCAATTACTTTGAAATGGCAGAAACACCTGTGTTCAGATAGAAGTGTTTCACACAGAAAGCTGTGATAACAAAAGCAGATGCTTAGGTATAAATCCTGTCTTGTGGGAACTCTGTAAAAGAAATTCTTCATCCCTGTGGCTGCAGAGTAAGTCTCCAAGGCAGGTTTTCAAGGATGGTTTGTTACGGTCGTTGTGCCTACTGACCAATTAAAGTTAGGATATATAAACTTACAGTATTTTCTTGGAAAACTTATAATCTAAAAAAAATGGATTAACAACCGGAGGGGCATGGGGAGAAAGGAGACAGTGGGCAGAGATACATCTCTAAATCTGCAGTGTTAAACTAAATGCCACTTTTTTTTTTACTCTGGTAGTAAGTAGTAGTAGTAGTAGCCTATCTTGGAAAAGATTGGCAGGAGGAGCACCTCTGTGAGAAATCCATGCATGGGACACTGATGATATTTCACATGGGAACAGTGTGAACCTATTTGGAAGTTTCATAGGAGATTCCTCTTGGCTTTGGTACTTTTCCTAATACACCGGGGCCCACAGCTAATGATTCTTCTAGAGATACTCTTCATAGGTTCCTGTCAGAATGAAGGAAAAAATAGTCTTGAGAGAAAGGTGATAGTTGGTTATCTCTGCCCAACCTTCAAATGTGAAAAGATCTGGGGATAAAAGTGAATAATTTTTGGGTAATGTAATCTTTAGCCACTTCTAATTATTATGAGGTTAGAAATTACTGGGAGATTGATTTATATACTCATGTCATTTTTCAATAAACTATGTAGACCAGAGAGATGGTGATTGACTATAATTATTGATAATATATGTATGCCAGAAATATGTTTTTATCAAGAAATTTGAAGTAAACACAGAGTGATCTTGCACACAAAAGCATACATAAGAATATTAATGAGATTGCTGAGTCAAGCACTAGGATTTAGAACATCACAAAATTGTGATGTCTTAAGCAATAGCCGTATCTCTTATTTTTAATCTCAACCATTTACTGAGGTGGCGATTTTTTTTTTTTTTAAGGAATGTGGTTGTGCAGTTAAGGACTGTTTTATAATGCATGTTTATGGGGAAGAAGGTTTTTTTTTTTTTTAATAAAAACACTTTGATATGAAAGCAAATTCACAGCATGAAGAAAAGTTGTCCTATAGGATGATGCAAGATGAAATATCAGCAGGCTACTCCAAACTACGGAGATATAAACTGGTTATTTCTCAGGAGAATCTTATTAAAATGGGAATTATTATCCTATGGTAAAAGGCATATACCAGTAATAAAGGTGAAGTGTACTTTTCCACTCCAAAAATCCTCATTTGCCCGAAGAAGACAAACTAAATGTTAGTAGATAAAGCTAAAACTTTGCATGAGGTATTATATCGGATTGATAGGAGGATTCTGGGGTGATAAGAAGCTTTACTTGGTGTTTGCCAAGGAGATGTTAAGAGGGAAGTGACCATAGAAGAGCTCCAAACCTTTGTCTCCCTGTATTTCTTTATTTCTGTTGTTTCTTCAGTGACTTTACCTTGGTTCTGGGGCCTGTAAAATCCTCAGGCTTGTCTGAGTTTGCTTTTTATTCTGGGACAGGAAGTATCTTGCATCACAAACTTACAGGACTGGATGAGAGGACTAGCATCTACAAAGAAAATCTGGTTTAATTAGTTATTTTGGGGTTCATCACTGAATCATATTGAGGCATGGAGTGCTTGCCACTACCAGCAAAGGGTTTTCCAAGACCCTTCAAGACCCATCTGTCTGCTCATTTCTGTTTATTGATTGCTGGTGTTGTAAATTTGACTCACGCTTTGTGGGCATTGCTGACTTGCTAAACTGTGGTGCCTTCATCCCATGTTTCAGGGGAACTTCTAAATTGGGTTTATTATTAATATTAGAACATTGGGACAAAACTAGCATGACTTTTAAGTGAAATTTGATCATTAAAACATGTTATTGAAGAAGAGACTGACTATTTTAGGATGTGTACGTGAAACAAGAGACAATACTTTTCTTTTGGTCTCAAATTTGAGTACCAAGAGTCAGCTCCAGTAGCTTATATTCAGTTTTAGAGAAGGAAGAGGCTGTTCATGTGCATGTGAGTAAAGGGAATCTAGTTCCTGATATTTTAGAATAATCTGTGGCTGTGCTGTTCTATGCTGCATTATCTTGGTGCAAGTGTTGTGCTTGTTGGCTTTCTCTTTCCAAACTGGAGGAAGTCTCTTATTTAGATATTTGCAGTCTTAGCTGCATTGTCAGATTTTTCTCTGAAACTGCTAGAGAAGCAATACAAGCTGGGAAAAGCCACAGTTTGTGTTTATCATAGCAATTTAATCTGGATCAAGTAGTCTTGTGATGTACATTTAGCTAGGAAAAAAAAAAGCAGGAAACCATATAGTACTACTGAAACTTCGTGAGATGCAGTGCCCCAGATTTTAGAAATTACTTCTGGGAATAATTCCAGTTTATAACTACCATTTTAAAATATCTTTTAAGCCACTATGCTTAATTACCCATGTAAATATGTATTAGAAATTAAAAGTACCAGAGACACAGTAAAAATGAGATGGGGAATGTGTTTGTTTGTAGATACCATAAAAATGATTTTATTCTTTGATATGTACACAGTGCTAAATGGAAAAGTAAATAACAGCAACAGCATTTGAGTGGCACTGTATACTGCTGCTTTGGCCCCTCCTGGTCTCTGTAGGTCCAGTTTCATGATTAGGATCACATGCTGAAAAGCCTCTCTGCTTTCTGTTTCCTGGGCACATTTGTTTTGAGGCTCCTGAAAAAAGCAGACTGAAGTGGTGGCTGTGTTTAGTGGCATTTCTTTTTTTAGTGTAAGGAGAGTAGAACGGACATTTAAAAATGTATAAGTACTGAAAACTTTTAAACCAGCAGTGTTTGCTCAGGAATAGATTTTTGAGTTGAATGCGTGTTTGGTTTACTGTAGACTGGACTCATTAACCTGGGGCTGCAGCTCAGGCTGAAGCCTGCCTTGGTCAAATCTTCACCACAGTGAAAGGCAAAGGCCACTTGTCTGTGTGTTGTGAGAGGACAACAAAAGTTAACATGGTCTGTCATCTGCTATGACCAGATCTCGACTGACACATCATCATGAACTATCTGGGCTTTCTGACCCAAATTTGCTATATTCTCTTTTGGTTCTCTGTGTTGTTCTTCCTATTTTTACTTTATTTTCCACTCACACCTTCAGAGCAGTTTATCCCATGGCTTCTGGGCACACCTCATTTGAGTGTATGCTGAGATAAAGACCATCAAGCCCAATATTCATGGGGACCTGAACATAGTTTACCTGGACCCTAAGGCTGCCATATGAAAATGTATTCTTAAATTTTTTTTTGGCTTGGCTTTTTTCCCAAGCAAGAGGTTACGTAGTTGTAGGGAAAGCAAAGAGCTATTGAACTTTGTGCTCTTTGAGACAAGATACCAGGCATAATGCTGAAGAGACTTATCATGTTAAAATAATTTGCTTTGGAATAATTACAGCGGTGTGTAAACAGGTAGAACTTTCTCTGCAGCTTTGTCTTTACACTGTCATTGTTCCCTAGTCCGTTTTTCAATAGTGTCTTTAGCACCCCCCCTGTAGCTTTTATGTGTGTAGATGGCAGATCATCCAGGGAAACTGGAGCAGTGTTGTAAGGGAGAGCAATACCCATGGTGTAAATAAAGGATAAACTTCTGTGCAATGGAGCATTTGGAATATACAGGGGTTACACTACAGTGATGCAAGCCTAAAGATTGCCCTCCAGTGCCAAGTTAAAGCTGTCCAGCTTTGGTAGCGTGACACTGCACATCATCACTGCCACTGTCACCTGCCTGAGGCAAGAAGGAACACTGGTCAGGTTTCCAAGAGGATTATCGTCGTGGGAGGGCAAACCTTAGCATCTCTCAGTTCACATTCATCACTGAAAGGTCAAAAAACCTCTTACTTTGAAACAATTTTTAGAGCATTTTAACATCTCCTCTCTGTTACGTAAATCCTTAGCAGAGAGGCTGAGCCTCTCCAGTGGAAGAAGGGTGCTGGAGCTGCTCCTACAGTCCCTGTAGCCTCTTCAGCTGCTGTGTGAGAGGCAGATTTTGGTTAAATTGAAACACTTGGGGTTAAGTAACACTTATTCTACTCCATACCTAATCCCTCCAGTACCGGTTATTATCTTTGCGGCTTTTATAGGTAGGGCTTTTAAGAACTTGTTCTGCAGTCCAGGAGAGCTTGTGTCCCATGTGAACCTGTCCCATCTTTCCCCTCCTTTTGAAATTATGCCCATTAAGCTATAAATATTCATGGAAAAAAGATTAGGGCACGGTTGAATGTTTGTGTTTGTATTCTACTTAATGAGAAAATTCCCCTTCCCTATGTTTTTATTATAAAAAACTTCGAGATTGTGAGAGTCTGTGTATTAATATTAAACATGCCAAGGGAATGTTATGGGAGCAGGTTATGACTTGGCCATGTGGACTTATACTTTCATAGTGTTATTTCTGTATGCTTGTTTGAAACTGAGTCTTTTAATAAAAATCGTCATGAGAATACCTGTTTTTCCTAATGTTAATTTGAAATTCTCAGAGAGAAGGAAAAACCCTACAAGAAGTGTCTGGCTGTAACTCATAACCAGAGAGGAGAAAGAGGTGAGAGGCAGAGTATGGGTAAAATATCTAATAACCTTTCAATCCTTTTGCAAAGTGAAAAAGTAGGTAGCAATAAAGATTTCAGTCTGATAAAATACCTCCACAGGACCTAATTTCTTTGCAATACTGTGGTTTTACTAAATCAAGGTCAGATGAGAACTAGATTAGCTACATGATTAATGTGTATATTGGGCCTCACATAGCAAAGTCAGCCAGCACACTGAGGACACTTTCATTATAAGGATTGTGCAAATAATCACTGATGTTTAACCATGCAGTAGATTTGATTGAAACAATGAGGTTATTACTAAAAAAAAAATTCATTCAGTCACTTCAACAGAATTTCCTTCACAAGAAACAACAGCTTGAGTGAAAGAGAAGAAAAACAAAATCCTAACAGTGCAATGAATGGTCTGAAAACCCTTCAAAAAAGTGTACATTAGTGAATTAACATTCCATGAAACAAAAGCACTGTTTCAGGTCTTTATTACTGTAAGGCTTGTAGGAAGGGAGTGTAGCAGGCATGCAAAGCCCTCACTGCTTGTGGTGCAGCACTGAATCACCCATCAGAGGTGTCAGGTTTGCTATGCATACTCAACAGGTCACTTGAGTGTGCCCAAAACATCTTCAACATCTGGAGCAGTTACATTCTGCTCATTTTACTGGAAAGCCTTGTAAATAAAGTAGAGTAAGTTTCAGTTATAAAATGCTTCTGAAGAAGAATAACACCAAGATCTAGGTTTGTTAGACTTCGTTCTGATTTTTCTTTTTTTCTCTTAGATTAATAAAAAAACAACCCACAAGCATTTGAGACAAAGTTTAAAATTAAGTTCACCTTTCTAGGCACCAGTAACGTGGTAAAAGGGTACTTGTGTGGAAGCAAGTAATAAAATGTAACTTAATGGTGGTTTTAGTGAAATCTGTATGAGAAAGGAACTCTGCCTGAAAAGGTCTCAAAACATGGAGAACTCAAATTCATTGCCTCAGTGGGGCCTGGGTATATTTGGGAAGAAATTGTGGTGACAGCTTCTTTTCTGAAAGGAAACAGAATTCCATTACTCATTTCATCAACTCTGGTGGTGGATAAAAATGTAAACTGTCACTGAGCTCTATTCTGTTGTTAATGATGGCCTTGTCTACCAGCCAGATGCCCATTTTACTGGCTACTGTAGCAACCATCACTGGAATGGCTGATTCAGTAGATCACAACAACCAAGAGCTAAATTATGGGAGCATCTTGAATACAGTTTGCATTTTGTTGGAAAACCACCAAAATATTCCTATTAAAGCAATAAGAAGGAATCATTTAGTCATCTACTGACAACCCAATAGAACCCTGAACTTGCCAACTCAGGCCATCTGCATTATTTACTTTTAAAATAGTTTCTAAGAAGAAAATTGCGGAATAGACAGAAGTGCTGTTGGTAGTAGTACTTGGAAAGGGAGCTGTGTTTGTGCTGCTCTCTGCGGTGGATCAGTTGGGCACAGCATGATGACTTACTTGTGTGCAGTGTGGGCTTCTGAAAAAGGCAAGGTAAATCTTGCTCCTGTGTAGTTTTAAGTGAATTGAGTTGTATAACTTCAGTGTCAATGTTCACATTTGGAATAACCAGCACAATTTTCACTTCTCAAAACTCACTGGAAGTGAATGCACTTACAACTGTTACCAGTACCACTGCCTCCCATGTCTGTGTAATTTTCACTTGGGGAGGGGAATCCTAATTGAGAACAGAGAAATAAAGTGGACAATTTTTCCTCCAATGAGGACATGAAATAAAAATTAAGGCAGGTAGGGGAGAAGTGCTGTGAAGTAGAACTCTGGCAGCCTGATGTCTGCTTAGGGAAGAGTGCTTAAGAAACTCATATTTTGCTATTACCCATTCTATATTATAATATACAATATATAATACACAATATTCTATATTATATACCAGCTTCTGAAAGATAATGTCTCTGGTTACTCATCTCTAGAACACACTGGGCTTTGGTTTTGGTAGTTCCTTTGTATTTGTTGAAAAAAAGAAAGAAGCCCTCAGAGAATACATCGACATATTTTTTCCCACTAGAGCAAATGAGCAGCTTGACCAGATGAAAGATTTGTCCATTCAGCCTTGTACTTTCAATGGCTACTACATCATGCCTGGGAAAAAACAGATTAACTAGGCAAGCTTTTAGTGAAATTTCCTCAGAGGGGTCTGCCAGCCATTAACAATTGGCAGTTTATGTACTCTTTGACCTAAACATATTTTGGTTTTGTATTTAATAGCCTGTTATTTATTTTATAAAATTTTCTAGTTGCTTTCAAATCATGTAAACTAGTAGGAGATATTATACCCTCTGCTGAGAAGCTCACAGTTTACTTAGAAGACTGGTGTAAAACAAGCAAAAACTGCATATTTACCCTGCTTTTTAAGAAAAAGTGACCAAGTGCATAAACACAGTCCTTCATCCCGAGGATATGTTCTTCTATCTCACTTCCTTGCTGTATTGTGTATGACAAGACCCTACTTGCTTCAGAAACAAGATGTTTGTGATGAACTTAATGCAAATACCAGCTTAGACTGTGACTTGAAAACACCATTAGCAGCATTTGGAAATTACTGGAGTAACATCAATATAACAAAGTAGATCCAGTTAATGGAGAAGCTCTTGAGGAAATAAGATGTTCAGGTTGTCCTTTTCAGAAAAGGCTTTTAGGGATTGAAATAGTATGTAAATTATTTTATTGGTGCATGAAACAACCTTCTAGAAGTCAAATTGCCATCTCCTATTTCTAAAAGGTGTTATGACCTTATTGATAAAGCCAGACAGAGAGAAGAACTTGCCAAGAGAGGAAACTGACGACAACATCTGCATTGTGTCAAGAAAACCAAGACACCTGAACAACTAAATTTGCAATTCAGTTGTTGCCTTTTCTCTTCCTTCCAGGATGGCTAAGAAACTCCCGGCACTTGAAAAGTGGAAACAAACAAAGGCCCCAGGAATGGCTGGTCAGAACATCTATTCTCTCTCTGCTTCTTCAGAAGTGGTGTCTTGTTTTGCTGTTTCTTCTGTCTCTTTTCAAATGTCACTTTTCCAGAACAGGATTAAAATTTTAACAGTAACAAGAGATTAAAAGCCCTTTCAGTAATGTATTTTCTTATTTTGAAAAGTAGCTGTTAATACCATCTTTAATATCTATAAGCCTGTCAAGGAAAAGGTTTTTATTATAAATTTTGTAGTGAAAGGGAAGGAATATCATTGAAGTATAGTTCATGATTTGTATTTTAAGTATTCATCTGTTTCTACCTCTTCTGTGTATCTTTAGTAAAGTTTTACATATCTGTTCTAAGGAAGTGTCTCCCACAGCATTAAGCATGCTTTGTATCTCAAATGCTGGGCCATTTTTAATTGTTTAAAATGGGTGGGGTCTGTGTAAACACCACTGATTTAGGGGTTAAAAGTATAAAAATTGAGATTATTCTTTATGTAGGCACTGGATATTTGTTCTGGGGATACCTTGCAAAGAAGAATTAATCCCAGTGACACTCTTTCCATTTCTTAAAATGTCAAAATTAAAAGAAACAATCAGCTTTAGTAATTTACTGCTGCACAACAAAGCTACCAGTGTAGGTTACTTACTACTGATTTTCAAACAGAAGTTGTAGTTCCTTTGGATATATTTGGACCACTCTGTACATGTGGCATCTGATGCATGGGTTGATCAACCCTTTGGATCCCAGAAGAAACACATTCAAAATGACATTGTGTTGATTATCCTGATTTTCCTCAGGCCTTTTGACCTAATGGTGTACGTCACTAACCAAAATGTGTGCTGTGCATTCTTAGCTGAATCTGTGTTCTAGTTCATTGTCTTTGTCCTGTGATGCCCACTGGCCAAGTCTTAGTCATTGGAAAAGCTGCTGTCTTATTCCTGTGCCTTTTAAGGTCCTTGCTGGCAGCAGGAGCTGGTGACACCAGCGGTGTGGCAGCTCCTGAGGGTACATGGAGCTCAGGCTGGTGATTTAAGTGAGGGTCTGGGTGAAAGAAGATGATGTCTAGAATAGAAAATATATCTGTAACTCACTGAAGGAGATCACAGAACACCTTTGTTTTCAGAGAGAAATACCCTTGACACTGGGCACATCCACTCACCAAGCATTCAGTCCAAGCAAGCTGACAAATCTCAACATGGTTAAACTATTTCTGATGGGTTTTTTTTCTGTAAGATGGAGGTTTTTCAATTTTAAAATTTACTAGAAATATAATATGCAAGATCTCTGTGATAGAGAATTTCTCTCAAAGAATAAGATGGAGGAATTTTTTAAAAATATATTTTAACATTCTGAGAATGTGAAAATTCCTTTTTTTCTGGTGTCTGGACTGTCAATACCAACTCAATATCCATGATAACAACAAGCTAAGCAGAAAGTTGTGCTGCAGTTGTGAGATAATGCTGGCAAAATAATTAACTCCATCAATCAAACTCACAGCAGGATCCTCCAGAAACAGAAAGGTGAGTCTGCAAAAACTGATAAATATTACTCAACAGAAATTCTCAAAGACCCTGCTAGGAATGATTTTTAAGGAAGTGTTAAAACCCATCTGTCTGGAGACAGTTCTTCCCTGAAGCAAGGGGACACATTAAAGTTAATGTTTTGCTAGTAAACTCTAGTAATGGTGTTTGAGTGCATAAATATCACTTGTGTTTATAGATATAATTGTGTTAATACATTGATATAATACAGATTCTCTTAAGTATCACACATAAGCATCTGTTATAGGCACAGGTGCCCCCACACTTCCACTAGTGTTAGTAAATCCAGCGTACATGTGTGCTATGAAATGTTTGTTACTGTGGCACCAATAGTGGCAGCCAAGTTTTTCTTTTTTTACTCTCCTCTGGTTTCTTCCTCCATATATAAGTTTTCAATGAGGAACATAACTGTGTTGTCATGATGACTTTCTTTTTATCTTACCAATAAAAGTCAATGCATTTCTGAACAGTGCCTTAAGCATTTGTTCAGTTTAAAGGAAGGCTTGAAAAAAGCTGTGCTTAAGCACACTCCTAATTGGTGCCTTGAAACAGAGTTGATGCCCAGAATTACAGGGATCTGGACAAGGGCTCAATCCACCATGGTAGAAAATATTTGGCAGTCAAGATCTGTGGATGCCTCAAAGCTGTCCCTTAACATTGGCATCCAAAAGTTGTTGTTCTGATGGGGCAAAATTATCTCAGCGCTGAAAAGACAGAGGAGCTTGGCTGCTGTCTCTTGTCAGCACTGGAGTGTCCTGCTGGCATATCTACATCTCCTGCAGGCTCAGCATCCTACGTGGCATTCTAACAAGATGCAGCTTCTCGTGAAACACAGGTCTGTGCCTCCCTCTTCTCTTGTATTTTGTGTGCGTGAGAGCAGAGCAGTATCTGGCACTTTGCAAGTAATGGCTTATAAGTTGCAGCAATTATTCATGTAGGGAGAAAGAAAGCTGATGTAAATGTTTCATCACAGAAGAATTGAAAGCCTTTTTTTTTACACAGATAGATGTTGGCTTCAAAACGCCTCTCTGGGCCACTGTTTCTTTTGAATTTTTTTCTACGTATTTAATGCCCTTTATGCACATAGGAGTGTATGTCCATAAGACTCTATGGCTTTGGGGATTGCTGTTGTAGCCTGAACACCTAGAACCTGTCACAGCAGACCATAAATACTGATCCGATAAAGCCCTGAGCAGCTTCAAGCAGACTCTTGGAGTAGCAGGTTATGTGCTCCCATAAAGTCATTTCTAACATGGACAAATTCATGGTGTAAGAAAAGATGCACAAACATAATCTCAAATAGGAACAGGACTGCAGTTTAATATCTACCTGTTTGTTACCTCTGCATGTAGATTAAATGTCCTCAGCAGCATCTGATACAGACTGACTAAAGGTTTATGTTGCTAAATTGCACAAGTCAGAACTGGAAAAATGAACCCTTTCTCCTATCTCTCTTTTCTGCTCCTTGGGGTTAAACTGATAGTAATCAGAGCCAAGTTGTAATTATCCAGTGAGACTGAGTTGCTTAGGTGTGTAGCTAAAAACTTTATCCTGTGTAAGACACTGCCTGTGTTGGCAGTGATGCTCAGAGTACACCAAAGATCTCCCCATGGGAGACTCCATTGGGATTTATCTGCCCCATGGACCCCCCTGAGCTTCCCAGCTTGGTCATCTTCCTCATTTGGAAGCCCCTATTGCCTGAAGCAATTTAAAATTAGCTTGGGCATCTTTATATAATAAACTGTAATTTAGATATATTCTGAGCTATAACTTCTCCTTCATATAGTTTGAAAACAAGTGAGGAAGAAACTCTGAAGATGTTTTTTATGAATTTGCAGCAGAGTTTTCCCTTCCCGAGGGGTTCCATCAGAAGTGGATTACATTGTGCCCCTGGTAATCATTGAATAAATATGTTAAATAGTGCTCGATCATTTTAGCAAGTACCCTGTGGCTTCTGCAGTACCTTGTTTGAATTGTACAAGATGTTCAACATTTTCTATGCCTTATTGGTTTGACCTTTAAATATTATTTAAAAAGTGAATGTGATATCATCTGCAACCAGCAGATAAAGGCTTATGAGTAAAAGGACAATATTTTGTTGGACGATTGCTAGATTTAAGAATAGCATAACCTTTGAAGGTCTTGTAAAATAGTAATAAAATCAGTGTCTTTTTGTAAAATAACAGTAAAATTGGTGTATTTTTCTAATATAAAAAAGTAAAAGGCTACAGTTTATAACATGAACTTGGAAGTTTTTCCACCTAATCTGTTTTTTTTTTGTTATTTTCTATCTCATTAGTCACATGCTGGACAGTATAAAGGTATGTTTATAACAAGATAGCTTAGGTGGAGGAATATATAAGAAAAATGTCGTGTTTCACCTTTAATGTAAATTCTCATTGTATATAAATTCTCATTGTATAAACAGCTGTAGGGTGCATGTGAAGGATTTGAAGTTTCTTAGAGGAGTCTGGGTGAGGAGGACCATGAAGTAAAAAAGTGAAAGATTTCATTATTTAAAACCCCAGCTGGGTAACATAATTATATATAAATGTAACGTTTGTAATTTCATAACTATTTGGTGTTTTAATGCATTTTTCAGACTGTTTAGTTGTAGAAAAGGAATTTGCAGGCTGTGAATGCTCTTGGGTACTGCTGATCCCTGAGAGGAGGCTGGAGTGCAGCTGTTGGGCAAATTCTAGGACTGAGTGGCATCTCAGTGTCTTCCTTTGCTTTGACCATGAAAGGTTTATACCTGTGTTGCTGAAATACCCACCCTCACTGAGAAGCTGTGCATTGTTTTATTGACAGGTTCAGAAAACACACTCTGGTATTTTCTGATATCTCTTCTTCTGAGCACACTTAATTAAAGCTGCAGTGTTGAGTTGTAATAGCATTTGAGATCACACTGTCCACTTCTGCTGTATGTGTATTTTTCAGATGTGGTTCTGCAAGCCCTTCTGTTTGTAAGCCTTGAGCTATGTTTGGCAAAGGAAGGCTTTGAAAAGCTTAGCTCAAGCAGAGCAGAATGAGCCTGTTGTGTCAGCTGGGACTGCAAAAGCATCCCCTCAATATGGTGTTGCAGTCAGGCTCAACCGCCTGTAATTACTGCATTAGGGAGACCACTGAGACTATAAAGAGATCCTGGGAGCAGTATTTCCCTCTCTGACCATGACCTAGGAGCAGAATGACAAAAGTAGTATTGTGTGAAGTGTGGGCTCTTTTAAACCTGATTGTTTCACTATCCTCCATCAACCTCCACTATTTAAAAAAAATAAAGTCTAAGCAATAGTAGAAAGCAATATAAAAGGTACCACTGATTGTCAACATTTAAAAAAGTGGTTTCTACTTTGCTGCTTCTTCTATTCTACTGCTTTGCTTCTTCTTTTTTGTTATTCTAAAGATTATTTTAAAATATTTAAAACTGAAAGAAATTTATATGCTCTGCCGTCAGTTTTCCATTTTTCAATCCATTTTGTTCAACTAGTTTAAAGGACAGCTGGTAGAAATTCACTTTGTTTAACTTTAGGCTTAATCTTTTCCCCTTGGGTGGGATTTGAAATCCTTTTGTGCTGGAGTCAATAAAAGCTTGCCAGGTGCTAAATAGAATAAAATTAATTTCTGTTTATATGAACATTTTAATTTGAAGAGTAAAGGATGTTGTAGTTAATGTGTAGTGGGTTCAGTTTGTAACCGGGCAGAAACAACAATTTAGTGTAGTGGTTTGGTCCAAAATACTCATTACTGTTTACCTTCTGTGAGATAAGAATTAGGAGAAAAGCAAAGCAGGCACCAAACTTGAAAAAATATAAAGAAGTTTATTAACAGACCTAAAAGAAGAAAAAAAAATCATAGCACACCTTCAGAATGTTTCTCCTCCTCCCCACCTTTCTCCCTTCTCCCACTGACAATATAAAAAGACAACCCTTGAGATGTTCAGTCTGTTTACCACTTCCATAATAACCTTGTTCAGTCCATTTAGGAAGAGGAGTCTCTCTTGCCCATGCTATGAAAACATTATCACAACGAGACAGCTGCCCGGGTTGGTTCTTTGCTCGCATCATGTGAGAGTCCCTTCCCACGACTTGCAGCTTTTCCCACAACTGCTTTCGAGGGTCCAATCTTGAGCTTCTGGGGTGCAATTTTAAGGTTGAGCCATTCAGAAACAAAAGTTCTCTTCACCCATCTCTGGGAGCATCTTCATCTCAAAGAATAGAGGCCGTCCTCCTCTCCTGGGAGCAAAGGGTCCTCCTCATCTTCATCTCTAGGACTATCTCTGGGGGCATCTCTAGGAACTGAGGTCTTCTCCTTTCCATTTGGAGAAAAAGTCCTCATCTCTTCCATCTCTCCCTGCTCAAACTTCTCATGGAATTACAGCTGCTTCAGCATCTGCCTATCTCAGCGCAGGTGCTTTTGCTCACAAGTACAAGTTGAACGCTCCACGCCCCATGCATTCATGAAATTACAACGGGTACTCTGATACATCATAGCTTTACAACAGAATTTCAGCTTTAAGCATCTCCTCTTTCTTCTCCCTCAGGTTTTCAGCTCTTCACAGCACTAAAAGGGTTAATCTCACCTAGGCCTTGCAGCTGGAATGTCGCTTATTGCTGTTGGTCACATGATCTCTGCCAGACAGCAGGGCAGCTTCAGCTGAATCTTGGCCGCACTGGAGAGGGGGAGCCGGGACGCACAGAGCAGGGATGTGGGGGGGTTCCGCGGGTGGAACAGAGCCCATCGGCTTCAGGATGGCCGTGGCCTGGCCTGGCCTGGCCCGAGCAGGGCCTGGGCTGGGCCCGCCAGCCCCCGCACGGGGCCTGCTGCCACCTGTCCCAGTGCCGGAAACAAGAGAGAGCTCTGCCCGGGGTTTGTCTATTCTTAAGTGTGGATCACAGAAGTGGTCAAAATTTTAAGTGGCTTAAAGAATTGTCCATATTCAAACTGGCCAGCTGACAGGTTCTGTCAGGTCACAGAGGAAGCTGTAAGCACCCCTTTGCGAGAACATCACTTCCGAGACTATGCTTTGCTAACCCATGACATAATGACATGGTTGAAATTGTTAAAGTTAAGTCTCAGTTTGTGTAGTAAAATGTCACTACATTCCCTAACATTTTTCTTTATTTTTCAGTGTTTTCTCCCCCCAAAAAAATTACCAGCTTGCCCACTACCACACAAACCTTCTGTCTGAATATTTTATTTAAAAGCACTTACAGTATGTAGTTTTGTACTCCTCAAAATTAGAAACATTTTAGGAATGTTTCACTTGAATACTAAATTCATTTTCTTATCTTTCCCAGAACTGGTATTGCAGAGAAATTTTTCACACTGCTGAAAAAATTAACAATGAAAACCTAAATAATTTTGGACAGATAACAAATTGTCTCAGGTGACTCAGCTTCAGTAGCTTTTTGTTGCTTTGGACATACACAGTTATGTGCTTGTTGCTGAGAACAAGGCTTGCTATTGCTATCCATAAAGTGATCTAGGAGGGATTAATGAGTCTCAAAGAGAGTTGCAGGGGGTCTCCATGACCATCCATAATGGAATGAGCTCTGTGGATGGGGCTTTAATGATGGGAAAGTTCTTTCTTCTGTCAGGATTGTGCCACCTGAGTGTGTTCTTATCACTATTGTGGGCTTCAGTAGCCACACCCTAATGAAAAATATCATGAGAAAAGATGTAATTCTGCAAATAACAGGTTTTTTTTAGTAGTTCAGCCACTCAAGGGGTAGCTCAGCATTCCTGAAGCTTTTCCTTTGGTGTTCCATGAAGAACTTTTTTCTCTGAATCAAAACTTTTTGCTGTCTCTGGCAACAAAACATCAAATGACTTTAAAATAATTAGTACTTCTTAATTTTGCAATTGTTCTTGCCCCAGCGTTTGCATGCTGCTATGCCAATCTCAGAAATCAAAATCTCATTAGCTCTCAAACCCAGGGAGATCTGAACCAGGGCACTCATTATTTGCTCCTGTTTCCAAGAAGGGAATACAACTGCATTTTCCAAAACACTTTATCAGCAATATTTCTTGCTCACAATGCAACAGGTGGATGTGTTAGCCTTTGCTCTTAACAGGAGCACTATATAGTTTATGTGATCTTGGGAGCAAAAAGGTATCAATGCTATGCTTAAAATTTGAATAGTTAATTGACTTATCTCTAACTTGCTTTTAGCTTTTTAGGGAACATGTAAAACATGGAAGTGCTCACTTCTTGGATCATTTACAGATTTAAAAAATGTTTAAATGTTTCTTAATTTCAGCAGTAACTACTGGTTTGTTATTTTACTGGGAGCTAGGAAACATTAAAACAGTATCTCCTTTTATACATTTCACTGCTTTCAGCAGTGTGTCTGTAACGCTGTCATGAAGAGGCTTGAATTCCAGCATCTTTAAGATATTTAATAATTACATTTATGCATAATTGAAGATACAGATTTATATTTCTGATCCAGGATTACATATGCCCTCAGATTCTGGTGGGACATGTCATCCCTGCCATTTCATCTTTGACTCTTCTGTTGCAATGGAATTAGGACAAAGCTGGAATCTAAACCAGTGATGGGTTCTGGGAAAAAGTAGGTTGTCCTTTTTTTTCTTTTTGCATCGGAGTCAAATGAAGATATTCCCTATGAAAACTAATAGCTGTTTTAGAAGCACTGACTACAATGATATCAAAACGGTGTGTGTAAGATCAAAAGTGGCTTGCTGTATTTTGTCTCTCTCAAACCTCTTCCTCGATCACCGATCATCTCACCTTGCTTTGCTTTCCCGATAGAGCTTGCTATTTACCCACTGCTAAATCTTGGCATTACTAAAAGCTACAAGTTAAACTACTTCTGTGACAAACTTTGTACCCTCTGTTTGGTTACCGCTTCTGAGTGTCGTATCTTATGACATTTTGGGAAGCTTATGACAGTTTATTTTTCTGGAGGAATCTGTGAAGATTACAGTGTCTTTGTGCTCTTTCACTTATTAAACCTTTCCCATCCTCATCTGCTTAAAGCTAATACAAACTAACCTTGAAATTAAACTTTAGCTTGGCTCTCCAGGATTTCAGCAGCAGAAATAATTTGAAAAATGACCCAAGACTTGCAAGAAATGGTCAAAGCAGGATTAATTCATTTCTTAATTACAAAGTCCTTTCACCCCAAAGGGAGACATTATCATTGCTGTCATTCTTGGCCTTGTATGAATTGCTTGGGGGTACTTCGTAATTGTCTTGTAGATGTTAGTGATGCCTATGGATGTGAGATAACCACTGCTTTGTTTGAGGCTGAGGTGGTCAGTGGTTTTGGTGTTGTGAGTGCTGGCAGGAATGAAGATGCAGTTGAAATGTCTGCCAGAACAGCCCCTTAATTCTAGCTTATTGCTGCTAGTTATAGTTTAATTATGTTTTTTTTTTATGAACGGCATAATAAAGACTTCAGTGGATTTGAGATTACCCAGAGTGTAAGTGAGTGGTGGTCCCTCTCCTCCTCTGTTATCTCCATCACATGTAACATATCTGTGTGTGATTTATGGGTGTCTAATGGAGCATTTGTTTGGGTGTGCTGGCTGTTCCAGTATTGGATCTGTCCCCGGAGAACATTATCTCCAGACATGACAGCCATCAATGAGATCAGATTAGCTTGTAAAGGCTTATTTAAAAAGGGAATTGGAATTGTGATTATTAAGTTATAATTTATTTCCCCATTTACCTAAATGCATCTCACAGACTTTAAATTAGATTCTAGGAAACACTGATCAACATTAGACAGGAGCAAATCCCAAAAGTTTTGTCTTCTGAAAAACCACAGTGGATTAATTTATGAACTGTTCAGGTGATTTTGCCCAGTTTTGGGCAGAATATTACATTTGAAGCTGTGCCATATCCTGGCACATGAGCTGTACCTGACACTTTGGAGCAGTGGAGCCTCAGTTAGTCTGTACACAGGCTGTGATAGAGCCTGGGGACAAACCTGGTATCCTCAGGCTGCTCGGAGCACCTTTAATTTAAAAAGTGGATGCCTGCTTGGGCATTCAGTAATCGCCTAGGAGAGATTGTCATCTTTCATTACTGCATTAACCTTTAGAACTGACAACAGTGTGCCAGCACACAATAATTGAGCACAGGTCCATGAAAATTAGTTTCTTACCTTGTGATTGTGCATATGGTCGGGTTGTTCACTCACTGGGGTTATTTTGCGAGTGACATTCCTTTCTCACTAAATTTTAGCTTAATTTTTTAATTGCTGGTTTAGACTGTTGTCTCCTTAAAATGCCTATCCTGGAGCTGGAAGAGGAAGAATGGGAGAAACATTTCTGTCTCCTCTGAAACTTGTAACTTGCAGCTGTTCCAGCACTGCATTTCTGGAATTTGATAGAGCATGAATTCGAGGCAATTCCTATTGTTGTGTTTTGAGGGAAAGAACAAGTGTTTGGGACATTGTGCATTCTGAAATAAAACCTCTAATTCTGTGTTTCACACAATCTTCATTCCTTGCCAATGCTTCAGCCTAAACATCCCTTATCTAACAAGCTAGATTTTCTTTCTGTGGTATAATATTCAGAAGTCCCAAATATTTATCATTTAATGGAAATTAGGCATGTGTAATGTCCATACTAAGGGGGTATTTGTGTTACTGCAATAAACTAGATTTTAATTGGAAGTTACACTGAAGGTCTGATTAGAAAGCAGAGCCCTTCTAGGGATCAATTCTCAGTCAAATTCAGATGATGTAAATGTAACTACGAAGTTATATATTTGTTAATCAGTGTGAACAACTTGCTCCATGTCAAAGAAGCCTCAGAGAAGTAATTTTGCACCCCGAGCACGTTTCTTGTCTGAAGCACATGTTATTAGAGGCTGTTTTCAAATTGCATAACAAGCTTTAGACTTCTGCTCTTGAGGGCAGATCTACCATTTCCAGTTATATATTCTAGCACTTTCTTAATTTCAGATAAAATATATGTGGGATAAGTTGTTTTACTATAATTTCTCTTGCTTTATAACTTGCTAATTTTAAATCACACCATACTCCACTTGTAAAGAAGCTGTGCATACTCTAAATGCTGAAAAGGATGCGGAGAGTAATTTATTTAAGGGACTAATATCTCCCCGTATCACTTCCAGTCACTTAAGCAGCTGAATAAAGCCAAAATATTATTTTCTTCAGCTGGGAACTATTTCCATTATGTCACTTAAAACAGAGGTATTGGAAAATTGCATGCTATGAGGTTTTTTGTTTTGTTTTGGGGTTTTTTTTTGTTTTTTTTTTTTTTTTTTCTGAAAAGCTACTGTTTGTTTATTTATTGTGGTGCTGATAGATGGCCAAGACACTTAAGGGATAATCAGGCAATTTCCAAAGTACTTACCAAGTGAATTAGAGGCAAGTTGAAACTGCAGTGGGATGAATTCATTCCTATTAAACTAAATTGGCTTAAACTAATGAGGTAAAGAGAATATGACTTGTGTCCATCCTGTGGTGAAGACTTTTCCCTCATTCAAGTAGAGAGATTAATGATTTGTCTACATATGCAAATGTCCCAAAATAACTGTTTTATAATATTTTTCTTAATAGTTGTATTGACACATATTTCTCACACAGGGAGTCATACTCTAAAAAAAAAGATGGAATTTTTTAATGGAAAAGTATTGTTAATCTAAGATGTCTGTGTGTTCATGGAATTTTATTCCAACATAATTCTTCATATGGACTATCAAATATTGTAAAGCTTGAGGAGTCTAAGGACTCTCATAGTTTAGATACAGTTTTATAGAGCCTGAGGCAGGAAGGATCCACAACATCACCAAGCCTGCTGGAGCATGTGTGAAAGTCCTTTACATGTCAGTGTTATCCTTGTAATTTATTGTTTTCACTTGTAGCTAATGCTGGTTTGTTTTTAAAGGCAGATCTTCTACAATGGTACTCAACTTTTGTAAATTTATAGTATGGAAAAATTGCAGTGCAGTTACATTTCATTGTTCTAAAAGTCTAAATATGTTTGCCCTCATTCCTCCCCAAATGTCCCATAGCTTAATTTCCTGATGGAGAAGCAGTGATGAGGTAGAGAAACACAACCGCTCACTTAGCGCTTTTTTTTGATGAGGTACTTGATTACAAATTTGCATAACAAGCAATTTAGTTTGTCATTGTCAACCCTGGCGGTTTGGATGACCATCTTTGTAAATGTAGCATTGTATTTGCTGTTCCAGTGAAACTGGAATGGTGCAAGTTTGTACGGTATGGAAGTGTGTCCTTTGACAGAATTCTCTTCAGAATCCCTTAAGATGATGTGATGTTGACCAGTTGAAACTTGCCTGTTGACTTTACCAAGTGTAATTTACCTGGATCCTACCTGGAAGAAGGATTTTGTGGAGAAATTGTGATGCATATACAGCAGCTTTTTATATTCTCAATTTTCCTGTTGCTAATTCAACTCCTGTTGCCTCCAGTTAAATGTATTTCTTCCCTAATTCCCTATACATATCTTTTATGAGCTCTCAGTCTCTCATGCTTGTTTCCACAAGAGATTTCTGACAGTTGGAAACCGTTTGAGGGCCAAATGCAGTTTTCCCAAGCTTGTAAACAGGTTTTTCTATTTTCAGCTCTGTCAATATGTATTACAGGGCCTATAAATGCAAATATTGTTAATAAAAGTTCAACATCTCCCAGATGCTTTATGCTAAAGCAGTCATACTGCTTCTAATTAATCACTTCATTAGATGGCTGATGCTTCCAATACTTTTGATGAATATTCTGGCTTTTAGATCAATATTGCATTTTCCAATTTCTTCTGGGATCTGGGCTGCTACAAGTGACAGAACATGTGTGCTAGTGCTGAGCATGTTATTAATCTTTCTTTACAAATCAGCATGGTTTTCTTTCAGTTCTGTTTAGACCTATGAGGGTTCAGTGAGTATTTGGTATTGTCAGTATCTCTTCAAATCCTCAGTTTTGTTTCAAGCTGTAGATTGCAAAAGCAACTCAAACTACTGAATTCTCAATGAACTTGTGTCCTGTCTATCACTTAGGGCTGTGCCAAAGTAAGAAGTGCCATTGGTCTGGGAAGGGGTGCTCACATCAGGTGCTTGACATGCAGTGCTGATATCTGGCAATAAGTATTTACTGATGGACTGGTTGTGTGAAAGATGAAATATGTGATCAATTAAAACTGATTATGAGGCATTTGACTCTCCTTGGTATTGATTTTATTGTGTCTTGGTTTACTAAAAGGCTTTTTGGCTGAA